>NC_140663.1:57091152-57776985 GCF_054131305.1 Coturnix japonica | reverse complement strand
AAAAAAACACAACTAATATACCAAATTCTTTCCTTTTCCGCTGCCAAGTGTTGGACTGATAGGTCTTTAAAAAACACTCAACATTCATTCTTAAGATGGAAAAGACAAAGTATTTCACTTGCTTTACACTTGTTAGATGCATTTTTTTGGCTCAGCTTGAAAACATTTCACAGTTCACACAGTATTTGGCAGAAGACCTTTCAGCTCTCTTTCCCAGAGACTGATTTGATAGCAATTAAGAGATACAAATACATTGCACACATTGTTTTCCCCATCACTCACACCCATACATACCTTAAGGCCATGGACCGATAGTTATTGATAGTGCCTACATGAAGAACTGCAAATTACATTTATCATGCTTCTTTCACCATGTCACCTGCACTCTCCTCGCTAATCCATCTCAGCTGGATTACTTCTAGCATTCCAAACCCCTGACCAGTTTAGAGCAGCTGCTTTTATCGTTCTTTTTTTTTTATTATTCCCTTAAGCTATTGCCAAAAAATGTTTCTTTTCTTTCCCCTGAAATTGGCATTTTCACCCTTAAAGTAAATACAATTTAGTACTCATTGAGTTCAATGTGTTCCTGTCCCAGGAAAAGCACCATTTGGACAGAAGACCTCGTATAGTCAGAACTATTAACATTCAGAACATGGAATTTCCACCAACGAATACAACACATTGTTGACCTCTCAGTTACGAAAGACTCTCCACTCCTGCGCACTCAAGCCATTGGCGGGATTAAAAACACAGCAGTTTACTTCATTTTCAGGGTTATTTCCTTTGTTTTCTGTTTTTCAAGCTTTTGCAGTCTTTTGGGGTCATTTTCAAGGTTTTCTTTACCAAGAGAATCAAAGAAAATTCTTGTTTTGTGAAAGGAAAATAAAACCCATGGCTGTCCCAAAATTGCTTGATGTTAGGAGCAAGGTCTTCTCAAACACATCACACACTAAAAGCCTTGCAGACAGCAATGAGTGTTTGAATCCTGCGGCCTATCATACCCAAGATCTTTAAAAGATGACTTTTTTTTTTTCCCCAGTTTGTGTTATATTTGGAAACTTCTACAAAGTATGATAGTATGATCCTAATGCTCACTCCTGTTCTTTTTTACAGGCCTGGGAAGCTTGATTCATTACTTAAAGATCCTGTATATATTGACAGCAGATAGACAGAGGAAAAAACCAAATGCATAGAAATGCTGTGAATTAGAGATACCCTGTAACACAGATTGCTCAGAATACTGTGTGCTGTCAGAAAAACATTCAATACAAAAAGATCTGGTGAGTGAAAGTTCATTTTAAAGCGATGATTCAAAATGCAAAAAAACTCTGAAACATCCAACGCTATGCACCCTACTATACATTCTCAGCACCCTGGTCCTTGTAGAGATTACAGCGTTATCTGTGTCCTTAACAGATTTTCCCAGAATGTAAAATTTATCCTATAGCGAAGGAGAAAAGCCTTAGAAAACAAAGCTTGTCATCATAAATGAGAACATAAATCATACACACTCTGTAGAATTATACAGTGTATAAATCCTCTGTTTCAAACGCAAACCCGAATGCTCCGATATCTTATGGGGCTTTAATACCCAGAACACTAAACATCTATGCATACAATATATCAGTGACTACAAAGAACTAAATCTTCCCCTCCCCAGCCCAAGGCAGCTGCCAAAAACCTGCAAATGACCTGTGTTGCCTTGATGCTCCAGCCCCCCTCTCTGTAGCCATCCTGTCAGTGCTCTGCCCTAAGGAGCCCTGGAGCCCTGCAGCATGATTTTTTTCCCTTAGCTTTCCTGCAGAAGGGGCCTCCCCATTTTTGCTCTGGCACTCAGTCTCACGGCTGCAGCCTGCTGGCTGTAAGTTGTGAAAAGAGACAGCTTAGGGGCACTGTATGCTCCTGAAACCCGAGCTTGCTCCTAAGTGTCATTATTCATCCAAGCAGCTTTTCCTTCCCCAGCCCTGGCAAACTCTCCTGCCTGAATCCTCAAGTGCTTCGAGGCCTGGAGAGCTGCCAGCCACCAGCTGCACAAGATCTTAAAGAAACCTGGGCCTATTTTTCTAAATTAAGAGAGTAAATTAAAAAAAAAAAGCAAAAAAAAAAAGCAAATTAAGCAGACTTAAAAATAGAAGGGGGAAGTCCTCTGTCTCATTTCCCCTTGCTGCATCCTTTTTTTACTTTCATGCCCCACAAGAGAGAAGTCCTAAGGGAAAAGACAATATTAAAATTCAAGCTGAAGTTTAAAAGATTTCAGAAACAAATCTTGTAACGTAGGGGAACAAAGCAGAAGGGCCGGCTATCTCTGCCTGGAGCCTTCTCGGTAGAAATCCAGCACAGCTCAGTGGGGAACACTGCAGAACTGTGGAGCACAAAGACAGGTTTTGCTTCCTCGGCACCAGCGCTCCACTCTGAAACCATGCAGAGAATAGGGAATTTGGCTCTCCCTGTAGGTGGGAATCTGCTCACTTCTTGCAAGCTGCAAAGTGAAATTACAGTGAGCACCCCACTCCTGGGAATTACAGCCCTACTTACATCAGATATAAGTTGGAAAAGAGCAGAGAAGGAAAAAGAACAGGGTAAAGAGATCGGTCCCTGCAGCCTTTTCAGCCTTCCTTCCTTAGCAGCGTTTTGTTGAAACTAATGCAAGAGGATACCTGAGCTTGTCTGCGATGAAGATCACCCTTCTTTCCAGGAGCAGGGAGGCGAAGACCCTGCTCAGGTGCCGCACGCTGAGGGATGCAAACAAGGATTCAAAATCAACGTGCTCAAGCCTGGAGTCAAGAGGCCGTCGCAGCTCAATGACCTTTTGGAGAGAGAAAGACCACAGGTCAGTCAGCTCTCACCACCCACTGATGCCGTGGGAGCAGGGCCCTGACAGGTATTTTAGCAGCTAACAAGCATTACCGGCTGTGCTGGCAAACACCACTTGTTGTTCAGCCCTCAAACACAAACCTTCCAAAGACCTCCCACAAATTGTTCTTCCAGATGATGCTGAGGACCATCCAGAGTCCACCTCAATGTGCACGACATGGGAACAGCCACAAGTATGCCCTACTAGGCTGAGGACAGGGAGCTCTTCCTAAGGAGGGAAACCGGTCTGTGTCCAGCTAGGAATGGTTTCCAGGCTTCCTGGAACTCAGGCAGCAGAGCTGCACAGAGCCTTTACCATTTTCACTCTTATTTTTACAGACGGTTTTTATTTCTGGACATTTGACATAGTGACCATAAACTTTTATACCATTACAGAAAAGAGTAACCTGTGAGCCTTTTCCTTTGTTCACAACTACTTCAGCAATTCCTGTCACAGCACCTTGGCCCTTCATTCTCCTTGTCTTAGACAGATCTTCTGAAACTGTTCTTGAAAACCCCCAGAGCCAGACATCTTACAAACCCCACAATAAAATATCCTCTAGTTCTATATAACCCTGACCAACACCAAGCCTATAGCTCATCTATCTCAGTGGCAAACCACTCCAGGTGCTTGCTGTCTTACCCTCTGTCACTTCCCACTCTGTAGGAAACTTCTCAGATATTGTTTATTAACACCTGTCCCCCTATATTCTTTGTTTTCTGTTTAAAGCAAACCATTCTCTGAAGCTTTGTATTTTCTAAACCACTTATAGCAATTGGAACGACATCTCTGGGGCCTTCTCCTGCAGTTTACATTTGTTTTGAAAGCAATACTCTAAATAAATCTCCCCCAGTGCTGGAGAGTAGGAAATTGTTCTCCTTCATTAATCATTCTTTCACTTTCTTTCACAACACAGGAATCTGTCTCGATAACATCACATTGTTATTCCTGCTCATTTTACGAGCCCCTACAGCACAAGATCCTTTTCTGAAGTAGTACTGCTCATTCTGTTACTTGCACGTCCTATCAGACTACCGATTTCTTCTTCACAGCACTTTGTTCCATATTTGTATCCATACAGAATTTCAGACCAAATCTCCCACTGAGCACGGTCATTTTGACTTTTAAACCCTAACTCTCCAAAGAGCCTGCACCCCATCTCCGTGCTGTCATCTATCGATTGTACAAATGCGGGCTTACGCCATCAGCAAGATAACTAGTGAGCAGTATGGATCCTAGAAACAAAACAGCTGTAATGTTCTCCGACTGTATAGCACACGACTGGGAATTTACTCCTTGACTGCTGATTTTTCAGCAGCTATGCATGTGCTCTGCAGTAATTTAATTTACCCTGCACCATTCTACTTGGTTGATAAGAACATCAGCACGTCCTGCTATGCTAAAAGCCTTCCTATGTTTCCTTAAAAAGCATTCCACATTCTCCTATCTAGAGCAGGTACTTCAGAGATGAAAACAATGTGAGTTTAACACAACTATCTTCACAAATCCAAGGTGACCATTTTTCACTACTTCACAATCCTCTAGACACATACAAGCTGATTATGTATTGTGTTCCTACATACTTTCAGCAGTCAAAGTTAGGTTGTCCCTGATAGATTTCCATGTATCTTTCCCTCTTTTTAATGCAGGCACGAGGCTTACTCTGCTCTGCTCTACTGGGACTTGCTGTTCTCGGAGCTGCTTTCAAAACAGCCTCTTTTGCAATACAGTAAAAAACAACCCTCCAGTTGTTTTTCACAGAGCCGTACCTTGAGTTTTCTCAGCTCCCCATTATTCAAAAACAACTAAGCTGTCCTGAGATAACTCCTTCCTATTCTGTCCTGCACCACTAACCTTTTGTTATTATTAACAGCATTAACCACGTGATTGTAAATAATCTTCCTGGGCCCCTCACCACAAGAAAGACATCGAGGCCCTGCAGCGTGTCCAGAGAAGGGCAACAGAGCTGTGAGGGGTTTTGGAGCACAAGTGTGATTTGGAGTGGCTGAGGGAACTGTAATTGTTGAGTCTGGAGAAGAGGATGCTCAGGGGAGACCTTATTGCTCTCTACAACGACCTGAAAGGAGGTTGTGGTCAGCCTCTTCTCCTAGGTATCAGTGATAAGATGAGAAGGAATGGCCTCAAGTTGCACCAGAGAAGGTTCAGGTTGGATGTTAGGAAACATTTTTTCTCAGTAAGTGAGCGGTGCTGCAGTGACACAGGCTGCACAGGGAGGTGGTGCAGTCACTGTCCCTGGAGGTGTTCCAGAGCCATGTGAATGTGGCACTAAGGGATGTGGTCAGTGGGCATGGTGGGGATGGGCTGGTGGTTGGACTAGATGATCTTAGTGGTCTTTTCCAGCCTTAAGATAATGCTTCTGAAGACTGAAGCATAAAAAACTATAAAGAATATGACAGCCTGTCTTCACTTGTCATACATTAAAGGCTTTCTAATGTTAAGGAGAAATGAATCCAGTGTTAGTTTTCAGGACTTCTCAATTTCTGTCTCATCCTTCCAGTGTATTCACAGATCCTCTCTTATTTGCTGGTGTTTCAAAGGAAATTAGATTCCTAGTAGTCATGCTCCCACTTGGTTCCTTCCGTTTGCAATAACTTCTGAATTCCCAGCTGGCCAGTTTCCCATTTCAGTGAGCAGGGGTCCCAAAGACAACTAAATTCTGCACGTCTGCAGAAAAAAGCTGCCCACAGTGGGGAGTTGCATGCATACAGAACAGCATCCCTGCTGAGAAAGAGGGGCAGTGCAAAGCAGAGCCTGCACACATTCTGCTTTGCAATAGCTCCCCCGTGCATTGGCACTTACACAGTGGCAGGATAGATGGCACAGGAATGGAAACTGCTTCGTGCACAGAGAAGAGGGAGTGTGAGGAAGCAAGTTTCACTAATTTCCCAATTTGCACACACCCATATTTTCTTTTATGTCCTCTACTGGCTATAACTCATTTTAGTCTTTGTTTATTTCTAGATTGGTCCTTGTGTGGTTGACTGTTCTTTACATTAGATTTTAGCAACAAGTATACCTATACTGCTAGATAAACTAAAGCCAGCTGTTTTTGTTTGCTTAAGGAGACTGCTGACTATCTGTACTGGGAATGTTACCCCTTAGACAGGACCTCCATCAACTAGCTCTCTTCCCCCTTGTTCATGCTTAGGGCCTAACAGGAAGCATGGCCAAAATCACATTCAGTTTAGCTATCTCCATCTGCCCACAGTCCTTCAATGCAATGCTCCAGATGCTCTTAAAACCCTTCTTCTGCCCTCACATCATGTTGTGGGAGATACAAAATGTACTCTCACCTCCATGCTGTGAAAATGCTGTTTTCAAAGGCTACATCATTGCCCTTGTGTGATTTCAGATACTTTTTACTGGAACTTCCTGTTCTGTCCCACACAAATGGTGATTCTGCATTAAGGATCTCAGAATGGCTTTGGTGGGAAGGGACCTTAAAGATCATCTAGTTCCAACACCCCTGCCATGCACAGGGTTGCCAAGGATGCTGGAGCACATACTACTGATCAAGAAATTAAGTATGTAGAGGGTCTTGAGTAGACACAAAGGTATGTACTATGTAGCATGGAGTCTGCCAGCCTGTGCCACTTGGCCTCAGGGCCAACCCTTTGCTTCATTTTACCACATGGCTGATGTATCCACACCTTCAGTTTTACCACAAACTCCTTTTCTATTCTGAAGCCACTGGAAAACGTTCCATGCCATCCTCTCCAGTCCTCAGTCTTACTCCTTTTTTTCCTCCCACACAGCTGCCAGACAGTTGCCATTCATGAACATCTCTGGTACCATGTCACAGTCCCAACTTTCAGCCATCGTTTGCTGGCCCAACTCTCCCTCCCTCTAGGCTGGTGTTTTTACCTCTGTTCCTGAGCCTGGCAAGAAGTTCTTGACTGTAATCGTCCTGCCCAAAGCTGGGAAAGGTGCCTCCATGACACTCCTCATGAGAGGCTGCACTAAGGCTGGGGAAATGCCTCGTCTCTTCTCAACCTCATCCAAGATCTGGAATTAAAACGAGAAACCACAAAATACATGTAACAAAAATTGAGTGCAGCAGCATCTACATTATATCCTTAGCCCAGCATTGATGCAGAGCCTGAACTCGTAAGGAAGAAGGTAACATAGGACTGAAAGACTTTTGTCTTCCTCAGCAAGAGAAATCCAGCTCCAGCAAAGTAAATGGAAGGCTTACAACTCCCAAGTTTCCAATGACCTTCAGAGTCAGGACTCCACTTTTTAATCTCTAAGTTAAGTGCTTACCTTCAGGTAGTTCTGCTGAACAAACAAGGCAACAGCTGATAAACTATTTTTCCTTTAAACTGTCTTGAATTTAACTGTATTTAACAGGTTCTGAAATTAGCATGCAGTTGCCTTGCCAACACTATTTTTGGTGTTTCTCCAGCCATCAGCTTCCCTGATTCCCATTCTTCTGGCATGGACTTCATTTTTGGGTCCCTTTTGGCCTACTGCACAAATTCCTTGCTCACCTTAGAAAAGAGATTGAAGCATCCGAGGCGACTCACAATGCAGTAAACTTCTGGGAGGCGCTTCCCTTTCCCACTGGGCTTTCAAGACGAATGCAAATAAAAACACACAAAAAAACAACAAGAAAATGTCAGAGGTGTAGCTACTGCAGAGACAGAGCACCTGGTCTCTTAGCTCTGCAGCTCACTGACTGGCTCAGAAAACATCACATGTTTGATAGTGTGCTGCTGATGACAGTATCTTAAGTCTGGCTCTAAACACTGGTAGTCTATAAACGGGGGTGAAATGGCCACATTCATGGTATGATCCAAACCTTCCTAAGTGACCCAGGCAGGGTAAGCTGCTCTACAGGGACAACTCTGGGCCTGCAGGATCAGTACTGTTCTAGACAGCTGCTTATTAGATATCTAAACCTCAGGGAGAGAAACTCCGTCTTCAGTTTAGTGATCATAATGTTAAGCACTGGTGTAAAGAAAAGACAAAAGCACTATGTCTAGAGTGGAGGACGGCATTCAGAGAGGGACTTTGGCACTGAGCAGAGCAGAAGAGAACAAAGTTGTTCTGCTGCCACCCTTTCCACTCTTAAAGAGCAGCAGCTTTCTACTTTCCACTATGGGTGACAGTAACATCAGCTTCAGAGAATGTTGCATCTGTTCTGCTAGAAGAAAAAGAAGAGATAGTTACCAGCAGCCTCCTACAATATCCAAAACGCCTACTTCCATCTTCCCCAGTCAGGACAAATGAGAATGTCTCGCTGCAGAAAGAAAAACCAGAATAAGAAGGTACTCACAGAAAAGTCTGTGACATAGAGATGAATTCATTCAACCCAAAATCTTTTTGCATTTCCAATACACCCTCTCGGGGCTCTGCCAAACCTTCTACCACAACGGCTCTCACATTTAATTAGCTCAGTACATAAATCCATTTCTCACGAATCACGATACAAAGTACAGTACTTATACCTGGCAAACTGATGGATGGGGGCCCAGTCCTTCGCATCAGGAAAGCAAAACTGGGGAATAGCTTTCAGCTGATCTTCTGCCTCGCGCATGAATTTGAACGAGCGCTCAAGCTGGTTGAGAACAGAGAGAAGGAATGTTTCCAATTAGTCATGTGGGGATGGAATGACTTCAAATATTTTTCCTGTGACAAATGAAGAGGTGATGACAGAGGCTAAGCTTCTGCCTGGAAGATATTAAAATTTCTGTGATTCTGGCTCACCTAATCTTTAGATATCTTAAAGTAACTCTGTACCCACAGTTCCACCAAGTTCTGTGTCTGCAGCACCTGCCCCTGCTCAACTGTTACTCCAACATGGGACACGTTTTCCAGCAAGGGACCAGATAACTGAAGTCTAGGGAAAGTCTGGGTACATTATGTTTACAAACACGCTTTCACATTGGCTCCCTGTTTCTCTTATTTCTCATTCCATATTTTCAGCTAAACTACTGGCAAAAGATGTGCCTTCCCTTTAAGAACAGATCTTCTCCCAGCTGTCATTCTTCCCTAAGGAAAAAAAATAAAATGAGGAGAAAGTAAAAGCTACATAAAAGTCATAGCCAAAAGCAGCAAAAGATCTGACTCAGCTGATCTTTCAACAGCAAGGAATGTCATGGCAATTCTCAAGAGGTTACTGCAGCCCCTCTGCCTTCCTCTACTGAGCAATGCCACAGCAGAGGGGTTACTGATTCAACATGTGGCACACAGAGATGCTGTGGCTTCTCCAGCTGTGCGGTGCACCATGCACTCTAAGACACGCTACCCAGAGCTTCAAGACAGGCACCACACCTTCAGTGGGAACTGCTGTGTAACCTCAGGGACGTAAGCAGCTCCAGCTTGCTTCTTGTGCAGTGACACCACAACGAAGTACTCAAACAGCTGCCTCTCTTGATACTCAATCAAGTCCCGTTCCAAGGTTTGATACCGTGGTGTTTGCTTCAGGCGAGATTTCACATGGACAAGGCGCTGGCTGTGAGCTATGACAAGAAAGGGTAGAGATTGTCATTTTGTCCAGTGCTTTGCAGAGACTTAAAATCAAAACTACATCACCACAATTGTTTTGTTAGTGAGGAAGGGACATCACCTTTGCTCAGAAAGCCTGGAGGTATTCAAGGCCAGGCTGGATGTGGCTCCAGGCAGCCTGGTCTGATGGTTGGTGACCCTGCCCACAGCAGTGGGGATGAAACTAGATGACCTTTGAGGTCGTTCTCAAGCCAGGCCATTCTATGTCTCTATGATATGATTCTACAAAAACTGTGGGTAGCAACCTGCACGGTACTCGGGCCAGGCTACGGCTATAGCTATGGCTCCCCTGGCTCGGCAGTACTTGGGACTCCCAGGTTTGGTAACATGGGCTGGGCTGCAAGCCAACAGCAAAAACAAGAGAAGTGCAAATGAAAAGGACTGGCTCATCTCTGCCTAATCTCTCAGGACCACATTTCTACAAGTTCTCCCAAGACAATGGGAAAACAAGAGAAACAGCCAAGCAAGCTGTAACTGCAACGCATCTGAGCTGTGGGACAATATTCCAGCACAGAAAGTAATGAAAAGCTGCCTGCTGAGAAGAGACCAGATGAAATTCCCTAAGACCATCCCCCTGCTTCATTTTACAGTTGCATCCAAATTAAATCTCCATGAGTCTCCCTTAGCCCTTACAAAAGAAAGAATTAACTACAAACAGGGGCTCCAGCACATCCTCACAAATGTGCTTTTTGCTAATGTGGGTGGTAAAGCAACATTTTTGACAGAAACAACAACCACAGGGATACTGCAGAAACTCTAAACACACAGGACATCTGCCTGGGAGACAAAGCTTCCTAGGAGATGGTATACATTAAGTCCAGACTCTTGACCTTTTGTCTGGTAAAGCTGTGCCGCTCATGGATTATTCCAGACAATACAACTCAAAGCAATCTTGAGGTGCCTCTTAAATCAGAGAGTGACACAGTCTCTGGGCAGTTATAGGCCTGGAAAGATGGCTCGGACTCCTTTCTGTAGTCAGCTATTACACTATTAGCTTTAAGGCTGTAACTCTTCAAAAGCTTTCAGAAGTGGTCTCTGTTTTACCAGGGACTTCAAAACGAGCACTGCCATAGCCATGCTGAGTGCCTCTGAAAAGCTCACTTAGGCTCTGTGTTGTTTATATTCTGTGCAACCTACTAAAGATACCGAGATTGTACTTCTGTCATCATGGCAGAGCTTCTCTTTAAATGTTTTTCCTTTCCAAGGATCAGTACTTATGGCTCTGACGTGCAGTCTCACAACTGCTGCCTGATGATTTACTGGGTCTCAGATGACGTACAGGGACTTACTAAGCGGTGGTAACTGGCTGGTGTGTTTGGTCTGTTAAGCACAGCCTACAAAATTGAAAGGAAAGCAGTGGTGATCACAGCCAAGCCCAGCCCTCTCAGACTGAGGTTTCTGTTCTAACAAACTGAAAGAAGGAATGGATGAGCACTCCTAAGCACAAGACACTACGGCTGACACAGTGGGAACTGCTGCTTATCCCTCTTTTCAGCTTAAGAACTGACCTGTTACCTCAATTAGGTGTGCATGTAAATCAGGAAACTTTGGATCCTGAATGAAATTCAATTTTGCATTCCTACTCCATCAAGATTTTTAAGTTGCTTTATAAATTCTCAAGAGAATGTAATGCTACCAGTACGTCACAAGGCTAATTATATTACAAGAAGATTCAAAAGCATTACAGAGACCAGTATACAATATACAGGCTCTACAGCAGCGAAACAAGGAATGCAGCACTTAACCCCAATTTAGCCAATACAGAAGAGTTTAGTTATAGCAATAAATGACGTAGTGCAATACCATTTTCCTAGCTAGCCAGTCTGACCAGTGGGTTTTCCCCCTTACTCAGTTTTTAGTGGGGTTGCTGAACACCCTGTCCCACAGCCATACTGCCTCTGTCACCTTGTTTGCACACTGGTGCCCGTGCACTTTGAAAAACCTTGTTTTATTTCCACAGCATATAAACCATCTCCTACGGCAGTTTGAAGAGCTTTGACATGAATTAGAACAGATGTTTGTTCTGGACTCCTATAGCCCTTCAACCTTGTGTTTTCTCCAGCAGTTTTGAGATCTTTGTTCTCTCGCTGTGTTCTGAGTGGAAAGAAGCTTTCTCCAAAGCCAGAACAGAGAGGAAAGATCTTGGCCCAAGAATGCAGAGAGCTTATCAGGAGCCATTTGTTCTCTTCACACATTTGCCTTACCTCTCAGCTTCTCTTCAGTATCACTGTCTGATTCACTATTTTCATCTGTAACTAGAATATAAGAAAAGGGAAGACAAAGTAAGTAAAACCTATTTATAACAGCGCATTTCCTATCACTGACATGAGAAAGCTAGACCTAACAACCTCAGGGGGAAGACAGTACACATCTCAAGGGCCTCTAACTTTTCAGGGATGCACATAGCCATGCTTAACACACACTCAGTATATTCCCATTCATTCATTCGGGGAACAAAAAAAAAAAAAAGCAACAAGATCCACTTTGCACAGCCATTAGAGCTGCATAAAGAATCAAATGGCAGAACAGTCTTTCCACTCATATTTGTATAAGCATGACACACACAAGGGCAAAACACTGATTAATATGAAGTAGCATGTGGGATAAAGGGTAGAATAAAACAAAACACCCAACAACTGCCAGAATGAATGAGACTCGAGGCCTATACTGTCCAACAGCCTCTTTGTGTCGGTGCTTCAGAGAAGAGTATAAAAAAACGGAAAGACCAGTCTGGGATGCTTCCCCTGAAGGTTCACATAAGCACATGCACTCACCTAGTTTATAAATAGAAGGGGATAAGCAGTAACAAGTAGTTGTGTGAAAGAAGCAAAGCTGCAGGCCGCCTTTCACTGGAAATTGGGGTGTTTTAGAAAAAAAAAAACCTGTGTTGGAATAATGTCATTTAAGGCTTTGCAGAGATCAGGTGTTTAAAAATAATTGCTTTGGGGTACCTGAACATGGTGGTGAGCTGCTGATTGACAGTGAGAGGCTGAAAATCTCAGTCTTGAGAAGATGGAGATGGTTCTATGGCCCAGAGTCTAGAAATCCTGATTCCCAACTGAGTCTATTTACTTATTGGGATGTTGAAGAAAGCGGAACTGCTTCAAAATCCACTATCTTCTATTGGACAGTTCATTAAAGTGACACATTCCCGCAAAATATTTTGAACTCAACAAATCAAGACTCTCTGGACAGAAAATCCTTCTCCAAAGCTTACTGCCAGCTTCAGAAATAAACATCAAGAAGTGGAAACATTTCTGGTGCGACCTGGGAGGTTATCATGTAACACCACAAAAAGAAAATGAAGCAAAAGAAGACAAAAAAGTGCCTTGTCATGAAAGGCCCCTGGGCAGCAGAACAATCTTTATCTTTCCAAAAGAAGGGGTGGAATCCCCAACACAGTGTCAGGCCGAACTGGAAAAAGTATTAAAAAAACATCACATGAGACATCAAGACAGCCTAAACTCTACGGCAAGTTCTCAAAACGTCTTAAATATGCCAAGATTCAAGGTTCCTTTACCTTTTCCTGAATTGCTCTCTGTAGACTGCGATAGTCTCTTGACACGTTTCTTCCCCCTCCGTGCCTCATAAATGGCATTGATTTTCAATACAAGCTGCTCATCAAAAACGCAAACAACAACAACAAAAAAAAAGGGTTATTTTCCTCTCCAGGCAAGAAAGAATGCTAGAATTTCAAGAAAAGTGTTTCACTTCCCAGTACTGTAACACTTCACTGGATGGCCCAGAATCAGTGATTACCAGCATCTACCTTGCACAGTAATCTGCAGAGTAACCATGCTCTGTCTGGTACAGGAACAGCACAGTTTTATTGGCATAGCAGGATGACAGCAAACATCCTTGTGCTCTGAGTTAAAAAGATATCTGTTGATCCACACATGCCCGGTTAAGTGATTGATCCAAATTTTTAAACACGAGGCAGGATAATCTGCTGTAGAATTGTTGCTCCATCCAGCCGCCCAGCTCAAGCCTCAGGTTGGTCTTGCCACCAACAAAGTAAATCTCACTTCTGAACTTGCCCTCCAAGACTTGCATTCCAGCCTGGAAGAAGCTAGTGAAAAAGAGAAAGACCAAGATTTACCTTGGGAATCTTCCTTCTCCTCTTCCCGTTCTGAGGGTCTCCCAAGGAGAAGAAGGTGTCATCTGGACTGCTGGGAGTCGAGGGAGGGCTGATTTTGGATGGTGACCCAGTTCCATCACGGCTCAGCTTCCGTATGTCTGGCAGTTTGAAACTCCGCCGCTCTGAGTTTTGTCGAAAAAAAGTGGGCTTGGAAAGCAACTGGAAGTGGAAGAGAAGGAATGAATGAATGCAGCACTTCATGTACCTTTGCTTCATCGCTAACACTGTCACATCTAGCGTGGAGTCCACACCACTCAGCAGTCAAATAGCCTGATTTCTGAGAATGCACACACAAGGAACTTGTCCAGCTGCTAGGCTAGGCCACGACTATCAGGACAGCAATTTAACCATCCCACGTTCATTCCAGAGCATAACACCATCTCAAGGGCCGGTCAAGATGCCTTACTCTAGTGTGCAATCCACAGGCCAGTAACCAACCAGACAGCCATGAGCACATGGGCTGAGGAGCAAGTGGTCAGGAGGAAGAGAGGAGCAGTGAGGCCAGATGAAAAGCATGGCCAGCGTATAATATTCTGTCTCTGTCAGAAGTGAGAATTAAATATTTCAGAGGACACTGCAAGAAAATTCCTGATGGACAATCAGGAAAACTGGTTTCCCCCTAATCCCACTAGCAAGTTCAGTGGGAGCATAACAACAGATATTCCAGCACCAGACTGAAGTTCATGTCCCTGACCAAAAGCAGCACAGAAAAGCAGAAAGCTCAACTCCAGATAAAGGAGGACAAACTACTTCTCACAACAAAGAATGATCAGTAAGAACTTTTGTTTTTCTTCTACACCCAGTGGTTATGGTAAGACTGAGTCATGCTTTTTCCAAGCATTGTATATACCAAAGGGTATCTCTACATGGCACTGGGAAGTGAATGTGAGAGGTATCAAAGCTTATTCTCATCAAGTCAGTCCAGCACTATCTGAGGTAGCACAACGGTCTGTCTACTCCAGCAGACACACCCAGCAGACACACTAGACAGCCTGACACAATCACTCAGGCCAGCTCAGGTGCCTCTGAATGGCTTGCAGAAGGCTCACAAGAAGGCATACTGCCCACAGAGAAGTCACACATTAAAATGACTCTTGGAAGAATCTTTGCACTGAGCAATCTCATCCTGCACTAGTGATATAAACCACTACTGAAATCTGTCCAGACTCCATCCTGGGCACGCTCTCCAGTGTGATTCATACTGCAATTGCAAGCCAGATCGTTGCCAGGAGAGCAGCAATACTTCTGCTGTGACTGATGCAAATCACAGCTTTGGGATGTCAAAGCATCTCAGTGCAACATAATTACTTCCATTCAGTTCTTCAGTAACTGTCCTGCTGGGATCCACATTTAAGTGAAAGACGTTTCTGAGTAACACTGCAGCACTGCTTACACAGTATGGGTGGGAAATAGGTGATTGCAAAGTCATCTGACAGAAAGTAACTTCATTCCAACACTCGCATACAGACTCATGTTGCTCTAGACATAACTAGTAACAACGAGAATGGATTCATACCTGCAGGACAATTTTCATTCAAAAGCATTAAGTTATCAAGGAAAACTTCAGTTGCTGGTTAAGCTGGTTGGAAAAGAGGAGCACGTCCAGAAATGCTGCACGTCAGACTTCTCAAAATGTTGGCTAACAGCTCTAGTAATAGCGGCAACTTGGAGAGCACGGGAAAAGCCTCCAGTCAGGACTGAAGGGTTAGTTCCCTACTACCCGCACTGAACCCAGTTGCTGCCAACATGATTTCTGCCATCACACTGCCCCTTCTGTTCCAGGCTTAGACAGGCTAAATAGGGAATAGGAAGCACTCAAACCAGCTCAGGGCTGGCCTCCACGAGCTCTGAGCATGATGTGCACACTAATGCTTTGTCTCTTCATTTGGTTTCACTGCCAAGGAGGAAAGTGGCATCCGTCCGTAAGCTGTGCTGCTAGTAGGGACATCCTTCTAGGATAGGTTCCCTAAGCCCAGGTCTGGCATTGCATTAGTTACCAGCAACTCATCCCATCAAGCAGAGATCCAAAGAGGCATCCCAAAGGAAAGGTCTGCAGAGGTATCTTGGCATCAGCATGAACAGACTCATACTGTCCACAGATACAGAGCCAAGACAACCACAGGGCTTGATTACCCAAGCACTAAAACACCCTCTATAAAGGAGTGAAGGAGGAGCTTTCCTGCAGTAAATTCTTCTCTCATTGTTTAGTATCTGGAACAAATTTAATACTGAACTTTTGTTCCAGTACAGGTATAAGGTAAAGACACAGCAGGATGTTTTCACTCCCATGCCTGCCAATGTAGCCCTTCTGCCAGTGAGGTAGAACACTCACTAGAAAATGTATTGGGATTTTTCTATGGATTCAGAGATAATTCCCAAATCCAAACAACCTCATGACATGAACATGCCCATTTCTGGACATAAACACACCCATTTCTGGATTCCCATTTTGTATCTGTTGCTCTTGAACTCATCTGTCATAAGGAAAGGATAGATCTCAGTTCATTGTCATTTGGAATTCATTAAGGATCTGGAGGCAGGTTCCCAGAGGTGAGGAGCTGAAGTAACGAGCTCTCTTTGCAGTGCTCTTTGCACACATGAACTGGATAAAGTTCACAAGCTGCTCTTTTCTAGCTGTACAGTTGCAAAAATTGTTCAGAGGACAGCAACACAGAAAAATGTTTCTGGGGACACACGTTTGTATACAAACTGGATTGAGGATTTCTTTCTATCCTTTTATCACATCAGTCTCAGATTGCAGCTGTGTAAAATTCCAGTGTGACACCAAATAATTCGGTCATTTTCAGGCCAATTGCTCCTTAGTGCACGGCAGATGCAAAGTACCAGGGGAAGGAGCCCAGGTGTGAAAAAATATGAAAGCCAAGAAAACATTTGTGTAGAGGAATGTTGTTTTTACTTTGCTAAAGGGCAACACAACCTTTACTGTTACATCATACTCTTATCAGTAATAAAGACAAAAAGGCAGCAAATCCTAGCATTATAAAAGTGAGGGGCAAAACTCCACCATTCCACACAGAAACAGGATTTCACCCAGACCTCTGGAGCAGGAGAGGTGGCCACCTGAAACAAAGTACCTTAGTGGGAGTCCCAGGTATTGAAGAGGTGGGGGATGCTGGAAAGGTCAGGACGCATTTCTTCCCCAAACAGCGGCTGTTGGTCTCAATGTCTTCATAAGGGTTTTCCTTAGATGGTGGGTCTGCAGTAAAAAGCCACAAACAAGAGACTGTAAGTGCAGAAAATCCTTGAGGTTTGCCATAAAAATCTGTTTGGGGATCTGCTGGACTTCTCCCACCTCCCACATCAGACATAAAGACCTGTTCTCAAGCATTCCTGCCATTGCTTCATTCTCTCCATAGCCCCAGAAGTCCAGCTGCACTCTGGACAGTGTCCAAACCCTGACACTGATGTATTCAGCCATAGGAATATATCACAGAAACTACAGATGGAAAAGATGCAGCAAGTCCTCAAGTTCATTTCCTTCTCTTCAGAGAAGCTGAGTTTCTCATGCACAGTGGTCCATAATTATATTTCCATCTTTCCAGTTTTCTGCTTAAAATTATTTCTGAATGAAACTGTGAGCCAAAATCTAGCATAAGAGTCCATTTGAACCCCACATTAAGAGAGACCTCTGGTCATCATTTAAATGGAGCCAGCACTGTTCTTGGGCTGACTGCCGCAGCACGGATGCTTGGCACACCATGTAGGTTTTTGAACACATTTGCCATTCACGGATGCCTCAGTTCCCGCAGGCCTCACTTTAGAAAGAGGGAAGGAATCACCTAATTCAGGCCATCCAAAGCCAGGATGCTCTCTCCCTGAAGAGAGAAAAAAAGGAGGGAATAAAAAGGCCATCTGGTATAAGATTTGGTCCACTCTTATTTGAGAGCCTCTCAAAAACTGAAGCTTGAATGACCACCCAGAGGTGTCCCTTTCTTGAGGTAAGTGACCAGTTTGAGTTTTAAATACCCAAGACTAAATATAATGAGCTTCTTAAGCCCCAGTCTTCAGCAGTGCTGAAAACCCAAGTCTTTTCAACACTGACTTTTGCCTGTTGCTTAGGGATAATCACGCTGTAGTGGTGGACCTGAACTCACCAAGAAGGAAAAGGGAAACCTGTGTGATGCTAGCCAAGTAAGTCTGTGCTAACATTTTTCTCAGCAAAAATGCTCCAATCCCTGGAAGTGGTTCCACCTTCTAAATCCAATTGCACACTTCGCAGCTGAGAATGCGTTTCAGCAGTCACATACTGGGTGGAATGAGGTTGTGTTCTGTTGCCAACCCCATCCTCAAACTGCTTGCCAGGATGTCCAGTTTTGCCTCTTTTTTATATGTAAACCGTGATATCCATCTGCCCAGTACAACTTCCAGTATTCCATGTAAACAATGGCAAACAGGTAAACAGATGTGTATGAAAGGAATCTGTGTGACTTGCTGGAAAGGGCAACAGATCTCCCACCAGCAGCTGAACACTCCCCAGGTCATGCACATGTCTATGGGTTGTGCATGTGTGCTTTCACGCCCTGTGGACACACACTGCTATCACAGAATCATACAATCATTTGAGTTGGAAGGGATCTTTAAAGGCCATCTAGTTCAAATCTCCTGCAATGAACAGGGATACCTACAGCTAGATCAGGATCCTCAGAGCCCTGTCTAGCCTGACCTTGACTGTTTCCAAGGAGAGGGCATCCACCACCTCTCTGTGCTACCAGCAGTCCCCATCACTTCTCCATTGGTGTGGTTTTCACACATTTATATTCTATGGACTGTGCCCAACCGTGGTCCTGTGAAGAACAAAACTGGCTTATTTGGAGTTGCCCTGTCCATCCCTTTTCCCAAGCTCCCATGGTAAGACCAACCAGGACTGCAGGAACCAATTAAATATCACTGACTTTGGGCAAAGCATAAATGTGCAGCAATAAAACAAACAAAACCAAAGCAAAATAAAACATGCCCCATTAGCTGACAATTGTCTATAGCTTTGTTTTCTTCTAATCTTTGCAACTAAGACCCTGAGGGGAGACGAATTTCAGCCAGGTATTCAAGTTCTCTGCAAGCTCAGGACACATGGGTGTGCTTGTGTTTGGATGGACAGATGGATTTGCGTACACAGCCACTCTGTAACGCTATCCTTGTTATTCCAGCTGACAAGGTGACAGCTACATAGTGATTTCTGAGGCCTCCCACCATGCCCCAAAACACAAACATGAGAAAAAATACCAGCTGTTCAGACATCCCCTGGATCTCTGGCCCTCAAATAGAGGGAAGATAAAGACAAATGGCCACTTAGCTTAGAGTTTGTCCATTTGGCATCACCCTTTCTGCAAACAGTCCCAAAGGAACAGCATTCCTTTTGGAGATACGATGAGATTTTATTCATATCAAAACAAAAATGCCCTGATTGCTCCTGCAAAAGTGCAGCTGTCTCCCCTGGTGAACAGCACAGACCAGCTCTGTAGGTAACAGCTGCATGGTCAGAGCTGATACGGCCACTCTCTTCTTACTCTGCTAAACTCAGCCAAGAGCCTTACACAACCCAGCCTGCAGCTACAAAAACTTACGAAGGCTTTTTCAAGAGGGATGCTTCCATTCTATGTCCTGTGCTCAGTGATCTACCATTGAACGAGCCAGATGTTCATCGGTGACGAACTCACAGTGATCCACAGACAAGAGGTGTGAGAGCTTGTCCACGGGATGCAAGGAAGTCAGAGAACGGATGCCAGCAAAAACTAAAAGCTGGTCCCCACATGCCTCAGGTTCATCTTTGAAGCTGATGAATTTTGAAATATTTGGTCCATTTTTCTTATGCCAATAAATTGTTTAAACTATGATCTGCGTAAATCTGTTTTGCATGTGGATAACAAACAAACTTCAATCAGCACCACCAGCGCGGGGCTGTTGACCACAAGTACACTGCGTTATTCAGTGCTTGCAGTCAAATCCCTCCCTGGCCAAAGCTCCTACCCAGTATGTCTTCATAGACGTTCTCCTCCGATAAAGTGCGTGTGAGGGCCAGCTTGGTCTGCGCGTACCAATCCACCCTTCCGTTCTCCGATGACGACTGCAGCAAGTCTTCAAACTCATACGACTTCCTGCACGTTGATGGGAAGAGGAAAGGAAAAAAGAGGAGAGTGATGCAGCTCTTACAGCCCAATCACAACATTTTGTAATTCACTCACAACACTGCACAGAACCTTAGGCCATGACAGGTCCCATTTATGGTGCAGGAGTTTCCACCCTCACCGGTAGTAAGGGGTTCCCCAAATCAGGTCTCTCAGCAGTACAGGACAGCAATACTCAAGTGCTGGGTGCTAAAAAGGGTAAAAACCAATGAGTCCTCCACTGACAAACCTGGAGAATTTCAGTTTCCCTCTGGCACCCAAACCAGGAGTGTTGATGTGACAGTTCATGCATCTTTGTGTTCTATGCTCGTTGCCTCTAAAATGTGCTACAGTCATGAGGGTAAACAGAAAAGACAAGAAAGTATTCCAGGAAAATACATACACAGTAGATTCAGTTAAAAGAACAAGCTTACTATTAACAGTGAAAATGCTGTGGAAGAGTTTAGAGATTATCATCCCAGAGCTGCTGTATTAATTTTGTAATCACAATTTTTGCTAAAAACAAAACAAAACACACAAAAATAACACAACCCCCTCAATTTTGAGCTTGAAGGCTAATCAATATAACACAGTGACCTTAAAGCCCAATCTGCCATGACCTATCTCTTCACAATTACCCTAAGAAGCTGCGCTGACTGCTCAATTTCTCAGACATACCACAGAATCAAAGTATCCTTAGAGCTGGAAGGGACTTTAAGGGCCATCTAGTCCAAGTTCCCTGCAATGAACAAGGAGGGATACCACAGCTAGATCAGGGTGTTCAGAGCCCTGTCTAGTCTGACCTTGAGAGTTTCCAAGGACAGAGCTTCCATCACCCCTCTAGGTAAACTGTTCTAGTGCTTCACAACCCTTATTGTGAAAACTTCTTTAAATGCAATCTAAACCTACCCTCTTAATTTGAGACCATTTCTCCTTGCCTCAACAAAGAAGCTCCTGATAAAAGAGTCTGTCCCCTTCTTTCCTGTAACTTCCCTTCAGATACTGACAGGCCACTCTTCGGTGTTCCTGGACCCTTCTCTTCTCCATGCTGAACAGCCCCAGCTCTCTCAGCCTGTCCTCACAGGAGAGGTGTTCCATCCCCTGAACCAATTTTGTGGCCCTCCTCTGGACACAAGATCTATCTGTCTCTCCTGTACAGAAGACTCCACGCCTAGTGGAGAGAAAAGAGACAGGATCACCTCTCTCACCCTGCTGGCCAAGTTGCTTTTGATGTATCCCAGGATACAGCTGGGGTTTTTTTGGGGCTGTAAGGGCACACTGCTGGCTCATGTTCAGCTCGACACCCACTCCAAGTCCCTTCTGGCAGGGCTGTGCTCCATCTTTACATGGCAGTGTAGATGATAGCAAGCAAGGCTCTCATTTACTGGGGATTACATGTGACCAAGGAAGATGCAGCTTTTCCAGTGTAATATGGGAAGTGGGGGACTCCAACATTAAAACCAACACCTCTGTGAAACTCAGCCCAATTACCTGTGGTCAGCATTGTTCTTGTGCTTCCCGCTCCAAAGCCTCCTGCTGACAGCTGATGGAGGAGGAGAGGAAGGGAGAGGAGGGGGAGGAATGGATGGCAGAGGGGGCAAGTTTCTTTTATTCCTAGCTGCTGGCACCCAGTCCTCTTCCCCCTCATGTTTGAAAGTCCGCCGGGGCTTTGGCAGTGGGTTGATGAAAGGTTTCTTCTCTGGCACCCCTGGTTCTGTGTACACATTTTCTGTAGTGCAGTCTTTGGATTTCACATGAGAAGTTCTTACCTCTTCTAGAGTCCCAAAAATTGGCTCACTGATTTCAGAGTCCAAACCAAGAAGCCTTTTGTTGAGCTCAGTCCCACATATGCTCTCACTGCCCTCTGGAGCAGTGTGTCCTTGTGCTGCCTTTTCCTGCAAGCACTGTGGGGAGTAATAAGTACCAGGCAACTGTGGCTGCAGCTCCGCTGAGCCATCCTTCAAAGCCCGCTCCAACTTTTTGACCTGACTAAGCACTGAAAGATTCTCCTTTTGGACTTCCCGCTTCCCACCTTTCACTTCTTTGCATTTTCCAAGGCTGGACTGCACTTCCTCATCCTTCTCCACTTCCCCTTTCCGCTGTGCTCCCTGCCCTGTGCCTTTCGGAGTTCCTGCTTTCCGCTCATTCTCTTTGCCAGCCCCTTTGCACTCCAGCTCCCAATTCATAAATCTCTTGGTCTCCACTTTCCGAGACGTCAGTGCTTCCCCACTCATCTTCTCAACTACACATGGTATCTTGTGCTCCTCTTTAGTTCCTTGCTCCTCCTCTCGACGAGGAGCAGACTGCACTTCCTTTTTCCCTTCCCACTCTGAAATTTTGTCCTTGATGCTGAAGGTCTTATTCCTCAGGCCAATTTTTCCAGGTGTTCGTGTACTCTGAGTACCTCCTATCTGTTTCCTGATGATTCTACTGCTTTCTTTAACGTTCAGATCCACAGATGGGTCACTGATGATCATTTTGGGACTGAGCATGTTCTGCTGAAAGCAGTCTAGCCTTGGATCCAGCATCAAGTTCTCCAAGGCTCCCAGTGGGTCCTTCACCACACAAGAAACTGGTTCAGCTTCAGGTGTTAAACTCAGGGTGACAGAAACACCTTCAGAACATCTCTCACTTGAAAATCCACACGGAAGTCTTCCTAATTCCTTCACAGCTGCTGTCCTGTTTTTATCTGCAAGTTTGATCCTATAGACCAAAGAGAAAAAGAGAAGAGACATTCACTGCGAGTGTTCATCCTTGCTTTAGTCAGTCCTTCTGCTCCACAAACTCACAAATATTGCACCAGAACAGGATGCTCACACTAAGCCCCTGAGAAACTGGCTTGCTGGAGAGAACCACAACACAGTGTTGCTCTCATTATGACTACTGAAATGAAGACTTTCTCTGCAGCAGAAGTAGGTGGCAGATAATATTTTTTGTACGACAGACATGCTGATACCAAGGAGAGGTTCAATAGCATTTTGTGTAAGTGAAGCAGTTTTGTGTATCTTCAAGGCACTGAGCAAGTCCATTGCAGATGAATATAAAATTGACCCTTAACAAACAACAGCAAAATCGCTGCTGTTAGAGAAGACACCATGTGGCACAGTTGACATTCCTCAAGATCTAGCTCAGAGGATCTGTCTGGATTCATTCAAATATTCCCAAGCACATTAACATACAAGCCCTACAGTTCTACAACTACGTTTCGACGTCCCTACAGTCATTTGGGCTTAGGCTCCTGTGTACCCAGGCACGCTCCCTCGGTGCAGAGGAGGTGATGTAGCACCCAAGCACTAGGCTCAACATTCTCAGGGCAAGGGATTCAACATTTTCATTTGTTTGAGTCCAAACCACATCAAAAATTCCCTAATATCTTTAATCTGGGAGACCTCCAAGTGCTTTTCTTTTCTTTTCAATACTGTGCTATTATAACAACACAGTAAAGTTCCAGCTGGACAGACAAATAGTTACTCCAACTCTAAACACTTTTGAATTGAAGTACTTTCCAGTGCTTAGCAATGCTTGGGCTTGGAAAGGAATACCAACACAACACAAGGTAGTTACAGGGATGCAAGCTCTTACCACAAGTCCCATTTAAGGACAGTACCAACACTAAGATTCAACTTTGTAAATTGCCGTCAACCTAAATGCATCAATGCACCTCTTCCAGAGTTTAAGCACTTGCTAAGAACATCCACTTAGATACCAAGTGCTGGCAGGCCTCATGCTGTTCTGGAGCTAAGCAATGCTGGCAGCCATTGCAGGCTCCGTTGTAGTGTAAATTGAGTCTGGGATGAGTTTCTAAGCAGGAGGACCTGAGCCAGATGCTGTTCTTCCTTAGCCTCTCAGATATTTAACTCCTGGCTGTCTCAATGACAACTTCACACTTGGGGCAAGAACTGGCACCTTCCCTGGGAGCAAGGCTTGGCTGTGACACTGGTGGCTGAACTGTGCACTAGAAACAAAGGCTGGACACCAGGAGAAGCCTGTTAGGGGTGGTGACAGTAAGGCTTGTCTGAGGAGTCTCCATGCTGAAGATTTCAACTGCAGATGGGGTATCATCAACAGAGAGGTTTTGCCCTGGGGCAGATCTCTTTTAGCACCGTGCCTCTAGGATATTATCACTGACAGGATGCTAAAAACACAACATGACAACCCTGAGATGGCAATGAAACCACCTGAGACCTACAGGGGTGTGATCTAACATGAGTAGAGAGGGGCAGTGTTAAGCTAAAAGACTATTTTCATCTTTTGGTTTTCTTTCTATTGGGGATAACAAACAAAAGCAAAGCACCCCAGCACCGTAATCTGGAAAGCTCCCACCTCTCAGCAGACTTGCAGACACTGCTCTCAGACCTGCTGCTCGCATCGGCCGCTTTGCTAGCTGTCATCATGTCAGCACACAGCTGGGCAGCAGTTCACCTGCAGAGAGACACAAGAAAGAGCCATCATTCTGTGCTCAGCTCTCCTCTCCTGCCGCAAACAAACACACGCATACAAATCTCTTCCTGAAGTCCAGGAGAACGAACAGGAGCAAAATACAACAGCTCCCAGAGATCAGACTCAGTTTTACCATCTGCAGAACAGGAAGAAGGGTGACAGCACCAGCCCTTAGAAGCCCAGGGAACAGATGACAGGTTTTGATAACAAGAACAATCTTTGACTAGCAGTTGCAGTACTGTGATCTGAATATGTAGCATGCTTTGTGAATGCTTTTCTTATTGCCAAAATCTCAGAGGATTTAGGCTTTTTCTCCTTACAGAACAAGAAAACAAAATTATTCTATTAAGAATTGTGCTAAGGCCACATGACGTAAGCTCTTTACAACAACCCCTTCAGCATTTTATGACCAAGAGACAATACACTGAAGCACTTGGTTATAGAATCATAGAATCACCACGGTTGCAAAAGACCTCCAAGATCATCCAGTCCAACAATTCACCTATTACCAATAGCTCCCAGTAAAACACGTCCCTCAATACAACATCCAATTGTTCCTTGATCGTTATGTTGCAGTGTGCCCTCCGTTGGGCCATAACAGGCTGTTGGTCCCCTCTCTACCTCTCAGGGCAGGAAGGGGCTCACCATCTCACACATCATGCTTGGAATATCTGTGGCTTCCCCAGTCTACCCACTCACCTGCTCTGCCTAATGCCACCCTGCCATGCCCAGCATTCAGCAATAAGACTGAGTTTCTCAGGAAGTTTAGTTGGTTCTTGAAGCTTTTAAAGGAAGCATACCGACAACACTGAAGAACAAAAGAATCTCTCATTTCCACTGCTTGAGTATTTGAGAGAGAAAGAAAATATCAGTCTTGTTTGTTCCCAGTTTTCTCTCCCTCCCTTTATCCCACACTGGCAGAGTTCCTAAGATGAGGAGTGAACTCTGGGTCAACTCAGTGTGTACACATTCAGGGCAGCTCATGGCTAACCATTTAGCAGACTCTCTTTCCCCAGACAATAAACCCCTTGGCTTCTCTTCCTCATTAGGAACTGGAACAAACACTCATTTCACTTCTAGACACAGAGCAGCCTTGCAAAATTGTCAAGAAAATTTACCAGCCTGAGAAACAAAATCTATTCATCCATCCATTAACTGTTATGCATTGCAAATAATGGAAAACTAATGATCGCCCGTGTCCCTGTCCAAGGGATGACTCACCCAGGCAACCAGAGCAGATTCCTGTCAAGCAGCAACTGAGGCTGCGTAGCACTTGGCCACTTGAGGCCAGGAGCCTCCTAAACAACCAAGCATCAGATGCTGCAATATGAACACAATCTCCAGGTGTACATATCCAAACACCTTGAAGACATGAAGAGAAAAAAAAAAATCAACTCTGGAACAAAAGAGCAGAAATGAGGTACCTCCTGATTAGCTTAAAGGTCAGAAAATTAGTGTGGGGACACTCTCAAGCCCAAATGAGATGCAAAGGGGATGGGGCTGAGACTTGAGTTTGTTAACCAGGCCACCAGAACCAGCTTGCAGGCCTGACCCACAGACACTCCCAAAGCCTGACAGGAGGAAACTGGGAGAGCAGCAATGGAAAATCACATTCGGTGGGAAATGAAGGGTAGACCTCCTCCCCAGGTTTGGCTCCACTGGCCCCCTGAGCTATCATGGCAGGTCACTGCAAAGGGCAAGGGGAGCTTCTATTTCTCCCGCCTTCCATATCTCTGCTCAGATTGATCATTCAGGCAGAGCTGAGTCCAGGTTGCAGATGACCTGAGGAGAACTGGCATACACCAAGCAGGTCCCTCTTGACCCACTGCTGCTTTCTGCACGTACCACATGCAAACTTTCTGCCATGCAATGCAAAGCACAGACCCATGGCAGCCACAGCCCAGAGCCACGTTCCTAGCATGTAGATCCCGCAGCAGCCAGGCCATAAAAGGGGAGAGAAGATGCCAAGACTCATTTAGAGAGCCCCATCACTGCAATTAATTTGGTAATCCTCATTGTTGGGGGAACAAAGCCATCATCTGATACCGTCACAAAATTAAACTGGGGAAGGAAGGGCAGGGGAGGAAGGAGGGAGCTCCCAAACCTGCTGGCGGGCTCTGGGAAGGATGTGAAGCTCCCAGCAGAAGCTTCTCCGCACAGCCAGCCTCATGTTTCCCAGGGCCATGTGATAGGGCTTCCTGCCACTGAACGAAGCGAGACCTACCCCGACCTCTCTCTTCCAAACAGAGTTCCTGCCTGCTTTGTGTTTGCAAAGAGGCGTTTGTTTACTGATCTATCATTGGCATGCAGGAAGCAGCCTTGAAATGAGCTGTAATCATCTGTCTCCAGCAATAGCTGTTAGGCTTTCTGCTAATTTAAGTTTTCCTACCCCCCACCCCCCACTTCCAGATGCCTTCTTCTCCACTTCCGATCAAAAGGCAAGTCAGGAGTGTGCCCATCTGGTGCACAGCACTGGACACCATAATTCCAAAGCAACTGGGAGAGAAAAAGAAGCACTGACAGTAGACATGCTCCTACCCTCAAAGGGCAGAGGGGTCTTCCACTGGGATATGAGCTAAACTTCCTAGGAAGCACCCAATACCCTGCAGTTTGCCTCACCAGAAAGGTACGCAGCCTGCACATGGGTCACACACACATAGTCTTGTCTCCAATAAGGTCGTGCAATGGTCACGGTGAGTTTTCCGGGCCTCCTTATTCTCCTATTTCCTTTATAGGGAAAGAAAGAAGCATACCTCAGCAGGGCTTGTGGTTTGGGGATGGGTATCACCCTTGCTGTGTGCTGCAGGCCACGTCTCAAGATCTCCTTTGCTCCAATTATACCGCACCTCGCATAGAAATAGGATCTGAGCCTGTAGCTGGGATCGCAGCCACCACAGTGGTGCATGCAAACAATGAGGCTTCACATCCCCAGTAGCGACCCGCAGCTGGTCAAACTCTGGTCCAAGAGGAATAAAGCCATGCTGCATTTAAAGCCCACGCACATTCTCTTCCCCTTGGTGCTCACTGAAATATCCTCTCCAGTTACTTTCATGACTTCTGTGTTTGAGCCCACGAATCGCAGCAGCCAAACACGGCCTGCAAGCAAAGCTCCCAACCCAGCGCTCTGCAGAACAAAGGACGCAACATACATGGAGGAACAATGTGACAACAATATATAATGTATATACATAAAGAACAGGAAGGATGCCAAGAAGACAAAACACTAACAGGAAAATGGTGAGTAAGGCTACGCCAAGAGTTAAAGCCTTACACGCTCCCTCCCCCAGCCCTCACCCTGTTTGGAGCCTGTTTCCCTTTGGGGGGAGAGCTTGGAAACATGCTCTTGTGCACGAACACACACACATGGGGCCACTGAGTGCGTCCTGTGCATGGTCCCAGCACCAAGCAGCATCTCCAGGCTGTGCACAGAGCCATGTGAAGTCCCCAGCAGCAGCTTGACCACTGCAAGGGACTGAAGGCACTAACAGCAGGATCAATGGGTCGTCATGCTCACAATGGGATCCTAACTGTGTGTTGCCAGGCTCGAGCCACTTATTAAAAATAAAGAAGAAGAAAAAAAAAAAAGAGAGAGAAATTGGATTAAGTCATGTAAACATAAACATGAAGGCCCAGTGACTGGGAAGTGATGCACTCCTACAGTACATTTTAGAGGACATTTCAGAGCTGGATCACACATAGTTTCCTACCCCTCTTGCCTCACTCTGTCCTAACTGTTCCCTTTGATCTATGACAACTTACCACAGTGCTTACAAGGGAGTCAGGAGAATCCCATGTGTAAAAACAAACTATTTTTTAAACCCCCAAAGGAATGGCGGTACCACAGTGTTGCAGCTCAAAAAACGCAGAAGCTGGTAGTGTTGGCATTCAGACTGCACACAGAAAAGCACTGTTATGGTATGTCCTTCATTTTATCATGCAATTCTACTGCTTTTCTTCCCCGTTCTAAATCCACAAAGCAAACTTATATGTCACCGACCTGATTCAATAGATTGCTGTGGTGAACTGTTCTACTTCTCTTTCACCCTGGGCCCCTGCTCCTCCTTTGGCTGCCAGCAACATGGTCTTATGCTGTCCTTGGCAAAGGATGTGTCTGATTGATTAGATCTCAGAGTTGCCACAGACTTAGAGTGCTCCCTCATATTCTTTCCATCTCACTCCTCCTGCTTTCTTTGTACAAGCCCTGATGCTTGTAAAGCCCTTGCTGGGCTACAACAACTCACTGAACTAGCAAAGAATGAAAGGCTCTCTGCTCAGCTAGGAACATCAGTCACTTGTCATGAAAAATCAGACGTGCACTGAAGCACTGTCTGACATCATGGTGAGCCCTGAGAAGGGCAGGCCAGCAGGTTCTCAGCCACTCCTCCTCATTCCCTGCCAAATAAAGCAAAGAATCCCTGCAAGTTCCATCACTGGTTCACCTCCAGAATGGGCCTCTTCTGTGCCAAGTGAGGCTGCGGATGTGTCCATCCAACATCAGTGCCTGAGCTGGAATGCCCAAGTGCTGTGGCCAACATGCATGGAGGACACAACAGGAACTGCTCAGACAAATGCAAATGTGGCACCCAAGTGCTCAGCTTCACGCATATGGAAACTACATTCAGAAACTGCATGAAGTTTCATCTCCAGGTTTGCTTGTTTTAAAGGCTAACTGAAACAAAACACTGAGTTCTGACAGTATGGCATCAGAGTACAGCTGGCACAGAGTTACCAATGTCATCCCCTACTTTAGTTTTCTCATGTTCTCCAGCTAGGCCCTTGTTCCTCACCATCTTCCTTGTGTACTCAACACCAGACTCTGCTCCCTAGCTGTCCACTTGGACACACAGCCATGGTTAAACTCTCTTTAGTCTCAGTTTCTACTAATCTTATGTTGATCTCGCTCACTATCAGCAGTCTCTTTGCTCTTCTCCTAATCCTCATGACTATTTCCCACTGTATATTCACGCGTGCAAAGCATAGCCCACATTTCTTTAGAAGCAAAATGATGGCACCTTTATGCCCAAGTCACTGCATAGGATTAGGCTTAGCAAAAGAAAATTCTGATGTACTTATAATGCAAAGAAAGTAGTACATTTTCTGTTCCATAGCTTCATTCTCTAAAACAGCTGAAACATTTTGGTTGCAGGCTTGAAAGCAATTCAGCCAGAGACAAATACTCAGAAGGGAAACAGCAGATTGAAATGATACAATTGACCTAAAGGCAGAAATTGAAAACAGTCTGACAATATGAATTGTGCTCTATGAAAGGTGGGGCCAGTTGCACCCACTATTATTAAGCTTGTCCCACACTTCCCATTGTCTTATTTTCCCTTTGTTCCTCCCTTTAAACACATAACAAACAGAAGAAAAGCTCAACAGCTCAAAGGGAATTCAACATCCCTCCAGTTTCCTGCAGACAACCACACCCTCAGCTGGAAACAGCACTTCCAGAGGTAGCGATAGGATGGGGCAGAACCATGCCTAGCAAGACAGCAACTCTCTAATTCATATATTTAGTTAAGCCTTGGATGTATAAAAGGTAAATTATGTTATTTCTTCTGGTGGCAAGAATGGTTTGTATTGCTGCTTAGAGACATCTTTACTCCTACAGCAGGTTCCCTTCACAAGGGAAGGATGAGATTAATTGGGCATTTAGCCCACGGAGGTGGTGGAGTCTCTGTCCCTGGGGATGTCCAGGAAACTGTGGCACTGAAGGACATGGTTAAGAGATGTGTTTGGGATGGGTTGTCAGCTGGACTAGATGATCTCAGTGGTCTTTTCCAACTTTATTGATGATTCCATGATTGCCATTCTAGCTCCTAAAATTAATTCTAATTACAGTATTTAGTGGAATGACATGTTCCGGACTCAGCTTTCCGCAATGAAATCATGAACAAACAAAAAAATTCAGATGGTGAAACCAAGGCCCTGGGAGGTGGAGGCAGAAGTAGAAGATGACTCCGCTGTGCCATGCCTTTACAATTCAGGTCCACCTCTGTACACTTCAGATATCTCATAAGCGCATCCATGAAGATGGTGGAATCACTCAGCCCATTTCAAAGAGGGATAATCATCAGATCACACTGTCTGAGTCTGAAGGTACCCTTAAAGACCATCTGGTTCAACTCCCCTGCAACAAACAGGGACACCCACAGCTACATCAGGTGCTCAGAGACCCTCCAGCCTGACCTTGAGTGTCCTCAGAGATGGGGAATCCACCACCTGTGTGGGCAACCAGTGCCAGTGCCTCACCAACCCTATGATAAATTCTTTTTTTTCTTATATCCAGTCTAAATCTTCTCTTTTACTCTGAGATCATTTCCACTTGCTCTATCACAACAGACCCTCCTAAGGAGTCTGTCCCCTTCTTTCTTACAGTCCCCCTTTAGATACTGAAAGGCCACTACCTGGTCTTCTCAGAACCTTCTCTTCTCCAGGCTGAACTTACTTACTTTAGCTTTACAGCCTCACAAATGAAAATTCAATTACCTTAAGACAAGGCTGAATAAGACATTAGTGGTGTATCCTGTGTTCCTGAAGCAAACACAAGCTTGCTGATGACATCAGCGCAGTCAGCACTCCGTACCTGTTTTCTTTGGCTTTGAAATTACCCACACACAAGACAACCACAGTCGATATGGAATAAAGCAACAGAAATATGGACCAGATTTACACTAGCAAAGACCTGCCAGCAGAACAACCCATCAGCCACAAGGACAAGCAGGATTCCTAACAGATACAGTAGAACTGGCATCATTTAAAACAAAGACCACACTCCATTGGCATAGCACACTTCTACCAGTGTAGCTTCTTTCATTCCTATGATTGGAATGCTACAAATATTACAAATACACCAGTCTTACTACGGCAATAAATCACTTCTAGTGTTAAAAGAACCGGAAAGAATTCGGAGTTACTGTTAAGCTTGTAAGAAACTCAAACATTTGAGCCTAGGAAACAACCTACCCCTAAAATAGAGTACTCAGACCATGAACCACACTTGGAATTAATTTTCAGTGTGATGAGATAACCTCTGATATTCTAGCACAAGCGAGATCCAAAGAGGTCCCTTCAAGGAGCAACTCTGCAAAGAGTTTCCTGGCAGGAAGACAAATTGTCTCATATTGGGAAAGGAAATGAGAACATTAAAATGAAGAACTCACAATTCTTCCAAACTAAGTTATCATTTGAGAAGATAAACTGAGCCTCAGCGAATCTCTCCTTCGGTGGCCTTCACCCTGCAGGATGCTGACTGCTTCCCCTCCTGAGGAGGGTCCAGCACACAGCTTCCTGCAGCACCCATCACCCCGGCCTTGGAGCACCAGCTGTGTGCTCCAGCAGACCTCACAGCTTCCCAAATCCGTGACCTGCCCTCAGCACACCTCTAAGCATCACCATCCCAGCTCAGAGAGCCTCCTGGGGATCGCCTTTTGGTTCTGGAGACCCCACTTCCCCTCGCCTCCCTCCTGCATACCTAAGGCACTGCAAATGCAGATCTGCTTACTGCACATCTCATTTCTTAAAGAGACCTTCCAAGTGCAGCACAGCACGCACCACCACGCCATTCAGCCATCCTTGCAGAGCCCAGGCTGAAAAAACCAACCCACCAACCTCTTGAGTTTATTTATTTTTCCAAGAGGAAAGCTGCTCTCTTGTGTGTATGTGTGTGTGTGTCAGGACAATAGGAAAAAAGACAGTGCAGTGGAGCTGCCAGGAAATAGTCAGCCATCTGCCTGCATGGAGAGCAGTTTTTCCTTTCCTTTTGTACCAAAAGGAATGTAGCTGAGAGCCGCCATCCCCATCCGCCTGTGCTACGGAGGAAATCTGAGCGCCTGTTCCCTGCCAGGGAAAGGAAGCAGGGGGAGGGAGCTGGCCCCAGCCCTGTGGTTACTTGGGTCACTGCGTTCCTGGCCAATAAAAGGGGGAAAAGCCAACCCCAAATCCTGGGGGAGAGCAGCTCTTCCTCCTCTGCCCTGCTGCTCTCTGTGCGGCTTGCTGCCCCCGTAAACACTCACTCCTTTCTCACTAGTTGCAACAGGAGACACCGCCTAAGTACCTCTGGAAAACCAAGAAGACATCTGTCTGCACCTTCATGCACTGATACACCTTGAGGACTCTGGCGCTCAGCCCACACGTCTGCACAGCTCAGTGCCAAGTTCAGCTGGCAGAACTTGCTGCCATGGAGATGACTGAGATAACGGTGCATGGTCCTGTCGGAGGCACTTCCAGAAGAACCATTAGTTCAGACACAGTCTGAAGGGCTTCCTCGTGCCCCAGCAGCTCAGGAGACTGGCAGACTGGCCCCGTGATGCACCTGAGCATGTCCAAGTGGGAGCTGGGCTGCTGTCTGCACGTCCCAATCTCTTTGAGACCCAGGCGCCCACAGCCTGCAACGACTTTCTGAACACGTTACCCCTTGTAATGCAAAGCCTGGTCTAGAACAGGGCATTACATGAAACCACATCCTTGGGTGCTTCTCTTTCAGGTGGGAGGAGAAACAATGTGCACAGCTGGAAACAAGACAGAGATCTGACCTAAGAAAAGGGGTTTTGTTTTTATTTTCACCAGGAGGATCATAAAGCATGGGAACAGTACTGCTGCCTCCATCTCTGCACTATGAGATACCTACTCTGAACACCCAGCTGAGCCTGCTTTAGCAAGGAGGCTGGAACAGAGACCTCCTGCGGTCCCTCCCAGCCTGCAGCACCAATCACGATGCTATTGCTAACACCTTCACACTGTCCTCCTTCCTCTGTGGTTCAGCAGTGCCTAATAAACTCCAGCAGTTCAGTGAGAGGTATCAGGGAGTCTATCAGGAAGCCTGCCTTGGCAAATACTGATGGATGGTGTACATTTTCACTGCGGTATCAGAAAAAGAAAACATTTTCTTCCCAAATTTATTCCACTTTGAGAGAGATCGGGGTCCAATAAATAGTGAAAATTAGTGAAAGCATCTTCTTGGTTTCTCATGACAAAATCTAGAAACTGGAAATTTCTCCAACGGGCACATTTTGTTCACCACTCTCCTCAAAGGGAGGTGCTAAAGGCGATATTTACTCTAAAAGACTTCTAATTTCCACTGTTTACTCTCTTTCACATGCACCAAACTATTTGATAAGGGAGCACAAGCAGGGAACCCGGGCACAACTTCCTCCACTGAGCCTTTATCTCAAGACTGAAGCGGAGCTTTCCTAATAGAAGCTTCCAACCCAGAGAAAGTGCATCCAAGTTTTGTATTCCAGGGTAACCACAAGGGCATACTCCACCCGAGATGTTTCAGTGTTGTCCTGGATGGGGCCCCAATGCTGTTTATTGTGCACAGGAAAAGCACATTTCTTCAGAGCAGCCAGCACTGAATGCATTTCACAAGGGCATATTTTACAGCACCCAAAACAAAATACCAAGCAGGAGTCTCCTGGAGCCAGACCTTAGCAGAAGCCCCTATCCCTTGTGCAATTCACTAAATATCATTCTTTTTTAATCTTTAGTCATAAACAATGCGAGGCAAAATCAGCCCTGCTCAAGGCACTGATGTGTTCCCAGCATGGTGTGGCTTGTACTGCACCCAATCCCTCACATTCCCCTTCTTTCTGCTCCTCACCTACATGCACAGGTTCACAGAATCCCCAGCAAAGCCGCCTCAGCTCAGCCCCATTAAGCCTCTACTGGAGGGCACAAATCCTACAGATTTCCCTGTGGCATCAGGAAGTCCAAACATTTCCTGCAGGACAAGAGATGAGGCCTCCCAAAGCAGACAACCAACACTAGGAGAGAGGTGGCCATCCCAGGACAATGCCATTAATACCCCAGTGATCCACAGCTTTCTCTCTCAAGTTCCCATTTACCAATTCAGCTCAAAGGGAAGGAAAGCCCAGGAAAGCGGCTCTCCCATGAATCTCCCTCCACACTCACTAGATCAGATACCCTACTAACTGGCCACTTAGGGAGGTATCCCTCTCCAGAACCACCTTCTTTATACAGAGGTGTTGCTTCAGTTATCCATGGCTGAACAAAACAGATCTTTCAATAAAGGCCAGATTTACTGAAAAGAGAATGGCTATGGACATTACTGGCAAACTAAGGCCAAACTCAACATTTTAGGGGAAATTCCCCATACATTTTCTTCAACTAGAAGAGCTTATGCAGTGCTATACTTGATTTACTTTTTGGCTGGTATGAAAAATGTTTGGCACTCAGGCAGGCATTCTTCTTCCCATCTCTTCCACATGTAATAATTCAAACATTCATACTGAATAGCGTTGACTTAATAAAAATCTGCCGTCTGTTTCTCTTAGTGGGTTTGTTCCATCTGTACTAAAAAGAAAAACATGGCAGAAGGGATATTTCAGCAGTAGAACAGGCTAGCAAGAAGGTGTCTTTTTAAACACGCCTTCCTGGGCAAAGGGAGTATCCGAGGTACACAGTACTTGAGAATACAGTTCTCATGTAAAACTAAGAAATAGCAAAAAAATTTGCTGGGTGAACACATCTCTTATAGTTTCAGATCAAATGAAACTGCTTTTGAGAAGCTGGATATATAACAGTGTGCCCAGAATGAGAAACAGATATTGAAGGAAGCGTTTGGTACACACTGAAGGGAGCACACAAAGTTAGGTTCTCGATTTTATAAGCTCATCTCCCTGCAAAATGTAGCTGGATTCTGAAGGGTTTAAGTTCTCCTTTCACAATTTGTTTTCCCGGTGACCTCATCCAGATACATCCTGCTGGGCTTCATCAGCCTATCACCAAGTCCTGCTGACACACTGAAGCAACTGCTGAAGAAAACTTGCATTATACAATCTTTTGCTTAATTCTGCATTCAAGTATTTCATGGGTAACAGGACCAAAACCTCCTCTATTGCAAAACACTGTTCACAAATTAAAAAAGAATGAGTTACATGTGCAAGAGAAACAGCACGACAGCTGAACTACTTAAGCCCTTCAGCAAAAAAAGAACGGGTTGGTGACGAACTGTTTCCAGCCCCTTTTTGAAAATGCCTTTTTTCTTTCTATTTTTTAAGTAAGGTAGTCCAACATCAGGCTCGATTGCTCCAGAAAGTATCTTTATATGGAATCTGAAGTTCATAAAAAACCTACCAGGAAGGTTTCCTGCTGCACAAACATGAGGACACCAACAGGACAAGCTTTAGCACAGGAGAAGCAGCGGTGTCTTCCACCAACACAAGTACAGGATTGTTTTATGTGAGAGGTGACACCGAGGCAAGACTTCAACTTGGAGACACTCGAAGAAATCTCAGGGGAAAGAAAAATCTGATGAAAGAAACAACCAAAAACAACAACAACAAAAAAAGCCAACAACAGCGTGTGTTGATTTCCCAATAGGAAACTTTTCTCCAAGTTTGACATAGCTGAAAAAGGGCAGCCAGCAAGATCGGGGTTTCTTACATCATCTGGAAAATGTTCAACGCCTTACACATCTCTTTGCAGGATGCCTGCAGAACTGGGCCACAAATTGCTACGCACACAGCCCAACATGTCAAGGCAGGGAAAAACAGATTCTCGGTTACAGCTCGCTGATCCCCAGCTCACTGAATTCATGCAGAAGATCCCACTGACTTCAGCAGACAGTGAAAGATACCTCAGCTCTGGTTTTGGCCAGATGCTAATTTCTGAAGAGACCCTACGAGCTCTGGATGATCCGAGGCTCAACTATTACCTACAAGGAAACACAGCTTATGCTCACAGCATGTTTGGCAGCTGAAATACCAAGTTCTGTGTGCGGAATACAGATCTGTCTTCAGGGGGGCTCGGTGTTTTTAATGAAAAAGCTCCAACTGTCTGAGAAGTCTTTAGGAATTCTTTCCTTTTTCATTTAGGAAGGTGCTGTACAGCTGACACTACCAACACAACTCGTATTTATGAAGTGCCCTCGCGCTGCCCTGAGAAATTCGCCGTTTCCTTCCATGAACATTGGCGCTCTCTATCATGTGAACGTAATCCCCCAGGACAGGAGAAGCAGGCCTCTTCCCCGCTCTCCTCTGCAAACAGATGTGTGCATGTTCCCAGCTCTGTAAGTCACGGCTCCCTTTGGCAAGGAACACCGGCAGCTGCACATCTGCAGAGGGGAAGAGTTTTCAGCAGAAAATACAGAGGGGGACCCGATCCTCCCCCCTCTGCCTGCAAAGCGAGCTCAGCGCTTGTTCCTCTCCAGATGACACCCTGATGGGTTGATTTAATCATTTGCAGATGCGTGCCTATTCACAGGGCTAGCAAAATACCAGGGCGGTGAAAGCATCTCACCTGAACTGCTCATAGGACTGTGCCTCGTCAGCAAGAGCTTGGCAAGGAGTCTCACAGGATATGAAGAGGAAAGTGCTGCTCAAGGACAGCGCTGATATAAAATGATCCAACAGAACACAACTGTGTGTGCAAGACCACTTGTGATGAGGGAAACACCCAGGCAGGTGTTTAATTTTAGGTGTACGCTCAAAGCCCACTGTCTTCAATTAGATGTGAGGCTGTGCTGCACACAGTCCTGCTCTGACTTCCCACGAGGAAACAATGCACTGCGCTGGAAACCAAAGGGCTGTGCTGGAAGGATGGAAGCTTGCACACAGACCTACCTGTCCTCCTAAGTGACCTAACAAATGGGGGGCATTCTACAGAACATTTAAATGTGGAAGGATCACAGAAACACTCTGACACCTTTACTCCTAAAGGGAAAAGCAGTTAAAACCCAAAGTACCTACCTATTTCAAACAATGCTGGCTACAAACAGCAGTAAATCCTGTGTCCTCTGAAACAGCCTTTCCAGTTGCCAGCCCCCAAGAGGGACTCTCCTGAGTGTTTCCCCAAGGTTTTCCACCATGCTGCCTTCTACAGACACCAAACCAAGGCAAAACCTGAACCGGATCAGCACCTCGAACACCAGATTGTTCAGCAAATCCAATTACACACTGTGATGCCTAATGAGGATAGCTGTGGATGGCTGCATCTGTGCACAGAGCCTACTACCACCTCCAAGCCAGACTGATAGCGCTCAGCTGCAAGGAGCAACACCCATGAAACAAACCTCCATGTGCATTAGCAATATTGATTTCAAAGGAACCCAGACCTGCTTCATTTAAGGATGGCACGGTTAAAAATAAAGCAATGCCCCTCCGACTGCCCATGCAGCAGTATCTGCCTTACTGCTGCCCTAGCTGGAATTCACAGATCCCACTTCAAGCACTGCAGAGCCAAACAACACCTAATGCAGTTGCTCAGCATCCTTCCTTTTGCCTTCTACTCTCATCTTCTGTCACACATCCAGGAATGACCTGTGCCCACACCTATGTGTCAGCAATGTGCAAAGAACCCAGGGGCTGCTCTTTACGTAGGTCGCTGCCTTTATTTCAACCCCTCTGCTCCTGGGCCCCACTGCCTCTCGCCCCTCCCAGCTCCCTCTCTGCTCACGAGGACAGAGTTTCCATCCTGGCTGTGGGCCAGCATACGTACAGGCAAAGGCAGCGCGCAGGAAAAGTCATCTTCTGCTCCTTTTTGGTGCATGAACACTGCCCGTCCCCAGCCCAGAAGGACCCTGCTGCAATACAGAGGGCCCAGGGATCTGCCCTGATACCAGCTAAACCCAGTGCATGACCCGAGAGTTACTGGTGGGATGGCAGACATGGACATATCTCTTCTAAGTTGCACCTTCAGTCCTATGTCTACAGATACAGGGCGCTTTGAGCCAGGTAGCTGGTGAGCCATGTAAAGGTTGGGCTAGATTGTCAGTAAGACTGGCCTAGGGGGCTTACAGTACTGACTTATTTAACAAAGTGATGTTGCCTTTCAGCGCCATACCAACAACAAAGACCTTGAAATGGCCCCGATCCAAGATCAACCATGGCCTCTGCTGAAGCCAGCACTGCAAAAGCGCAGCCTGAAGCCAAGAACCTGCAGCTCAGTCATGCAGTATGACCATGGAGACACAGAATGAAGGCAGTCCTATTTGGCCTTCAGTAAGTCCTAGGCTGAAACCACCAAGAATGACATTCATATTCACACATTTCAGCCTTTCCTTTTATTTCCAGTAGTTGATAAAGCTGTTTAGAGGTGAAAAACAGAAATCCTGTCAGTCCAATAAGCATGCTATTGTCTTTTCCACTGTACTTCACAGCAACAATGGAGAGAACGCTGTCCTTTTCCGGTCCTGTCTGAGTAAAACAAAGCCCAGATGCAATGTTATTTGAGCCCTGCCTTGATAAAACCAGGCTCATTCATTTACTTTCAGAGCTCAAGTCCAACAAGGAATTTCCTCCTAGCTACATCCCACTCGCTTCTTCCCTGCGGAGTCTTCTCAGCCCTTAAGGAGCTTCTATGCAAGTTAATTAAAAGTCTTATTTCAGCATTTCCTTCGCAGTAGAGGCCTCTTCCAGCCAGCTCTTGGGATCCTGCCAACAGACATATCAGCCAGTAGTACTTAAATCCTTCCACTAAAAAATGCTTCCCTAAAGAGCTTATACCCCAGTTCTGGATGCCTAAGAGAGCTGATCATCAAAAGCAAAGAGCTTCTACAAGAGCTTACGAGTGGTTCTTCTCCATTCTCATGGACTTAAGTGCACTAAAGAGCCTTTTCTCCCCTTGGCTTGGCCCTCGCTTAGAAAGCAGCAGGAAATAATGTCAGGTGGTAGAAGAGAGAATGAACTGCTTTGGATGAAACATTTATGGAGGACCCAAAGAACAGGACCTTTACCCAGCACTTCCAAAACACCAACATCCACCCATGCTTAACACTGGCTCTCATTGGAGAATACATTAAACTAGGGGCAAGGGGTGCATTTGCCCTTGTGTTCCCAGAGCGCAGAGCATAACAGAGGTCTAATTACAATCCAGATAAGCTGGTTGTTATGGCCAATATTCAGAGTAACTCATCACAAAGCTTCCACTGAGTTTAAGTTTAGATCACCCCTGAACACCACACACGCAGCCTTGTAGCCAATACGGTCTTTATCACCTCCTTGTCACAAAGAAATCTTCTAACATAAAAACACCAGGCATGAGAGAAAGAGAAGCACACTGTGAGCGCTTGACAAGGGCTCTAAATGCCCTTCTTGTCTTTGGAGAACAACCAGCATCACGTGGTTCCCTCTGCAGACAAAATGTCCTAAAAGATTTCCCAAGGCATGGAGCTGGGGACACCATGGAGCAGCACTTTGGGACACGTAACTTGTGCTTGTCTGCAAGGAGGATCGTGCATGGGGTGCACGGCTGACGAGCAGGACAGGGGACACGCCAGTGGCTTGCCCAGGCTCCTGCACACAACCTTCTAGCCCAAAGGCAGAGAGCAGCCCCAGCTGAGCTATAAATCTTTAGCCTGCTTTAAACATCCCGGGTCGCTCCAATGCCCCTTGTTTTTAGTGCATTCTCTTCAAACCCACAAAGAGGCACTGGGACATCTTGTTGCCGTCCTCTCAGTTCCATCCTTACATTTTTCAGCTCCGTCCAAGCCTACCCCAAGGTGGTAAGTATTCCATCCCACATGCCAAAGCAGTTTGGATTACTTACAAAACAAAACCAGCCCAAACCCACAAACACTACGCTGATGACAACAACCCAGAACGCAGTGCAAGGGTCGAAGAAATGCATTCTTCCTCTGGCAGGATGCAGCGATGACTCCATTCTGGCGGTTCAGAAATGGAGCCAACACGCTTTATAGGACTTTGGTACCACAAATCAAGAAATGAGCGTTCGATAAGGTAGCAACCAATAAGAAAACAGCTTTTTAATCCACCGGTGTAACATCTGTATAGACCGAGCAAAAGCCCCATGAAAATAAATCCCTCTGCTCCTTTCCACTGCCCAGACACACTCTGTGCATGAGATGCTTGCTGTTCCCCCTTGCCCAGGGAAAGAGTGCCAGCAAACGCTTCTGGATCAGGAACAGCAGCTGTACAGCCTGCTGACCTGGCCAGGAAATAAACCATGCCCTACTAAAACACCGGTGCATGATGAAGCACCCCATGCTCAGTGGTTATAACCCAGTCCTGCAGGGCTCATGCACAGCCCAGGGCACCTCAAGGCCCCACTGCTCCCCAACAGCCCCATGTCCACCAAAGACCACCAGGAGCAGCACCTCCACACACAGCCCAGCTGCACCTTGTCCAGTGGATGTTCCAATCCAAGTGGGCATTCTCACCCCCAAGCCCACAGCAGCACACGGTCCCTAACTGTACAGCCTGCCCCCAGGCTCCGTGCCTTCCCCATCAGCACCGCTGCCCCGTCTCTCCTGAGATGTTCTCATAGATCCCAAGCGGGATAAAGGCACATTGGCGCGGATGTTCCCCTCAAACGAGAGCAAAGCAAGAGAAAGGCGGGCTGTCCGGAGAGCAGAGCGGAACACAAAGCCAAGGCGATGGAGGGAAGCGGGACTTCTCTCATACTACGGAATGTTTGGTCACTTAGCACAGCAGGTTTCCCCAAAGCCCAGCGAGCGCCCGCTCCTCACTTCCCCACCCTCGCTCGCTAAGATGGTGGAGGGCTTTGGCTCGGCCCTCCGGCTCCTGCCCCTCCTGCGAACCACCGAGGGAACCATTTCAGGGAAGAAGAGGCATTTCGGGGGAAGAAGGGAAAAAAAAACACACAGAAACGCGAAACGATCGATGTCCCGAGCGGGCAGCGGCGGCCACTCTCTCGCCCCCCAGCCCCTACCTTCCTCGGCGGCGGCGGGGGGCCGTGTCCCGGCATGGCGGCGTTGCCCGGCGCCGTGCTGGCTGCCTGCGGACGCGAGGCTGGAGTCTCCCCGCCCGGCTCGCCATGCAGCGCCGCGCCGATCCGCTGCCCCCGCCGCCGGCACCAGCCCCGAGCCCGGCCCCGGCCGCCCGCCCTCCGCCGCCAGCACCGCCCCGGCCCGCCCCCGCCACAGAGCGGGATGAGGAGGGTAGAGTGTGATAGTGGGCGTCATGAGTTGGAAGGGAGTCGTTTAGGAAGGAAGGACAAGCAGATTAAGAAGAGATGAGGCGCACAGGATAGTTTTCTGATCGCAAACAGAAATACCCAAAGGAAAAGAAAGGAGGCCCTACTTGACATCAAGTCCCTACTTGATGCCAGAGTGGCACCAGAAAAGAGCCTGGCCCCATCCACTGGGCTCCCACCCGCTGGATATTTATAAGCACTGGGAAGGTGCCCCCTCAGCCTTCCCTTAAGGCTCCAGGCTGAACAGTCCCCACGCTTTCAGCCATCCCTCATAGCGGAGATCACACAGAATCACAGAATGACCTGGGTTGGAAGGGACCTCAAGGATCATGTAGTTCCAACCCCCCTGCCTGGCAGGGCCACCAAACATACACTATGCTCCAGGCCGCTCACCATGCTGGTCTCTCTCTGGATGATCACTGCACACCACTGCAGTCCGGCTCTGTGAGTCAATCAGTTCACCTGCGCAGGGCTGAAATCAGCTCCCTGCCGGCATGCAGGTGTGTTTGCACACATCTGTGCTACTCACTAAAGTGAGGGGAAAAGCCGGCTTGGAAAGCATACGCATTTTTCCTACGGGGTTTTAGTTCTGAGGGTACATTAAAAACGATACAGAGGGATTTCTTCCCTGTGTAGGTGTGCAGTTAGTAACACACAGCCACGCTGGGTTGTGTGTTGGCAGCCTGGCTGGCAGCAGGAGCTGGAACTAGGGGGTGTTTGAGAGCCCTTCTGACACAACTGGGGTTCAGCCTCTTCTCCCAGGTAACAGCAATAGGATGAAAGGGAATGGCCTCAAGTTGTACCAGAGGAGGTTCAGGTTGGGCATTAGGAAACATTTCCTCTCAGGAGTGGTGCTGCAGTGGCACAGGCTGCACAGGGAGGTGGTGCAGTCACTGTCCCTGGAGGTGTTCCAGAGCCGTGTGAATGTGGCACTGAGGGCTGTGGGGACATGGTAGGGATGGGCTGGTGTTGGACTGGATGATCTTAGTGGTCTTTTCCAACATAGCGATTCCATGTTTCTGTATAATTCAGCTCTACAGGACGACCGCATCCATGTCAGCAGGGCTATTTCTGCCTGACGCTGCTGAATTTCCTGCTTTTGTCCTCACCCCGGGCCCGGTTCCCCCGTCGTGCAGTGCTATGCAGCCGTTCGGGAAGCGTCGCTGTCCCGTCGCCGTCTCTTTAAGGGGCGGTCGGACACAGCCGTCCCGCAGCGGTTGCTCGGCCCTGCCCTCAATCCCCGCCCCGCTCGCTGCCGGTGGTTGTGGCGATGGTGGCGGGCTGTGCCGCTCGGTTGCTCCCCTTGCCCCTCTTGGGCCGTGCCGCCGGGGCGCGGGGCCCGCCGCCCGGCTGGGCGGTATTGGGGCGTGTCGGGCTGCGGGCCGGGCGCTGGGCAGCCGTGGCCTTGGCGGTGCCCGCTGCGGCCGGGCGAAGGGAGGAGCCGGTGCGGTGGCGGGCGGCCGCCCTGCCGGTGTGGGCTGGGGAGCGCGGCCCGGAGCGGCCGGCACGGGGGGTGCTGAGGCGGCTGCGCCTGGTGCTGCGGCTGGGCCTGCGGGCGTGCGGGCTGCTGCTGCGCTTCGGGCCCCTGCTGCTGCTGTACCCGCTGAGCCGCCTGCGGCCCGGCATGGCCGCCCTGTGGCTGCGGCTGCTGCGGAGAGCGGCCGAGGCCGCCGGGCCCACCTGCATCAAGCTGGGCCAGTGGGCCAGCACCCGCAGGGACCTCTTCTCCGAGGCTTTCTGCGATGAGTTTTCCAAGCTGCACGTCGAGGTGAGCCCGCACCCTTGGGGTCACACCGATGAGCTCTTGAGGAAAGCCTTTGGTGAGGACTGGAGGAGAATCCTTACATTTCCCAGCCAGGAGCCGGTCGGCTCAGGCTGCGTGGCCCAGGTGTATAAAGCCTATGCCGATCTGACCGCTATTGCTGCCCCCCCGGCCGAGGGGCTGGCATGGAGCTCGGAGTTACAGTCTGCCTTTGAAGCGTGGGAGGTGTCGGGCCTCAGGGGCCTCTTCAGGTGGCTGAGGAGGAAGAGTGAGAGGATGTGGGAAGAGAGGAGCGGGGCTGAGCTGAGCCCCATCAGCTGCTCCCTGAGAAATCCTGTGCATGGAACGCCCCACGTGGAGCAGACGGCAACACAGCTCCTGAATGCAAATCCATCACCAGCCAGACCCCTCACACCTGTAGCTGTTAAAGTAAGTCACACGTCTTACTGGCAGACCTGTAAATGTAGAGTGTGCAGGACAAGACAGGGAAGACTGTGGTTCTGATGGAGAAGAGTTGGCTGGTTATGACAAAGTGGAGTGATGTTCACTTCCCTCCATATGTTGTTTTGATGCTCTGGTTCCAGCCAGCTGCAATCCGGGCAGCAGTGGCCCCAGCTCTTCTCAGCACCAGTGCACACCATTTAACATGGCACTCGAATACCAGAAATTGCCAGGGCCCAATATATACTAAAAGAATGAATATAAGTTGTTTCACCTTTCAGAAAATGAGACCCATTCTTTCCTCCGATAGAGAAATCTGGAACAGATACGTTCTTTCCAGCAAAGCTTCTTTAAGGAAATGTTGGAGCTGTTCCAAATACTAGTCTGTACAACATGGCAGGAAGAATGGAAGCAAGGGAAAATGGCTTTGGGTGAAATTGCAGGCTCTGGGACGCAAATTTTCCATCTGAAAATTATGAAGCGTTTCTTCACAGCTTAATCCATGGCAAAATAAGAATTATTCTGAGGACTGTCTTGTGAAGCCTTGTTAGCTCTCAGCTTTATTGGGTAGGTTCTGTTTGTTTCAAATAGGTTATTTTAGCTGATAGAAATCGACTGTTGTTTTTACAGCGTTCTGGGAGTTGACCTTGCCACCATTTCTTCTTGTGCAGGTCCTGCACCCAGGGCTAGTCCAGCAAGTCCAGATGGATCTGTTCCTCATGAAGCTGGGGAGCCACATCATTGGGCTTCTCCCTGGATTCAAGTGGCTCAGTTTGACAGAGATTGTGGAAGAATTTGAGAAACTTATGCTTCAGCAGGTGTGTGCAATGCCAAGTGCTGAAATAAAACTGGTCTTGCTATTGATTGGCTTTAATTCCATCCATGCTATTACTTCTCATAGTGTATTATTTTGTATGTGTTACGTTAAATTTCTTCCTGCTATAGCTGCCCATCCATCTGTTAATTGAGGTTAGGGCTGCAGTTCTTCTAGCCTGCTTTCCTGCCTTGCTATTCAGACAGTAATCTTTGGTTCAGGATCCTTCTCACCATTGAAAATAAGGCAGTCCTGGTCTTTTCTGAGACACTATGCCTGTAGTGTATCTGGGGTATTTTTGAGGTGCTGGGTGGTGTGCCACTCATTGCTCAATGCATGACTCTGCTCTCCCATCAAGGAGGCTATAAGTCCCAAAGATCTAATTGCATCTAACTCCCAATCTGCTTTTCCTTTTTCTCCTTTGAGATTGACTTGCACTACGAAGCCAGAAATCTGGAGCGCTTCCGTCAGAACTTCCTAGATGTCAATTTTGTGAAGTTCCCAACTCCTGTTCGCCCTTTGGTGACAACGGATGTTCTCGTGGAAACATTCGAGGTAAGAACTGCGCAGTCTGGAAGCAGCGGTAGCAGGGAGAAGACCCTCAAGGGAGCTTGGTAAAGATGCATCTTTTGAGAAGGAGCAGTCACAGGCAGGAGTGCTCTTCTTTGTTTAAAGAGATCGCTGTCCTTCTGCAGTGTCTCTTCTGCTCTGTTTGTAAACAGTGCATCCCAGAAGCCAGGTGGCAGACAGCTCCATATAGAAGTAAACACTTGGCTGAAGCCAAGCAGACCAGCAGCGTGTGCAGCCACCGTGTACTTGCCTGTACCATTGGGTACAGTCCCAATGAGCTGGTCCCTTCTAGGTTATTCCTTATCTCACAGCACCTAAGTAAAGGTATGATTGCACGTGGGACTCAGGGTGTATCTGATTCCAGCTCTTTTTTCTTCTCTTTTTCAGGAGAGTGAGCCTATTTCACACTACCTACACACAGAGGTTGCCACAGAGCTGAGGCAGAGACTCGCAAAGATGGGCATGGACATGCTCCTAAAGATGGTAGGCACTTGACAGAGGCTGGAAGTGAAGGTTATTTTCCTGCAGAATCTTTTCTATTGGGGTAGTAAGACCCTTTGGCTAAGGAGAGAACCGGTTTGCTCCCCCATCTTCTCCCCATGGACTCAAGACACATCTGTTCCTTTTGGAGCCAGCCCATGGATGTCAGGTATTGTGACTTGGGCTGCCAGGTGCACTGTGCAGCTCCTGAACTGACAGAGGGAGGGTCCGTGCTTCACATGCAATGTAAGACGTGACCTGAGTAAAGCCTGGACTACATACACCACTTCTGCAGGTTTTGATGTGGAGCACCTTTAGCTGCAGAAGGGAGATCTGCTTGCACATGGTCCCACTGTGAAATGTGATCAGAGCATTGCTTAGCAAACCCACTGATCCATTTAATGAATGTTCACACATTGCCCAAGTGCTGTAAAGTACCATGTAATTAGTAGATCCTGTGCTCTCTGCAGAGGCTGTAAATCACAGGGAAAATAGAAAGATTTCATTTATTCATTCCTACCCCAAAATTACCTTTTTATAAGGAAGAACTAAATACAAAGTAAAGAAAAAAACGATCTGGAAAGGCTTGCTGAGGGGAGCCATGAGAAGTAGCAGGGAAGAGCTGCAAACAACCTCAGTGCTGAGCAAGGGACCAGTGTCAGGTAAAATGCAGCTGGTAGTTGCAATGTTGTGCTAAGGCAATAGGGAGGCTTGCAGTTATAACTTCACATAGTGTGAGAGCCTCAGATAGCTTTTTACCATTCAGAAAAGCAGTGGTAGAACTACAATAGATAGTTTTATCCTAATGTTAGATTGAATTTTCCTTTTCAATACAGCTGTAATGTATGGATGTGCTGGAGTAGACAAACGTAGCCATACACTAATAAACCCCATAGCAGTGAATGGCAAAGTAACTGTGTTACTTATTGCCAAGGCTCACCAGCCTACACTGAGTGCAGGGCTTATTGCTGGAGAGAACTAGCTGCTGGAACTTCTCACTGTTCTACCTTCTCTCTCACAGATGGGCAGGATTGCTTCATGCAGCTCTGCTGACTCTCCTAGGCTGGTAGCACCCACCCTCTTTCAACACAATTGATCTTTGCAGAAGCCATCTGCTGCTCTGTCACAAATGTCACACATGAACAACAACGGGGAACAACGTGCTGTCTGCCCTGGGGCTTGGTATGGGCAGGTTTGGTTGGAATCAACTGCTCTAAGAACTTGCTCATCTTCTAGGTCTTTGTTGACAACTTTGTCCATGCCGACCTGCACCCTGGGAACATCCTGGTGCAAGGCACAGCCTGCGTCAGCACCAGCTACAAAGAGCAGACTGCCATCGTGGATCTGTGTGACACGCTCGTCGTGGAAGTGCAGCCGCCCTTCAAACAGCTCTGCCTGGTGCTGCTGGATGCAGGGATCGTGGCGGAGCTGCAGAGTGCTGACATGCAGAACTTCAGAGCAGTTTTCACTGCTGTGGTCCAGGGCCAGGTGAGGCCTCTGTCACGGTGTTAGGTCATTGAGGTTGGGGAATGGAGACAGCTGGACAGCCTGGTGGCCAAACTGTAGCTCTCTTTCTGTTTTCCTTTACAGTCCTCCCCAGGGAAGCAGAGCACACTTGCTAGCTTGGAAAGCCTACCAGACAGAGATAAGATGCACAGCTAAAGCAACAGGCTACTGAAATGGAGCAAGTTCAGTTGCCCAGGAGACTGAATGGGTTTGACAGAAAGCAGCCACTTGGTTTAGAGTGCTTCTGGTGCCACTTCTGGCTGCTTGGGGGTTGTTCATAGAATCATCTGAGTTTTGTGATGCCTCCTATAGCTGGAGGAAGAAGGCTTCATCAACAGGCTCCACTTGATTGGGCAGCCAGTAGCAGACCCTATCCACAAGGCTCCCTTTGTTGTCTGGCTCCCACCCATAACTTTTGACTGGCTTGTGGCCATTCTTCAGGGACAGCTCTTCACCCTTTGTTCCTTCCTTGATAAAGAGAACAATGCCTCCTCCCTTCCTTATTCTGTAGGTACAGGTGAAGAACTTGTAGCCCTCAATAGCCACATTCCAGTCATGGGAATCATCCACCAGGTTTCAGTGTCAACAACTACATCATGACATTCTAGAAGCATGGTGTGGCTTCCAGCTGCTCCCGTTTGTTTCCCAAGCTGTGTGCATCAGTTTAGGGGCAGTTCAGCTGGGCAGCTGGTCATGTTGCCTTCTTGGAGGATAACTCCTTGATTCCCTTGAATTATTTCCCCTGAGTTTCCCTGTTGCAATCTCCTACTGTCTCAGCCGTCCCTGGCTTGTTATGATTTCAGTTGTGCTGCAGTGGTGCCAGTACATCTCAGGGCAGCAGGATGAAGGCCCCACTAGCACTCTCTCCCTCTATCTTAGCTTTCCTGTCCCGTGCTTTGTTGTGGGCAGGCTCGCTATCAACCCCATTCTCCCTTCAAACCTAGTTTAACACCCTGCAAATGAGCCCAGCTAACTTTTCTCCATAAACTGCCTTCCACCTTTGAGAGAGGTGAAACTCAACTGGTTCCTGCAAGCCTGGTGCTATCTAAGGCATCCCATTGTCAAAATACACCTAGTTTTGGTGGTGGCACCAGCTGTGAAGCCAGGTTTTGTGGATTGGATGATAACCCTGAACTTTGTGGGCAAAGATCACCTATTGGAACTCAACTCTGTAGCCCACAGAGTTCTTGCCCTCCCTGCTCACCCTGCCTGTGTGAACTGCCTTGCAAACTGCCACACTGTGCCCTGTTTGTCCATCCTGGTCACTGTGCTCCTGGTTGCTCATGCTCCTTAAGGAGCCTTTGTACATGGGGGGGGATTCCACCCCACCTGTGCTGTCAGAGCAGCTCCCTGTAGACCCGCTGGTAACAGCGATCTAGTTCTGCTGATTCTTCTTTTCCACTTGTTTTACAGGGGGAGAAAGTGGCAGAACTGATTCTTCATCATGCTCGGGCCAACCAATGCCAGGATATTGAGCGATTCAAAGCTGAAATGGCAGAACTAGTGACCAAAGTTCGAAGGAACACTATTGCCCTGGGAAAGGCAAGTCCACAAACCATCTCCCACCCTCATGTAGCTGTACTTTAGTGCAGCTTGGCTTTTGAAGTGGTCCATGTGGAAAGGCCAGCTGTGATCCCATCAGTGCCATGCACTACTTGGAGCTTTTAGTGCCTCAGATGAAGTAAAGTCTCTAAAATCTTAATTCCCTCTAACTAAAAATGAAACCGTGTGTGTTTAGATTTGGTCTTTAGATCTCTAACACCTGCCGTCCTTCTTTGAGGAGTCACTAAACCTGATGTTACAGCTTGTATCCTTTTGGTGAAGGCCAGCCTGGCACTTCATAGAATATAGTACAGAGGTACTGAGGAAATTAATGCCTACCATGTACTGCTGTGAGATGTTTTCAGCCTTGCTGGGCTGGCAAATAAACAGAACCATGGGTCAGAAGTGACCTCCTTATCCTGAGCAGGGTGGGAAGGATCACACCTTGTTGGCCATCCTCAGCCCAGTAATCTTGTACCACCACTAAGACTAAAGGCTAACAAACACTCTGAATCCTACCTGTCCTGCATGTGGCTCACAGGTACTCCATTAACTTCTCCTTTTGTATTCCAGCTTCAGGTGGCAAATCTCCTCTCCAGTGTCTTTAAATTACTGATGACGCATAAGGTGAGGAGCTGTCACAGTCTGCTTTCAGTAGCTGGAAGTTCACTGGGGAGGGAGAAGTACTGGGATTGCAAGGGGCTGACAAGGAGGGGGACTGTGACTATTATTTCTTAGTGCCCTGGTGTACCTTGATGCAGTGGTAGCTCCTGGCTGGGAACTGTCTGTGTACAGGCAGAGCAGGGGGCTGTTTCCTCTGTGGTATGTAGAGCTCTTTTGTGGCCCCTCAGAAGGTGAGCTGCCCCTTACCCAACTGCATGTGTTCAAGTAGGTTGGATACTGCCATGGTTTAAAACCACATTAGCAGTAGCAAGTAATCTTAACCTTCTGCTGCTCTAGTATGGAAAATTACATGGAAATGAGAAATAAACTTTTGGGTTGTCTTAGGGTACTTCCCCTGAAACTGTGTTCTTATTTTTGGACCTGCTTAAGCTCTCCCCTGCTTCTCCCCAACTTAGCCAGAGCTCGTACCTCTGTTGAATGAGCTCAGAAGCTCCACTGTCTCTTGTGTTTCTAGGTGAAGCTCGAGAGCAATTTTGCTTCCATCATCTTTGCCATCATGGTTCTGGAAGGTCTTGGTCGTTCACTGGACCCTGAACTGGATATTCTAGAGGCAGCTAAACCACTGCTCATCAGAACTGCAGCTTCTGTCCTGGAATAGACTCTCGTGGCTGCTGCCCTCTCATGGTGCAGGGTTACCGCTGGTGCCTGTGAGCTGACGGGAGGAAACTGGAGGTGAGAACAGTTCCAGGTGTCACAGGGAAGTGCCACGTTGTAGTAACCCTCCATATCCTGCCTTGAGTCCTGCCAGCAGAGCACCAGGCGTGGGATCTTGGTGAGGTCTGTTTCAGAAGCCTTCCTTTTCTGGGAAGATTTTGCACAGATGGAGAGTTCTGACTCTTACAATTATGCGGTTCTATGAGCTAATGTGCTCTGGTAGTTTTTAACTGACATATCATGTAGTCTGTGTGTAAAAGATCACTGCAGGCTGATGAGGAAACCAGTCTTAATTGTCTAAAAGCCTTCAATAAGATGTGCAGTAATCCAATTTGTTTTGAAATGAATTGGGTTAAATAGTAATTTGCTGACCGATCAGTTGATGTGGTATAAGAAATGACATTCTGATGCCACCTAAGCAAGTAATTCAGGCTAAAAAAAGCCAGTAAGCCTTTTTGTCCTTTGTACTTCTGCTTTTATTGCAGAAGTACCCTGAGTTCCTGCATGGAACCGTTCTGTTCTTGGTCATTTTGGAAGATAAAAACAGACCAGTGTATCTATCTATCTATATATATGTACACGTTAAATGATACATATGGAAGAAAAATGAATTCCGTAATAAAAACAACCTTGGGGAGTACTTGTACTGGTCTCAGTTTTTGTTGAAGCTTTAAAACAGGCTTAACAAGGCTTTTTCCTTGCTGCGCTGCCCTTCCCTGCCTCCCAGCCCTCACCCTGTGCAACTCACAGCCTTATCTCACATGCGGAGGTGTGGCTTTTCTCCTTGGGCAGTTTGCAAAACAAGGAAGACGTTTGGACTCCTAAAGAATAGAAAACACTGTGAGTGTTTAAATCAAATAATTAAAGCCAATACATGAGCTACGTTGTACGGCTTTTACGGTCCGTGATTTTAATGAAACTCTTAATGCTGTTTTATGGCCTTATTTTTATGGTAAGAAACAGTCTATGAATGATTGGAAATATCATCGTGCTAAATGTATTTCCAGACATGCTTCATGTGGAATTGCAGCCACACGCAGCTCTGTGCAGTTGCCTGTTCTCAGCTGGTTAAGCAATGAAGAGAAAGCGCGTATGCAGATGATCTGTTTAATGGCGATTATAAAGCGATGGCTAATGAGACATAAATGAAGCCTTAATTTAAAGACCTTAATTTAAAATCACAACAGAAACTCAAAGCCTTCACCTTATACATATATTCATCTTTGCTTCCTATTGTGTTTTTTAAAACATAAGCCTCAGGATGGTTCATGCTTATTATGGATTCCAAAGTAACAAATACTCCTGTTAGCTACAAAGACTTTAGGATAGTTTGTAACCACCAGAAAGAGTGGTACGTGGTTCCAAGTGGACACAATGTCAGGCCACAGCACTTGAATTTTGTATGCTGTTTGCCTCTGGGTATCAGGTAAAACAAGATACCTCAATGTATTTTATTTCCATTATTTTATATTTTATGAATACGCTTTATGAAAAATAAGAAGTCCTTTTAATATAGTTCTGAGTCCCCCAGCAAACTGGGCCACGTCCATTCTCTAAAGATCCATGTGAAATATATCTTTTCACTGCCCAAAGCTGATGATAGTGGCATTCTGTGACACCTGTATTTTATACCTGTATTGTATATGGTGACAACCATAATTTCCTCATCCCTCTTGTGAATGAAGACACTGCTACTGACCGGAGCACAACGTATTATCTCTCCTTAATGCTGTGTAACAGCATCTCTTGGTGTGCCTTACTTTTTCTCTCCTGGAGGAGGAAAAAAGATGGCAGATTATCCGTGGGGGCACCTGACACCACATGCCTCACTGTCCCTGGACTCCAGGTGGTAACTCTGTTTTACCCTGCAGTGGTAATAGGGAAACCTCTGTAGTGCTGCTGGCTCCCCTGCTTTCTTAACACTATTTGTTCACTCACCTTTCAGTTTAGCATTGTGTAGCATCCCCCTCACTTCTTTGTGGTATAGCCTATTTATTCTGATTGTGTGCCCTACCTGCATGGATATGCCCATCTTTCTGACAGTGGACATTTTATGCTGTATTTCAGCATGTCCATTTGCATTGCCACACTTTTTTTTCCAGCCAACTGGTCTCCAAGTTCTCCTTCCCTGTATGTCATGTAACACTAACATTGCAACATAAGTCACAAGGCAGCACCTCATGGCTTTTACTTCCAATTTAATGTTGCCCTTGATCTTTAAGAAATGTGCTACCCTGGTCCTGTTCTGGAACAAACACAGCAGGGCAAAAAGTGCCCAGAATTTAGCAGTGGAAGTCTCTCAACACTTGTATTTAATTCACCTGCAAGCTGCTATAGCAGGACATCATCTGTATCTATGGCTTCTACCACTTGAGAGACTCATTCCCAGGGAGCTCCTTCTGACCTTCATTCATGTTTTTCACTTAGTAAATTGTGTGGCCTGTGCTCTTGCTCCAGTAATTCCTTTCTCTGTTATTTGCATCTTGATAGCAGTTACAACCTGACATCCCTCTGCCAACTTCCGGCTCTTTTGTAGTTCTACTCAATATTGTCCCATGTCACTGTCATAAGTCCTAGACTACAAAACTAAACACTACAGATGCTGACTGTGGGCTCCTACACAGCTGGCCCTTTTTCAGATGCCTTTAGGGCAGGATGGCAGCACTCTGGCTATTAAATACAACCAATACCACCATACGACTTTTGGTTGCAGAGCTGGGACTGTCAGTTGAGTTGTTGCCTATGCCTAAAACTGAAAAACAGTCTGACCAAGGTGGGGAGTCTTTGCACAGACAGCTGGATTAGAGCAGTTATTCCAGGAAGGAAGACTTGCAAGGGACAGAGCAGTGAAAACACACAATGTCAGCAATGAAAGGGAAATACATGATTTCTCCATGAGTTCCATTTGTCACAACTGCATTCTCGCACCCAAAGTGCAGCACACTGAGACACACACACACACACACACAGCAAGATGAAGAACAGGTTTGTGAACTGATCAAGTGCCTGCTTACCCACTCTGCAGTTTCTACTACTACTACTCTAGTAGTAATGCTCGGAGCATCAACAGATTCTGTTCTCTGAGGTGTTGCTGGAGGTCACCTTGTCTTTGGTTTTCTTTTTGCATCTTCTCATGTAAATGGTCTCTCTTCTGGAACACTTTCCTTTTGGCAGCCTGGCGCTGCTTTTGTTGCCTATCCTGGTCCTCTGAGTCTCGTGTCAGCATCATGTGCCGTGACTGCATTCTGCTCCTCAACAAATCCTGCATTTAAAAAAAAAAAAAGACACTTGCAATTGTGCATCCAGCTTTAAGTCTGAATTTCATCCACAGTTATCACTGGAATAAGCTAGAAATGGCAGAACTGATTCATTTATTAATTCATATTTATTCATGACATAAGCAGTCAGCACGTTTGTGGCTGACGTCAAGCTGAGTGGTCAGCTGATACTCCAGAGGGACGCGGATGGGCTCAGGAGGTTGGCTGGTGTGCACCCTTGTGAAGTTCAACAAGCCCAAGTGCAAGATGCTGCCAGCAGCCCTACAGAGGACTTGGAATAAAACACTGGTCATGAGCCAGCACCACCTGATTGCAGCCTGGAAAGCCAACTGTGTCCTGGGCTGCATCAAAAGATGGGTGTTAGCAGGGCAACAGCGGGGCGACAGAGGTGATTGTCCCTATCTACACTGCCCTCATGAGGCCTAATCTACAGCGCTGCATCCAGGCCTGGGGACAGTGGCACAGGCTGCACAGAGAAGTCGTGGATTCCTCATCTTTAGAAGTATTAAAGGGAAAGTTGGATGGCGTTTTGAGCAACCTGGCCTAGTAAGAGATGGCTCCGCCATGGCACGAAGTTCATCTAGATGATTTTTAAAGGTCCTTTCCAACTGAAACCATTCTAGGATTCTATGACGATTCTTTGTATGCAGAAAGACTTCTACCATGGACACAGATTAAATTCCTATCTTTAATCTTTATGCGTGTTGAAGAAATAATATTTTTTTGTGTACGTGTCTCCAAATGATTCAATTATACTGGATATGCAGGAGAGAAAGATAAATAGTCTAGATGGTGCTACTGCTGGAAATACAGTACAGTTAAAACTTCCTTGAAATGCCCCTTACCAGCCTTTCTTTTTCTTGTTCAAAGCTCCTTTCATTGAGTTCTGCAAGGAGATTCTCTCTCTGCAGTCGCTGTGTACGTAGGAACTGCAGCCTGTGACTTAACTTTCTGTTCTCCTCCTCTGACAAGGAGGACTCCTTCTTGCTCCTCTCTGACTGAGCAGCTTGCAGCAGTGCCATGTGTTGCAAAGCTCTGTTTTTGTGCTCCTGCTGTTTCTCCAACCCTTGCAACATTCTCTGATACAATCGCTGCCTGTTTACAAAACAAAACGTCTCAGAAAATAAAGGCAAGTAAAGAAAAAGCACATAAGATGTTAAGCAGACATTCTGGCCAGTAGAGAGAGGTGATTGCTCCTCCCCTTCTTCTCTGCCTTGATGAGACCCCATCTGGAGCACTGCGTTGAGGCCTGGGGCACCAGCACAAGAAGGACATGAAACTTCTGGAGCAGGTCCAGAGGAGCGTCATGAAGGCATTCATGGGGCTGAAGCACCTCTTACGGAGAAAGTTTGAAGGAATTGGGCTTGTTCAGAATGGAGAAAAGAAGGGTCTGGGGAGAACCTCATTGCAGCCTTCCAGTACATGAAGGGAGCTCATAAGCAGGATGGGACCAATTTTTTTTCTATGTCCGACAGCAATAGGACAAAGGGGAATGCCTTGAACTAAAAGAGAGGAGATTTAGCTTAGACGGTAGGAAGAAATTTTTACTTAGAGAGTGGTGAGGCGCTGGCACAGCTGTCCAGAGAAGCTGTGGTGCCCCAACCCTGCAGGTGCTCAGGGCCAGGTTGGATGGGGCCATGGGCAGCCTGAGCTGGTGGGTGCAGCCCTGCCCATGGCAGAGGGTTGGAATTAGATAAACTTTAAAGTTCTCTCCAACCTATACTATTCTATGATTCAAATACTCCAGGACTCTTTGTTAGGTTATGAAGGTTAAACTTGTATTCCAAACAGAGGCAGCAAACTCTACAAATGGGCTGGCGCCTGATGTTGTCAGCTAATTGCAGTCACATTCACATGAATGCATAACCTGGGAGGGATGTGTGTTCTTGGCCCTGAAGACCTGCAGTGAAGGAAACAGACCAAGGACAGAGCTGTAGTGAAAACCCAGGCAGCTGGGTAGCTTTATGTATTACTGCTGGTGGTGCCAGCAACAAAAGAGATGGAAAGAAATAGACCATGGGGGCAAGGACCTGCTAAGCATAAGTGGACCATATGATAGGGAAAGCAAAAGGACTCTAGCTCTGAGGGTGAGATTGAAGGTAATTTGCCCTCAAGCTACTGCTACAGCTGGTTTTCACCTATTCATTCATACACCAAGCACCAATTTATTCCCATTAATGAATCCCCACGAGCACTCTGCAAAGACTAGCATTACATGTGATGTTCAGAGACTGAATGAAAATACAAAGCAGCGGGCACTGTCAACCATTTGATATTGACTTCCAAAGAAACACTTGGCTCTGGTTTATTACCTCTGGTTGTTCCTGCGCAGCTGACGTTGGACAGCATCTGCCTCTTGCTGCTGCCGCCTCTTCAACTGCCTCTCCTCCTCCTGGCGCCTTTTGTGCTCAATCTTGGCCTTGCTGAGGTCCATCTCTTTCCACCTCTCCTGAGATGCACTGTTATGCACAGATTTCTAAGACAAAAAATGTATAACATATTCCTTACCAGATATATTGTTAGAAAGAGAAATATCTGCCTCCCTCTAGTAAACACAAATCTTCCTGCAGCTCTAACTCCCTGTTGCCTAAGATTTCTGCCCACAGTCAAGAAGCCTTGCCGTTTTCTTCAGTAGTAGCTGCATGTCAGTGCTGGGCAATGTTCCTGAATGCCTTTTGAAATACACTGTGTTGCATGAAGGAGCACTTGCAAGGCTTCTCTTCACAGACAGAATACAATGTTTAGTTCTGTTATCCTTACAATGCCCTCCATGACATAAACAGCAAGGAAACTACTAAAAATCAGACATATTCTAGTTTACATTTCTATATGTAATGCTATAATGTGATGAAAAGTACAGCACTAGTAGCAGAGTGGGCAGGGATCTCCAGCAAGATCCCCTTGCCTCCACTGCCAGCCCTTACATGAGGTCTGTGAAGGGGCAGATCCTGGCTCCACCTCTGCTGGTCACCGAGGTGCATTGCACACACCTGAGCTCCCCTGGGTTGGCCCTGCCTTCCACCAGGTGCTCAGTCACTGTCTCAGGCCACGTCTCAGCATTTCTGCCACACCATTGCTGTTAAAAGCTAAACTAGAGTTCACACAAAATACCTACTCTCTCAAACGCATTCTCCCTTCTACTCCCAGCAGCAATTGGCACATTCCTGCCATTAGCCACTCATCTGCAAATAGAATGTCTCCCTCCAGTTCTTTCTGGAGAACATCTCTAATACCATGAGCTGGGAAACATTACAAGACCTTCAAATCACGTCCACTGCCCCCCTATTATTAATGTCCCCGCCAGTCTCATTATTTAGGAAAAGCTTTCAGAAATGCTGAGCACAAACAGCAGAAGTGCCCATTTTCTGTACACCACTGAATCCTAAGTGGAAACTGTACCCTTCCACATAACGCATAGACATTATTCTATATGTGCATGTTTTTTGTTGCAGCAAAAATCTTTGGGAAAGAGATCAAAAGGGAGTACAATATCATACAAGATAAACAAATCACCCAGTCCTAATAGCTAAAAACTACTGGACCGAATACTTACTGGAATGCTTTTGTCTTTTAGAAGATTTAGATGTGCGAATCTTCCAGATCGTACACTGGAGATACTGCGTGGTCTCTGTATGCGCAGGGCTGATTCGATGGCCAGGCTGTCCTTCTTTAATGACTGACGCACTTGGTCAAAGAAGCTTTGTCTCCGGAAAGGACACAAGGCACTGGCTCCCACAGAAATGCTCCTTTGGGAAGGTTGAATTGGAGCATCTGCCACTCTGGACTCAGAGAGACCTTTTAAATAAATTAGAGCAGAGACATGTATCAAGTTATAGGCAGCTTATAAAAAGAAAGAAGATTCAAAAAGTCCTGTCATGTGAGATGTGTTCAAGCAAGACTTTTATAACAAGTATCGATGTTTTCCTCTGACAAAGCAATATGTTTCTTAGTCTCCACAGAGCAGGAGTCCCAGTGCTCAAAAAACCAAACTTGCCATTGCAGTCAAGCATGATTTCTACAGGATCACTTTAACACAAGATCATTGGCTACACTTACAGCTACTCAGATTAAGGGTTTATTTGCACATTGTTTTGTGGACAGACACGAGCTTCTTCTGCCAGTGCTCTGAAACAGCCAAAAATGATAAATACCATAATAGTACAAAGCCTGAGCTATGAATCCTGAAGAGAGACAGGAGAAATTAGCACGTGCACAACACTGCTGGCACAGTTTCCGAGCTTCTGGCTAACTGAGAACGTGGGCAGAGTTCACTCGAATCTTTCTGATAAAGACAGTGTAGATTGAGACAGCAGTTATTGCATGGAACAGTGCAGGAACATCTGCTGGGAGGAGATACACCCTTATGTTTGACTGCATCCTACCTCCAACAGCACTGACGAAGAGCACTACGAAAGCTGGAGTACTTGGAAGAAGCTTTAACCCTAATGAAAGGCTTGCATTTGTCCCCAAACTAGCTTGAATGAGAACTGCACCAACTCAATTGAAATCATGATCTAAAACCTTTTGAATGATAAGGGAACAAATGTGATGTAAAGCAAAAATGTTTAGCACAAATAAGAAAAAGGGTGTTTCCTGCAGAACAACAGTGGTGAAATCATTTTGTGACACGCAGTCATAGCCAACACTACTTTTTAAAGCAAGAAATTTTTTAAATCAATAATATTTTTAGTAAGTTACAGTAAGTTAAGAAAACCCCGAAGCTGCTGCTGTAATAGCTTCAAAGGCAAAAAAGCAAGAAAACCAAACCCAAATCACTCCAACTTCCATCTGAAAATAGTTCCACCTTGACAATAAAAAGAGCCTCTCAAGCCAAACTACCACTATATCTAGGATGGCATTGACATTTTCTTTTGTCGCATCGAGAGCTGTGGCAGTACAACACTGTCGCCCTCACAGTGATTCTGTGTAGAAAGCCTTATGTCTGGATAAAAAAAGCTACAATTTCACTACCATGTTTGTGTTTCAAATGAGCCTCAGTTCCTGCATCCTGCTGTCTGCTGCCTGCTTCTTCCTTGTCGACTGACTCCAGCAACCAGCTGTCTGTGCTGACAGCAGGATCGACCATTGTAGCATGAGCCATCTCCCTCTGAGGACTCTAGAAAGATGAAGAAATGCAATCATAAGCTGACCTGATGAGGAATAAGTTAGCCTTAGGATCTTTCACTGTAAGTTCACATGTTGCAACTGAAGTTTGAGAAGAATTAAAACAAGTGGGGGGGAGTTCTTCACAAAAGAAGCAAAGAACCCTTAAGCAGATTCATTTCTGATCATGTTTCCCTTTAATTCACACCTTCAAATGACCTAAGCATTGGCCTGGAATTGTCTAGAGAGGCACAAAAAAGTTCAAGACAGAGGAGCTCTGGCTGGAAGGCAGCTGCATTCCAGCTCTCACAAAGCAATGGGGCAAAGCTGGTGCACATTAACCTCCTCCTTCCTGATCCTCACCCGGTGCCTCGTTCACAGGTACCAAATCAACCACTAATACCACAGAATTCTCTTTTGGCCTTTCATTCACAGAAGTGATACCTGTGCCCTGGGTGATGAGGTGTTTTCATATAGTTATGCCACGGACTGCCCTGGTATGGAGGAATCCTTACTGTGATCCTTACCTGGTGTGAAGACTTTCATCTGACACTTTTTCCTGCCTTTTCCTCTTCCACACAGAGGAAGAATGTGGAAGAACTGGACTAAACAACACACAGCCAGTGACAAAGAATGGCAGCTTTTAGCTCCTTCCCAGGTCAAAGGATTAGGAATACAGCTGAGAATGAAGTCAGAGAGTCTCTATTCTTTAAGAGGCACACATAAGGCTCACATCCAAAGCCATTAGTAATTTTCTGATACCAAGATCAGAAAACGAAAGGTAATAAAAAATAAATTATTCACATAGCAGACTACATGTTAAGAGATAGCATGAAATGCTTCCTACCTTCTTAGGACCTAAAACCCCACTGTTCTCTTCCAAGCGACACTGAGCATCTTTTGGAAGATTTTCTGTCATCAAGCTCTTCTCTTCATTTTCCTCTTCCTCTCTGGAAACACTTCCTGAAGGGGAAATCCTCACTTCAGACAGTTGCTCTTCTATTTTCTTGCTGAGCTTTCCTTTACTCAAGCATGTTCCTGGGATGAAGGAATTTTCTTGCTGCACTTTGTGCTCTGTAGGCTGTGAGCTTTTACAGGCTGCAAGGCAGCAGTGGGGAACTGAGGTACACCTACAGCTGCACTCAACGCATGGCTGAACTGAACGCAGACCCCCTGGCCAGCAGTCCAGCCCTGAGTGGCCCCGTCTGTAACGGCCTGAAGCTCTGTAACCCGGTGTCACAATGTATGGGTAGTCCAAGCTTGACTCCACCACCATCTGCCTGGCTGCCAATGGCATCTGCAGTTCTAGGATGATGCGCTCGCTTAAGGGCAGGGGGATCCATAGAGCTTGGTCAGAAGATACCTCCTTAGTTTGCCCATTCCAGAAATTCACAAGCACTCCCTTTCTACTGTGGGCTGAGCACATTAAAAAAAAAAAGAAGACAAAGATAAAGAACCTATTAGAAACATATCAACCCATGTGATGTCTCTCTTAGAAACCAGATGCTAAAAATGACTGTTTGCATTACAGACAATTCTGTTACAACTTATATGAGCTTTTTACTTTAAGGTTTAGAATGTGACCTTTTGAATTACCTATGAAGAGATGTACAACAGCAAAACTCCCGCTAGTCATAGTGAGCCAGGAGCTCACTCCACAGAAGCTGGAAACTAGTGTACGGTGACAATGAAAAGATGGTAGTTGTAAATACCCAAAATGTTATTGACAGGAAAAACTCACCGATATGGAAGCCTTCAGTCTGCTGGGAACCGCTGAGGCAATCTCCACTGAGGAGCAATCTCCAAGAGACGCTGCCTTAGTGGTGGTCAGCCCTTACATGAGGTCTAGAGGCCAGCAATTGTGGCAACACTAGTGCTAATAAGGAAGGCAGCGCCCCGTACCTGAAGGTGTCTGTTTGTTCTCCATAACCTTGAGCACAGTGCCCGGGCCAAAACGTTCAGTGTTAGCCTCCCATGGGGCCAAGACTCTGTCTCCTGGAGCAAGGGATTGCTGAGAGGCATCTTTGTAGCGCAGAATGTCATAGAGAGGTGTTTCCTGCACACGAAGCCGCACGTTGCCTTTCAGTGCGCGACTTTTGTCAAATTCGATTAAAAAACGTTCCCTGGAGCCCTACAAGAGTAAAACATGCAGTTTGCAAGACAGACATCTGGGTCCAGTTAACGGTCAAACACAAGTGCTAAAAGGCAAATGACAGAAATCCCAGGAAGCAGAATGTGATCTGTGAATGTAGTTGTCCTCTACCACCAGGCTTCTCACCATACTGTATCTGTACTGGACTTTAAAAGTAATTAAAAAGCTGTGGCGTAAGGAGCTTGACAGCCTTTCTCTTCCTTTCTTTTGGGACTTAGATTTTAGTAGGTTTACCTGGCTCAGAAGAACACAGTTAGCAAGTACAAGAAGCTCACCAGGAAAACCATCCATCAGCAGACTAGCCAAAGTAAAGTACTAGGTATAATGTAACTAGTGACATAGCAAGCAAAAGGATAAGAAATGAGTCAAGTGTCACAGCTACAATCAATCTGAATGCTCTCTCTTAAGCCTCCAGCAACAGATGTGGAGCACACTCTACTGCCAAAATCTCAGCCTTCCCTGCAGATCTGGGTGCGTTTACATGCTGAAGGCCAACAGCTATTCCATCCCTGTACGAGGATCACTTCTTATTTAACTGCACTGCCAACTGGAAAAATGAACTGCATTTTTAAAGACCACAGGGGACATTTTCTGCCTGGCATCCTAGATCGTGTCACAGATTCCAGAAACACAGAAGGAAGAGATCAAGGAAAGCCCTCAGTTCAGTCAGGAGAAAGCAGTTCCTGGAGGTGGATGTTTTGAATGACCATTACTAGTAGACAATCGGGATATGAAGGACTTGCTTGGTTTGACTGTCTCATAACCAAGGAAACCGATGGATTTCCAGGCTGCTTCTGCTTGCAGAACTCTTCCCAGTAAATATCCCATCATCATCAGAAAAAAAAGAAGATGAAAATGGGATATGGGGAGAGAACTGTGCTGTATCACAGGAGAGCAACTGTGCACCAGGGCTATGGGACTGGCAAGGCATGGCAAGGGTAGGAAAAACAAACTCACTGAGCAATAAGTGCCTACCTTCACTTCTTGTGCGACGTGGCCCAGGTAGTAATGGCCATCAGCTTTCCTCCTTGCCAGCACACGAGCCCCCCTTATGAAACTGGAAGCCTCTGGGGATGAGTGAATGAAATTCCTTCTTGCTGAGGATATCAAGGGCATACAAATGGAATCTGGGTTCCATGCGCAAACAGGAAAGCTGTAGATAGCAAATACAAGGAGACCCCAGTAACAGAACTTCTGCAGTCATGAAAACAAACCAAACCCACATGGGATCTCTCCAGCCCCCATAGCTGCCTTTGTTTCCTGGCTTTTTTCTTTCTCTGCATGTGACTCATCAACAGCTTTTGAACTTACCGTGTTAATGGACATCCTGGCAGCACAGAGCCACACAGAGCTTGGCTGGCTGCGTGACAACACGGGACGTGCGAGGTGGGCATGGAGTTAATCTGGAGGTGGGAAGAAGACGGAAGCACAATATGAGGTTTTCAAACACTTAAATCCTTCGGCAGCAACGTTACTTATAAAAAACACTGCAGATAGGCTTTATCTGCTCAGAGGAACGCAGGTATAGAAGGAATCCGTTCTGCATTAGTTCCTTAGGCAACATTAGGAGCTGGCAGCACCGTTGCTGAGCGACCAGACGCCGTTGGCTGCACCAACTGCGTGTCCTGGAGGGGGGAAAACAACGTGTTGTTTCTTCATCTCCTTCCTCAAACTCTGCACCGCCTCCTCCTCAGGTTCAGCGCTCCCTGCAGGGCCGGGGGGCCATTCCCCCTTGCCACGTATCCTCTGTGGGAGATGGCGGCCACCCCCAACAGCGAGACGGCACCGTCCGCCGCCCTCCCGGCCCAGTGAGGATGGATGTGTCTCGGTGAGGAGGAGCTGACTAATCCCAGAGGCCGTTGTTGGTGAAGGCACAGCGGCCCAATCGAGGAGGTTTGGGGGCGATCGCTTGGTGACATTGTGGAGCCGCCATGTTGGCGTCGCTGGGACGTTCGGCGGGACGGCTGCTGAGGGTGAACGGCGGCAGAGCGGCCGGGAGGCGGCAGTGAGTGTGGGGGCGAACGGGGGTAGAGAGGACGGGGTGAGGACGGAGGGGCTGGAATTGAGACGTTGTCGTTGTGTTGGTTGCAGTGCGGGCGGCGAGGTGCACATCGAGCCGCGGTACCGGCAGTTCCCGGAGCTGACGCGGTCGCAGTTGGTGTGGAGTGAGATACTGAGCGGCACCATGTGGTTCTGGATCCTGTGGCACTTCTGGCACAGCTCGGACAGCGTGCTGGTGAGACCGGAGTAGAGAAGGGGGCGGCGGGTCGGTGCTCGGGGCGGGCTCTGAGGGCATCTCGTGGTGCAGGGCCACTTCCCGTACCCCGATGCCTCGGCTTGGACGGATGAGGAGCTCGGCATCCCGCCCGACGACGCCGAGTAGGTACCGCCGCAGCTGCAGAAGTGAAGGTAGGGACAGGTTTTAAACCCTTAAGCTCTCCCCTGGGGCTCTGCCTGGCTCCGTGTTGAACGGCTGCAGCTGCAGGTGCTGCTGAGCCCTTCCTCGGCTGTGGGAGGGGCTGTCCCGAATGTTGTTGGGAGTCAATGCGGTTCTTTGCAGGTGTGTGGAACTAAGGAGGCCTTGGAACGGATGTTTTGCTCTGCCCTCCTGGTCTCAATAAAGTGAGCTGTCAACGGATGCTGAGCTGTGTGGTGTTGTTGAATGCTGTATAATTGGGGTGCTTGAGTCCAAATGAGCCTATTTAATCCTTATGAAGCATTTAAAGTGTGCCCCTTTACACATCTTAGTTCAGGCAGTGACTTACAGCTGGCATGGGGACACAGTATCACACAGAATCACAGAATTGTAGGGGTTGGAAGGGACCTCTAGAGATCATCGAGTCCAACCCCCCTGCCAAAGCAGGCTCCCTACACCACGTCACACAGGAAGGCGTCCAGGCGAGTCTTGAATATCTCCAGAGAAGGAGACTCCACCACCTCCCTGTGCAGCCTGTTCCAGTGCTCCATCACCCTCACTGTAAAGTAGGGAAGGACTTACCCGTTCAGTGTCTGCCCCCCGCTAGCTGGGGCAGCAAAACTTAACTCTTAATCTTTCTACAGTTCTACAGATAGGAAGGTGCAGCTGCGTGAGGGAGAGGAGGAAGAGGTGCCCAGCCCTCCTTACGGTGAGGGGGAATCTCCTTCAGGTAGCAGAAATTCAGCGCTAATGCTGGGAAGTAAATGTTCTGAACACAGCGTTTGAGGAAGCAGCAGTCCCACATAACGAAGAGAAAGGGATGGGGGGTTACTCTCTAGGTCCCCATTTCATTTATGGCCAGACTTATGTTCCAAACTAACCATACAGAAATAAGCTTCTCCCATTAAATTACCTCTGGAGCACCACAGAAGCACCAGGGCTGGAAAAGACACACAGGATGAGCTGGTCCAGCCACCAACAGTTCTCCAAGAGAAGTGACTTGAGAATGATCTGACAAACGATCTCCTTCAGACTTTTCCATGCAGTCAATCTTTATTATAGCAGTATTCTCATATTCACATCAAGTACATAGAACTTTTTGCCTTTTATATAATACAGAGTTCTTTAAATAACTTTACACAGAAATAGTTTTTCTTTAATCAGAATTCAGCTATCAAATTTTAATATGTTTTAAGTCTCCATGCTCTCTAACCAAACTGGACAATATTTCCCATTGTACAAATTTACATGAGAAAAAACTCCAAAATACAAATGAAGGGACAACAAAAGTAGAGGGGAAAGGAACAAACAAGGAAAATAAGTTGTATTGGCAATTACAGGGGAGACAAGAGAGGGAAAGAAAAGGGGGGGGGGGGAGGGAGGGGGAAGGGGTTGCCATGACCTTCTATGTAACAGAAAGCTGAAAATAAACGTTTTGTTATGAATTACAAAATAAATACAGGTTTCCAAACAATGACTCCATGGTAGGATTTTAAAAAGCAGCTATGGAAATCTACTGACACAGTTGCTTTTTATTAAAGTAACCGGACTGGACCTTTCGTTTTGTCGTCGTAAGCCCCTCGCAAACCTCTGGTGGTCACAGAGCTGAAAGGAATGTTGTGTTAGCGCAGTTCAGATGGGTGGGACGTACGTTTCATTGCACTGAGAAACAAAGGAATCAAATCCGTCTATGAATTTCCCTTTCCTCTCCTTACTAGTTCGCCTCCCACGAACAAGCCTCTGCGTTATGAGGTAATGCTGATGTCTTGATCGTATGTAAAAAATAATGGAGTTTAAAGGATATAGATCTTTGTATCTATAAACTTTAAACACGCCAGTCCTTTCTTACTTCCCCACAGGGTCCGACATCCGAGTGCAACACCTTCCATCCCTGTTTCATAAAACCTATGCAGTAAGCCTCCTGCAGAACGCCCCGAGTGACACTGGTGCACCTTTCCTAATCTAGGAATAGCAGCGCGTGCTCAAGGAAGAAAGAGACAGCGCAGCCAGTGCACAACTGGTTCCAAGCAGGTACATAAGCAGGTAAACCTGCTCCTTCAAAACAAGGCAGAGTCGCAGAAGGCAACGGCGGCCAGTCTGCACGTGTGTTTTGACAGAGGAAAATGGGGATCCAATTTGGCAGCTGATGACTGATGACTTTTTGCAGGTGCTAAAGTGTCATCTGTCCAACGCTGGGAGGCCGCCAGGAGAGCTGCAGCAGGGTGGGGAGTCATGGGCAAAGGGGGCAGCTGGAGGGACTGCAGAGCTCCCTTACCTGAATGCCTGCAGACCTGCTCTAGCAGCACGGGCTCCCAGAGGAGTCTCAAGGGTGGAAGCGGCAGGGAGCAGGACTTTAGCCCCGTCCCAGCAGCTGAGATGGGAGGAGAAGCAGCAGCGTGATTTGGGTTGCCAACACATGCAAGTTGGCTGCTGCCGGGTATCTGTCAGTTGAGAAGGGTGGCGCGGGGGAGGCAGGTAGGACACAAGGCTCACGAAGGAATGATGTGCATTTTTGTTTTCTTTTTTTTTTTTTACCCCTTAAGGTTCACAGCTTTGAATAAAAAAGCACATTTATTGCACTTACATTTTATTTGAGACAGAGTTAATTTAATTTAAATTATGCCCTCACGATCCCCCACCATCCCAAAATAACCCAACACCCCAGTTTGGTCCATTTTGCACCCCAGACCCAACATTTGTGCCCAGACGGCGGGCTTCGTTTCTCATTACGTTCCATTAAGCTCACAGACACGTTTTCTTTTCCACTACGGTGATTACACAAATGCAACACAGAATTGACATTCAGCAAAACAAAAACGAACCATTTTCCAAACCCCAACGAAAAAGAACACGATCCTTTGCTTTCCTGTGATACAGCCGACGTCGCGCAAGGCTTATTCTGAAGTACAGCTGCTGCAAATGCCATAAGCTGGACAAAAGGACTGGACAGGGGCCTAGGCTGGCTCGTAAGGGGACTGGAGGAGCTGAGCACACTGCTGCTGTGATGCTACAAAGCAAACACCTAGGCAGTTTAGAGGTTCTGAACACTCCCATCATTTCCCTTCTGTTGGAAAAGAGGGAAAAATCCTTGTGATTTTGTATGACAAAAGACAAAACGGTGTCTATGTATACACTCATAGTGCAGAACCTCGGGTCAGTAAAGGATTTCTGATAGTTCCTGCAGTGTTAGTAAAACAGTTTTTAGAATTAAGACTTTGATTTCTAAAGGGAACAAAGAACAAGTTCGAATCAGCCTGATATTTGTATGGGCTGTGCGTTCAGATGTAACTCTGCCCTTCACAGTTAGGCCCAAAGTCTCACACCAGAAAACTAAAGGGTAAGACTGCAAAAGAAAAAGCACTAATGGCAAAATCCATTCTTTCATCCTTACGGACGCACAAGTCAATAGGACACCAGTATGTAGGTGCTGCCAGAAGCCTCAGTGACCAGGCTGCAGTCTGAACAGCTCAGAATCTCATAGACTGGCTGTCCCTGAGCTGACCAGGTACCTATCCCCTCCCAGCGTCAATGCACAGTGACACTATGTGCTGTTGCCAAACTGCAAGAGGCCTGAGGAAGAGCTAAGGAAGCCTGCTGCTATTTCATAAAACAAGATTAACTGCACCTCCAGGGCCAGGGAATTCATTGCATTTGATTACATGAGTACTAGCCATCAATTTATCCTAATTTAGCTCTCATTTTTCACCTATTGTCTCATTCTAAGATACTGTGACCATCTAATACCTTCAGCCCTCTCCAAAACTTCCTATTACTTTTCTGTAACAGGATCCTTTTGTCTTTGGAGGGAAAGGAGGGCTTATCTATTTTTTAATTTAAATTAACCTCATTTAGCTTCCAGTAGAGCAGATTTCAAATAGCAGGTCTGCTGTGACCGAGTTAGTACACTTCAATTCCTAGCTCTGAACTGATTGTAGGCATTTTTGGGTATGTTCCCTGCTCTCCTTGCTCTTTTAGAGTTTACCGACTCCAAACTGCCTACCTATATGAACAGCTATTTATACAAAACTACTGCATCAGAAGTAAACCAAAGCCACTGCTCCAGTTACAAAGCACCTGGTTTACAATCCGTTGTACTTTTTAGGTTGCAAAGGCACATGATCATTTGGCAAACTGCAAAGACTCTTCTGGGGGATCTTTACATAAAAAACCATTGAACAGGAGATCTCGGTATCTCTGTTTTCTGAAGGAAAGGTACATGCCAGTTTTAAATAGAATTTGCCCTTGGTATCCTCTATATCCTGCAGCTTTTAGAAAGTATCCTCCCTCCACAATTTCATCACTGTTTAGTGCTGTCTTTGTGCCAACTTGGTAGCATCATTGCTCTGCACTTTTAATGACTTCATTTTCTAGGTAACAAAGCAATGCCAAAAAGATATTTTAAATGTATGCCAAAACAAACGTGGAGTGCAAACACACACCAGCACGGCTGCAGTAAACAAGAGTTGGTTTCAGAAACTTCTAAGCAAAACGAAGAACAGAAAACCCAGCACCTTCAAAGTGATGCCACAGCAGCCCATTCATGCAACTGATTTTCAATGGACGTGACTGTACCTAGAAGCTCTGCCTGCCATACTGTGCTACGGGTGAAACGTTTTGCAACAGACAGAAGACACGTGGGCTACAGTACTAGGAATAGTTTGTGCTACGCATGTTGTACTCACAGTCAAGAAAGGAATTACACTGACAGGCGGTAATGGTGTGAAATGCCTACATGCTTCTTCCCTAAAGCTGCCCCTTCAGTTATGCAAACCTTAACATCCAGCTGATTGTAGGGTTTCTGAGGATCTGGCTTCTCCAAATATTCTGTAAAAGACTGGAGGAGCTCATGGAAATAACTCTATCTATAAACAACCTCTGGTGTTTCTTCCCTGTCCCCTGTTCATGGAATACATGGTATTTATTGACAGCCAGCATTTCATTCATTTTATGTTATAAAGGCCAAATTCTGCCTCCAATGAGTACATACTAGTCCAGGCAATGCTGAGAGGCCACAGCAAGATGGCTCTGTGAGGCTTCAGATGTTCTGCATCACCATCAGCTACTAAAGCCTTCCAGTACAAGAAAAGACTATTTTAGGTGTACATGAAAAATACAAGGGGATTCATTTAGCGGTATGCATGAATTTAAGGAATAATAATAAAACAAAACACTGAGCTAATTGTATCTGGGGCATATAGGATTAATTCATGCAGAAATTACTTTCAAAATAACGAGGCTTTTGTGCTGATACTTTTTTGGCTTAAGCCTCCCCAGTGTTCCAGTTCCAGTGAATACACCCCAGGAAACAATCTCATACTGAACAGGGAGACCTAACAGCTCTCTTCTAACTGTTCAGAAAGGCGGAGGGGAAGGTGTGTGTGGTGAATAAAGACCTCATGAGTAGCTGGGACTGGATACTGGTAGTTCTGATAAGTTATTAGATACTGCAGTGCTGAAAGCAACGTGGATCTCTAGGTGTTTGTCCCAACATACGCACACAAATACGTGCGGTCAATTCCCACACTACAGTACGTGCTTGTGCTTGGGACGTTAAAGAAAAGTGTAAGAAATTTGGTGCAGCTGACATGAATCTATTTGTCATTTCATCTCAGTTTATTTCCTGCATCCCTCTGCTAGACAGGATACTCAGTTCTTGCCTACTCATCTCTCCATTCGCTAAACAGGCAGGGCACCTTTAAGACTGATTCTGATGGCATGCGAGACATCCATTCCAATTCTCGATAGATTTAAAAAGAAAATGGCAATTGTTTACAAACCAAATTTCTTCCAAAGTTTTCCATGAGTGTTACGTGGGACCTCTTAAAGAGAAAGCACAAAACTACAGCCATACAAAGGGAAACAAACAAAGGTGAAAACCAGTAGGAACGCATCCTGAAAGGACTTCTCTACACAGCAGCCAAACAACTTGCACATTCCTCAGGGAAAAATAAAAACAAACAAAGCAGAGAAACGAAACGAAGAAACCCCAAATAAGAGAAACAACCAATAAGACAAAGACCATCTGTTACTTATAAAGTGCTTTGCGTGGACAAGGAGAGCAATTTTCCTTGTGCTTTTCCTATGGGCTCAAGAAGCATATTGTAGACTAATGGGTAATGAATCTTCACAAAAATAAGTTCATTTTAAGCAAATTAATTCCTTAACAGTTATATTTTAGCAGTTTTCTGCTAGCATGACCTCGTGGAAGGAAACTAGGGCTTTTAACAAGCTCTATGAAACAAATGACTCTCCAACTACCTGTACACAGTCGCTCAGATAATAGCTTCTTTCAAGAGAATATCAATTTCCAGTATGCCCTACGCTTACAAACCAGGCACTGCCTACACAAGGGCTGACACAACGCACGGGGTGGCTTTGCCCTCCTGGAGCTCACACCTGGGTGTGCTCCCGGCCTGCTGAGCACGCGGCCCTGCACCGCTTCCACCTGGGCTCCGCACCATGGCTCACCTCAGCAGCTTCTCCGCACTGGGAAATGGCTATTGCTACTATGGAAGTTCCTGCCAATCTCAATAAGGAGAAAAGCCTTACAGCATCTGAAGACCCACAGCAGACAAGAAAAAAATTGTGCTTTTTCTTTTTTTTTTTTTTTTTTTTTTTAAATGCATCCTGTACACAAAGTCGATTCTATTCATGTACCAACATGAATCGCTTCATTCTTGTAGTGACTATTAAGTCATTTACTATTGCTGTCTTGCTAATGTTTGTGGAATTAATATGAATACACAGTATTTCAGTTATAATTCCCACTTCAGATTAGTCGGGTCCCTATAACCCCGGTAAATATTTACTGACAAATGAACGGACTACCAACAACACCGCAGAACCCTGGGGCTTTAGAAACACATCCCACTAGCGATGTGTGTTTCTCCCCTAGCCCAGGAGCAGCGCTGTGCAGACAGGAACAGTCCAGCTCCTTGCGAGGGAAGGACAGCATCCTCACCCCTTACACAGTTAAGTACGGACACCACATTACACGCACCTAAATCCTTCATTTATTTGCCGTGATTTTGACTAACACCCTCCTCTCCCCAGGAACCTCCCAGCTCGAGGTGGGTCAGTTCTCCTGCCTCAGGTGGGGTGGTACAGGGCAGACAGGAATCAAGTCCTGAAAACTTCTGAGCTTGAATTTCTTTCTAATGTGGTCTGACTTGCCTCTGTACAAATAATTTACATGTAATACCACATACCAGAGAACTCCGCAAACAGATCACATCACAAGATATTCTACTAGAGGTAAACAATGTGCAGAATTGGATGAGCTGTTTTCCCTGACTGGGTAACTTGTCAAAAAAGCTACCAACCGTTTGAAAACCAGGACTGGAGGACAGGAAAACAGAGCACTCCAAAGTAGATAACTGCCATCGTCATCCTAGTTTGCAAAGAGTACAAAAGGGAAAGACAAACAGAAGGGAAGGAGATCACAGGGAAGGAAGCGATGTGAGGAGAAGTAATCAGCGTGGATCCAGCAAGTACCGTTTTGTTTTGATCACACAACTTGCCATTAGGACAAGATGCTCCACATTTACACGCACACTTATCAGAGGATGTTTAGTTAACGGGATAAAAATCCTTTTAATAAGACAAAAAAAGAAAAAAAAAAAGAGCTCCTGAAAGTACCAAAACAAATAATGGAATGTGTAATTCTTGGGGGTTCTCTATTTGTATTCAATTCAACCTGAGAACTTTTTTCCTCATTTATGAAAACATTACATATTGGTAAGGTACCTGGCATTAACCTGCACCCTCATTTAAAATAAAACTTTTAAAGTAGGTACATACACCATTCCCAGCCTGTATCAGGAATGTACAGACTTCAGATGCTGTGGCAGCATCTTTGATAAATATACTGTATCATATGATACAAAGCAAAAAAAAAGAAAGGACAATCTCGCTACATGGTTGTTTTTTTTTCTTTAACTTCAGTTTGTTGCTGGACCAACAAAAGAAGGATCTATGGAACCCTTCTAGAAGATGTTATATATGCACATACCAAGAACGTACTGGAAAAGGAAAAGGTGAAGGTTGGTGGTTGTCGTTTGTTTTTTGAGGAAGCGATAAAGTAAATCTGAAAAAAAGTGCAGCAGCATCCCCTTTTCCTTCTGATGAATCGTTTTGCCTTCAGACAAACACCGCCTCCAGCTCCCACCATCCCTTACTTCTCAATTTTACCGGAACAGAACCCACAAATTTAGATAGAATTAGGCCTTTGACATTCCGATACAGTGAAAAGGGGATACTGCATTGTCCACAAACCAGTGAGTACACCAGGAAAAGAGATCAGAACAAAGGATGATTCTTTTAATTAGCACTCATCAGATATTCAGCCTCTGATGATACGTTGTTAGAGGGAGAAAGCCGACCGGCAGACCATCCAAAGCAAGTCTCCTAAGTTGCAGCAGCAGCTCCATCCCCTCATGCCTGAGCACCAAAGTCAAACCACGAGCGCCCTCTCCTCTCTCCTGGGAATGATGCCAACGGCTCAGGCAGCCACTGCGGGTATCCGAATGCACGTGGTGTTTTGTGTTGAAGGAGGAACACTGGCAGCGGAGTATTCTGGTTCCTAAAAAGGTACTTTTCCCCATTGTGTTGGACTGGCAGTTCCATTCCGCTCCACTTTTAAGCTTATGGATATCTTTTCTAAATTACTTTAGGTTTGTCGGAGCAGAATAGAGTTTTGATGTTAAGAAACGGTAGGAACACAAGACTTAAATAACAGAGTGGGTGCTGCCATGGTGCTGTGGCTACTTGAACGCTGCAAATTCTCCTGTAGAGGGAGGACAAGAGCTTGGTTTAAAAAGTGATTTCAGTTGTGAGGTGGTCAGAGATTTTTCTCCAGGCTAGTTGAACATTAGGTCGAATGTAAAAGATGTTAAAAATGCAAACTGTTAAAATTAAAGCATAAAAGAAACATAGTGAAAGAACACCGAATACAGACACTATGAATTTCCCAAAAGCAAGCTATATCCATTCTTCCCAGGACAGAGGCAGTAAGTGCAAGCAGAGACTACTTCATCATGCATTTAAAAATAAAATATGCCAATTAAATTTCACTTTAAACTCCCTATTGCACGTATCTTCCCAGGAAGCAACGACTGAAATAAATACATCAGACTGCAAACTACTTCCCATCCTGGTGTTAAGCTGGTTTAGTAGCAAACAACTGCTTGACACACTCATCAACCTTTAAAGACTACATAAAGTAAAGTGCCTTAAAATTAAACCCGTACTAAAGAATGCTAGAAGCTGGTTCATAGACCAACACAGCAAACTACTGTGAGAAAATGAAGACTGGTGAGACTGCCTACTTACTCTGAGAGCAGAAATTAGGACTCACTAACAAACAGGGAGCACAAGACATGAAACAATCCTGTGCTCACTTCAGAACTATCGAATAAGCTGTAATTCTACACATTTCTTTCACATGCAATCAATCTCATGAAACTCCGCACAGTTTTAGTCTCAGCACACTACTGAGCAGACTGGTAGCACATTTCAGAGATGAAGGAACTATGGCACAGAGTAAAATTGCTGCCCGAGGCTCTTAAGAAGTTACCAGAATCTTGAACAGAAGCTAAAACTAAGACAGTAATACTGTGCTTTAGCCAAAAAATTTCCCCACCGCCCACAGAAATTGCATTCTACAGGGTGTGCAAAGATGCTTAACAAAAAGACTCTACAGTGTAATTAATAGAAATGCACACATCACTTCCTCTTGCTGGGTTCCACATAAATTTTAAGTTAGTTCATATCCCTTTCATGACAGCACTCCTTAGAGATCTAACAATAAAGGAATGAAACAGACAGAAGAGACCCAACAGAAGCGTGCAAACACTATTGCATCCAAACAACTGTTCTCTATCTTGGTGTCCTTCCGTCTTTTCAAGAGTAATTGTTTTCATTTTTCTCAAGAGTTTCATTTTGAATACTGGAAACAAATGGGAAACATCCCTACAGACATAATCTTAGAGCGGCAGCATTAATTCCAAGGAATGATGTATGTTATAAAGAAGGGAATCAAGAAAATGATCATCAGCTCGTATGTGGAAGGTGGAAGAAATGGAATCAATGGGCCTGCCAGGAAGAGCTGTTAGAGCAGATATACACAACTGAAAGCAAGTAGGGAGAGATGAGAGGACCCTATGCCTCACAGGAGATGAGAAGGGAGTGCAACCAAGGTCTGAAGTAAGAGAGCCGTGATGGATCTCAAGCTTTGAGCGTCCTAGTAGTCTGTGGTGATAGTTATAACAATATAAAAAACAAGACAAAACACCTTCATGATGAATCTAATCCACCCCCTCCTCCTGTTTTGTTTTCTTTTAAATAAAAAAACTCAAACAAAAAAGTTCTACCAAAACATAAAACTCCCCTTGCTCTAAAATACGCTTATTATTGGATATTTTTGCTTCCTTCTGTTGGGCACTTCTCACCAATCGCCTCATTCTCCACACGATACCTTCTAGTAGTGCCTCAGTTTTTGTACTTCGCTTCCCCCCTTGTCCTTCTTTTAAGAGAAGGACAAAAAAAAGTCATCGAGTATCGCCTGTGAGGCCAATACTTAAGAATGACATTCATGCTTAGCTACACTTTCAAAACAAGCTCTACTTATTGTCTCAGCCTGCTTTCCTAAACTGCTGATTAAAGATCAATTTATAAACAAGAGATTGCTCCCTCATTACTCATCTTGTCCTTCTGCCCATTTCTGGTAATAATTCAGTTTTTAATAGTTGTACAGGGATTTCAGAAGATAAAAGATGAACCATTAATTAGGAAAGGGCAATGGAAAAACAGGAGAAGTCAGGAAGTATTTGAGACAAGATAATACCTTTAAAAGTTTTTTAGATTTTCAGACTTTTCTTACATTTAAATAAAGACTTAGTAAAATACTTTTGTTTGTGTTTGAGACAAGCTATTGCTAAATTAATCTCTCCTTTCAAAATGGAGGTGTTAACCTGCTCTCAAATTGATATGTGACAAAGCAGATAACATGTTCATCTAATAATGGGATAACGTACATTGAATGTATGTAAAATGAGGGTACCAGAAACAGCTTTCTCTAGATCAGAACGTATATGGCCATATCTGTCTTTGAGGGCTGCTTCAAAAGCAATGCCTCCAATTTTATGTTGGTGATACGGCAGTAGATGTTGAACCTTTCCACCAATATTACATTACGTGTTGTTGCCATGTGACAGATGGCAGCAGAAGGGCACTCTGACACAACAGTGTCTGACATGGAAATGCATATGAAGCAAAGGTGCTGCAGTATTTAACAGGATCTGGTCCACCTAGAAGTTACCAAGACAGATTTTGTTTCGGTACTCCAATGTGAAGAAGAAAAAGGGAATTTCACATTGTACAAATTACCCATTTAAGCAAATCTGGTTTGTTACAGACCTGTTTTCAGGACCTATAGGTATCTGTTTCTAAACAACATAACTGAACTGAGTTGCAACTCCAAGAACAATGACCCAAATCCACAGGTGTATTTAGACCAGAGTTTGTTTCAGAATTTAATTGAAGAAAGAATCATAAACTATGTAAATTAAACACCTAAAAGCCCCTATTTCAGATAATGATCAACAAAGCCAGACTTTTTTTTAGGCTTCAAAAAATGCTTTGTAAGAAGCTAACGTCACGTCATCATCATGGATCCCAAAGCATGCTTGATGTGTAAGAAAAGCAAGTGACACAGGAAGAATTCTTATGCAGTGACAACACAGAAGAAAAGCGGACAAAACATGTCCAAAGATGACATAAATTATAAGTCTACCGCAAGGATTAATTTGCATCAACTGAGATGGCAGACACATAAAGATTCAGACTGGGCAGGGTAACAAAGCATCTTCCATCCTCCATTTACAACCAGAATGGTGAAATAGGATGCCATATTCCTAGTTTTTGCAGAAGATGCAGCAGCCCTCCTCTCACTATCTCCTAACATAAGCATTGCAGCCCGTGCTAAACAGCACATCCAAAGATTGAGAAGCATTCCTCTGGACCGTCTAAAATTAAAAAAAATAAGAATAAAAATAAGAGTAAGAAGATGAAGATAAAAAATTCAACCCTGCTTTAAGACAGGCCTGTCAAAACTACCAGAAAGCTGGGAAACAAATTTACTAAAACAACAACAACTGGCATCTTTAATAACTATTTCCATAAGAGACAGATTTCAACAGATGAACGTTCTCAGCTAACATAAAGAGAAAAGTTAGTTCCAAAACTGTTCTAACAGAAGACCATTAGAATATGGCCAGAAAGTGCACAGACTGCTTACGTTGCTTTGAGCTCTTTAATTCTCCCATTTTAAAAAGTCCCAGTTTCCAGAAAGAAGCAGAAAGGAAAACCTTTGTGGACTTTCTTGATCCATTTCAAAAACATATGGCTACCAACATGGAAGCTTCCCCTGTAAGTACACAATTCAGAAGCTATTAAGAACATTTCTGGCCATTTAAGTCCTACCAAGAGCAGCAATAGCTTGTTTCTGATGCAGAAGAATCTGTAAAGATGAACAGCTTAACAGTTTTAAACAAACAAAACCCACATAATTAATTTCAAATTATGCAAGAACGCAGCCATTAACAACATTACTGCTTGTTTTCGTATCTGACATCAAAAACTGAGGTAACCTGAACCAGTGCTCTGATGCACCCGTTCCACAGGAATGGTCCAGAGAAAAACAAAATCTTTCAAGTGAGCTGACAGGATCTTGATAAGTTTCTAGCTTTCTCAGTTAGATATCCAGTCTAACCGGTTCAGTTCTACTCAAACTAGCAGCTTTATATGGAAGTGAGAAAAACAATGAAGTATGAAGTATGTGCTGCAGTATTAGAAACAATATTAAAGCAACTAAAAAAATTTCAATTAAAAAATTTCAACTTAGCAGAATTTCCAGTATAATACTGATTTCCATGAAAACAACTACTTTTCAAGTTGTCTTTTCCTGCTCTGGGTGTTCGCAGCTTTTTTCTCTTGAAGTATTCAATTATGCTCCAGACTTGATTCTTTTTTTTGCTTTTTAAATTGAAGCTCTTGCTAATGGAAAGGCAGGGGGGCCATTGCCAGTAATACTCTTGCAGCTCAGCAAAAGCAGAGATTCAGAATTTCTTCTGTGTTGCATTGTAACGAAACGCTTAGAGATGGTCTAAACTATGACAAGTCAGAGCATTAATGAGAAAATAAAAACTGAAACAAAACAAAAAACCCAGCCCCCCTCAAAAAAAACCACAACACAATGTGCCACCACTCCTCGATGAGAAGAGATATTTTCTAAACAGCTCTATTTTAAAACCTTAACTTTCAGAAGAATCACACATCACTAAGGGCTTTCTTTGGAGGCTATGTGCTTCTCCTCACTTCTGCTAACCGCAAGATGCTCAGACCGCACTCAGCCTTGCAGCTGAGTTCAGTTCTCCAGCTGTTTCCCACACATGAGTAGCTTTATTAACTAAACTAAAGCCTTATGCTCATAAATAAAGACCTCAATTGGAAAAATAGATATATGTTTTTTGAATAGATTAACAATAAATATACTCTGAAGTAACCAATTCAAAACAATAAACCAGGGAAAATGACAGCCAATGATCTTTAGAAGAGTTTTGCTTATTTTGAAGCGACTTTTCCCATTTCTCTTTTAAGTAACCTTCTAATTCTTCTTGTGCCAGCTGTTCCCAAGACATTCCTTACCAGCACTGTGCTCAGGACATTCAATGCCCCATGTTAGGAAATGACTCTTCATTCCCTCAGTAAACCTTAAAAAGTTGCCGGCAGGAACTGAGAACGTACATATGTGTTGCACTCACAGGAACAGCACATGAGCAAACAGGCACATGCTTTCACATTTCTTTTCAGTGTACTGGAAACCCACCGTATCCCCCTGCTTGGATGGGCGTTTTTGGAGAAGCACAAGCATATAGACTAAAATCCTCGGTCTGGAAGCCAGCCCGGTTTAGTGACGGCTCAGATGCACTGCGGTGAATTTTTGGCAACGACCGGGCCAGAAGCTCAATGGAGGCAAGAATCTAAAACAAGCAGAAAACAAGCAACTTAATCTGTGGTCCTCAAGCTGCTATAATATCTTAAAACCAAAGGCAGTACATATAAAATTATTATTATACACAAATTTAAACAGAAACTTTAAAATATAGATAACTGCATTTCACTCTGGTGTTTATATTCTCATAAGCTGAATAGGACATTTAGTGAAGAAACTGCCTCTTTCTACTTTAAAAGGACATTTTGATTTTCCTCTCTAAGCATTAGGAACATCAGTTACCTTTTATGTGCCTCCTCCTTCTTTATGCACTAGTATCCATACTTGTCATCGCTGCAAATAAACTCAGTTTTGGAAGGTGTCTCCCCAGTACCATTCACCAAAAAGCCAGCAGGTGGAGCTCAATTTTCTTTTTAAAGTGCTTTGCTACATTCACAACAAAGTCAGATCCTCCAGTTCCAAGCTTTTAATTCCCCAGCAAGCACGATAAATAAAGTTTTATCACACAAAAATCAACCACCTCTCATAAAGCCTTGGGGACAGGAAGGAGGGGAGCACACAGAGAACAAGTTCTAGTTCATGTGTCTAACCGCAATCATTAATTTCACTATTTCCCAGGAGATTTTCTCTCAACAAATAAACGCTAAATGTAAGTCATATTAATACCTGCTTTTTGAACTGTAAATAAAGATTTCTAATTAAACAGCTCTAACTTGCTACGGCTCTTATGAAATCCTAGTGAAGCACTAAAAAAAATAATAATCTTGCACTAGTCATAAATGAACTTCATTTTTCATATTCAGATTGTGAAGTCTACTGAGAGCTAAAGAGAAACTTTCCTCACCTGTGGAAAAAGAGGCCTCTCATCTCTTTTCTTTTTCAAGCATTCTGCCATTAGTCTCTTCATAGCTTTTGGACAGTTACTTCTTACTTTACTGAGGTCTGGAGATAGATATCCTCGTCCCACCATAAAAATTATCTTTATTTTAGAGAAGAAAAAAGATGAAGAGGGAAGAAGATAAGCTCATAAAGTAAACAGCAGAAACAACAACAAAAAAAGACGAATGTTTTTTTCCTAGACTATTTTATTTCCAGCAACAAATTTTCTGTTCCTGGGGAACAGGATCTGAAATCAAAATGGCCAAGTTTGTACCAGTAGTGTTAGCCAACCTACTCAGCACAGAGAAGAAATTAGACTTCTCCTCCTTCTCTTCTAAGGGAGATTGATAAGAAACATGAATGCTATTAAATGGTTACTATTTAATAGCAACAACCATCAAAAAGAACTGTTCTTCAGTGTCAAAAACTGTTACAAAACAAGAATAAGCTACCATGGTTGGAACTGAGTTCCTAAAAATAAACAGCCTGCTTTATTCATTGAACACCCCACCCCTGGAGGTGCTCAAGGCCAGGCTGGATGGGGCTCAGGGCAGACTGAGCTGTTGGGTGGCAGCCCTGCTCATGGCAGGGGGTTGGGGCTGGGTGGGCTTTAAGGTCCTTTCCAACCTTAAGCTGTTCTGTGGTTTCATGATTCTAAAAAAGTAAACAGCCTATTTGATGTTTACATTTTTTTTTACAGCAACTAATGCAGAAGATTTACATTTCACCTAAGGGTAAAATTTAAGCATATAACCAAGTAAATAGCAAGCAGGAAAACAAAGTACAAATTTGATCCGTGTTCTTTTGGACACATTAAAGAACCCACCAAACATTGTCATGTCAAGCCAAGGTCAAAACTAATGCAGTTTGAGTACTGCAGTCATGCTGACACTAAAAAAGGCCCCTTCAAACCAGCTAATCAAAGTTCCATTCATGCTGCAGGGGATAATCACTACCTTTTCTGAACAGTGAGACAGAGCCAGCAGGTGTATTATGCCTTATTTTTATCAAAGTGTAACTATTTCATATCTTGACTCTGGCAAAAAAAACCCAAAACAACAAAAAACACACCTCAAGCAAACTACATATGCTATTTATATTAACACTACTATGGTCCTTTTTCAACTTCATGATTCAGATGCATCTGTGTTTGCATTAAAAGACAGAGCAGATCTCCCATATGGTTTCTTTAGGAGTTCCCAAGTATCAGAGCAAACTTTAATAGTAAAGGCTTTTCTACCTCATCCCTTACCTTGCTGCAGTGAGAGTTACTGTCATACAGCAGCTACTGTTTTCTACATAATTACACTATTTCACTTGAAATTGCTCAGAAATGATCCGCATTGTTCTTTCTGATGCACTGCTTATGTAATGTAGGGATTTTTTATTTTTATTAGTAATTAGAAAAAGATTATCACAACAATAAGAGTTCTAATCCATCTATAAAAGTCAATAAAAGCCACAAAAACTCCAGAAGGCACAAGAATGATACTTTGCTCACTAAGAGTGCCAGTTGTGACATAATATCTGCTATGTAAAAGCACCAACAGAGAGCAGGCAATGTTTGCATCTCTTTTGAAGACAGAGAAAAAGAACATTAAGAAACAAGGTCGCATTTGATACGTTGGCTTCACCTGTACTTTGTTTCAGCACTTAACTGTAGGTACCCACATCATTGGGGTCATGACTCTAAACTCAAAAGGTAAAACCAAAATTGCTTCTAGAAGGTTACAACCATGCAAGCCAGGAATCTGAATGCTTCCCTTTGTTTAAAAGGAGGAGAGTGTGTGGGGAGAATGGGGTCGGAAGAAGAAAGAAAAAAAGGAGTTGCTCCAAATCCGATGAATTGGAATGAAGTGTTCTGACAAATATGGAAGCAGCCTCATAAAATGGCATTCACACATGAACGTTGCTATGGTTGCATTTCTCAAGTACTGACAGTGAAAAAAACAAGGGATGTGGACACAGATAAAACATAAATACATCACTAGGTAGCTAAGGAGTAGTTTACACCAAAGGTCTTGGAGACATAGATCTTGTTTTCAGATTAGACAGAGAAATAATAAATCAGACAAGCCCTCCCTAACCTGCCTAGCCTACTGAAACATATAATAGGTGCGGAGTATCATTAAACTTATAGAAGATTTGTTCACAATTAAGTAATCTTCTTACAGGATTCACACTCTGGAAAGTCGTATGCTTCATCAAGGAGAATTTGAGAAACGCTGATACCCTGAAATTCAATTAGATGGTGCATGCATTTCTCAAGATTAAAATGAATATAAAGCATTCAGTTAAATCCATTTTGTCAGTCCTGTTCCTGTACTATTATTCAACACAATCCAGGAGGTAAAAAAAGAAAGAGGAATAACTGAACATACAGAGAATTATTTCTCCCTTGTGGAACTATTCTAAACTAAACTACTATTAAGTAACCTGCTCTCTCCCTAATAAGTATCCTGGCAACCAGCTTAGAATCTGAAAATCTATACTTGAAGTAAAAAAAAAAGAACAAAAGAAAAAAATCCCTCAAGAAAAGTGCGTAAATTGGTGCTGTGAGGCAGATCTAAAAAAAATAATGTAGAAACGTCATCTCAGAACATCAGAGTCAACAAAGCAAGGAAATACACAAAACAACACAATAGTGGCTTCACAGAGCTACATCAGTCTGGTTCAGACTACTGCTGACTAAAGGCAGTCCCTTCCCAAGCCCACGCTCTCTTTACCTGGTCCCTGTTGTTGATGTTTGAGTATGGTAACTGTCCAGTCATCAGTTCATAAAGCACAATCCCAAATGCATACACATCTGACTGAAAGCTATATGGGTTTTTGTCTTGCATTCTGATCACTTCCGGTGCCTGTATCATAAAAGGAAACAATTAGGTTTTATTTCACCACGTCAGACTGTACCTTCCATAGCAGAAACATGATATGGACGTGTCCAGAGTATAACAGGTGCAAGGCTTGCCCTCATGGCCTGTGTTTCTGTGTTAAGAGTCCACATAACTGGGCTCTACAAAAGTGGCTGTTGACATGAGTCCATTGGCTCTTTTCAATCTGCTGATCCTTTTGTTAAACTATGACAGAACATCCTCCTCAGCCCTGGATTGACCACGGCCTTTCAGTTTAGCTCTCAGAACTGTGAAAGCAGTCACTAAAGGTTTTTTTTTGCTGACTACTGGAAAACACATAGCTAAAGAAAAATTGACAAGAGCTTATTTAGTACTACGTATTACTGCTTGGCCTTTCCAGCCTCAGACGACTTGCATGTGTCCACGCACTGGAAATATAGTCTTATAAAGCTTGGCCAAAGGCAATTAGATCAGTTGAAATGAATACACCACTTCCCTTTTACTTACCATCCATAGGATCGATCCAGATAACTGTTCAAATTGATGAGATCCACTCCATCGTGATTTCACTGTAGCCAGACCAAAGTCACCTATTTTTACTGTGAGGTCTTCATGAAGAAAAATATCTAAGGGATAAATGTTAAGGGAAAGCAAACAAACAACACTGGTCCTGTCCTGCAAAAGACAATAAACAGCCACAAACGTGGAATTGCAAATACAACAGTTATAACCATTCACCACCATTAAATAAAGATATATATGTTCTAAGCAGTTGGGATAATGGATTATGGCAGTTCAGGGTTATATATGTAATGACTGGGCCAGTGTTGAACAGACTATGACCCAGGTGACTTTCTTTAAATGCCAAGTGTTCAAACACTCGAAGCGGCAATTACTCCACTAGCAAACTGGTGAAATCTTTCATCACAGATAAAAATTAACAATGTAAAAAATCTTTCTGAAACTACAACAAACTTCACTGTGTTCTTGGAATCACAGCAATAGACAGGGACTTAGGTCAATATGAGTTTATGACTTGCACTTACTGAGAATTCCCTGTTCATGAGGAATAATTGTAACCCCCAAACACCAGCACAAATGGGTTTCAGTGGTTTACCTGTGCCTGCTGGCATCAGGTAAGCACAAGCTGAGCAAGCCGGTGTACAAGCTATTTTGGCAATTAAGTATTTATCAGATGTTCAACAGGCAAAGGAATTTTAAACATGCAATAGCTCCCAATAGAAGTTTGAAATTGCTTTCAGTATCTTGCTTGCAATAGTTTATTTGCACATTGCAGAAAGAAATCAAGAAATTCTGCTATATGTCACTGGTCAAAAATAACAACCAAGGGATGCAACGTACAGACAGACAGCAAAAGATATTTTTGTAAAAGAAAAGAATATTTGAATGTAAAATGAAAAGGCTGGTCATGTTACATTCCAAAACCCACATCATTCTTTCTACAGGAATTAAGTTCTTTTTACAGATGAATGTAAGCATTACTTTTCTAATAATCACATTACACCTCCTCAACCAAATTTGAACTCAACAAATAATCATGCATGAAGAGCTGTTCTCTTCAATAAGAACATTTCTGGAAGGAAAAAAACCAAACAAACAGCCAGGAATGCTGGTTCTACAATCACATCTCTGGAAAAGGATACTATTACTCTTGAGGTCTCTGTGGATGATTGACTTGGCATGCAAATAACTGAAAAGGAATATGACAGATTGGGTGGGTTAGATGTTATTCCACTAATCAACAGCTCAAAGTTTTGTGTTATTGAAACAAATTGTGTAAATATTCAAACTGCACACTTCTGTCAAGGCAAGAAAGCTTCAGTTACCCAAGTCAGTTCCTGCAATAGTCACAGGAGAAAATAAAAACAATATAAAGCTTAGATTTCCAGCTTAACCCTTGTCCTTCCAAAGAATGAAACAAATTACACACCGACCTCTGCTTTTCAGTTTCTTAAGTCAATATTCAGAATGTAAACAAAAGAATTTCAGTCGTTTTTGACATGTTGAAGGCTCTGCTTCCTAGCCTTGGAGGTGACTGCCATGACACGTTGTGGGATAGCCTCAACATGAGGCAAGGTGTTTCCAAATTGTGGAACCTAGAAGTGCTTCCCAGGCTGTGTCCCCCATAAAAGAAGCTGACTGGAAAAAAGATTGCAGGCCAGATAAATACACTGCAGGGAGTTCCAGAGGAAGAGTACTTGTCCCACAGCATAGACAAAGCCTAAACTAGGCAGTGAGTCTCCCATGGCTCCGTTGAATCAATCAGCAGCACAAACCTGCTGGAAGAGCCTCATTTTATGTTTCTACTTTGAATCATGCTCAAAGAACATTTTCTATGTCTCCACTATACAGACAGGGAGCCTGGAAAGCAAGCAACAGGAGGCTGAGGCTGGTTGCTGCAAACACCTGCATTTTTCAACTGAAAATGTAATTGGATACTTGATAGAAATACTGAACAATTAACTGCAATCATGACAGTGGTTTTCCAGTTGTAGGGCCATAATCTTAAATCAGTGTTCTGATTTTGACACATAGTACTGGGCAAGTTTTGTAAATTTTAACTCCACTGCTGTCTACATGAGTAGGGATTACTTACACACAGCCCTTAGAAAAAAACAAGTAAGTATTCTTCAAATGCTGAAATCTCCTACTTCATTTAGAGAGCTACAACATGTAGGAGAAAAGTAAGAGAAACTGCACTCTTTTTACTAACAGAACTGCCTGCCCTCTGGGTTATTTTAAAGGATGCTATCCTTTCATTCACATGGTGTTTCTTTTAAATTGTGTTTTACCTCCTATCCAAAGACTATCTGCACTGTGAAGACCATAAAGACTTGGGCAGAAATCTTTGCTCACAAGATCAAAGATAATCAGAGTGGTTAAACTTTCATTTAGTTTTCAGAGACCATATTACTTGATGGCATGTATTTCCCAATGTTCCAGTAAAGGAGCACAAGAACTCTATTCCACTGATCAAAATACTAAACACTATACAAAACACTTCAATTAACACAGGATTCTGGGTTTGGTAGATTGAGCAGACAGCCTAGTATGAAGAAGGCATGTGGACAGGGTCCCGACAATCATTTGCAAACAAATAATATGATACTTACTCCATGCCTTGCGCAGTCTGTCGTGCAATATCAATTAGTTTGATCATTTCAAATTTGGTCTCAATTATGTGCAGATGGTGATATAAGCTGGATCCCTCACACCACTGTGTAACAATAGCCAACTGAGGTTTTGTTGAATAACCCATAAAAAGTAGGATATTCACATGCCGTGTTTTCCTGTTGAAAAAATAAATAAATATATATGTATATAAAACTCAGGAGGAAACTGAGGAATCAGGCAGAACTAAACACATCTTTCCAAATTGAAGTTCTTGGTCAGACTTGGCTTTCCTTTGAATAATCTGTTTCTGTATCAAGGCTAATGAATGATTGCAGTCTTGAGTCTTTATTGTATTAACATGGAATAGCTCCTCTGGAGCAAGTACTGCTTCTTCTTGATTTTGAAATCAAACTAGAACAGAAATGCTCAGAAGATGCCGTCACCACTAAGTCTACATGGGACAGTGAATGTTTGTAGGCAGGTCTGGTCATGTGTAACACTAGTTCAGCTATGAGATGTTGCTGCCTATCACGAAGACATTCAAAATGAAACTTCAGACACACGGACTTCCAGGAAATACAACGCTTTTCTTCAGACAACATCAACATGCCTCTTTGGCAAGACTTCATTTTTAATTAGTACTTTGTTTGATAACAACGTTTTACTCTCTTAGAAGCCAGCAAATAAGGATGGAGATAGATGTGAAAACCGTACCTCAGTAAAGATATTCTCAGTGAAGTTGTTTCTAAACAGTACTAGAATAGACTTAAGTTCACCAGAGATTTGGCCAAATCAAATCAAACCCCTTTCAAAGACACAGCAACTCCAGACACAAAGCCTTCTTAAAAGAAAGTACTGAGAAGATGATCTCAGCAGATTCAAGACCTGAAACAGCCTAGTGATATATTACAAAATGCAAAAATTTCTCCTAATCCCATCCCAGGAAAAGCATTCTAATCACATTCTTAGTGTCACCAAATGGATATCAAGAAGAACTAGATACCTCCAAATGTACTAAACAGAGATCACAAAAAATGTGATTTCTGTAGTCTTTCCTAGCTTTCCCAGAGGCTGAAGCAAAAGAGAGAGCTCTTCTTCCAACAGGGCTCAGTACTGCAAGCAGTTTGCTCACTGCTTGATGAAACTTGACAGACCAAGCTTAAAACATGTGGCAGCTTTTTAAGTTTGCATGCTGTGCAGCTGTTGACAAGCCAAGTCATATTTTCTTATATTAAAAAACTAACACAGGAGCCTGCAATGCAAACCTATTTGTTCCTTACCAATGCAGGCTATGACAATACTAAACTATGTGACTGGACCTTTTTCAAGCTCAAGGATTTGTCAAGTGATGCTGAGACTAACTGCCAAGTGAACAAAAATCAGTGCTTTCTTGCAAGTCTTTCCTCAAATATAAGAAAGTACTGATGAAGTATAATGGAAAATGCACACTGACAAGTATACCTGGCTTGTCTGGGTCAAAGGATAGCACAATTGACTTTTTACTAAGCACCAAAATGATCAGCAACAGAAAAGGGCTAGATTTCTTGAGACCAAAAATATGCACACCTCTTCCAGGCAGCACACTTCTGAGAGCCTCTGTTAGCACAGATATGGACTTAAGAGCTTCACCATGTATTTTACTGGGGACCTTCCTCCAGGACAGCATCCATCTCAACATGTGCATTTACCAAAGCCAAAAAGCTCCTTTCTATTTTGCTACTTAAAAGAGAGTTATGCTCAAGACTGTAATTGGATGCTAATGGTCCTTCCCAATAAATATGGCATAATGTTGATAGATGCTCTGTTAAGAACTGAATGCAAGACAAATACTTTACCTAATAAAGTAGAAGCACTAGACAAGAGAAAATAAAATCGAGGAGTGACTATGAAATAGAAATTTAAAAGAAAATCAAGGAGGAGTCAATGCTGCTACAAAACAATGGAAAACATGGGCAGAGCTACAGCTGGAAAAGAACAATTAGTTATACTCTCCTTCAATCTCAAAACTTGGAAGAAAGCAAAGGTCCTAAAGTTCATGCATAAGTTTGACTGTCCTGTGGGAACGAAAACAGCAAAACATAGACTTGTCTTGAGTTCTTGTATTGACCACATATAAAGTAACATCAGTCAACAGACAACATGTGGTCACAAAGCAGTGAATATAAAGAAATGTTTTAAAATGGTAAGTTGTATTTTCTACCCAAATTATCACCATGAAGAAATAAGACCAATGTGATGTAATGGAAATATAAAACTCAATCGTTACAGGAACATAAATCTACACAGATTATTTTATACCAAAAAATATTCTTACCTGAGCACTCCTACTTCATTTTTGAAAGCCTGTAACTGTTGAGGTGTGGGTGCTGTAACATTCAACATTTTCACCGCCACGTCACCTTCAAAATAGCAATCTTTAGTAAGTATCATTAACACAGATTCCTCAATTGAGAAAATGCTATATAGAAAATCAGAAATGCTGAGACTGTTTTCTGGCTTTAGTGAAATAAACCACTACTATATTAAAATAAGTATATAGTCTGTAAACACGTATAAGTATTATTCTTATTTTACTCTGAGAAATTCTAGCCACATCTAAACTTTCTGTATACACATACATTTGCGATTCTCATTTAGCGAGGTGGCTACTTCAGCCTTTCTAGTAATTATGTTTCATCTTTACCCTAATAATTACTTCTGAAGAACACACAGGAGTCAAGTTTCTACACTGTTTGAAGCTCTAATGTAACTTACTTAACCCATGATTCTTAGCTTTAAATAGCCTTCATAGGTCACAGAATGGTTGAGGTTTGTTGGGACCTTTTGGGGCTATGTCACCCAACCCTGCTGCTCAAGCAGTTCACACAAGCTGATGTTCAGAATGCTTTCGAGCATATCCAAAAGGGAGTCTCCACAAATTCTCTGGGCAACCTGTGGCACTGTTTGGTCACCATTGCTGCAATGAAGTGTTTCCTTACGCTCAAACAAAGTCTATTTCATTTGAGTTGGCAGCCATTGGAACCGCCACTCCAGGAGCAGTCTCAGGAGTAATGAGGTAGAAAGGAAGGATCACCTCCCTCCACCTTCTGGTATAATAACACAGCCCAAGATACCATTAGCCTTCTTTGTGATCAGGCCGTGTTGCTTAATCATGTTCAACCTGGCATCCATGAGGACTTATAGATTTTATTCTGTAAAGCTGCTTTCCAGCTGTGTGGCCCCCAACAGGCAATGCCACTTGCTTAAGAGTAACTGTTTGCCCTGAATGCCACATACCATGCCACTTTCCTTTGTAGACTGTTCCAAATGATCCAGATCCTATCCTTTGTCCAACTGTGATCTGCCCATCTGGTATTTCCCAATCATCACTTGAATCTCGTCGACCAAGGGTTTTCTTTACATATTTACACAAATAATAAAAAGAAAGAAAGAAGCAAAATCAGTGATTAGTGCATGTGAAAAAACATCCTTTATTAAAGATTCTGTATTAAAATTTCATGTAATTAAAATATTTTTTCTCCAAATACTGCTAGTGACATTTCAAATTAGGTATGTTCAAAACCTCAGCATAAATGTATACAAGTAATTTCCTGACAGGAAATACTTGCCACGGATTTTGGGCAGTGTTAAAACCAGTAAAAAATGGAGAATTTCCTCCCAAAGGGAAAGTCTCATTTATGAATTTTTCAATTCTTACTGAGTCAAAAGGTTAAATTGTGAATTAAAAGAATGCAGTCATTTTATCCGTTGTTCAGTTTCAGTCAACAGAGAACTTTCACTATTTGTGAAACATGTTTAATTAAGACAATCTTCGAAGGGAGATTAGCATTATAACATAAAGTGCACCAAGACACCTGGGTGTAAAGGAGGAAAAGTGAACACAGCCAATGACTTAAATGATTTTTATACTAGTCCCATGATTTCGATATTCCATTATTTATCGGTTTAGAGTCCCCTACCATTATATAATTACCTTGAAAATAATTCACATGGGAATGATGAAAGAAAGTTGAGAAAAACGTGGATGTGTGGTATTTCTATACTAAGAGTATACCACACTGTGTACTGCGTGTGAAAGTAACTCATCTTACCATTCGATTTCTGTCTTCTGAGGATGAGGACGATTTCCTTTCCCGCTGGGGGCCTGGTGATTTCTGTAATGCTTTCACATTGGTAAGTGAACCAGGCAAAGATGCGGGAGGTGTTGCAGACAAACCTGCAGTTGAACCTAAATTTCAGAAACAGGTTAATTTTTATCTTTAAGAAGCCAGGTTACATGAACGTACTGGTGTCAGGTGCAAGAATTTTGTTTTAAGATGCAGTATCTCCAAACATCAATGTAAATGTTAAGAAGGAACAAACAAACACTTCAGGAATATCGTATTAATACTAGATTAGTGCTCAAGTCTTAGGTAGCAGAAAGAGACGAGTCTATAGCAAACATCCCTGTGTATCAGCTAGTCCTCAGCCTTTTGTTCTTGAATTAGAGGGATAATGTTTAAATGGAAAAATATATATATATGTTTTGTTGTTTTTAATTCCACCAGCCTCTTTGACAAGTAGTAGCATTTAGTTAGCTGCAGCTGCCTTTCAGATTTCTTGTAGCTAACGTTTTAGGGACCCAGTAAGTAACTGTATTTTGGAATCAAAACAGACTAAATGTATAAAAAAAAATTCATGTTTTGTGTTGTTTTTTTTTTGCTGAGTCTTCAAGTGCCGCCTCAAAACCATTTGGCTGTTTTAAAGCTATCTCTTAGTAAAGAGCTGTTATTTAAAAGTAGATATTAGACCTCAGAAAGTATTACAAAGGAACAAGTACTTCATTTATCTATTTGAGGCATATTCTAATAAATCCAAATTAAAGCACTTTCTCTCTAACATATATGCTGCCTAAACAAAGCTTCATAGGAAAATCACAGAGCTGTGTTTCAGAGCCTCAGTGCCTACTTACGAATAGAATACTTAAACCAGACATTGCTTTTTAAAGTACACCTTAATTAGCAAGGTTATGCTGACCCACTCTCAGTGCAAAGGACATAAAATAGGGTCAATTGTTAATTAAGTTCACCCTGCTCTGATAAATGATGTATGTCATTGTGCAAGGCTTCCAACATGCCAGTACTTTCTCTAACATCAGTGGCGAAGGACAATACACCTCCTCCTGTTATTTCAGAACCCCCTTTACTACCTGCAAAGAAGACTCCTAATGCCAACTTGAATTCAAAATCCATTTTATAGCTTTTGTGACTGTTGTTTGTGTTCAGCCACTCTATGTGCTAATTTACCAGATAATATCTATCCATCGCTGCTTTCCTTCATTAAGCTAAAATCCATATATTTAGAAGTGAAAGCATATAATAATAGTATAAAAAATGGGATGCAGCATCCGTGAACTTCTTCCCACACGTTAAAGCAACAATAATTGCATACTGGGTACCTAATTAAATTTAGAAGCAGACGGAAGCCAGTGACCTAATGGATGGACTTTTGTTCCTATTCTCTGTCAATTTCATTTTGTGGTTACTATATTATTGTGCTTTTACTACATTGTTTGTCTGCAAACAAAACAAAAAGCAAATTAAATGTATGTTGCTCCCAGAAGAACAACTTTTTTCCAAAATTTTACTGGCTTACAGATTTTCTCTTCAATATTGAAGTTGTACTTTAAGATACTAAAGGAAACACATTATGTCTCCTCGAGAACTAACTGAATCTCCTACTTAAATTTTAGTACTGAGATACAGCAACATTAGCACAACATTCACCCTTTAGTGGACATGGTTATAGCACATGGTAGGACATTACAGTTACTGTGTCCATAATAATAACAAAGGACCTGTTTTCCAAGTTGTCAGTACTGTGCAATACTTTAGATAATGCTGGACTTAAGTCATTGGTATGGACTCTGAAGCTGTATTTAATGTATTCAGTTCTGTAAACAGTTTGCTTGCCTTCTTATACCTCTCTCCATGCAAAAACTCCTGGAACAATTTTACTGTCCTTGATGTGTTCTGCAATGAAAGTCTTTGAAACAGCCAAGATGGCAGCATTTGAAAACTACACTACATGCACTTGACTATTCATTTCTACATGTATACATAGATACACAAATATTTTTATTTCATGCTACAACTTAATAGTAGGTTTTTCCAGCATGTGAAACCCCAACGGGCATTTTGTGCAATAAAACAGATCCATTGACAGCTTTAGGCCTGAATTACTCAAGAGTCAGTGACGTGTGAAAATGAATGAGTATTATTTTACATAGTTCAGGAAACAAGCAAGTATTGTTTCACTGGAAATGATCTAAATAAAAATTACATAGTCTAAACCACCCAGGGCCTCAGTATAGTATTAAAAAAAAATCCTCAAAATACAATTCTTGTGGAAAGTTGAGACTGCACATTGTGTGAAAAGCTTAAGACCTGACAAGATATCAATGGAAATGTTTGTAATCCACATTTGATTTCCTAGATTACTTTTCAAAGTAAAGATAATTAAATACATAAAAGTGTTAAAGCACTGAACTGACTTAAACTGAACAGACAAGGAAATTCTAAGTTAAGGACATCGCTTCGTCTTTAAAATCACTGCAATGCAATCCATGGACCTCTGTTCAGAAAAAAAAATAACATCTTGGTCCATATAAATACCTCAACTATGAAATTCCTTGCTTTAGAAGATTTAAGTCAGACTTTATAGTCATTTTCAAGCACATAAACGTGAAAGTGAATATGTGTGGAAAGCACATTCAAAGCATTCCAGCCAGGCCAAGCAAAAAACAGAGGTGTTTTGATAAACTCACACACTTACATACACACGGTGTGAGGGTGAGGCACAAACAGCATCTGTGGTTTTACTTATTTTGTTTGGGTGAAAACAAGAAAGAAGAGCCCAACTACCTCTGAACACTGGGCCAGGCTCAAAATCAAACACTATTTCACTGGGGACAGAATGAAGGAGGGGACTGGGAGTCCGGGATTGGTATTTCCGAAGACAGCGCATCAGCTGGTTCAAAGGGGCTGTTAGAGAGAAAGAGACGGGCAGGCAGAGACAGAAAGACAGACACATAGAAGAAATGAAAGAAGTCATGGGAAATAACTAGGATGCTTTGACTCCTATTCACAGTTTGCTTCTGTACTTTGAAGGACAAAAACGTCAATTACTAAAAACACCGTTTCAGGAATGGGAATTGCCAATTGTTTTCAGATGCCAAGCAGACAGTTTATGATCCAAAGTTAAAACCAACACGATACCACAACATTTAAATGCTGGACAAAATGGGCAAAACTGTGGAGAGCCACACCTACTGAGACGTACAAAAATAGCTAAAACTGGAAACTTGCAATTAGCTTGCTTGCAGGACACTAAAGGAAATTTCTTTTGAAAAGGTGTACTATTGGTGGTGTAAGAAAAGACAGCTCCCTCAACCACAAAGTGGCAGGTAGGCCCCATCCTACCCATGAACAGTCACAGATAGGTGAAACGATTAAGTGATAGCCCATGGTACAAAACATTAGAGTTTGGGGTGGACCTTGACAACCAGTGAGAAAAGTAACTTAACAGGCTTGTGCGTAACATGAGAAGAAAAATTAAGCTATCTTCTGGCACTAGTTCTGGCTTAATTAGGGTTATGTGTTACCAAAGCAGAAATAAAGGGGCCTGGCTTTAACTTAAGGTCCTAACAACTTGGTTTCAAGATTAGCACAGGCATGCAGTATAGCAAAGCAGCATCTTCAGCAGGGGCAGAGGGGGAGAAGAACTGGAGCACATCATGCCGCTTAAGGATGCAGCAGTTCATATGGAAGGTCCATCTACTGTGTTGATAATCTTCAAAGGAAACTACAGTTGTTTCCATAGGTAGGAATGTAACAACAGGCATAAAAATATTTGAGAGTTGGAAAGCTGTAGCATAGCTGCGTGCAGCCATGTGAGTGAGTGACTGTGTATGTGTGTGTGTGTATGTGTGAGCGAAAGAGGGGGAAAAAAAAGAGTGCAGGATAATTTTAATACTAAAAGTATTACTTCAAAACTTTTTCTCCTTCTGTCTCCCCCACTCCCAGAATGACTGGCAAATGACTCAAATCTTTGTCAGACAAATACTAATTTCATGGACAAGCAAATGCAAACTCATTTTTAAATTCTAGTCATATTTTCCTTTGTGTCCGTGTTTTATAGAAGGAAGGAGAACAAAGGGAAAGGACAGAGAAACTGTATATTTAAATATAGCACAGTAGCTAGCTTAAACACCACTTACCTCCCTCTCCTCGTACACCCTGGTCTCTAATCAAGTCCTATTAAAAAAAATAATAATAATTGCATATAAGTATTATCATTTACATTCCAGAATCAACTGAGAGCGATCCAAATGATAATCCATGACCTCATATGCTGGTCACAAAATAGAAGTTGTTTTCTATTCTGGCTTACTAACATCAGTGACTCCAAACTATTTATAACCATCATTAAACTTTTCCAAATCATTTGCTTTAGAATGGCATCTCCCAGGAGTAAACTGAAACTCATAGTCCCCCCCAAATCAATACTGATATAAAAATATTGATTTAAACATGCAGTTGGCCAAAATGTACAATGCAGTATCAAATCAAATGTTCTGGTTACAGTGTTTGTGATACAAATCATTTGAGCCGCCTTATCAGAAGCTGGGACACCAGTTTTCTGTACTGAGGTAAGTCAGTCGAACGAGTTCTGCTTCATGCTTGTACCAACGCACTGCATTTGCATACCCAGATGTACTCTGCTCTTTTCAGAAATTACTAACTGCAAAAGATCTCCTTCACCTTCAATCCACTGTTAACTGAGACTATCTTCTACCATATATCCAGACTATAAGTAACCAATACCAATGACTTTCTTAACACAAGAAAATTCCAGTGGTTTCCTTCCCTGAGGTGCATTTTTACCATCAAACTTTTTTATTTATTTAATGGTTGCATAATTAGTTGCACTGCTGCTGAAAAGCACCCGTCCTGCCTCTCAGCTGCACCACTGCCACATGCAAATGTCTGGTAAGCTGCTTTCTTAATAGACAGCTAACATTTCTCCTTTCACTCAACTCTCATGTAGAACAGATTTTGTGTCTCAGTGTCCAAACAGACTTCAAGACTGTTCACCTGACAAATGACACATTTTTAAACAGTGGATTCAAAGGAAAAATACAGGCTGTACAGATTGAGAAAATTAGAAAGAGGCCCTTTGAACGATTCTAGCTGCTCTTATGTTCATTATCACCTATTATTGTTAAGTACTACAATTCAGCATGTGAAAAAGAAGTTAAGCGTAACAGCTTCTGAACACTCACACTAATATACACTGGGTTCATAGAATGCTAACCAACACTCACTCAAACTGAGCTCGGATAACTGCAATAATGTTCTTCAATGACTGAAATATCACTTGTAATGTGAACTATAAAAGAAACGACACCAAAAAACATAACTACCCTGCACGCCAAGAAATTTACTTAATGCATACAATGGTCCGCAAGGATGCTTGCTGGTCTTTACATTCTTACTGCTGTACAGGTAGCAGCATCAGATTTAAGACTAATCATAACATAGAGAACAGAAGTAGCTTGTGGTAAAATGCTTTGTTGAAAACTAAAGGACTGAACTGTAAAAGGCAGCTCCTGTTTGTTGAGAAAGTTATTTGTACTCCTACAATAGCAAATTCCTCTCAATAGCAAGAACTTCTGTCTTGGAATCTATGAAGGTTCTGACAGACCAAGGATTACCTTAAAAATAGAGTACTTGTGTGTGCACATGATATATTTATATTTAGCACCTTGATATTCATAAGGGAAACACCAAATCTGCTGTTCACGATCCAAATGTTATTAATACTTACATCAATATTGACTGGCTCGATTGTATTGATGTGAACATTGGGAGCTGAAGAGGATCGGTCACGTTGCCCAAACTGATTCCGATGGTCTTCATCTGCTGGTCGGAAGGGCTGTGGGATTGGAATGGATTTTGAAGGAGAAGGACTAGGGAGAATTGGTGGTCTGAGAAACAAAGTCAAGGAAAAAGAGGATTTAGGTCTACAAATGGCTTCAAATGCTGCATAGTGGGTGTGGTAAATCCTTTTCAACTATAATAACACATACATAAAAAACAGCTGGTCTAAAGGCCTGCATAAAAACAATTTGTAATGAATGGTCTCTGGTCCCCTAGGATCAATTGCAACAACTCTCTGCTGCACAAACTATCTAATTACATAGCTGCAAAGTGTACCGAGTTTAAAAAACAAAACAAATCCTAACACACCATATCTAACTAGTAATATTAAATCCTGACCTGAAACAATTAATATAGCTCAACATGCACTGCAGATACTGAAACTCTCTAGCTTCTTCACTTCAAAGTTAATGCAAAACAATCTTTATGATGGCATCTCCTTCAGAAAGAAAAACGTTTAATATCTCATGCCAATATTGAAATCAAATTATGTTATAAAAACCATATGGATGGGATTACTGTGCAATGAAGAAAGCTGATTAAAAAGCTGATTAATAAATAAATGATATTATGGCCAATGTATTAAGAATCATTGATATTAAAAATAAATATATCACCTGTTCACCTCAGGTTTTAGGAAATAAGTTTGAATATTGAAACATCCCCAACATTATTTACAGTACTACAGTTAGGCAACAGAAGAGATTTCACTTCAAAGATCAGTGTTCAGACTATACAGACAAGTTCTCTGAAGTAACGCAACTGCTATCAGTGATGAATGTAGATTCGAGTCTATTTAGTATAATTAACCAATACATTAATAAACAAAACATCCACACACTCTCTTTGTTGTTGTTGTTGTTGTTGTTCATAAGAAGGCAAAATATCACTTATTTGGTTACCTTGCTACTTAGGTAAAGTAGGCATTTATCTCTTACTCAAATCAAGGTTGACCACTTTTAAGTTCCATCATTCAATTTAATGGATACAAGTTGAACAAGAAATCTGTCACCTTCTTCAGAAAAAAACCATACTTAAAATATATTTCACAGTTGATAACGAGGTTTTAGAATTTATACAAAATGCAACTCCTAACAGAGAAACAGAGTAGTCCCTCAGCTATTAAAAACTACTCATGGGTTACCATGCCCACAAAGGCAATGCCCATAGGGAGAAGCTTCAGAAATAAACCATAGAGCAGCCTGCTGCAACAAGAGGCCATGGTGCTGTCTTCTGTATGTAAATGGTCCCTGGCTTCTCCAAAGATTTTCAGGGGCAACCAACGTTTTAAACAACATCCCTAATGTTTATTCCAAAACAGATATGCTTTATAGGCGTCTATTATCTATCTGCCATCTTACATAGTTTGCCATCAATCTCAGAACTTGGTACCTGCCATATTTCCTTCCCAGCCTACAGTCTCATTATCAAGAACGGTCTCACTCTCAAGATCACTACTAATCAAAGACACCACTTGCCAATGAATTCAGGTAACAGTGTAGTAAACCTTACAATAAAATACATAATTATGTTTGTGGAATGAAATAGAGGGAGGAACTGGTAAGGTATACAGTCTTGCTCTAAAAAAGCATATATAAAAATTAGAAAGTTATTACCTAACAACACATAACAATATAATTGTTGTAAAGATGATGGGAAGCAACTGAAACTGCCAAGAGACAGATTTCTGAGGGAGTGTTTTCAACAGCCCAGCATTTCTGAATGATGCTCAGAAGTCAGCAGAGTAAAACTTTTCTGTTGTAGATGAGGGAGTTTTTGGGATTCCCAATCATTTTTTTAAGGAAATGATGCAACCAGAACTCACATCAGGAGATAGGACACTGCAGATGCATGCATGCAAAGGATGTGGCTGATAACCCAAGATACCACATTTTCATGTCAAGGCAAGTAACATATAAAGATTCCAGAAAAGTATAAAAATCATCTCAGCCAGCCCAGAACTGCCATTGTAAGGACAGCTATCTCCTGCCCAAACCTCCTAAGGAGTTTGAAATAGTGAAACCAAGGAAAACGTGTAACAACAAACACCAGATCATTGTATTAAGGTTGACTATGAGAGTTTAAACTCTGCTGCGCAACTAGAACAGCAATAATTAGAGTTGCTGTGATTGTGACTTAGCCAAGGGAGGAAAAAAAACCCCAACAATTTCAGAAATGTGGTTTCAATTAAATCTTCCTCTGAGTCATAAATGGTTATCTGCTAAAAGAATCCACAAATATGCCTGTGTTTCTGGACACAGGTCATCAAGCGTACCACGCTGCTAACACAGATAGCACGCCACATCATAGCATATTTTAAAAACAAAGTGAATATCTTATTCTACTTATGGAATTCTGGAGGCAGGCCAGATCTTTACGAAAAAAAACTATGGTCTGATAAAGAGCTCTTTTCTTTAGCTTTACTGGGAAGATAGGCACAACTGAATCAAGACATAGTCATGTACACTACCTATACAACTAGGATTATTGGGTGTTTTTGGGAACACCAAAATGCAGAATATTTTTTGCTAAATGTAGACTTTGCTTTAAAAAAGTAACTAGTGAAGAGGAAGACAGAAAAAGTTTGCTAGCAAGGGTGGCGTACTGAGACCACAAGCTTGGGAGTGATTATCAGCAGCCTCCTCCTGTGTGCAGCAAAGACAGTATCTGCCTCTATATTACAGGAGAGCTATCATCGCAAGGCATACAGGGATCCTGATTATGTAAATGTCATAAGCCCATGCTTACATAGGCTAACTTAATTGTTGCAGGAGAACGGAAGGGACAAAGCAAAAAAGAATGGCTATTTTAATTTCTAAGGGGGTGCTCTAGACAAGTTATGACGCTAGACCTGCAGGCTGTGCTGAAGGATTAAGTGCCAGCAAACAAACCAAGGAAAGAAAACAACAAGAAAAGCAACTAGAGCACAGCTCTGCAAAGCACTGTTCACTGGAAGCAGGCCACTGGCTTAGAGAAGCAGAGAAGTTTAAATACGAGGATCTGAGTTTCTGTTGCTCCTGAAGCCTCTGAAGCAGTTGGCAGCCAACTCCCTTGCTAAAAGAGACCTACAAATAAGAAGGTCAATATTTGGACTTATTAAAAAGGTTGCACCATACTTTCTTCCAGCCACTTAAGTGTGGGCATTCCTGTAACAAATGACTCTCAGCTTCCCAGGCAACAAGCTAATAGAGCTGTCAAATAGAGATTTTTTAAAAAATAAATTATAACCTTTCTTGGCAGTATGACAGAATGTACCTTTTCCTTAGAACGTGGATTTGGGATAAGCACATTGTTCCCTTCCTTTTTATCAAGAGGGAACAAAGAGGTTTTGTCAGTAGATGAAAGTAAGCCTAAATTACCTAACGGGCTGCTAATTACAGATAGGTGCAGCTTTTTACCCTTTATCAATGATAGCAAATGTCAATATGGCCACAGATTCACTGTCCTACAAAACTGGGTCCCCTGGTAAAAACAAGCGTAACTGAAAAGTTACGTATAACAAACTCACATAGTATTAAACACAGCATCTCTATTATATCTTAGAACTTACAAACTAGTGCTCTTCAAGAATATGAAAGAATTTAATACAAATAATCCTCAATTTTCTTTCACTCGCTTTCCATGTACTCAAGAGCTGGTCTAATCAGGAAAGATTTTTTCTCAAAGAGATTCTGGTTTGAAGTTTTGTTTTGCTGTAGTTAGACAAAGATCCTAATTGAAAATTCATATTAACACAGTTTCAGTCGTAGTGTATATGCCACTTCCCTTGTGGCAGCACTGCTACTAGAAAAGGACGGTTCACCCAGGAGACTGCATCCTTACCAGAAACTATTATGAGTCAAAGTGCATGTGGGACTACCACTGTTTTTACATCACAGTACAGGCTTTGTCTTTTGTTACGACTGTTAATGAGGAACACTGTGCACTTCCATTTTTAAACAGTTCCTACAGAAGTAACAATCTGGAATAAAACAATATTTCAGCTACACTAGCAACAGTCATGGGACATATCTTCAACGGGCAAAGCTTCAGATGGACTAGCGCACTTCTTAATATCATAACTTGTCCTCAAGCATGTCAATTTGTAGGTGTAAAATATAATTATCACAATGGTATGCATTCATACTTGTCTTTGAGTCCAGACCAGAGCTTCACCATGTTTTTGTAAAACTTCTGACAGCTGCATCTACAAGAGGCTATTGAGAGAGAGGACCCACAGAGCTGTCACTAGTCCTCCAAGCCAGGTCTCAGGTCACTTCCATGCTCTTGTGAATGAAGTTTTGAGGATCAACAGGTTTCCCCCACTTGCTGCACAGAACAAAGATGAACTGTTTAAGGATCCTAATACCAAGCCTTTCCTGCTCATCAAGGCAGCATACCACATTTGACATCATAGGAAGTTTGCTGACAGTTATATGGAGTGGCTTAGAAAAGGTCTGGTGGCAAAAACCGTTTTTTTTACAGTAAAGCAGATCAAAATGGCGCGGTAATACTGAAGTGCAATCTTGTAAGAACGTGTCTTTGTTTTGTTGGCTTTTCAGAAGCTTTTCTAGACATTTAAATATCTTCAGCTGAGGCAGAATGATCAGTGAACATTTGGAAGACAGAAAGGAAAGCAGAGGTGTTTAATCATAGGTTAGAGTCTGCTTTAAGGCAGGAGCTGGCAAGCCTCCAAGAACAGTGCACCAGACAGTCCCCTCTTCCTTCTTCAAATGTCGAACATTAATGATGAAGTGTTGTTTGTCATGAGCAAAGACTGAGCCAACTGCTCAACAGCAGCATCCTACCTCAAGCAAAGCAGAAACTTCCAGCTTTTATCAAGTCCAGCCTGCCTTCGTGCTACTCAGGTCTGATCATACAGCTCACCACCCCCTCATTCTACAAGTTACTTACCCTGCTATAATATCTGCCTCATGGGTTTGCTGAGTTTTGCCCAACTTCACAACATCTGAGAGAATAGATGGAAGTAGAAAAAGACAACTTTGGAATATTTTTTGGAATATTTTGAACAGCTAATCTCTCTCTTTTTCATTTATATCTAAGATCCAATGATCTGGATTCAGAGAAATTCAGTGCTCATGTTTTACGAGCACAGATGCAGAAGAAACTTTATGAAAGTGGAATGAATAAAATGAATACAATTTACTATATAGTTTATGTACTTCAATTTTATTACAAATGGCTATCACCAGGGACACCTACACTTTAATAGTTCTTTCCAGTTAAGTCCAGATTATGACTAAAACGTCTGCTTGGGCACAACACAACAGTGCAAACTGAAAGAACAAAAATGGAACAGAAGACCTGATGTGGAGGCTGGACACGTTTTTGTAAAGGGTTCAGAAATGTGCAAGCAAGACTGTATGTGCTCCCTTATCTTGGGGTGGAACATCTACCTATTCCTTACATTTGGAGGAACAGAAGGCTACAGGACTGGATTGATTTAGGATGTTACATGTGAGTGAAGTGCAACAGAGTTCTCCAGAACATTTATCAGCTTTTGCACCATGTCCAATGTTCTTTTCCTGTATGTCCCTTACTCTTCACAACTTCTCCATTTGATCCCTTGTCCACTTCTCAGCACGTCAAACATGCTCTGCTCTTGAGTTTGCCTTGCAACACGAACTCTTCCTTTCTTTGGACACCTTCCTGCTGCTGGAATCCCTTCACAAGGCTAAAGATGAAGGATGTCTGCCTCCTCTTTTCTCAGGTTTACCAAAGAATTAGTAACATCCCTTCTTCTGTGGGCTGCGCCATGCAAAATGCTACAAGAACAGAGAAATTGAAGCAGCAGTTATTAAACTCATAACAGTGTTAATAAAGCACTAATTTTCATATTTTCAGTCCCACTGCACAACTCTAAATAATTTCATTATTTTACTCTCTCCCCAGTAAAGACAACCTCAAATGTCAGACACTGATTTCAGTTAGGCTGCTGCCCCATGTTGTACTCTTTAACAACAATCATGTCTATGATTTTGTAGAGAAGGCCAGTATTTGTTATTTACTCTTAAAAAATAATCACTGAAATTAGTATTTCCATAATTACATCATCGAAAAAAAAAAAGCAGAGAAGTATTATTAAAGAAGGGGGAGAAAAAAAAAATAACTGGAGAAATACACAGACAGTCTATATGCTCATACAGTAGTGTCTGAGTTGCTTCTGGAAAGAAAACAGTACCAACGCAAATGACTGGGGAAAAACGCCTGTCTTTGTAACACGCACACTACTTTTTAAACAACTCATAATCATCAACCATTTTCAAAAGAGCCTGAAGGCATGCTGCAGGCCTTTTTGTGTTTTAACAAATTGTACAGCAGAGGAAAAAAAACCAAAAAGGTGTGGAGCTAGAAACCGTTAACAGCTCTTGCAACCACAACTATGTACAGATACAGGAGTCTTAAAGAACACAACAAAATACCTTAAAGCAAACACAACAAAAACCCTTTATAATCTAAATCAGCAAGTATATTTAACTTCACAAATAGAAAACTAAAATCATTTCAAAACCTGAAGGTATTAACCATCATTTGTTTCAGTTTTTCCGTTGAGTTTTCATTTCACAAAACTAAGACTGCATGTATAAATTAAAGTAATTCATCCTGTCGTGTCCCCAGGAACCAGTAAGAAATTATAAGGGCAGAGGAAACTGTAAAGCAGGAAAATTTAACATATATAACAGTACTAGGACTGGTACTGCACAGCTCCTTTGGTCTTCACATGTGTTTAACACATTTGGTGCAACCAAGCTTCATCACAGATTAATAATTCTGGCTTGGTTTTAATTTCAGATGTATCATGACAGTGCCAAAGCATGCTTAGCTTACAAGACTGTCTCAGCAGGCTTGCCCACAATCTGCTGTACTACCCTACAGTATATAAGGACAGCATTCACTATAGAGACGAGGCAATTCCAACATTTTTCTGAAACTTCACAACTTAATACAGAAAAGAATATTGTCTTTCTGTCTACTTACCAAATGAAGTTCCTTCTGCAGCGCTGTCAATCTATTTCCTGGGAGGTATCATCTTTGAGCTTTCATAAAATAGTCTCAGCTGTTTGGGTAATTTTTCTTCCAATCAGAGTCCTCAAGTGCTTGCGCAGCTTCCAACTGTGTTTCTGCTTTAGTCAGGCACAATGCTCAGTATTCCAAGACAGCTTCTCTGCCAAATTCAGTTCATCTCCACAGAGTACCACAAGTCCTAGGAGCATTTTCCTGAAGGCTTTTGTCTTTGGTGCTTCAATAAATTCTCATCATGATTCTTGACTTTGATACACATCCATGAATTGATCTCTCCTGGAGATCTGTTCCACTCTCTATTGTTGGCTGTCAATGATCTCTCAACTACTAGGATCACAATCTAAACACGATCTATTACCTTTTCACAGAGAAAAGCGCCAGAATCTTTGTTGGAAATACAGGGGATGGAGACTGTAATCAATTTGAGAAGTCTAATTTTACAAAATCTGGATTTGCAAACAGATACTCTTGGTACATCCCAACATCTAAATAGGAGGACATCTGGTCTGGACAATGCTAAAGCAATGTGTGTGTAAAAAAGCACCTTGACTTGGCATCTATGCATATCAATCTTGTAGTGCTGCGGCTTATTCTGAAACAGAGGTTTGTCACTCCAAGGCAAATAAATTATAACTTCATTGCACAAACTAAACAAATTTGTAAAGACAGCGTTTTAGTTTGCACTGATTTGAAGAATGAAATCTTTCCCGTTTAGACCAGGTCTCTGCTACCATAGACAAGAATTCTCTTTATCAGGTAAGGCCCCAGTTCTACAAACACTTAAGCACACGCTTAATTTCAGTTTGAATATTAATATATGTCATTCAAGTGAACGAAAACTTTCACTTCTTTGAAGTTAAGCACAAGTTGATGTATTTGTATGACAAGCAAGCTTACAAAAAAAAAAAAAATGCAGATATGGTTGCAGAGCAGTATTTTGAAAGATTCTAAGCATACAATACTGAAATGGTGTGGTATTAAAGAACAGGAATAAGGTCATACCCAACAGAATCTGATGGGGGCACTGAGGGGTACGATCCTGATGCTGGGGTGGTCTCTCCTAAGGTGGTCTCCTCCTGCGATATGGGGTGATGTTCAAAGAACTTGGAGACAAACAGCAAACTGTGAGGCAAAAACAAAACAAAAACAACCGAACTTGTGCAAAACCCAGAAGATTCCACAACACTCAAGAGACTGGGAAAAAATTTAAAATCCAGCACCTAATTCCTAATTGTTAAAAATGAAGCCTATGCTTACACCTTACCCTGACAGTTATTAAAAAATAGAATTATTTACTTGAGAAAGGATCAAAAGATCACACCTTAAAGGTATATTTTCAGGAAGTAATTTTTTAATCTCTTAGTTGAAATTCTAAACCTCTGGTTCCTTGAGAATACACAACTTATACACTGAGTAGAGGACCTAGTTTGACTGTTTGATCGATGCGTTGCCAAAATCAAATGCCAAAAAAACAAGCCACCAAATGTTAAGTACGAGTAAACTATGTTATCCATAAGCCTTGATCACACCTTCTAGAGGTGCCCCAGGAAAGAGCTGTAAATATCAACATAAGCAAAGAATTAAATACACGTTTGAAGGAAAAACTAGCATTTTATGTGATTCTTTAATTTAAAAGACTTATTAGCCTCTGCTCACACTTTGTCAAAGGCTTATACAAATCAATAATTCAATTCAAGAACACATGAACACTTGGGGCATGTTCTTTTATGCTTATACTTAGGCAAACTTGCATAGATTTATATTTGATTGCAATGAGATCAAGTCAAATTCACATCTCTCACCAATTTTTTTCAGGTTGAAGAAAATAAATCCTCATCTAAACATTTAAACAAGGCCCTAGCCACCACATAATAAAGAACCAGTTTTGATTAAGAATTACATCTGTGAACAATGAGAAGTCTGTCTCAAATGGTCAAGTGCTCAGCCACTCTATTCATTCTTCAAAGAAAGCATTTCATAGACCAGCAATAAATAAATAAATATATGAACTGGTTGTCTGAACCAGCACAGACAGAATATGAATTAAGCAGTCTCCAAAAGACAGTCGAGCTCCTATATTTTTCCAGGCACCTCCTCTGACTTCCTGAATTACAGATTTAACATAAGGAATAACTGAGAGCTATTAGCTTAATGGACAGCTCAGCTTGAAAACAAAACACGATTACTTACTCGAGTTGGTCGTAGTTAACACACATCAGTGGCACTTCTGTACTACAGCGCTGGTGAAATTTGTAGCCACATGTCTGGCATCGGAATCCCTGGAAAAGCAGCTTTCGACAGAAGTCGCAGAACGCTAACGTGAAGAATGTTTTTCGTACCTATGTTGTAAAAATAAGAATTAGATAAAAGCCTATACTAAGCCTACAGAATGATATTTCTTCTACCTCCCCCAAATACAGACCTCTTTTTTTGATAGCGAAACTAACATTTTATATATTAAAACAAAAAAGCTGTCTTTGAAATTATCTTCATTGCATTTAAACTGTTCTTGAAATTAATACATCAGTAGTCCCAACAAAAACAGCAACAAATCTGAAGAAAAACGGTGTATTATCACGCTAGAGACAAACATTCAGAATTTAATCAGAAACAACCTGTAAAAACGAAAACTGCTGAAAGATTACCCTCAAGTCGTATTATTACGCCAAATAACCAAGATTTTAGAAGGATATTCAGAGATGTTACATGTTCTAAACCTTAGCTAGCCAATGCCAAATTAGCTTAAGTAAAACAGCTTAAGGCGCTCGCACAAATAGAGTTTTGATTATTCATTTATTTATTTAAATAAAAGGTCGGTCTTCTCAATGTGAGAAACACTGTATTCAATATTTTTTTTGTATGGAGCTGGAATGGTGTAGATGGATTCTGTTTAGCACCTTCCATTTACTTGGTGCCTTATCAGGTCAAAACATATTTGTGCACTAGCATCACTGGTGATGTCAGCACTGCTCTGGGAATAGTTAGTTCATTAGTTAATTGCTGCTGCAGAGTCAGCACGGAGGCCCAGAATACATTTTATAGATACAGCAATACGAAAATAGTAGATAATTATTACAGCTCTGCAATGCAGTGCTGATTTAAAATCACTACATTTGTACATTTTAGAGGGTATATTCCATCCAAATTTGAAAGTTTTAAGGGATATCAAGTACCCTTCATCAGCATTTATTTCAATTACAATTATAACTGCTTAACCCAAGCTACTGTGATTAAAAACTTCTGCAATCCCACCACTTCCCAAAGATACAAAACACTACCCAAGGTAATTCATTTGAATTTGGAAGTACAAAGTTGGCTTAATTCAACTCAACATTTCATTAAAAAAAGGTACATACAAAATTGTGTGTTGTGAGTGGCACATTCTCCAAGACCTCCACATGTAACTCCTCTCCAGTTAGCCAGGAAATGTCAGTGTCCCAGCCAATTGGCTTCTTCTCTCTGAAGGATAAAGAAGGCTGTCGTTAGCATGAGCACACAACCCCTTGCAGGTCTTTGGAAGTTTATTACCCATTCTCTAACCTGCAGGAAACTTTAAAGACAAGACACTAAGTTCATCACACACCAAGTATATCTTCCCTGGACAAAGATCATAAAAGAAATTCACTTCTTTTTCCAGCTACATTCAGTAGTGGCTGACTTGCTTCATTTGATCAGAAAGGTGTATGTCACAAGGAATCGTGTGTGAAACTACCTGTCCCCAAAGAGACTGCTAATTTTGCGAAATAAAACAATCTACTAACTTTTTAGGGTAGGAAACTCAACATGTATTTTTTCGTGGAAACTCAACATTCAGCTAAGATTACATATAACCAGGTCAAAGAAAACAAAAAACTTTACAGAACTTATTTTATACTTGTTCAGCTAGCCTGAATTTGAGTTTTGCCAGTCTATTAGGACATATTACACTGCATTTTAGCTATTCTTGAGAGGATTAAATCATTTTATAGAAGTCTGTCATTCTTTCAGACATGTTCATAAGGTACAAATTATTTTAGTGCAAAGTATAATATAATTCTCAGCTTTGAAAACAGCTTCAATGAAGTAGGATTGAAGCGGCCATGCTGGATAACTCCAGTAAGAAATCGTAAGAGCAAAAACCACCACACACAAACCATACCCATCCTGTATTCTGTAAACAGCGCAGCATTCTGGAATAAGACCTCTCATCATCAGAGCTTTCTTGAGGCTGTCTCGGACTGTCACCCCACATCTTGCCGGAACCTACGTGCCAAATAAATAAGAAAGGAATTAGAACAAATTCCAACTTTTCTTCTTAAACTGATGCAAACATTTTGATGCTCTAGTGCTAGAACCTACTTCCATTATGTTTCAAAGATCATTAAGTAAGAGTTTCCCAACCTTCTTCATACTGCTTTACTGGTGACTAGTATATAAACAGTCTCAGCTCAGCTAGAAGTGAAAACAAGCTCTGTATTTCTGCTATAGCTTTGGATGAAATCTTGACCCACCTCTAAAAGGTGACCTTCCAACTCTCTTTACCTTGAAGAAAGTAGATACAGCACACAGCTAATAACTATGTATATGTATGAAAAAATTCAGGCCAAGCTGCAAGATTAAGTAGGGCAACATGCCAAAAGGGAGTTAAAGAACTAACAGCTTGGACTGCCCTCCAAAGAAACATTATGAACATTTTATTTCTGAAACAGAAGATAAGCATGCAAATCAATAACACTATCACCTGAGACAGACAGACCAACACCTCTGCATTTGCAACTCTACAGATATTTCCCATTTTTCTCCCTTCATTATTCCCACCAGGAACAAGGAAGTGATCCTCTGTACTCAGCTCTGGTGAGGCCGCACCTCAAGTGCTGCATTCATTTTTGGGTGCTTCGCTACAGGACAGACATTGAAGCCCTGGCGCGAGTCCAGAGAAAGGCAACAGAGCTGTGAGGGGTCCAGAGCACAGGTCTGATGGGGGAGCTGCTGAGGGAACTGGGATTATTTAGTCTGGAGAAGAGGAGGCTCAGGGGAAACCTTATCGCTGTCTACAGCAATCTGAAGGGAGGTTGTGGTGAGGTGGGGGTCAGCCTCTTCCCCGATGTAACGGGTGATAGGATGAGACCAAAGGGGAGGTTCAGGTTGGACATCGGGAAAAACCTTTTCTCCAGAAGAACAGTCAGGTGCTGGAATGGGCTGCCCAGGAAAGTGGTGGAGTCTGCATAGCTGGAGGCGTTCAAGAAAGGCTTAGATGTTGTACTGAGGGACACGATTTAGTGGGGAATATTGGTGATAGGTGGATGGTTGGACTGGATGATCTTGGAGGTCTTTCCCAACCTCGGTGATTCTATGATTCTATTTGAAGAAAAGTATTCCTCCCTTCTGTTTCACTATTTGAAAACAGTGGATGGATGGAGACGTGCACTAGAGCTAGCCAAACAAAGAACTGGAAACTATGCAAAGTAAAGATGCTTTTTCTTGTCTCTATTCTTAGTGGTAAGAATCACTTACAGGATCGCTTCAGTTCATATACATCCAACAGCCTTTCCTAAATTCATGCACAGCATGACATACCTGAAGCGCAGAAAAGCCCACAGCTCTGACAAACCAAAAAAGTCTGTCTGAACACCTGAGACTCAATTATAGCTTAGAGAAGCCTAAGCCAGAGCCCTGGTAGCCAAAAGAAGGCTCTTAATCAGCTTCAGCTGGCTTTGGATCAGAGCAGAGTTTTTGCTCCTTGCACTTAAATTTCCACGAGTACTTAGGTACCATATGTCCTACTTAAGGATGACAGCGAAAAGCAGCAGCCTATTTCAAGTAGCTCTGTGAATACCATTTGAGGTTACGCTATATATTGCATTCTTAGAACTCAAACAAACGCTTTCTCAGAACAGACAACTTAAAGGAATATTTTGCTTCACATTCCTCCTCCCATTAGTAAGACAGCCATTCTTACATGGTATTTGGGCCTTCCATATGATCAACATGTAAATATCTAAATCAGAATTTCTACCAACTCATTGGAAAAACCATCCTATAACACACTGCTTCATTATCTTGAACTGACTTTGCTTTATGCAGACCATTAATAAAATCATATATTAAGACATAATATAAACAACTCCTTCCCATCCTATAAATTAACATTGCGGCTTTCAACCACTTGCAGAAATGGGTCGCTTCTCCAGCATAAAGTACCAGTGGATGTTACTAAGCACAGATATAACAGGAAGCCTGGGAGCTCCTATTACTGTCAATATTGTCAACGATCCATTTTAAGCAACAGAGGACTGGAACTGACATCTCCACCAACTTAACCATTCTCACTGAAACTAACTGCTTGTAACATATTTCTCCCTGCTTCCAACATCCATATTTACAAACAGACAGTAAGCATTTTTCACAAAAATCTCGGAGGATTTCAGATGGATTCAGATTTCAGATGGTCCTGTCAGCCTTCCATGACAGGACCAACCAAGAACCAACTCCACCCAGCTAAGGTGTTCTTCTGCTTAGGGGTATTTTCCCTGTAAATACAGGTCTTGCTGGATTGAGGTAGAAGTTCCACAGAAGCCTCAAGTTTATCTTTCCAGCACCCACGCTTATTTCACCATGAATATCCACAGAGGTCAAAGAAGAAATACAAACACAGAGAGGGTGACAGATTGACTAAGAAAAAAAAAGGGGAATGTTTATGAGGGTGGATAGTGATTGGACAAAGGGAATGGTTTTAAACTGGACAGGGGAGGTTTAGGTTAGATACTAGAAGGAAGTTTTTCACTCAGAGGGTGGTGACACAATGGCACAGGTTGCCCAAGGAGGTTGTGGATGCCCCATCCCTGGAGGCATTCAAGGCCAGGCTGGATGTGGCTCTGGGCAGCCTGGTCTGGTGGCTGGTGACCCTGCACATAGCAGGGGGTTGAAACTGTATGATCATTATGGTTCTTTTCAATCCAGGCCATCCTATGATTCTATGAACGTGTAGAGGCAGGAAAGCAGCTGATCGTGACAAAAAAATAGAAGAAGGGAGGCAGGACAACTCAAAAACTGGTCAGGAAAAGCACATCTAAATTGGGAGATGGGATTGGTATCAGTAGATTAGTAGGAAACAACCAGTAAGATGGAAGGAAGACAGACTGAACGGCTTAATGAAGCAGAGGAAGGGAAACAAAAATAAGATTAACTTCTATGTAGGGAAGAGCTGTTTGAAACATCTGGGACAACACTGGGAGCACATACAGAAGCAGCAGCTTTTGTGATGTGTTTAAGAATAAAAAGCTCAGTTTGGACAAGGAACACAGTGGTAAAAAAAAATTAATAAAAAAAAATTAAAAAATAGAAAAAAAAAGACTGTATACAGGAAGTGTTAGAAACAATCACAGAGAGGGGGAAAAACTCTAGCTTAGGAAGAGAACCTCCAAGAATTAAGTGTAAGAAGAAACCAGGGTAGTAAAATGCAGACCTGGGTAAGGGCAAGGATAAAATGCCCAGTGGCAGAAGGGCAACTAGCATTAAAAACAGGAGGAAGAGAAACAGAGTAAGAATCTTCTGCTCGTTGGAAGCCATACTCTTCCTCCAGCACTAAAGGAAACAAAAGCCATCCCACATTAAGAACAGCATGCTACAGCACCTGGGGGAACAAAAGGCTGCACCAGGAACTTGAAGAGCTCCAATTCTATCAATAAATTACAATGGTGTAAATAATGCCACCTCAGGCAGCTTTTTATTAATTTGAGCTGAAAACAAGATTATGACATTACAGGCTTCCTTTTAAGAGATCATTAAGATCAGAAAGATATGCTATAAAAATTCAGGTAGCATGAAAGTTGCCCACAGCTAAGCAAGTGTGACAGGATGATGAAAAAAAGCATGCATTAACTATCTCCCTTGCTTATCATTTCACTGTTCCTCAGTATCACTGTCTCGAGTTCCTTCTATTAAATTCTGAACCATATTTAGGCATCTTGCAGTCAGAACCATAGCCAGAACATTTGTTCTCTTCACTGCCATTTACAAAGAAGATCTAGCTAGAAAACAGTGTTTTAATTACTCTTAAAACCATCAGGATCCTGAGTCAGCATAACATTTAGAACATTCTCTTACAGAGCTCATGAGCAAAGAAACAGAAGGCTAAAGAACTAGGTACTTGAACAAATCTCTCTAGTATTGATTAATCATTTTCCCAGACTGGAACAGTGTGGTCCATCACCATCTGTGCATGTAGCCCTCCAGCCCCCTCCTTCAGTCCACACCACAGACTGCAGCGAAGCAGAAATCTCACCATGCAAAGAAGGCACACTGAAACCTTCCTTCCACACCCTCCCCCCAGTCTCTTCTCACACTCAAATGGGAAAAGTCCTGTACCATGAAAGCGACACGACTCCATTTTAAGAAACCAGCTGAACTCTTTCCTTCACGCAATGCACAGACAGGCAACCCAGAGTGGTTGTTTGGGAGCGGCAGCCATCCGCATGTCTGCCAAGTGGCCCCAGTGGGCTTCCAGTTCTTTCAATGGATTTTGATGGGCTTCCCATAGACTGCTTTGACCAAATCACAGTGGCACTTTCTTTTTTAATTTTTTATTTTATTTTTTGTGATAAAAATTGTTCCCTGTGATAAAGCTTTTGATCTGTTCCAATATATACTTCCTTATTTCTGTAATCCAGTAAACTGGACAATATTTGTGTTTTGTTGCATCAAATAAAGAATGCTTAATACGTCAAATCCTTTTTTTGTCCACGTCCATTCATTGTATTTTTATCCCTTTATCTTGTAACTAAGAGAACCCAGACGTTTCACATCACCTACCTCTTACAACATCACACTAGTTCTAGTTAGGGGACCTGGGTCTAAATTTTGACTGTTGAGGGTTTCTTTAAGTTATACAAACTTCTAGTATTTGTAAGTCAGAACAGGTTTATTTATTTTAAGAAAAAGCTCAACAGCTGATTTGGCAAACTGCTTTTCAAAAATGAACACTATGGGCTATATACAAAGCTAAGGAATAGCAACAAAGCTGCCAATATGGACTGCAATACGTATTAACTGCATAGCTTACTTATACACCAGAGACAGTAATCTACTCATGCACCTTGAATTAGGCAAGTAGTGATTCAGGAGGACATCAAAACGTGCACAATTTTGCAAATATGAAGTCCTAAAAAATGAACAAAAACGATTTTGGTGCCTCCAAAAATCCTCAAGCCAATTTTACCACATAAAGAGAGTGAATAGCACTTAATTTCCTTTATTGTCCTCATGTAAACCACTTCTGTGGACAGTAAGTATTCCTAAAAATATTGCTGATATGCATTTAACACTGCATCCACAAGCATTTAAGGAATGCATAATGCGTTTCTTTCTGTAAATCAGGTCATTCCTGACTCAGTAAGAAATCCTTAAATAACTCTTACATCACTCACCCAACATCAGAACAGAAACTCAAGCCATAATCTCACTAACTTAAAAAGGCTTCCTTACTCTAGTGCGGCTTCCAATATTTTATAACAACAGAGACAAGCAAGCACTTCAAAATCCAAATGAAGGTATTCCCTGACAGTGGGCAGGCTGTGCAGCTCCAAACAGCCAGCATTACAACTCTCAAAACTAGTTTGCCTATTCATTTTTCTCCCCATCTTAGTGCAGTATTTCTGTTCACTCCGATAAAGTGCAATGCATTAAGATACCTCAGAGTTTCACCCAAATTCTCAACACCTGGAGCACTAGGTGCAGTAACCACAACATTTCACTTGTGATTTTGAAGTATCACTTCAGAGTATTTATCTCCCCTCCAAAGATCACATTTTGTTTTCCTTGTTACTATCTTTATGATTACACATGTCAGCCACACACTCACAGTATTCAATTGTGATGGGTGAGAAATGAACTAAGCTGTTGTTCTGTCACACAACGATAGTTTTCCCCTTGTACATGTAAGGGTCTCAAAAAACCAAGCTTGAATTTCAAAGCTTCTTTCCTTACACATGAAGGACAAACGATTAATCAAATCAGCCAGATAAGACTAACTCCCTTCTGCAGCAAAGTGGACTTAAGATGATGCTGAACAGAACATCCTCAGTATAATAAAAAGCATGGCTTTCAAACACTGCTGCTGTTGATCTCAGGGCATGATGCTCCGACTTGCTTCCAGAGGAAAAGAAACAATTAGGAATATTAATCTTAAACGTATTACGCATATAAAACACAAGGGAGACAACTGCATTGTGCTACACATTGCTTCCAAGTGAAGTTGAACAGAATTTACCCATTTACAAAGCTGTTGCCATTCCATCAAATGCTTAACTTGTGTAGACATCTGCAACCAGCACCTGCACCTCTAATGCCATTAGAATGTACTCATTTATAGAACACAACTGATTTATGTCAACACAAATGTTTGATCAAGAGTACGTCATGCCTAAATCACACTGAATCAGATCTAGTGTGTCTTCTCAAAAGCTGCCTTCAACTATAACGTTTTCAAGTATTTTCTGAACACAGTCTGGGATTTACCCTTCAAAACACTCACTAAGAAGATCATAGCAGACATCTGGATCTCCACCTTAAAAGCTTTGTTAGGCTGAATGCCAGTGCCAGAAGATGTGAAGGCTGAGTGACCCACTAATAAAAGGAAGTTCTTATTTAGGAAAATATCCATAGGAACTGTATGAGATTTGAAGACCCAGTGGTCTCTGCTCTTCAAGTGATGAGAAAGCCTGCTCAATCCCAAAACCTACATGCATCAGAAGTTTAAAGTTACAAAACAGATTATTTAAATCCTTCTCATAGGCCAGGCCCCTGAGCCCATAACATCCTGTCTTGAACAATCAAACTCTAAACACATCAAAGATAACGAAAAGATACCGTACCATGGAAAGCTTAGAAATCACATCCTTCTCTAAATTGATTGTAACAGCTCCCAAAAAGGAGTATGACTGTATCAAAGTAGCATATATACTACCATATACTGTTAAAGCTTTGGTTGATTAGTTTACTTAAATGACACACGAGGCAACACATCTAAGTATGATTTACCAGAAACTAAACTGAAACATTTCTGGTTATTTTCAGACCTGTGATTTTTATTCCGTTCCACCAAATGCCTGCCTGCTATGTTATGGGCTGAAAGAAACACTCCAAACAGTATTTTTTGTAACACTGATTTACTTTATACAGACAGACTTTCCATCTCTTAAAGTAAGAAATCTTAATTCCATAACTGGCCTTTTGCTCAGCTGTCATCACACACTAAACAATCCATACTTGAGGAATACCCTTATAAAAAGCAATGACTGATGTTGTACGAGGCAAGTCAGACGATGACAAGCCATCGATTTTATAATGAGAAGTTTTCCTTATTTTTACCGTTGCAATATAAGACTGTGTCAATAAAATTGAAGTGGATTAAATTATTCCCTTTGAATTCAACAACTTTGAGTTTATCCAACACAGCTTGATTTGCACGGTAGGTTAACCCCGGCAGGCAGCCAAGCACTACCTAGCTGCCTGCTTGCTCATTCCAGGTAAGAAGGCGGAAAAGAACTAGAATAGAAGTGAGAAAACTCGTGGGTCGAGATAAAGACAGTTTCTTTAAGCGAAGGGAAAAATGAAGAAAAATTAAAAACCACACCAAAACATTCCTCTCAGGCAATGCAGAAGCAGCTTCATCGTAACTAAAGCCAGTGCAATCTGCTGTTATACCTCTGCTCACCTTGCTTCACCCACCAGCTTCAAAGAGACATTCTTCTGGCTTCCTTAGATACAAAGGACAGATTTACTTACGAGCAGTAGTAAAGTCCTGTTTCATAATAAACTTTTGGTTGCATATTTGCATTTGGCTTAACTACTTCTCAATAAAAACAGGTCACTATGTCTCATTTGATTCTGCCTTTCAGTAATAGGAGTGGTAGGCCAAACGCTCTCCCTGATGGAAGTATTTAAAAAAAATATATTATCAGTAATTTTTAGTTGAAAGCCAGTGATTCATTCTACCAGTTAGTTCATATGACGCATAAAATCCCAAAGCATTCACATGCATTCAGAATATATTCACCGGCATAGGCTGCATAAACTCTGCTTTCAGTGCATTCGATAAGACGTGGGAATTCGTAATTGCTTTTGATTAGAAGAACCTAATCATGTTAAACCAGGTGTGTAATTAAAAGCCAAAAACTAGTTTATTCAGCTGCCTAAACATCCCCTCTACGAATTATCCTTATACTTGACAGGTGAAACTGGTAGGACAGCTTGAATGCCTATAGAAATTCAATGCTTACACATCTGTAAGCTTGAGGCACAAACACACACCATTACCTGCAGAAAGTAAGGTGCAAATATTAACTCAGAAGACATGTTATATTTGTTAATCTGGTACTCATTGCATTCAAAGCAATCCAGTTGTGACTGCATGATAAATTATTTTTACCTTACCAAAATTGTTTGCATAAATTATCTGATTCTCCTGGTCTTCAAGACTGCAGAAAAGACTATATGATTGCTTGTCTAATTAAAAGGCAGCTGTTCTAATTAATGAAGGCGTGACAAGAGTGAGAAACCCAAATTAAGAGTTGTCATCATTTCAGCATTTGCAATCCTGCTTAATTTCTGGACTTAAAAGTACAAATCTCGTGAACTTTCAAATATGTATACACTTGTGACCCTTTTATGATACGTATGAAGACAACAGTGAAGTGACCTTTTCCGAACCAAATTCATGCTGACTTTTCACACTAATAATCTCTAATTGCTCCTAAGCGAGACCACACAATCTTCTACAACACAGAAGAAGTTCCCTTAGTTTCACGGTCTCTACTCAGACCACTACAGGCAGAAACAAAATTCCAAACAACCCAACTCAACTTGTTCATGCTCCCAGAAGAGCAGATAGTGCAGAAAAGGCCACCTCTAAACTCAGAGCCCAGCAGCAGAGCCTTCTTAACTATCCTTGTAACAATTCCACCAGGGAGGTCAGACAACACGAGGCAAACATTTCTTCTGGAAGCCAGCAGTGCGCAGACAGCAAAAGGCCACAGTCAGATTAAAAGGAAGAGCCGTCATCACCCGACACCTTTCAGCTACCCATTATTTCTCACACCTACCAGTTCTCCTAACTTCCCACACTCCAGCACACCACCATTCAGGAACGCACATCTGCTTTCAGACTGTCCTCTCACACTACTGGTATTTAGCTGGAAGAGATTTCCTTCAGTAATCAAGATCAAGTCAAGAGTGTTAATTTATAAGTGACTTAAATCTTTTCCATAAAGCGCCAGAGTTACAGACTGCCCTAACCATGTTCCCTTCTTTCCTACTAAAAATCCAAACACTGACAGAACCCTAATACTAATCCTCACCGCAGCTATGATGAGTTTTAGCCATTTGTTGTTGCACCAAGGTCTTGTATTAAACAGCTTTGTACCTCCTCCAGTACAAAGTGCAAAAGCTAGAGATCCTGCACACAGAAACCAAGTCCAACACTAAATTCGATTACTCACACAACGTATGAGCATGCCAATGGAATCCTTGCCACAAGACAAACCTCCAGCACCTACAGCACAGGTTTAGTGGAGGCTGGACTATGGTTTAGCAAACAGAAAACACTTCAACTAACAACAACTGTGTGACAAACAGTTCATACTCAAAAGAACACTCCAGGAGAATATTCCGCATGCCTGCTCTGTTCTTGTACTCTCCCAATAGACTTACATTTGTGACCACTGATGGAAGAAACAGGGCTACGCCTTAGGTCTGATGCATTATAGATGCTCTTACAGCTCTTAGACATTCCATAAAGATATTCCAAAAGGACATTTTGCTAGACTGAAAGAACTACTAGGAAATGACCAACATCAACATGAGCAAAATTAAGCGCACAAGTACGTTGTAGCTCAATCCCAATTTTCTGCCTCAATAACTCCTTCTGCCCTTGACAGAGGTTCAACATACTTGCCAAACATATGCCTACAGGACGCACTGTGAATACAGTAGCCACATAATCTCATCAGTGAAATTCCTCAACAGTTTGTAACTATGGGTTGTCAGCCTTTACAGAGAAAGGCAAGTAATGCAACAGCTCTAACAAATGGGAATAGGGATTTTTTTCCTTTTCCCAAGCCTATCAGCTTAAAACCCAAAACAAGCTTAAATTCATTTTCCCTAAATTCTCCCATACAAAGTTTGGATAAGTCCCATTATTATTTTTTTTTCTGCAAAGCAACTGATGATGTCAGACAGGCTCTTTACCACCTTATGTTTTTATTACATCAAAATCTTTTCTCTCTGGCCTAATAAGTAAGCAAAGAAACAAACAAGAAAAGCCCCACAGAAACTTATCCTGATCACGCCTATGCAGAACACTTCTCCAAAAGATATTTAAGATGGAAGTTGAACCATGCCACTGATAGCAGAAAAGCACATGTATTTCTTTGAAGGACTTACATTTGTCTCCCTGCATTACAGGGGATGGATGAACCCTTCCTTTCTTTAGAGAATCACAATCTGTTGACTTTTCTGAGAGGTTGTTCAGAGAGGGAAACTTCATCTCCTCCCAAGCTGACTACACAGGAAAACAGTCTTATTTCTGACATTTTCATGTGCGTTGCTCTCCCTCCAACTAATCAACCCAGCTACTCGCTTTTGCTTTCATAAATGTTCTATTCTAATTCTGCTGTGCTGTCAGCCAAATCAAGATGCTGACTTCAACTGCTAATTAATCAGTAGCAGTAGATTCCACCACTTACTGGTTAAGTTTTCCACGAAGCAAATTCAAGCCTCTTCCTACATTAGGATAACAGTTCTGTCAAATGCTCTGCTTTACCGTGACACATACAAAGAAACTTCACATCAGCTACACAAACTACTTATGCTGGTCATCATGGTCTTGTTTCCTTGTACTCCATTAGTTTCCTCATTATATTTCTAGGTGGAGCCGAGCAAAACAGATGTATTTGCTTGATCCTACACACAAACAATACCACTCATAAACACAAACGTAGAAACATCTTCAGTATTGAGGCAGTTGCTAGTCAGGAATGTAAGCAGCTCCCCTCCACCATTTCCTGCATTTCTCGTAGCTCTAAACAAATAACAGAAGGCTGTTGTTGTTTTAAAATATAACCAAAGATAAATAAGAAGGTTGGGCTCTCCATTACTGGCTTAATTATAGCCAGTTTTCATAAAGTCAGCTTAAGAAGTGTAACTGTGTTCCTTGGTATTAGAAAACAAAGCTTCTCTTGTATCTGGCAAGTTCGCTCAACTCCTGGAGTGGGTTCCCAGTTCTACAATTCCATATGTGATTGGTACTAGAGATAGTAGGGTCCATAAATATTGAAAACAGAGCAACTACATTAAGAGTCGTCACACAAGAAATTCCTAACATGCTCAGTAATATAAGTCTGTTTCAGATTTCACAGACATGAAGTTCAACTTCAAGACCAATAACGTCAACACCCAGGGTCCCTATAAGCACCAATTTCCAGTTCTTAAACAGAGAATTCACTAAGTTTGCTAAATACACCTTCAACTTAGTAATTTAAGTAGATCCAAGCAAAGTGCAAAACTGAATTAAGAAGCCAGCTCTCTCCCTGGTCATCAGGTACTGCAAAATAACAATTCAGACCCACGCATATATTTCTAATTGCTTTTTTTTCCAACCAAAAATGAGATGCTCCAAACAGACCAGGAGCTGACTTCCATCTTGCTACACAGCACATGAAGCAGGGCGAAACTTCTGGAGCACAGACATCTGGCAGGAAACAATCTGGTCTAAAGTCTGTCCCACCACCAAAGACGACATCCCTCCTGGAGACAGAGCCTGGTTACATTTCTCAGGTCTAGCCTCCTTCTGTTGACAGTGCCCTACAAGTACCTACTGAATTTTGTCAATCTGAGCTTCCAGCCAATGAATCCACCAGCGCATCTCATTCCTCTTTGCATCTGCATGCACCTGTCTGTTGCTTTACATAAGCACAGCTGCAGACACACACTAGACATGAGACTATGGAGACTTGTACCTTCCCTCTATCACTTGGCTGCCTCCTACCCTTTTATTGGTACAGGTGAGTATGTGTGTGGGGGGGAAGTTGTTTTGCTTGCTCTGCAACAAGAGACTACAAATTTTCATGAAGCTATGCTCAGTGTCCCACATCTGGTGGAACAACTCTGGGAATGCAAATAGTGCTTAGACTCCAGTAGAGAGCAGGAGATAAGAGCCTCTCCCTGATTAAATATCCAACTTAAACCTCATTTGCCTCCTATAACCAGAAAAAGCACTTAGATACAGTGTTGGAAAAACTCTTCTTCCCTTGAGCATTACTGCTAAGTTTTGGTCATAGTTCCCTCAAATGACAGCACATCTTCAAGGTAGAAAGTTAACTCCTAGTTAAGACACTGTCAGAGACAAGCTGGTGTTCTTGAATGTGATCACTTAACTAGAGCAATTAAGTCCATAAGCTCCTAATGAGCATGACCAATACTGTCAAATCACTATGTTCATCAGAAACCTCAAACTTTGGGATTAAAATGAGAGGAGTCTGGGGAAGAAGAGCCTCACATACTTCAGAGCATACCACGCTAATCTGTTACTTAAAACCCTAGAGATGCACTGGTTTGACCTAAATAACAGCATGTAACTGAATTTCAGTATGAGCTACGTGATACCTCTTATTCCTCAACTGTAATCAGATTTACATATTTAGAAAGTGACTGAACTTGTTTGTGCAAACAGGACACCTAAAAGAAAGGCCAACGATATTCTCCGGTGATCGTATTTGTAGTCTAACTCAAACTTGGTGAAACACACATTTATAAAGAACAGAAAAAATGACACATGCCTACAAGTTTGCTGCAGTGTATTGCGTAACTATAAACTCTTCTTCATACAAAATGATTGCTTTAAAAGCAAAATAGTTCAGACTTGCTAAAAGCCTTAAAATATTCCTCCAATAAAAGGATTGAGGAGGAAGTTAAAAAAGAGGAGGAGGGAAGGAGAAGAATACTGCATGTGAGGAGAAAAAAATAGGAGTAGAAACATTTTATACAGCTTAGAGAAGAAGAGAACGTGCAGAAACAAGAAATGCACAGAACAATGCAGGAAATGATATACTTGTGGACAACTTGATCACAGGGTTTGGGGCTTTAACAGCCAGACAGACTGGGCAGAACACGCAGAGAAGAAACCACGGTCTCTCCGAAGTCCATTATCTTTTCTCCAAATTTCAAATACAGGTAGCACTAGGTGCTTAGCCAATCCTCACATGCAGACAACAAAATCAGCTTGTTTAACACTATACATCTGTACTGCGCTACAAAGTGGTTGTAGTTTATATCAAAAACCCCTCTCTCTAGGTTAAAAAAAAATCAAAAACTACTTTCACACTTTAGCAATATCCTGAATTATTAAGCTGTCATTAAAACAAACAAACAAACAAAAAACAAAAAAAGGAAGTCTGATTTCTGTTGCTTTATGGGAGAGAAGAAAGGAAAGCAGTAGGGAAGGGAAAGAACATGCCTTCCAATGTCATCTGTGTTTTCACCTCTTTGTTGGCAATGCATTTCCACATGCAGTCACAGTTCAGTGATAGCCAATTTCTGTCTGCTATGAAAACAACTGGTTTCACATAGACACTGGCTGTACAATCATCTCAATTTCCACTTCCACTGGGACCGCAGCTTCCCTTTTAAGTGGAAGGACTTACAAAAAAGCGCTTAGAAACTGCTGACAGCCATTGTTTGCTGGTCAGCGTATTGTTCAAAAGCACATACTGAGACTGTTCAGTAGGTATCACGCTTGTAAAACCATCATGCCTATAAAAGCACAGTTATATAGCCTGCAAAAAGTCAACTCTTCCTGCAACCCCAGGAATCACTGCAACATTGCCAAAACTGATAAACAGCAGTTTTCAAGCAGTTAATAGGCAACACTAACACAGTAACGCTTGCAAGCTCCTATTAACAGCAGCAGCGTTCACCCCTATGTCAGTTCTCCACACAGCGCGTGATAGACTCCCATCACAATGCACTCATCACAGCGAGCTGGGAGGGAAAAGACAACAAAAGCTAGCAAGCATTCTGATCAGCCCTCCTTAACTGAAAGAGGTTGTTCCTAGCTATCAAGCATTCACAGCTGCTAGCAACTTTGACTATATGGAAAACATTAACTTCCCCAGACCTGTCCTTTTAAACGAATCAGTTATTTTGTATATTACAAAAAGCAGAGCTTCCTGGCATCCCCTATCTGTTGAAAAATGTTAGAATACTATTCATTTAAGAGAGATGTTTTTAGGCAAATACTCAAGTTGCTTCAACTCTTATAGAACTCATGAAAGTGTTGTCCATTACTGCAGTACAGAACACATCTTTGTATTAACACTGTAGAAAATAGCGAACACAGCAAAATAACTGAGTTTTGCAGAGCACAAATACGGCTGCCTTTGAGGTCCTACATTAACTTTTGCACGAAGACCACAGGAAATACTGAGGTTCTGAGGACGCTGAAAGAAATTGACTTACCACAGTCCTTTGCTTGTTGGGCAGGAAGACTCTAACAATAGGTTTCTGTGGAGACTTAGGGTTATTCCGTGACATATCAGTAGGATTTTGATAAACTGAAAGGGATGAAGGTGCTACAGAGAGGCTAGAGGAGGAAGATGATGCAACTGTGTCCGTTGAAGCTGAACTGGAGACAGAGAAATCAGTTCCATTTCCCATGGATTCCAATAACTGCTGCTCTCTCTGCTGTAGAGCATCTAGTTTGCTGGTGTACTCTTCATAGGCCTGTGAAGGAAGAATCGCTACTTTAATGATGTAGTAACCTCAGATAAAAATAGAAGTATAAACTGAGAACAAGAAAAGCAAAAAACATTCTGAACTAATTCATATTTCCCAGACATGTGAACGAAATTGTCTGGTCAAGGACAGGAAGCAAAGAACTAATGGCTTCCATCTCATGTTAAACTTTCTGAATTAATTTTAATCCACTAAACAGATAAATGGATACAAGAAATCGTAGATCATAGTTTTAAAGCACCTGCACCATACAGTCCAATTTAGAACTGCTTTAACGAACAGCAATCTTTAACAAACGTTGTCAGTTGCATGCGCTAAAGCTGTATGTATCATTCTGTTGTGATGTAACACATCTTACACAATAATTAAGAGAAGCAAAAGCCTGTATACAAATTTGTTTCGATTAGAAAACAACCAAACTTGCCCTGTTGCACAAAAACACACAACAGTGATCCTTGCTTTTTTTTCCCCCCATAACTACCATGAGATTAGTTTGATTTTCCACAAGTAAAGGTTATGCAAGTCCATACCAATCACATTCCTTCAAAAAAGTTCAGCACTGCTTGTCCATGAAGTTTCAAACAAATATGCCATGAATACAGATCTGTAGCAGTATATATTGTCATTTAAAGATGGCTTCCATCAGCTTTCTTTGTAACAAGACCATTTCAATCTGTATCCAGAAGTATTACCAGGGCCGCTCCAAAGGTAACCCCTCCTAGTTCATGACCTTGGCCTACAGTACCAGAGGTTGGTGGGATGGCAGGAGAGGCTGAACCTCCCCACCAAATGCCATTACACATTGTTGCTGTGTGACAGATGGCAGTCGAAGGACGGACTGACACAATAGCACCTAACATAGAAGCGTCCATGAAGCAAAGGTGTGTCAGTGTGTCAGAAAAAATGGCACCCACTGACATTCACTGACACTTGCTGATCATTTCTGGAGACCAAACAGGGGATATGAGCACAGTGAGGTGGTGAAAGTGCGTTTCAGTACTGACAGTGACAGCGGGTCACCTCCACGGGTGTAGAATTATTTTTATAAGAGCAAAAATACGCCACTAAAGGTGGTGATGATGTTGAAAAAGAACGTTTCATAGCTGCAGATCTGCTCAATCAAATAGTGCTATTGTGCTCTTTGTATCTGGTGGAGTTTCCACAAAACTTTCACTTCATACCATATAAACATTATGTTGTTAACCAAGGATGTTATATACATAATAAGAAACAAAGCAAGGATGTTATATAGATGATAAGAAACAAAGATGCCACAAACGTAATATCTAAAGAGGAATGAAGGGAATTTCCTACTTAGATCTCCAGCAAGACTGAGATTTGTCCGGTCACATATTTCAGGTGTGACAAGGGATATTTACCTCAGGCAAAGGTACATTTCTATTCACTTGCTTTCCTCCAGTTCTCTGTGCATAACTTGCTTCTAATTAAAGTTACAGAATTAAACGGACCAAAATGTCTGCAGGAAAAATATTTTAATGGGAAAAATAACTATGCTTACAGTTTTGGTGATACTGCCATAAATACTGCATTTATAATGGATTTATTTGTCCAGGGGCATATGCGCAGCTTTAACCAAACTCAGGCAGTTTACAGTAAGTAAACAGGGATTGGCCTCTCTATTTTTAAGAAGGTTTAGGATCCCTCAGGATAGACTTATTTGCTAAATTCATTTATCATAGCAACTGCATTAACAAAGAGAACATTAATTTGACAGCAGAGACTAAAAAAGAAAAAGCTGCTTAAAGAGTAATGGTGAAGACCACAATTCTGAACACTAAACGTTGCAGGAAACTGAGAATTGCTTGTAATTCCTTTTACGAACTGAAAGCATCTAGTGTTTCATGAGTAGACCACAAACTCCGTGACATAAGGCCGAAACATTTTCCTCCTACCGTCAAAAGTAAATTGAAAGTTACACAATTATAAATAATGGCATTTTTTGGTGGTACAGTAACATAAGCATCTCACTCTTACTTCCAGGAATAGCTTTTCATGTAAATTCCTGTCAGAGTTCCATGTGCCAAGAACTGTTTTCGGTAAACAAAAATTCATAAAAGTCATAAAGCACCATCATTTCACCAAAACTTTCCTAAATACTTACTTCCCTTTCTCACGAACATTGCAAAAGATTGTTTGCATTAACACATGCAACGTTACATCACTTCCGGATACTCGTGGGCTTAGTTCCTTCACAGAGTGCCAAGCATCTTTCAAAATGCCCAGTCCTACAATGTTTGCACTGGCAGCTTTATCTCTCACTAATGCACACTCAAAAGTCATATGATTTATCTTACGTGCATAAACACTGAGCACAGAAAACTGTGAACTGTTGCTGCGTTTGGGTTCCATACCAATGAACTCTGCACGAAAAGCTATTTTTTCTTTCTTTTTAATGGGGGTGAATGCTCCGAAGTATTATGTTGTAACTCAGTGTCACAGCAGCAGATCTTGCAACAGACCACTAAGAAACTAGAATTCTACTATTAACCTTTAAATACGTTTTTCCCTTTAAAAAAAAAACAAACCGCAATTATTTTTACATAGAAGCTGCAATAGTTCATGTATCAGAAAAATAGCTTCTATGCATTTTGTTTTCAAAAATTAAGCACTTTGGTGAGACATCAGTACCAGCTGATGACCAGCCTGCACAGAGAACAGCACCAAGTCAAAACAGACCTGTGTGATGGACTTATATTTAAGGAGTGTAACAAAAACAAAGAAGATCTATAGCAAGCTATTTCTAGCTGAAAGAAGTTTGTGGCACATGGTTGGCCTATTGATGTTAGAGGCCATATTAGCTGACATACATCAAGTCCTCAGGTCAGGTAAGGTCCTGTGGGTCAACCCTGAGGCTGATTTTTAACATCACTAGTGTTTAAAATACAAATTTAGTTAGTTAGTTTGTACTTTATCTACTATAGGAAAAAAAGATTATGCTGAACATTCTCATAATTTATGGAGTTAAGGATTTTACTGGCGTTGCAGAAGTAAAGGTGCTATTCAGACATTCCATTCCAGGCACAAAATTCCATATACATCTGTTGTTGTGCTTGTTGCTGCTATTGGGCTTCTGTTGGCTCACTCCAAAAAATATGTGTCTTTTATCATGTATATTATCCACAACAAACATGTCTGTGCACTGCATCACTAGCAGGCTCACAATTTTATGTCCATTTTCAGTATTTCTTTAAGTTATAGAAAAAATATATTCTAAAAGCTGAACGCTAGATTTAAACTGGTGCATCTTTGACATTTAAAAGCAACTCTACAGCCATCTAAACCAGGAGGAAAAGTTGATTTTCATTACATTGCATATCAGTATATATGCAAATCATATGCTTTCATAAATGAGAGAATACTCCTGAAATTATAAGTAAAACATACAAAGGCCTGGTAATTCGCCAAGCTCATTTAAAGCATAAGAACTTGGCATGCTTATATACAATGTACATACATGCCAGAAGATGACAACTGCTTGCTCACAAGCTGCAGAGCTGAAAAAAAATAAAGTTACTATTTAAATGTTGCGACCTATTGATAGAATTAGGATTGACCTCAGAACTCAATGGAATCTATATCAGGATATACAGCTGTGCCAAGACAGTATTGACAAGGGATTTCCTCAAAAACATGAGTATTTTTATATTATTTGTTATTCATATTATATTTGAAATTTGCTTTCTCAGGCCACAACCAGGCTATGCAATCCATTTAAAACATTTAAGGAAAGTAAAAATAGCAAATCAAATATCTTTAAAAAATTAACCTAGGACAAAACCAGGTAGCAAAGTATGATTTCTCCCTCTCCCTGCCCACATCACACCTGGTTAGAAATCTAGCCTAAACTCAAGCCCACCATTCTCTCCCTTCCTCAGTCATTTTTCAGGTGGCATCCATACATTTTAAGGATCTTAGAAACCTAAATAACAGCTTCCAGGCTTCCGGAAACTAAGACTGTATTTCTATTTAAAAGATGTCTAACCTTTTAGACTGTTGATCAAATGCAAATCCCACTAAAGTTAAATAGGAGCTGAAGATAGACAGCAACGTAAGTCAGGATGTCTGCATTTAGTAAGATGCCTAAATCTGTTCTTAGTCTAACTTTAGACACTCCAGTTTGGGTCCAACACATTTGATTAACATGTGCTAGGAGCCTGGTGAAAGTTCATGTGAATCTTTTTATGGAGCCACTATTAGTACTTTCTTTGAATACCACAAACAGTTTGAAACAACCAGAGATTCATCAATATGATCCATTTCAGACTGTACCTGTCTGCTGATGCAAAAAACACATTTAAGATCAGCAATCTTCTTTGATAAATTTACAGCAATGCAGCAACAAGGAATGAAACATCCTCTTGAAATTCAACAGCTGAACTCTCAAAAATGGCAGCATCAAGGCCTCTGGATCAAATTTACTTTCCCTGGAGTATTAGATGTAAACTAGAAAAACCATGGCAGTTAAGGATAAGCATCTCTCTAGTACTATCATTTTCATGTTCAATTGCTTCCAATAGCTAGGCTAAGAAAGGAGAAAATTCTTGTAACCCTAAAAAGCTGACTGAGTTTTGAAACCTATTTGATATCACTGTCATTCCATCTATGCATTAGTACACTGCTTCATTTTGCATAGTGCCTGAATGCCAAAAGGTCAGGCAGATTGTTCTTGTACTGTTAGATGAAGGAAAGCAAAGGCACAACATGCAACCTCATTTTGTGAACAGCTGTTCCCATTTTAATGGGCCAGTACTGCTAAATTAAGTTCTCAGATTTGTCACAGGTGATGTTGTAATAAAATAAGAAAGACACAATATTTTGGAATTTTAAATAAGGCCTCTCAAACCATAACTGAAAGTCCATAACAATCCAGTTTGTTAAGCTTTACTTCCCTCTGTACAGGAACTGTTGAGTCACGGCCTGAGCCACTGATTGATCACCTGGGGAAAGGACCAGGTCAGCCAAGGGACCACTGGTGAAGGCAATTCAGCTGTGAGACAGGAAGAGGTGGAGCCTTTAAGGGCTGACTATCACTAGGGAACAATCTTTTCTTGGAGATCCCTTCTTGGTGAGGTTTTCCCCTGTGAACCTAGAACCTTCTGATATGAACCTTCTTCCCTTCCTTTACAGCACCTTTCTATCGCACTGGTCCTTCTGTCATCACACCTTTGTTATAACACCTTTCCCATTGTGTTGGTCTATCCAATTGCTGTACCTGCCTTTATAAATTAGAGCCAACTGCTTTTTGGCTACTTTGGATTTATGTATCTTGTTTCAGTTTACAAACAACACTTTCTTCCATGTAGCATTAGGAATACCCACATCTTTATTCTTTTTTCCGTAACTTATATTGTTCTGTTCATCAGTATTTTGTTGGTGGAGATGAAACAGTCTTATTTAATGGCCATTACAGAAGGATGTACAACCTCACATTTAGGTGTTTGCAGCTGCAACCCAGGACTTCCCAGTATCATAGTATTCAAGTTCTTTGCAGTACAGATTTCCACTATTTACAGTGCTTAGATAAATCTTCAGGAAAAGGGTTTTTCCACAGTGAATCACAAACTGTATTTTGGGAAACATCATCTCAAGGACAGATATAACACAGTGAGAAAGTATGTGGGAAGATAAAAATCATTGATGTTTTCAGCTGCTGCAATACAGAGTACTTCCAAAAATGTGGTAAAATCTATCAAGGAGCCCCTACAGCCTCTTTTCTATAAGAAGAGTGTTATTAATGCTATTTCTACCCGTACTGAGTCAAGCAGTTATTGCAAATGTTTGACAGTGATTTCCAGGGGTCTGTGAGATCTGAGAAGCATCTTGCACGCAGGCAAAGATGTTAAGAGCTATGATTACCTAGGAAAGGATTTTATCTACATTCCAGAAGCCATACTTAGCTTTTAATACAGCCAATGCTTAATCCATTAATTATTTCTTCCATCTAGAACAAACAGAAATGCTCTCCTTGTGCTCATATTAGAAAGCCTTGATAAGATGCCCAAAGCTATTACTAATTACAGCCATTAGAAGAAAATTGTATGGTTAATGAGAAGTGTTCCTTTCTATTATCTATCCACTTAGTTCCCTACCCCTATATCACACACAATGGTTTTACTCTCCTTCCTCAGCTCTTTCTTTCTTAAGAGGATGGAGACAAGGTACCCTAGAGTTCCATGCTGCTTTTTCCACTCCTAGGTGGCTGGACACAGAGTAACATACACAGGTTTGAAGGCCCTATACCAGGTGCTCAAGAGTCACATTTTTTAAGGCTATCACCAAGGAGTGACAGATCAAAGCAGGGTAAGTCTGAGTATCCCTCTTGCAGGAGTAATTAAATATACGCTGCACTCAATGTAACGTGTGTCAATTACTTTCAATATTTCAGGTAATCCATTCTTCTTTCATAGTCAATTGACAAATCCTGAAGTGAAGGTTGCAACAATAGCTGTCAGTTTTAAAATTCTTTTTATGTAAAACTCATTGAATTCCATCTTCCAAATTAAAAATTTGTCAAATTTTTGTGTCTTCTCACTTGCTGAGACAAGCACAGAATTAAAAGCTTGTTAGCACCTATTTTCTCGAGCAACTCTAAAGTACAAATTCATTTTTATTTTTAAACATGGTGTAGATCTTGCATTCAATGCAGAAATTATTTCCCTAAACCCTTTGACTGTTCAGTTTCCAGAATTGTTTTTATTCAGTTTTTCAGCTTTCCTATGGGTGTTTTCTACCCTTTTTATTTCTTTTTTAATAGAAATGCTCTTTTGTTACCAAGTTCAATTACAACTTTCCTTGACAGGTCTATAGAGGCAGTACGACCACAGGCCACAATCCAGTATACCAGGTGCTTTAAGTCCTGTGAAGTTGAACAGGTGCTAGGAGGCATAGGAAACAAAAGAGAAGCTATAGGAGCATTCAAAAGAACTGAACAAATCCCGTGGTACTGAAGCTCTGCAGATCAGAAGAGTGTCAGCTGTCAGACCTTCAGTAGATATCAGAAAGCCATGGTATTGCAGAAAGTAATGCAGTAACAAACTAGATGCTTATAGCATTGAATGGCAACATGGGTGAAAGCAGAGGGTGTTCAGCTGCAGGTTCTTATCTAGCAAATTACCTCTGGATAATTCCATCTTTGTCTAAGTAAAACAGACAACGTTGTTACCGATAAGCCCACTAGAGATGATCAACAGGCACAGTCCACAGCAGTCCGTAAGTGCTGCTCACATTTTATGAAGAACCAAGAGATGATCAGAGCAATGGAAGGAAACAGATGACTGACATCATCAACATGACAGACTGGCAAAATAACACAAGTATACTTTGGCAAAAGAAAGGCACCATTGCATTCCACAGACAGAAAGAAAACTTTAGCAAAACAATATATAACAACTCAGAAGAGGCTGTACCGAGTCGAAGTTACAGTGCCTTCCTGAGACAAGGCCAAGGTGTGAAGCTCTGGGAGAAGGTGAAAGTCACGCACAGAAGTCAGTGGTGATACCCAAGTACGGAAACTGAGCAAAAAGCCCAATAGCACCCAGCAGCTCTGTGCACAGGTAGTTTGCTATTTCTAACGGATGTCAGAAGGATGAGTTATCAACTGAACTGCTTAAGCTACCCACACGTGTTCTGCATAATTTCCTGTTCTTTTTATGCATATAAAAACTACTGTATTTTCTTAGTTCTGCAATTTCTGCACCGCTTTATCAAACTACATTCACAGCATTTTACATACAACTTCATCCTTTCATCCTGCAGCCAAGATTGGCTGGGCCTTTCTTCTGATCAGGAGATGAGCACAGAAAGTTAAACCAGTAGCTCTAGCAGTGGCACCGTCACTGTGCCAGTGCCTACAACAGCATAAATGGCTGCAAATTCTGAAAAAGGCATCAGTCTTTGTTTCTGGTCAAGCCAAAAAGACTGGGAAGGCACAGAAAAGATGCACCAGATAGATAACTGCTGCTCAGCAGAAATGAGTTGTCAAAAGAAGACAGTAATCCTGTTTCTGACTGTATCACGTTACCTTGTAACATACGCAGTGTATTTTTCTTTTCCTTCCTTCATACTTGAGTTCTACTGCAGAAAATGTACACAAATATTGAGTTTGCAAACTCAATACTATTCACTTCCATCAATCTGAGGTGATTTAATCCAAATTGATGATCATCCATACAGGAATTTCCCCTCTCTCTCACCTCTATCTGTAGGCTCTTGGCTCAGAGGTGTAAACTATTTCCCTTCACGAATCTGAGACTCATGGGACTTCACCACAATCACATTCAGTATACAACTGGATGGCAAATTCAGCAAAACCAGAATATTTTCCTCTTAGATTAATGACTCAAAATATCTTAGGTACTGCAATTTCATGAGCGAGGGAAGCAGAAGCAGCCATAGAACAGAGTTGGGAAAAGAACATCAAGGCATTTCATAGGTTCTTTTTCATAGGACTGGCTGTTTCATGGGATAAAATAACTGAAAAAGTACCAGCATTACTTGTCATGAGACTCCTGATACAGCACAACTCACTGTGGCAAGGAAATACCACGGCCTGTTCCGCAAGGTTTGTGTAACTCCACTGACGAACCTGAGTTGCTGTTTGGTCTCAGCTACACAAGCAACCATCAAACTCAAAAAGCTACTTTAAGCGTGATGTTTTGCCATCACTAAACATTTCTTATTCTTCATGTTTTCTGGATAAAGATTCACTGCTGTAAATGTCCTCTATCATCTCAACAAGCTATAGAACAATCTAAAGTCTTCCAGTGGAGGGATCTCAGATTTAATTTCCTTACAAAAAAAAAAAAAGAGAACAAACTAACCTTTTCATTACCTGAAATCCAGACCTAGTAGAGATTAGACTCATTATTATTCCACTTTGATCCATTATCAAATAAAACCAGCATATGTGCAGCAATATTAAATCCAAAGATATGAAATAAATGGGCTCGTGTGAAAACAAGAGGCATATTTACAGAACACCGAGTGGTTAAAATAGCGATCAACACTCATTCAATACTTACATTTCACATCAAATAAAGGGAATTTAGAGGGTCTCATTTGACCTTAACTGTTAAGGACATTTTGTCAACATTTATACAGTCATGTTATTGTCCTGCTCTCTCACGTTACAATAAAAGTTAGAAATACGTCAAATAATGGGATCTTTAATTACTTCATGTCTTTAGGCAGCAATTAAAATTAAAGAGACTGCAAAATAAGTCTGCATGACCTCCAGTTATTTCAGTACTTGAAAGAAACAAGAAGAGGGCAAGTGATACTCATTCAATTCCAAACAGACGTAACTTATGTATATGGTCTTTTATAGGCTTTTTATGGTTGTTAATGGACTGTTTCATGTGTGTCATGAAATTCAACACAATTTAATGAATTTGGAGTAATGAGAAAAGATTTACTCTGTAATTAGTTTATAAATTAAGCACAGCTGAAAACTAATTTTTCCACTCTACAATTCTATAAGAAAGGTTCCTTCTACCAATAACAACTTTTGGATTCTACATAACTGTACTTTGAATGGAAAAAAAGGAAGTTAACTGCTTGAAAGGCAAAGTTAGTTCTATGCTTTCATGTGTGTACAAAATCACAGAAGCACCAAGATTGGAAAAGACGTCTAAAATCAACCAGTATAACCCTCCACCAACAGCGCCCAGTAAACCACCTCCCTCAGTACAACATCTAAATGTTTCCTGAACTCCTCCCAGAGACAGCGACTCCACCACCCTCCTGCACAGTCCATTCCAGCATTTGACTGCTCTCTTGGAGAAGTATTTCCTAACATCCAACCTAAATCTCCCCAGTGCAATTTGAGGCCCTTCCCTCTAGTCCTGCTGCTAGTTACAAATATGAGTTGTAACAACAGAACATGCATTTTTGTACCATAAAAGCACACATATTTTTCCCCCTTGCACCAAAAAAGATGTCTTACATTTCATTTGCACAAACATAACTGCTAGAACACGCCACTGATCTTTCCTTACTGATAAATATCATAGGGGAACTGCGTGGGATTCCTATCTCCAGGGAAAGAGAATTAGGTTTTAGAAGATGAAGAGAATGTACTTTTACTACCGGTATACTTACTTTCAACATAAGATACTTTACACATAGATATCACACCAGTAATCTGACCACATTTATTTGCACACAGACTTACCTCTAGATATATTGACGGTGGGTTATGTTCTCCTCCAAACTTGTCTAACAGCGCTTCTATATGTTCTTGTGTTAATTTAATCATCTGTTTGATATTCCACACCTAAAATAGAAAATTAAATATTTTCACTTAATTAAATCCCGGGCAGTCTACAGAATCAGCCCTAACAATCTATATCTACTAGATATTATTATTATTATATGGGACAGAAGCCCATAAAAAATATTAGGATATCAGTTAGAGTGTACAAAGCTATCCTGACCATATGCTGCCAGTAAAACATAGCTTGCTACCCTGATAAAGTAAATTTGGTTTTAAAATTCACAAACCATTGAACAAATAACTTCTGATATTTTATTTTTTACATTTATCAGAACATTATTAAGTACTTCTCTTGCAAGAGTCTGTAGTACGATAGAAGTTGGGTTACAAAGTTTAGCGCAGTTCTTCTTTTATGTCGTAAGTACTCTGTGTCAACAACATTCACACAATCCAGGCCTAGTGTTTTATTTGTTGATCATAAGCACTTTCAATACCATGAACTGTACATTCCTCTACCCTGCAAATTTTACTACGTAACTTGAGATGTTCACTAAGAAACTCTAAAATACAGAACTCATATGTTGAGCATCACATCTATTACCCAAGTAACAACATGACTGCCTGCTAGCAATGCGAGGTCTCACCACATACTGACTGATGCCCACCAACCCTTTAGCAGCAGCCACTACCCAAGCCAACTCCCCATGGTTTTACAGCCTACTACATGTAGTAGTGGTATGGAATGTGGTATGGAATAACTGTTGGCCTAATTTAGGACAGCTGAGCACGAAATAAAGAGTGTGATATTCAAATGCTCTGTAGGTAAATTCACTTAAGGCAACTCTGAAAGTTAACTTCATTCTCAACTTAGAATCAACATATGATGTTGAAGCTAGGATTGCTAACCAGCAGCTAACAGCAGCACCTCTGCATTTTGCTGATATTTTGTTCAACGATGGCAAGACTGAATACAAAACCAAATATAACAAAGCCATAATAAAATGCACATAGGAAGTGTGTTAGATAAGGGAAGTCAGCAAGAAAGTCCAACAACCTCAGAAGGCAGAAATCTTCCTTTTTAATTACTACCAGGACAAGAGCAAAAAATTAATGACTAATGATTTAAAGAAAATCAAAACAAAAACAATTCCTGCCAGCTACTGGACCACGCCATCTGAAGAAGCTGAAACTCAAGTCTTCTAGAAGACAATATTGCTCAGTGTGGCTGGGAATGTTGCCCTGAATTACCTACTGTGTTACCTGCCTGAGCACTGAAGTAAGAGCCTTTCACAAGTGAAACTTAGCACAGATTTCTATTATCATAGAAAGGTAACTCACAGTTAGGAGTACACTGAAATTCATCAAAGTCAGCCACAGCGCTGAATCATTACTCGTTGCTCACAGAAATGGAAAACCTATCTTAAGTGCCATATTCATCAAAAGTCTTTTGACAACCTGAAAAAACTCTCACAAACCTTGTACTGACCAGCATGCGCGAGCTGTAACCAGGTATACATAAGAGCATGCGACACAGCAAATTTCCAAGCTTCACTATTTCCCTGCAAGTGGTAACTGTTTACATAAAGATACTTTCCGGCATCCTGTATGAGTGAATATATTTGTTATTTGTGGTCCAGAGCATCCCTCATCTAGGTAGTCAATTCTCCTTCAGACTCAACACCCCTGCACGCATACTGCATTCTGTTATGCAGGACCTACAACAACTCCAATTTAACTGTTTTTGGAGACACACTGTTTCAGTACAGTTCCACAAAACAGTAATGAATCCTTTACATGTAGGATAACCTGATCTTTAATATATATATATCTGTCTTTTTTGGTAGCATTAAGTTAAAGTTACTCTCTATCACAAGATGAGATTCAATTCTCCTTTTAGTGCTGCTGACATAAAGAAGCTGACAGAGGCTGACAGGGATACAGACAGAGAGAAGACTGGAGATGTTCCAGATACTCTGGAATACATCAGCTTATATCTGCCCATTGTGGATAACCGTGCATTAATTTCGCAAATAAGCACTCTCTTGCAATGTAATGAAAAGATGACAACCTATTTCAAGCCAGAGGCAAGTCAGATACAGCAGGAGCCCAGATCCATTCTATTCAGCAAACACGACAGCTCTGCAACGTAAAAGACTGTAAGCCATGAAGTTATTTTTGCATTCTTTGCTGCTTGTCAAAATATACACTGCCCAAGACAGCGCAAAGCAAAACATCTTCTCTACCTTTTGCATCTGATATCAGAACTCAAATCTTGCAGCACATCCCAACTCCAACCTCTACATTCACATTCAGTAGAAGACACCAGGAAGTTTGAATATATTTCGTCAACAACAAAAGTCATCCTCTGCACAGAAACAGTACGTCCTGCCTTTGGATTATCACAATTAGCAGTGATGGATGGTACTTTAACGGGACAAAGCAGGCGAAGCTGTTGAAGAATTTGATTTCAAAATGGTTTTACAATGAGGACAGAATTCATTAACACCTATCCAGTACTATTCTAATCAGCCCCTTCAGGCTTCTTTCTCATAGAATCCATGCAATTGTTCAGCCTGCTGGACTAGTACCCACTTTGTCAGAAACTGCTTTAGAAAGCTGTCATTTCTGAAGTCACTCTTAGCTGGACTTCACTAGCTTGAAAGTGAAGGGTTGGTGCATAAGAAAGGCAATGGGACACAGGAAGGGACTAACTCAGGACCCTACCTTAGGGTGTGCATGACAAGAGAACTTGCATTCTCCCAGTTTCTTTATGAAAAACCACTGCTGCTCCTTTCTCATCTTTTCCAGAGATCCCTTCTTCCCTCACCAACCTGGTGCAGTACATTGTCCCTTCCTCTTACAAAGCTCATTCTCCTTGTTCTGCACTCATACACTGGAATGTAACGTGCACATAGAGTGGGCAAGATAGTCCTTCCCTCTGGTTCTAGCTTTTCTCCATCTCTCAAGAGAAGCTTCTCTTAACTCACACATCCACTCTGCTCAGTTTTGCATTTTTCTTGCTCTGATGGCTCCTTGCGCTTATCATATTTTCAGCAGCGTAGCAAGAAAAATCTCTTCTTGAACAAGCACGATGACAAACACGAGCAGTGCAAAAACTTCACTGAATTTTACATGATGTCTGTGAAAGGGCAGATCCTGGCTCCACCCCTTCTGGTCACCCAGGTGCACTGCATGCACCTGAGCTCCCCTGGGTTGGCCCTGCCTTCCACCAAGCGCTCAGTCACTGGTTCAGACCGTGACTCAGCATTTCCACTACACACCTGTACGACAAACACACTCAGTAAAGACTTTCTTTCCTTACCAGAAGACCTTCATCACATCAAATCTCAGTATACTAAACATTTAGTTTTTACTTAATAATCTGACATCCCTCATTTATTTGCAATCCATCAGTTGCAACTGATAGCAATCTACGACTTTTCCTTTGTTTAATCCTAAAGGCAAATGGCACTGCTCACCACTGAGCTCTACTTTTAAAGCAGAATAAACAGCCTTCCACTCTGTCAGGCCCTTCCCTTTCAGGTTGCCTCCTCTTAAACAAAAGGAATTCAGACTTCAAACGTTCCTAATTTCTTGTGAGCATTAAAAAATAATGTTTGAGATTTGGTGACAACTTGTAGAAGGTGAACCTTGATGAAGTTCATCCTCGAAACATTTCTAACTAAACAGTTTCTCTCTTAAAAAAAGAAAAAGTTTCTCTGGAGCCTAAATCTTTGTCTAAACCATCTGAGTGCACTAAATGAAGGAAAAGCTCTTCTCTGCATCAAGGTAAGTTCTGTGCCACTCTAGCGTGCTGAAATACCTTGGCAGAGGACCTTGTGACTGCTACAGCTGCTATAGTCACCTTCTCTCCCCACACCCACGGGTCAGTGGATGGAGGCTGGCAGGAAGCAGCAGCCTTCCTGTTCAGCTCCAACTCGCGCTCAGTCCCCCACTTCTACATCACCTTCTTTGCTGCTCGCTGCTAAGTAGCGTTTGCCTCCAAGCATTGCAAAAAGGAAAGTCAACATGTTTTCTACCACAGCAGAACGCAAGAGTGTGAAAAATAAGAGGTGTTTATAGCTGACATTCAAATTGTTAACCACCAGTTTATGACGTCTTTCATCAAACTCAATCTCTTATTCCACATTCCTCCAGACTTTGGTGCTGCAATTACTATTAGTCCCATTTATTCCTCTTGCTATTACTGAGGTAGTCATGAGGATCACACAGACCGAGTTCTAGCACAATTCACTGTATTTACATTTATGAATTTTAAAACTTCTCCCAAGACTCTCAAAGGCCAAAAATTAAAAGGGGGGTGCGTGGAATAATTATACATAACTACCAATGGCTCTGGGCAGCATGGTCTGGTGGTTGGCGACCCTGCACATAGCAGGGGGGCTGAAACTCAGTGATCATTCTGGTTCTTTTTCAACCCAGGCCATTCTATATAATTGTAATTTAAGAATGCAGTTTTGTTCTAGAAAGGTAGCAACCACAGACTTGCAACAAATGAGAATCCAGAGGTGAATTTAAAACAAACTATTGTGCATCCACCAGACTACTGCTCTACATATGTTAGCACTGAAGACAAGTCATATTTGTGATGGAAAGCAAGCAGCCAACAACCAGCTAATTGCAATAATTGGATCTAAGAAGCAAACGCTAGCCAAGCAGGGCTCTAAGATAGGCTGGGTCACATTAATTAAACTGACAAAACAAAGTCTCTCCTGAACTACAGGACCTATTCTGCTCTCTCCTTGCCAGAGCACACAACTCATTAGACTACCTAGAAAAGATAAACAGCGCCTATTCAGAAGTTCCTGTTATCAATCCATAAAAATCATCTGCTATACTCTTTACAATATCCAATCATTAAACTGTTATGACACGGTGCACGTGCTTTCTGCTAGCTGGCCAGAGAACGTAAAAGAGAGTTGAAATTATCAGTTGAAACAAAAAGCATATTTGTGTTAAGTGTGGCTGTGATCCAATAGAAGAGCTGAGGTATCGCATTTTTATCTTAAATGGATCTTAAAATTATAAAACAAAACCAAACCAACACAAAACAGGTATAAGTAATTGGCCCACAGTCTTGGAAAACAGTCACAAATAGAAACTGCCATAGAAACCACGCTTTCCTGGATGGCATGTAGTGTTCAGATCAGCAGCCCAGGCTGCCTACTAATTCCAACAGCGCCGTGAAAAATGAAATAGCTTCCAAGGTAGGATTGGCTACGTACCATTCATTGTACAAAGAGTCTGGAAGGTTTTAAAAACTAATTAATAAACAAGATTTCATTTCATTCAGACTTCAGCCAGTTAAACTAGAGAAGTACTTAACACATAAAACCTGCTGCAAGATCTATAACCTGTGACTGCTCAATCTAGAGACTGGGACAAGTTATATCAATTTCTAACTAGCAGGAAAAGCTTAATATAAGGCACAATTATTTATTATTACCAACAAATAGTATTCTAGTCAAATTATGAAAATACTGAAAGAAATTCTTCCTGAAAACTACCTCAGATGACGCTCAAGACTCTAATTTAAATCCACACTACATAAAACTGCAGAGAAGCTTTGACCTATTAAGATTTAATGAGTAAATTTACAATACCAGTTCAAAGGCTGAGGCCACAAGCACACATTTTCCAGATACCTACCTATGTACTACACACTTCTTCAAGTCATAGTCCTGATTTATTTCATGCTGATTTTACAGTGCTTTGCAGGCATTACTATAAGTAACTTGCACTACAGATGGAAGGGAACTAGGCATGCTGCTATTCTACATCTACCCTCAAAAACAATCCTGTTATCTGAGACAAAGTGCTCAGAAAACACCAACTAAACACCATGCAACTGCAATTTGTATTTCCAGCTTTGCAGTAGGTTTACCAGCAGCTTTACTACTAGCTATGCTGTCTAAGAGGCCTCACTACACAACAGTGAGGATATTATTGCTGATATCCCCCTGCTTTTAACAAGAAAAAATCATCCTAGCAACCTCATTATGCATCAGATTTAATCACTAAGTACATGCGCTTGCCTGCCTCCTAGGTGCAAGATTTTAAAGAAAACTGGTAACTCTCACATAGAAATTCCATCTCCCTTTTATAGTATATGTTGTACAGGTATAGTGGGAGAATATCTCCCATGGTTTGAAATTTGGAAGAACAAACACTTCCTTCTGTGCCCAAAGACACTCTTATGATCTCTTGACTACAGTCCCAATAGCGTGGATAATTTACTGTCACCAAGCACTATGCCTGCATGGTACAAGAAGCTCCATTTTGAAGAGAGCACAGGTGCCGAATTCTGACCCTTCTTGTTCCCAAGGCAGATGACAGCTGGCAGCACTGCTCCCTGACAGCTCCTGCCTGCACAGGCAGCACCTGTGGACAACGGAGGTGGGTTAAAATCAGACCAGACCTTCAACTGTTTCCCTATTGCTAAGGACCACAATTATATAATGTCATCAGAAAGAACTGAAAGTCACTGATGCCTATATGTAATCATTATATATATATATACATATATATATATATGTATGTATATGTATATGTATATATACACACACACACACACAAAATATGAGGTGGAGTAACAAGCCCAACACTTGCAGCAAGGAGTATAAACAGGAAAAAAAGGCATGCAATTCTGCATCAAGTAGCCACATATAACTTCAGAACTGGTGACGGGAGAGGAAACTGGTTGCATAAATACAGATTTCATCATTTTGGAAAGACGCTGCGTGCGGGAGGACAGATGAGGAGGATTGCACTGTAAGCCCCAAAAGCTCAAGAGCAACTGGAAGAAAGAGAGACATCGACTGTACACATAGTGCTATATTCTGTACTGGCTGTGATAAAGTAGGTAATTTCATGGGACAAAGATGACCTTAAAACACAGGGTGGAGAGCAGCAAGAATCAAGCCCACCACACCAGCACTAACACACATTCACAATAATGCAGCCAAATGCTTTGTATCCAGACGTGGATATCCACGCAGATAGAAAGCAATCCCTGAGACACCAAAGCTTTTCTAAATATACTCATCTAATAAGCAAGTTCTGTGTAATCAAACAAACTACCACAGGCCAGAGCTGCTAAACCTAATGCCTTCCAGGGAGAAGAAAAAAAAAGCCATCATAAGCAGAAATCTTTGTAACATCCCCACTAAAGTCAAGTATTTCAAGGTTATGTTCTAACATTCAATCTGCCCTGCCAAGGGTGAACCATAAAAGCCTATGGAAGAAGACAAGAGGTTATCAGAATCACTGCCTTCCCTGCACCTGGATCAACCACCTCCATCACTCCTGAAATGTATTTCCCTGTGCAGGTGACATAATCTACTAATGGGTACTTTTATAAGTTCATAGAATCATAGAATCACAAGGTTGGAAAGGACCTACAAGATTATCTGGTCCATCCGTCCTCCCATTACCTTTGCTACCACAAGCCACTAAACCAGATCTCGTAGCTTAGTTAGCTAAGAAAGTCTGTTTTCATGCTTCTGTCCCCAGCCATAAAGAAAGCAGCGTGTTAACAACTCAGGATGATCTGCTCTGTCCCCGTTTAAACACACTGCTTCTGGCAGTAATAACCACGAGTCTGGGGAACAAACTGTTTGCTGTCCTTTTTTTCCCATCAAATGTAACAATCCCCATTCCCTTTAAAAAACCAAAACCAACCCTCTGTTCTTCAGTCTTTCCTCACAGATCCGATCTGCCAGACCTCACATCTCCCTTCTTACTCTCCTCTATGTTCTCCACAGCTACAGCCCGAAGTCAGGCAGCACACTGAGCTGAGGATTCGCTTCTGCTGTGCAAAAACCCACCACACTTATCTTTGGAGAAACACCCCTGCAGAACATTGGCTGGAGATGAGGCATCTCGTAGCCAAAGTTTAACCTGTTCTCACAATTAAACAGAACGCCATTCACCTGCCATAAAGCTAAATCTGTCACTGAACACAAAAGCAACAAAACATAACCCAGATTGAACAGAAAACATATTCTCAAAACTACAAAAGTACTGACAGAAAAAATAGCCCTGACTTTTCTTAGTGTACCAACATGATTAGTGCATGAGAGCCCACCAATTACTGCATTTCAGGTTAGAGGCATCTTCTCATTCTACATTTTCTCCTTCCTCTTCAATCCGTTTTGTCAGATTCAGGTTTCTGAATACAGAACTGATATTCACGCCGGGTAAACTCAGCACTGTAGCCCACAAAGCCACTGGTTGTCCAACAGCTCAGAGCCTGACTTCACAACTTCCAGTTGTTTTTGTCTTCAAAAAGCACTTGAGGGCACAAAGCTCTGAGAACAGAAAATCCCATTTGAATTATTTAATAACGGTGTAAATAATCTCTAGCAACAAGCACAGAGCCTTTTCTGCCAGCTGTCACGCACACTGCTGTATCAACAGCCCTACAACACTCCCAAAGCCTTCCATCCAAACAAGCTCTTGTCCTGAGAATGCATCACAGGGTAAGAGCCAGCCCGCACACCCCTGGGTGCCAGCACTGCCCCCAGGCAGAGAATGGTGAGCCGGAGAGAACCCTCGCCCCCAATTCACTCGTCCCTGCTCTTAAGGATTCTTAAGCCGCTGCGAAGGACTCATTCCCTAAACATACTGTTCTTACATCTGCATGTGAAACTACTCTTCCTAAACTCGGATTCGATATAGAAGAAATGCCTTTGCAGTTACTACACTCTTACGTAACAGCTTCGTTATTTGAAAAATTGGAGTATCAGCAGTTGTGCTGCAAGGGCAGCCTCTGAAGCACTGGATCCATTATTCAGTTCAAAACTGACCACAAGTCGAATAATGTGCCACAAGCTGGTTTGTCACAACTCCAAGCCTTGAACTCGTAGGTGATACTGATGTAGTTTTAAGCAACATTCGTTCATGATCTTGACACAGAGCAGCTCCTTTACCATATGATTCCAGCCGACACGTTTGTGTCTGCCTGCTTTAAGGTCTATCAAAGATCCTCCTTGTCCGCCCTCCTCTTACAGCTACAAACTTAGCATAGAATGGAAGGTTTTCCTCTGGGAAATCAAGACTGTGTTTCCTTCAAGACTGCAGAGGGAACTATGGAACTAAAGCCCTTCTAGGTGCCTCCTCTAAATACGTGAACTTGTGCTCCATGATGCACTTCCACAGCAAGGTTACTGTTAAAGCCTAGATTTACATTCTCTTGAAGGGAAACAGAACACCAAAACACGCATTTACATGAGTCAGATCTAAGTACTTCAGCATTTTCTGACTTATGTCACCTTGCATCTGTGTTATGGTTACGCTGACTTGTTTTTGTATTAAGAACAGTTTTCACTTTAACTCAATCAGCAATTATTTGATCTCACGCTTTATTAAAACCGGGTTTAGATGGCGTAACATCCATGCTGCAAACAAAAGGTAATTACCTACGACATGAGGCAGAGCTGGCTAACTGACCACCAAAACCACATCAAAAAACACAAACTCTAGCACCAGCTCTGCCTCAGACCTGCGTGTTTCATTATTTCCAATGTGTAAAGAACAAAATCTTGGGGAAAAATAAATACAGTAACAACAGCACGCTCCCCTTAACCATGCATTTATGCACCCGTACTTGAGAGGTACTGAACCCTCCAGCAGCCTGCTTCTCTTTCTTCCTTACAGAGATGTAAGCTACAAAGGGGGAAAAAACACAAACCAAAGCAACCCCTTGCTGTGTAGTTTTGCATTTGGAGTGAAACCTGATGACCTACAGCAGCAGTTTTGAAGTTGAAGCGACATCTCTTCGGGGATGAAAAAAGAGATTCGAATAATTCTTTTCTAATGCCACTGCTTTCCTCTATTCTCTCCCATGCACCGCAGTTTATTTGCCCCACTCAGCTGTATTACCATGACTGAACCCAGGGCCACAAAATAAATCAGTTACTGTAACGATTCCGCTGATATTTACGTTATTTTTTATGGCGGAAATAACACAGCAATTCACTTCCACATAGAGCTGCACCAGCACGATCAGGGCAATATATGCCAATGAGATGCTTTTGAAACTCATTTTGCTGAAGGAAGGTGTTTGTTAAAGTCCAGTCTGTTTAGGTTTCTCAATCAGCAAAGAGTTTTTCCTTACTCAGGAAAGCTAAGAGTGGACTTGCATTACACAAAGCACTTAATCACCCTGCTGTTGAGGTGCAATGTATGAGCACAGTGCTGAGCTTTGCCTTCCTTCAGCAAGGTGAGCAGGTGGCTCCTTAAGACGGGCAAGTCCTACCTCCCAACAGCATCAACAGGGGAAGCCTCCTTCCCTTTTCTTCTCTCTAGCCACCTACTCAGCATGAGCTCTACTGCTTGCCAAATTTCCCAACGCATGAATTCTATGCTACTCCACAATGCTATTAATATAGAAAAAGCATTATTAGCCAGTGAGCTGGAGTCAAATGGAGCTCTTGGTGAGCCCAAGGCCTACTCACCTCTCTGAGTGAAGGTAGGGGCAGAGAAAGGCCTGCCCCAAGGCAGCAGGGAGCTCAGTGCTGCTCAGGGCTCAGAGAGCTGTATGGATCACACAGACCTGCTCAGGAAGGTTGAGCTGAAACGGCCTCCGGTGACCAAAGCCCTGAATGAGGATGTAGAGTCTGTGGTAGCTGTATTTACCTCTACAACAGACTTGACATATGATACATGGCAAATCGCTGAGACTTTAGTGCCTACAGTGTTCAGAACTGCAGAACACCCAGCGCTGGTGCTGCATATCACAGTCCACCTCCTGACAATGGTTCACAAGTGTCAGACCCTCAGACTTTAACCCATGCAGCACAGGCAGCACTGCTCCGCCTGGGGATGGGAAGTTAAATAAGGTGCCCCGCACCACAGGCAGTATGTCACAGGGCTGCAGATGGGGCCTGGCACCCCCAGCACCCACACAGCCGCTGCCCATCGCTGTTTCTTAGCAGAAATCACAACCCAGGCCAAGAGCCGCAAAACAAACCCCTCCAAACCCTATTTTTTTTTTTTCCAATGCTTATTTCAACCGCTTCAAAACTACCCGGACCAAGCGATTATAAAATAGCCGCACAAACGCTGTGCCGCCCTCAGGTAACTCTCCGTGTCTTCTCCGAGCCGGGCGGGCCGGCGATGCCCCCGCTGAGGGCCCCATCCCGCCACCTCCGGTCCCACAGACGGCCCTATCCCGAGCAGCAAGGCAGCAAGGAGCCTCCCCGCCCCGCCACCGCCACCGGAGAGGAGGGGGAGGGCCGGGGCCTCCCCTGAGCGGGGATCCCCTCCGCCGCCGTGCGGGCCGCGGCCGCCGGGTCCGGCGAGGCGGGAGGGGGGCGGGGACCCGCGGCAGGAGCCGCTCGGCCTTACCTCCTCCGGGATGGCCGGGTCGCCGCCGCCGCTCCCGGCGTAGCAGGCGCCCAGCACGGGCGGCGGCGGCTCGGGCTCCATGTCCCCGTTGAAGAGCGAGGCCCCCTCGGCGCTGCTGCCGCTGCTCAGCGCCGCCATCTTGGATCGAAGCTCCGGGGCGAGGGAGGGGGAGGCAGGGGGGAACCGCGTCCCCGCCGCCGGGACGGCCCCAGCCGCGACCCGTAGCGGGAGGGGAGGGGGAAGGGGGCGAGCGCCGATCCCGGGCAGCTCCCAGCGGCCCGCGCCGCCTCACGGCACGTCACGCCCGGCCCGTGACGTCACCCAGAATCGCCGCCGCGATCGACGCGCCTGCGCCGCGGCGTCACCGGGAAACACCCTGACGTCACGGCGCGACCGACCGTCGCCCTGGGAACTCGAACGTGGGCTCGAGGCCCAACACACGGCACAGCGCCCCGCAGCGCCCCCTAGCGGAGGGAGCGGAACCGCCGTGCTGAGGTGCACTGCGATTGTGTGTGGACACAGCGGGAACATCACAGATCACAGAATGAGCCGGGTTGGAAGGGACCTCAAGGATCGTGTAGCTCCAACCCCCCTGCCTGGCAGGGCCACCAAACATACACCTTCACTAGATCAGGTTGCCCAGGGCCCCGTCCAACCTGGTCTTGAACACCTCCAAGGACGGGGCATCCACAACCTCCCTGGGCAGCCTGTTCTAGGGACTAACCTTAACCCATCATGATTTGGTTCAGATCAGTAGAAAAATGGGCTGTTCAAAGGCTGTCCAGCTGAACACCTGAACCTCCAGAAAAGAATGTTTCAGTGATTCAGTGAAAATCAGATGGTTATCTGCCAGCAGCCATCTCCTTGTGGGCATTTGAACGCATCTCTATCCTTTCCCTTTAGAAAACATTAGTTTTAGTGAGATGCCCCAAAAGAAGAATATCCGAAAGGGCTGTTAGATGAAACTTCATCCTGGTCTTATTTGTAATCGGCTTTCCGTGGATGACAGTATCTCAAAAACAAACAGACAAAACAACAGCAACGACAAAGAGATAAAGAGGCCCAATTACCTCTAGCACCCATTTAAGCATATTTGGCTGTCTGATAGCTCCAAGGTTGGGCAACTGAGAATGCATAGCCGATGTTTTCACTATTTCTGTACAGACAGTATGTATTTTTCCCTTTGGTAGCCTCTTGCAAGCTTTTAGTTTGGGACATTTCCCATTCCGCAGCCCTGCTGAACCTCAAATTGTCATATCTTCAGTGCAAAATCAGGTTATATTCAGATGGTGGTTGAAATTTGGCAGCTGAACAATCTCATTGTTGTCCTTTTTTGGTTCTTTGCCTTTGAATGAAATACACTGGCAGAAGTGATGAGGAGGAGTGGAAATGGACAAAAAAATAAGGTAAGGGGAAGCATAGGAAAGTATCAGCCCACAAGGTTCTTAACTCATCCTTCATCCTACCATTAAAAGCAATGTTGATATACCAAACTTTCTTTCATGTGTAATTAAAATATTCGGCATTTTTCTTGTAATGAAGTTGGACACATTTACATAGTTTTAATTTGACTCCAGCATATTTTTTTTAGAGTCATTATGTTTTGCTTTGACAGCAGTGTGTGAGATGGCCTTGGGCATGGGACAAGTGGGAGGACTGGGGCAAGGGAGTGATTTTGCATGTAGGTCTCTTTCATATCCTGCTCAGCATCGCAAGAGCAAAATGACAGCCTGCTTCTTTCCTTATGTTAGTACTGACATCAGGGTCCAGAATTGTGTGTACCTCAGTGTCCTGCCTTTCTGCTGGCTTCCTGCCCTCACTTGCACACAGGCATGAGGAGATGAGAAAACAACACATTTTATTGAATAGCAGCATAACTACTGATGGGTGTGGCATAGGACGGACCATCGAGGGAGAAGAAGAGCCCTGAAATCTCTGCTAAGAGAACAGAAGTAGCAGCCTGTGGAAATGGAGACGGAGGGATGGGATGAAAGATCAGATGGAGGGAGAATGAAGATGAAATAGTTGCTGGAGAAGATGCTGTGCTCCTAGGGAGCACAAGAATAGGGAGTGCTGATTTTCCTGCCTGACGTAATTTACTGAACCCAGGATCAAATCTCAAGTTTGAGAGAATTAGTCAGCACCACCATGTTAGCTTTGAATCTCTTACCATTGCTTCAATGTATTCAGCTCACTCAGATGTCTGATATCTGAATCCTTTGTGTTGGACACTGATAAGCTGATCAGCTTTAAAGACTAAATAGATTTAGATTCCTAGCATTATTATTCCAGTGTGAACAATCACATTTCATAACCCAAAACCATCCCATTTAGGCACAAAAGAAGCTAATGTGATTGAGTGAGTTCCAAGAAAGGGAAGAAAAGAATCCCATGTCAAGCAAGTTATTTTGCTGTTCAGAAAATGACTATTCAATCATGTTCCAGCCTTAGGATAATGCCCAGGCTAGCTGAGAACTTCCAGCCTGAATAGCTGCTGTAATTTGATTCTCCAGTGCCTTACAGACAAGTTGGTAACTCCACATCTTTTATCTAATAACAGTTCAGTTAGCACATGCACCTGCTCACTCAGTTTATTCTTTTGGTGTCTAGCATCTTCCCTGAGATGAAAAAAGGATTTGTACAAGCCCAGAGTAAGGAAACTTTGAGAGTCTGAAAAGGTAGAATCAATCATCTGAATCAAATGTAGAAAGCACAGCTGTGACAGAGGACAGTGAAAATATGTTGGCCAACCAATAGGAATTTCTGTAATATTGCCATCAGAGATACTGGGAATATGGTTTCTTTTCTGTTTTTTTTTTTAGGACAACACCCCACGTTGTTAGAGTTTTAAGAATTATTCTTTATCTGAGATAGGTCAAACAAGACAGACAGTCCTTGTAAAAAAAAGTGCTTATATTGGGATATACATATGTACATCTTATTTAGGTATTTAACAAGAAATTTCTTTTGCTGACAGAGTATCACAGTTAATAATCCGTGTTTGTCTTTTAATCCTCAGTGCCACTGAAGCACTACGAGCCTCATGGACATTTAGGTTCTCTTACAGAGGCAAGTCGCTTTCCAAGCCTGTGGGAATTAGGGCAGTCTCTGAACTGCACTGCTGTATGCTCGTCATTGCTGTGAGCCTGCACTTGTCCAAAAGCAAAAATTCTGGTGCAGCATTCAATGACCTCTTGAAGTTTTTGATGCTATGGACTGCTTAAAGCTTGTGGTTATGCTAAAGGCCATAGGGCATAGTTATTCCTTTTTAATATGACATGACTTCTGTTTCCAGAAAAATGTCATGCATTTCTTTCGGTATATAAACACTAATTTTGTTACCCCCTCTGGGAGACTTCTGCAAAGATCCAGCTTAGATCTTCCTTTTATTTTTAAGTGGTTTGCATGCCTAGTCGATACCCTACTTGTTCTCCTCAGAGGGCATTCATGTTTATTAATAACCCCAACCATACTATCAAACAATTTCAGTTTGCAGATATAGAGACATCACTGTTGGCTGTATCGGTGTCAGGCAATGGAGTAGGATTTTGGTAAACATCACAGTATGTAAACAAAATGACTAAGTGCAAGACCAAAGGAAAAAAGAAAACACAACACAACAAAACAAAACAGAGGCCACAGAGCGTCACTTTCTAGCTGTCAATAATAACTGTGACATTTCATAGCCCAATTAATTATTTATGGTACATGCCGTTAATTTTAAAAGTGCTTGTGAAGTTTAGGGCTTGTCAGCAATGCTTATTGTGTCAGTTGTGCCGAAACAGAGATTAGACACTGAAGAAATAATACACAGCACCTCACACATAGCCCGTGTATCGATAGCATCCCATCCATTCACATAGAAATGTCATCTGACCGGGTGATTTCTACACTCACTGCCTCAGTCACTGCCTCTCTGATACGAATAGCTTTATACTGCTTCAGGTTGGAGTCTTCATAGAGATGCTCCTGTGCCTACAAAGTAGACACAGTGCTTGGTAACATCAAATGAAATAGCAGTCTCTCCTCAATTTCTTAAATAGAAAGTCAGCATAAACTCTGGACTCCTAGAAATACCTGTGTGTACATATGCACACACGTGCTCCATATGCTATGCAGTCCCATACAGAACACGTACCCTTCACACCACTGGGATGACCTCAGTCATTGAAACAGCTATTTATTGCATTAGTAGGCATGACAGAGTCTCTAGACTCTGTCTATATTTCATCAGTTCTGTTCAGTAGAGACCATTATCAATCAAAAGCAAAAGGTGACTACAACTGGCATAGTATTTCCTTGCAGTTACCCAAAAGCAAGCACGTGTTGTAGTAGTAAGTGATGCTGGATATTCACACAGTTTCTAAAGTTAGACCACATCTTTTGGTGTTTGAATTTGAAATAGCATTGTAGACATCCACTTTTGAGTCTGGGCTCAACTGACCACAGGCAAGACTGCAATGAAAATTCAGGAATGCAATGCACTTCCAATTATGTATTGGAAATGATGCACCATTGTATATAGTGGTGTCATGTTTTTCAATCTTTCTGAAGCTCAGCTGTTTTTTTGCCCCTAATGCCATTCAAACATCTACTTACTGAAAGAGCCCATAAGACAAACATCAGCCCTGCAGAAACAACAACTGAAGTGCAAGAGACCCCCTGGACTCTATGAAATATTTACAGACAGCTTTAGGAGTGCCAGGATAAAGTAAAGTACTTCCAAGTGTGGGCAGAGACATAATGGATATCAAAATGCTTTCGCAGCCCTTGGTGAGATTTGTTTCCACAGACCTAGCTACAGTATGAGAAAATGTATGAGATCATCCCATCTGCTGCTGCTTCTTCTGAGAGGGAAGTGGTCCCTGGGCTCTGTTTTGTAACGCTTCACTCAGTCTAGCTCCGAGTGCCTCTGATAAGAGAACCATATAACCCACCTCTTGGGAGCCTTCTCAGTTTTTCCAAACATCTTTCCTTGCGGAGTTTTTAGCAGTATCCCACCCAGAACGGTTTAACGTGGTATTTATAAAGATACTTCAGTGTCAAGATCGTTATCCTGTTGATTTCATATTTAGCACCGTAGACAACCCTAAATCATTCCCCAGCCGGTATGCTGGTCATGGCCCTCAGGTATCTGTCTGTTGTGGCATTCCTCACCATTTAAGCACACTAAGGCTGTGCTTTGCTGTTGCTGAGCCTTCATAAACAAATTCTTTCTAATGTTTTCAAGCCTGTTCCTTCCTGTCTGCTCTTAAGACATGTTATTATTATACAGGAGGAAAATCGAAGAGGAGAATAAGAGTAAGACGTCTCATGCTATCATGCTATGCCAGATGCGCAGGCATGGAAAGATCCATTTACAATATCTGGCCCATTTGCAGCATTTCATTCTCACCTCTAGAATTTATGATAATGCTTCCTCTCCCTCCCCCCCCCCCCCCCCCCACTTCTTCTTCCTTTTGCATTTCTAACATATGCCTTATCTTAACATCATCATCAACCCTCTCACTGAAAAAGCTCTCTGAAAGAAAGCCCTGAAATGCACAGGGGCACAAAGTCCTGCTATGGCAATACTAAGCTGCTCTTAAAGCGAGGTTCTCCTTGGGTAAATTCCCATCCCAAAAGCAGCTTACCATCGTGACACCATTGACTAAGTGATCATTATTCTAATTTTACTCTCGAGGAAATGTCTTATTATCAGAACCCTTGACTTTTCCATTGTTATTTGGACAGGTTAGGGAAATGCAGCTGCCTCTAGCAGAGGTTAAACAGGAAAGCTTTCTGCTCTCACGCGTCTCAACATCAAGATGACAGAAAGTCTCCTTGCAGGTTTTGTTTCCATGATTTGCTCCCGAGGGACTGTACAAACGTCACAACTGAACAGCCATGCAGGAGAACTGAGTTTAAAGGACCTAATCTGGCATCCTCATAGCACTTGTTTTCTTTGCATATTATCCCTTTTGCTTTAAGGGGAAAAAATAACAAAATAAAAACAAAGCCTTTCCCTCATCAAAACAGCCTTTAAGAATCATGAAGATTTCCTAAAAAATACAGATTACTGAATACCATGGGGTTATTTTTTGTTTGATTTGCTTTCTTTTAAGAAAAAAGATGCTAAAATGGCTTTCAAGTGGTGGAGGAACGTGTACACGAGCTTTAACATTTCATAAATACTTACAATTCAAGAAGAATTATTTTTAAACAGTGTGACCACATTCATTTAGCACGGCTTATTTGAAGCGCTAACAATGTCATGGACTACACCAGCTTTCTTGTGAATCACAGAATTGTAGGGGTTGGAAGGGACCTCCAGAGATCATCAAGTCCAACCCTCCAGCTCTCTAGCCTGTCCAGGTCTCACTGAATGGCAGCACAGCCTTCAGGTGTGCTGAAAAAGCTCTCTGAAAGAAAGCCTTGAAATGCAAAGAGGCACGAGTCCTACTAAGGCCAGACTAAGCTGCTCTTTACGCAAGGTTCTCCTGGGGTAAATTCCCATCCTAAAAGCAGCTTACCAGCATGACACCATTGGCTAAATAATCGTTGTTCTAAATTTACCCTTGAGGAAATACTGTCAAGTAAGACCATACATTTGTCTAAAAGCACAGCACAACTCAACAGCAGTCAGGTGCATCTCAGTGCACTGGTTCAGTAGGTAGAATGAACTCCATGTTAGGAGAAACTGTCTTCAAGTTAGTACTTTCCTGAGCAGAGCAGTGCATATTTCAGCACACTACTAAGTGTAACACAAAACACTGCTTTCGTTTGTTCCACTATTATAAAACATGTTGACTTCTGCTGCCTGCAGGACTTTCAAATCTAACATGCCTTGCAGTAGCTGCACTCCCTATAGGGATCCCATCTAAACATTTGCCAAGGACTGTCAGCTTATAACCTCAGGAAGAGGGAATTCTGTAACAAAATACAGAGTCCAAATGGCAAAAAGAAGAATTGTAAAGGGAAAACAAAAATAACATTGAACTTTATTATCAGTACATGAAATTGATATGACGCTATACTGACAGTTCTAAGAAGTTTTCTCATCCATACTCCTTGGAATACAGGTGAAACTCTACTTCCCGTCTTCAATACACACACCGGGTTAATACCTGTCGTGGTGTTTCAAACTGAATTCCAATTTGTGGAAGTGCTGTGATTCACAACAAGTAGTTCTTTTTGAGGCAGTGTCTATTATTAAATAATAGTGATAGTTAGAAGCTAGGTAGGAAAGTGCCCATCCCTGTCTCACTCATGGAGTGAAAAAGACTGTATGTTCTGGAACAGAATAGTTGCACTTCCAGCAAGTAATGATATCTCCTAATACTGGGACAAACTCAGCAATGCTGAATCATCGTTATTCTAATAGTCTCAGAAGATGGGAAACAACCATGACTTGAAAGATGTAATTCTAGATAATAAATACCGCAGAAGGAAAACTATGAACAATTATGCAGGGGAACTCTTTCTGTACTCACACAGCTTTTTCCTTTAATGTTATGATTGTTCTTCACTCTATCCACTTTGTTTTCACAAACACTGTGGAATGCAGATGAACGCCAACAATTCATCGTGTTTATTTCACAGCTGTTCACTTCATGAGCCTTTATGGATGCTTTGCTGCATCTTCCTAAAGTATGCTCCCAGTGCGATGCTTTGATTCCAAGGGTAGGTTTGCTCTGTCAGGCTGCAGACAAAGGAGCTCATTATAGCTAACTAGACCAACAAGGCTTTCACTTTCTCGTGCATGACAAGAGCTCCTTACAATCCATAAATAGCCAGGTGGTTTGAGCAGACAAGGAAGAACAGATCTGATCCTCAAGTCCAATTAGTATTACACTGCTGAATCCATACCCACATCTAGCAGACACAGAATAGCTGTGGCATTCACTGCTCTCTGTAGGCTCTGTAGATGCTGAGTCCTTAAACAGACTAAATGGAGATTGAGAAGGATAAGCACAGCAGATCTATTAGGCTGTCTAAGCATTTTACATGTCATACTCAAACAGATTTCCTCACACGCCCAGAGTTTAAGATCGTGTGTACTTTACTGGAGCAAGAATACGATCAGTTTTTGTTGTGTTCATACTTCATGGTGTATATTTATACATTCATAGGAATGCAAAAGTTGCTGTTGGTGTTTTCCTCTTTAAAATGCAAAGAAAACATTTGATTTTCAGTTTTATTTCTGAAGGTGCTGAGTCCTGGCCGACACAGCTGCTGCTACTACAGGCACCAGCAGTCCACAGCCACCACAGTTAATCTGACCCTACAGCATCTCCATACAGCCATTAACACAAATGGCATTAGATGAATTCATAACCTTAGTGAAGTAAAAATGTAAAGCTATTACAAATGTATGTAGATCCATCCATTTCACCCATCAGACAAGCCCCTCTCAAAACACATTTCAACAAGGTTGGTTAAGAAGTGGCCCCAGGTCAGTAGTTACCTGCTTTAGAATGACTCTGTATGCAAAAATGAAGCACACCCCAAGCTTACTGCGCAACCCTTTCTGCCCCAGTCATTCTGAAGTTTGAATAGCTCTCCTTCAGTAGCTCAGAGCCGTTCCTCTAGGTTCCTGGGGCCTGGAAATTAACGATGTAGTTTCAAGGCACTTCTGGGCAGGATATACGTGTGGTCACACAAAGCAGCAGAGTTACATTCTATGCTTTGTGTTCCCTGACAGTGAGTGACAGGTAAACATGGTATACATACGTAATTATTAACACTGAAGGAGCACAGCTATAAAAAACACTTAGTTTGTGTCTATAAAATTGTTTTGTACCTTCTGAAGCATTTCACGAGTCCTCTAGGCAACTGGACTATATTCAAGATCCTTTTACTACACTATGTCTAAATAATGTATTTTAATTAGTACAGGGTCCCGAAAGCAGCTTCAGCCCTTATTTTTCAGTTGTTTCTATGGCAGTATCTAAATATTCAAGGTACAGTGAGAGCTCTGCAGGCAGGCAATGGAACACCAAGGATTACCCAGTGCAAAACCACCTATTCTAACAGCAGCTTTAAAAAGATAATCAATGTTAAACCTACCTGCAGCAAAACTCAACCTAACAGGCAAGATAACAAGCAGCAGAAGTATGAAGCACCTTCTCTTTTCGTGGCCACATGCAAAACAGCATTGAGAGCAATGCAAGAAAAGTAAAAGAGGAAAAAAAGACATTTCCCAGATCCACAAAAACTGGAACATGGCTGCTGATGTATCCAAGAAAAACACTGAGACTTATTTCTTTTCCAACTGTTGTTGTTGCTATTTGGGTACAGCAAGGCTCTGTAATAAACAAATGTGCTACACCATCCAGAATATTTCAAACATAGGAATTAATAACACCCAGCAAAACACTATGACCCAAATGCACTCCCAAGGTGGATTCCAGTATTTCACAACGTGTTTCTTGTGCTCCAAATGAAGCTCACGTGCTAAGCCCCCTCCATCAAGGAACAGAAACTGTGGGTTACAGGTGTTCCTCGGCATTTCCACAGTTGTTCTGTTGTCCAAGGGGCACTATTTCTTCTTGAGAGCTCTCTTTCCTTCACCCTTCTTTGGTTTTTCCTTTCCACGGAGCTTTTTCAACCGCCTCATCTCCTCTTTGAAGTCTTGATGCTCATCTCTAAATAAGGGAGAAGAGAAAAAAATTGCTCTATTTCTTGGAATATCTAGATGGAAAAGCTCCTTCGAACCACATGATAACGGAAAAAAATATGTCAACTTTCTCAAACAAGAAAGTCCATACTGGAACACAGTGCAATATACAGTAATTTTGACTGAAATAATGCAAAAGAACTGCTCTGGATCTTTCAGAACAAGGTTGATCTTTTCAGCAAGAAACAGGGTGTGTGTGTGTGTGTCCATATTCACACTTCTGTGTGTATGCAGTTCTTACTCACTCAAACACAATGGAAAAAAAAAAAAAACAAAAAAAGAAGCAAGGATGAGAATTTCCCTCTTAGCATCTAACCCAGCAGTCTAGCAATAGCACACTGCTTTGACACGCTATACACTGAGTTCAGGTCAAAAGCTTCTGAGGAGAGAGGGGTCTGTGGAGCAATAATCAGTACATGACTCTGCCCTCAGGTGACTTTAACAACGAGTTATGAAGAAAGCATCAGCTCCTCTACAACCTCAACAGGAAAATAAAACAGAGGAGGATGAAGGTGCTGACTGAGATAATTAACCTTCACTAATGTTATAATAAATTCTATTTAATGTCTGTTACCAAATTCTCCTGAACAAAGCTATTTTTCAGAAGTGGCACCTGTGTTCAAAGTGGCCTAAAATGGCTGCACTGCTATTTTTAAATGCAATTTTTCTAAAAAAGAAACAAAACACTTACAAATTATTATAAGGTCCTTCTAGTCTACAACCCTTTGTCACATATTTCCAAGCAGGAAATCTGATTCTCTACAAGCTCTCTGTAAACACAGCAGCTAGAGAAGGAACCCTGAGATTAGGAAGGGAAGAAGAAGGGCGAGTTTCCATAAGCACCACATTCTAAAGTGGACTTTTTTCTACTCCTCCTGTCCAAAAGGAAAAAATTGCAACAGAACTCATCACCATTTCCTTCTCCAGTCCTGCTCCCAATCTATGAACAGGGCACTTGCCTGTAGAGACCAAGAAAACGGAGTTTCTTCATGAGGGCATAGTAGGTGTTGTGAGGAGGATACCAGTCGTAGACCTCCTTTCTTCTGGCTATAGGCTGCTCACTGAATAACTTCACAACCTTCATGGATTTTGAGTCAGTCGGCCTGACAACTTCTCCAAAGATCTGAGCACTCAGACGGGCCATTCGAAGGGCATAACTGGAAACGTTGGACATTTCCCAAAGGTGACTGGGCACAGATACACAGTTGGATCTTCCTGCGAAAGGAAACGAGATCCACAGTTCTAAGATGACTGAGCACTGCAAGCTACCCCATAATTAGAGCAATCGAACCAACTCATTGTACAATCAAAACAACTCACTGTACATCTGAAGTAATATATTCCTTCCACAAAATCGGCCTAATTTCAATACATATATAGTCTTTCGTATAAAGAATATGCCAACACTACCTTACACACTATCTAGGACATTACAGAATTCCCTATGCTGAATCACCTTCACACCATGCCTAGTTTTTCTTAGCAGTTTTCACCAGCCTGCTCTAAGCACAGAAGCAATTACAGAGTGGACTCTGTGACAAATGGTGCCCCATTATGATGCTTCTGACTTCCACAAAAGCACAGGACACACGATAAATATACTGAGAAAGCAGCCTGGAAGTTTTACTCTTGAAAATTTCACACTTTGTTTAAAACACTGCATGAACTTTGCTACAAAAATGGCCTATTAATTGCACAAAGAAACGTGTTTCTCTAACAATCTGAACCACCAATTGATTAAAGGCTTCTGTCCCACCTCAATTCCATATTCTTAACTATTTCTACCAGCTGTCTCTCCGTTTTCTTTGCAAATCTTACACCATTTCAAAAAAGGAAAGAAAAAAGGTATTCTAAGTTAAAGAGAATAATGGCAAGAGCAACAAAAGGGAAGGCCAAGTGCCGCAGACTTCTAAATAAGGCAACCAGCATAATGGGAAAAGACTGCTCTCAAATGATGGCAGGGTGGCACTTCAGCTCGTGCATCTATTACACAGGGGAACGACCGCTGACTTGCTAAATCAATCATTTCAGCAAATCTAGTCCTAATTCCCACACAGAGATAAAACAAATCATCCCCAAACTGACATCACATCACTGCTCTGAAAAGTATTACCAGACTGCACTCAAACGCAAAGCTCGCTTAATCTCTTCCAAATGCAGCCTTAAGATTAAAATACCTCGAGCCCCTACGTGCCGCAGAGCAGTGGGCAGGGGACCTGCTTTTCACTTAGAATCATAAAATTGCTCAGGATGGAAAAGAACTTAACGAACATTGAGTCCAAACACAACCAAACCAAACTACCCTAACAACCCTCTGCTAAATCATGTCTCTGAGCACCACATCCAAACGGTTTTTAGACAGATCCAGGGATGGTGACTCAACCACCTCCCTGGGGAGCCCATACCTGTGCTCAACAATTTTTTTTGTAAACAAGTTTTTCATGATATGCAGCTTAAACCTCCCCTGGTGCTACCTGAAGCCATTTCCCCTCATCCTGTCACATGAGAACCCCTAAATGAAGCCAGATTGTGCACGTAGAGTTGGTGACGTTGGTTAATCACTGCCAGTCCAACAACATGTGAGAAATAAGGAAGGTGAAGGCTACACTCTGTAACACCCTGCTTCAGGGTGACCTCAGACACTGCTGGGTAATCGAGCCGTGTATTTCCAGCCCTATGCACCTTCCTATCACATCAGCTCGCCTCAGACCACCTCGTTCCGTCCACAATCCCCCCTTTCCTCACATCCCCACAGCCAGGGACACACAGCCCACCCCGGGAGCGCGGTCCCCACGAGTCGCGGCCGACCCAGCCCAGCCCCCATCAAACCCCGGCCGCTCCGCCGCTCTCGGCCCCTCCTGCTCCCCGCAGCCCCTCTCGCTCAGGGGGGGGGTTCGGCCTCAACACTGCGGCGCCCGGGGCCGCTCGGCACGGCAGCAATGAACCGCTTACCCCGCACAGCCCCGCACCCACCAGCGGGCACGGCGGGCCGGGAAGCGGAACTCAAGGAACTGGGCAGTACGCATGTGCGGGGCTCAGCCCGGTCTCTTCAGCTTCTCCCGCCTTCCTGTGCAATGATCGCGTTCTTTAAACGTGACGAATCCCGAAATATTTATACCGTGTAAACTAGAATGACTAATTTGATGTCAAATTTTATTTAGAAACTCCAATTAGATGCTTCTGCTGCCCGTGTGAGGCATTGCTCAACACAGGTCAAGCAGATTGAGAGCTGATCCTTCCCCTCTGCAATGACCGACTGTAGGAACGTGCTTTAGCTGGGGGTTGGACGAGATGAACTCCAGAGGGCCCTTCCAACCCACAGCGATTCCGTGATTATTTGTAATCATTTATTTCCGTGTTTACAAAGGAGAAGCGCAGCCCTGCTAGTCCCACCGAGGGGGCGGCCTCTTGCAGGGCGGCTGTGGGTCCTGGTCGTCGTCGGCTCTTCTCTTCGGGGGCCGCCGGGTGCTCTCAGGAGAGTGGCCGGGAGTGGAGGGGCTGCTGCCCTGGGCAGATGGAGCTGCTGCCGCCGCCGGCTCCATCTCCTCGTTTATCGCAGGAATGTCAGCCCCTGCTGTGCTGGGCTGCTCCTCTCTGCTGGATGTCGAGGGGCTGCCATAGAGTCCGGGCCTTGATGGGAAGGTCAGCTGTGGGGAGGCTGCGGGGCCAGGAGCGGCCACACGGCTGTCCTCCTGCCCCCAGGCTGCAGGTTCTTCCTCCTGCCCCCCAGACACGTGGGCGCCCTGCAGACCCAGCAGTCTGTGGGCCTCCTGGCTGCATTGGCGCACGATGGTGTCGACCAGCTCGTGGATGAACGGCTCAGCTTCATCCCTCAGCACAGGCCATATCAGGTCTGCCAGCCGCTCAGTGTCCAGCCCGATGTCACACAGGCCGTTCTGGATGAAGCTCTCTGCAGCCAATGTTGGCCACCAGTACATGCCCAACACGGTGCTCAGCCTTTGGCGCAGCCAGGGCAGCACAGGGGCCAGGATCTCCGGGTGCAGCTGGAACAACTGTGCCCAGGTCTCAGCAGGGAGACCGCCTGCTGTAGGCTCCTCCTCGTCCTCCTCGTCCTCCTCCTCATCAGCCTCCTCACCTTCCTCCTCATCTGCCTCCTCATCCTCTTCCTCATCTGAGAATGGCAGAGGAGACATCAGAGGAGACGACGAAGGGCTGAAGCCGAAGGTCCGAGCAATGCCCTCCTGGAAGCAGGCAGGTACTGGTGGTGCTGGAGGCCAGATGACGAAGTTTAGGTCGTCGTCATCCCACTCAGCGACCTTGACCACTTCCATGTCCCTTCTGCAGAGCGGGCAGCTCTTGTTCTGCTTGCCCCAGCGCAGGATGCAGCCGAGGCAGAACCCATGATGGCACGGCACTGCGTAGGCAATGTCCTTGCGCACATCATTGCAGATGGGACATACCCATTGCTGCTCCGCTGCCATGGTCCTTATGCTGTGGCCTACTGTTCTTCACCAGAGCCTCAGCGGTGAATGTTGAGCACTGCAAGAGGGAAAGAGGCCGCGATCATTCTCCATCCCATGGACAGACAGAAGAAAAGCCCAGGTCCCTCAGTATGACACCTTCCCGGCTCTGAGGAGCCACCCCATGCTCCATGCCCACGGAGGTCTCTGAGGCTGCAGCCCTGGCCCTGGCAGCTTCCCAAGTCCCAGCACGCACCCAGTCTCTACCCTGGGGGACGTGTCCCCACCCCGCTCACCTCTGCTGCTATGAGTGCGCCCTGTGGGGTCCCGGCTGCCTGAGGCAGGCAGGCCAGGGAAATACAGGTGCTGGCTGTAGGGACAGGCAGCGAGAGCCGCTGCCAGCAGTGCCCAAAGCACAGCCCAGCACCCAAGACAAATGCTCGCTCCACTTCCAACCTCGCACAAGCGCTCAGCAGGAGTCCAGGCTCGAGACTGACTGGGCCAGGCTCTGCCTGCACCCAAAGATGAACAGTGATGGTGCTGCAGTCACAGTGCATTGCTTCATGGCATCACAGTCTATGGCTCAGTGATGTCACTGCAGCCCTTCTGCCCCCACAGCATCCATCTGAACAGCACCTCGAATTCTTGTGTCTGTACATGTGTTTGGGGTAACCGCATGTCCACTTCCAGGCACTGTCACTCCTTCTCCATGTGCTATGCAATCCTTGAGAAGAAAGTAAATTTTATAAACATGATGTCCATTAAGTTGGTGTGGGAAGATAGCAGCACTGTGCAAGTGGCTACCCCAACTCTGTTTTGGGTAGAACTGAGGCTTTGTGGAAGCATATGTCTAGGGAGTTGGGTGCGGAGGAACATTTTGAGTTTCAACAAGGGCAAGTAGAGGCTTGCACCTTGGAAGTAATAGCTGCATGCATCAGAACAGGTTAGGGAAAGGAGCTGGAAAGGAACTCTGTGGTGAATAACCTGTGTGTCCTGGTGGGCAATATGTTGTCCATGAGCCAGCAGTGTGCCCTTGTGGCCCAGAAGGCCATTGATATCCTGGGGTGTATTACAAGGAGCATAGCCAGCATGTGTTCATCCTGTGTGTCCTGAGGAAGACTGAGAATCACTGGTGAGAATGTCTCATCATTGTTTATAAATCTGAATTGTTCGAGTTAAATGAGTGGGGCCAGTCTGTACTCAGTGGTTTGCAGTGACAGGACCAGAAGCAACAGACAAAAACTGGAACACACGAACTTACATACAAATAGGAGGAAGAACTTCTTTGCTTTTAGGGTGATGGAGCCCTGGAACAAGCTGCCCGGAGAGGCTGTGGATTCTCCTTCTCTGGGGAGGGAGAAGTAAGACCCCTCTGGATGCTTTCCTGTGTGACATACTGTGGAGTAGGTGCTTAAGCATGGGTTTAGACTCGCTTATCGCCAGAGGTTCCTTTCAACACCTACAATCCTTTAACTCTGTTATTCTTCAGAGATCCAATGTTGTTGCCTCTGAGTGTGCAAGCGTGGTGCTCCAACATGGCTAACATACATGTACAGTTCTGTATTAGTTTGTTTCTTCTGCCTTTTTTTCCTTAAAATTATGTTGTTCCTCTTGTCAGCAGTGTAGAAACATGCAAATATTATTAAGTCTGAGGTTTAAATAAAAATGTACTCCCACAGGTATGTATGTTCATTATAACATTAGTGTTAATGCCGGGGTTCTGAGGAGAACTGTATGAGAAGCACCCAGCTAGGATTAGCATGTTAGCCAGGAAGGCAGCATGCATGGATTTGGAAAGGTATATCAAGGGTTCAGTGGTCAGCAAGGCCACAAATCAACATATGTGGAAATTTGCAGAGGTGAGTACAGTCTGGATTGCAACCTACATAGCCATAGTTGTTCTTGAGCACTCATCTGAGCCATCTGTATTGCACTCCTTCATCTGTGTGCAGCTTACCCACCATCGTACTAGTGCAGAACAGTGAGGTGGTTATGGAAATGAGGTGCATGAGAGCTAGGCCTCCAGCTCTACAGGCTGCTGTGCTGAGCCACCTGTCTGATCAGACCAAGTTAATGATACCTATGTAGCACTGGAAGCGTGCCTTGAGTCTTTGGGACTTGTAAAGCAAACATCACTGCTCTGAGGATTCCGCAGTCCAAATTAGACTTGACATGCTAAGGGATGATAATAACAGGGAATGGAAGGAAGCAGTAGGGGATGACAGCAGGAAAGGGCTTGTGATAAGCTGAATTTCATGGATGCATTGCTGGAGCCTCCTGAGGTTTTTGTTGTAAATAGAGCGGAGTGTTTGGACTTGTCAGCAATTATTTAGGAGCAGATCAGTGGCAGACAGGTGAGCTAAAATGTTGAAACTCCAGAAAGGAGTTAAAAGAGAGTGAGTTGATGTGGGGCTTAGAAGCAAAATGGGTGTTGTGAGCATGGGGACTACTGTTAGGAAAAGAAACTGAGGGAGGGAAGAGCAGGGTGGATCACAGCAGAGCAGTGAAAAGAGGAAGCGGGCTCATGATAAAGACCTCTTTATAGATTGTTGGCAATATTTTGGACTGGAATTATTTGGTTTGATCAGTAATGATCTGGAATTACTTGTCTGGTTAATTGTGACAAAATACAACACAAGCCTCTATTATTTTGTCCCAAGAAGACAAACGCATATCCAGAAAGAAGAAAAGACCAGGATGAGAGTTAGCCCACTGGCACTTGTTTATTGACACTTTCAAGGAGAATCTCAACGTGCTTCATTTGATCTTGGAAGAGAGACACTGGGGTGGTTCCAGTAATGCACAGTAATCAACTTCACTCTGAAATCTTATGCTTGAAACTATTATCTCATGCTGTAAGACAATTTCTAACATCCTCTTATAAATATTGATATGACAGAACAGTCTTCATCTGAGTCAAATGGAAAGACCCTCGGAGCGTTTGGTAAAACTGCATTGGCTACATATGTGTCTATTCATTTTTTATGTGATCATGATTAATTTGTGAACTTCAATTGTATTATGTTGTGCAACGATTCAAGCTGAGCCATGGAGATGTCTAGCAGTGCAAATCCCTCTGGAGACAACGTGTTGCATGAAGAGGCTGGCAGACTTTGGGTGGGCACTTGAAGGATATTTTGACTTTAAAATAGCTCATCAAACTAATGTCTCAGAGTGAAATCTACAAAGACGCAGCTATTAAATGCTGCCGCTCCAGATGTCTAATATTGGAAGCACTAGGGGAAGAGATGCAGCAAAAAAAGAAAAACAGAAATTATTTGCATCTTGAGCTTATTGCTTACCCAAGCAGCTGGGCTACTGGGGCAGCTTTCTCGCCTCCTGGGGAAACAGAGCAAGTGCTCTTCTTCTCTCTATTTTTTGATGCCTTCCGAATGATGCCTGAAATGGTAATGACAGTCCTCCAGAGGAGCTGCAGCGTGTCTCTTTTAATGGCAGATGAGCTGTTTGGCATAGCAGGGGGTGCACGAAGCTGAACAGGCAAGTGAGTAGATCTCCACGCATCTACATGTTTGTCATTTAGACTGACTAATTTGTAGTTCAACAGTACGTCAGAATAAATGATCAGTGATAGATTTAAGTGAAGTATTTAAGGCGGAAGAGAAGGAGTTTTTCTTTGTGGTTAGACCAAGAGGCTGGGAATGAGTGTTGTTCAATCTTGCTTTATTTGTAACTCCATCACTAACTCACTGAATGACCTTAAGCAAGTCAATTAACCTACCTGCCATTTTATTCCTCTGTAAACTGGGGATAACAATGTTTCCTTCAGAAATGAGTTGTGAAGAATAATTGACTCTTTGAAAAGGGTTCAGCTTTCCCTGATGAAAAACTTACCACGCAGGTAGAACATTATTGTTCCTTTACCAACAACATACATCATATGCAAGAAACTTCTAAAGGCAACATGAATAAAGGCACATTTTCTTGGCTGGAACATAATATTAAAGGGAGGAATGAAAGAAAAGAAAAAAAAAATTAAGTGATGAAATGATGGAATCATCTGAAAATAGGAGAAATAATGGAGATACCTGGCTTACTGCTGATAAAAGCTCTGGTAGCTTCTCTCCCATCATCTCTTGCAGAACTCATCTGAAGGGACATACATCAATGCTTTAAAAGGGAAAAAACCAGCTGTCCATCTCTAACTCTGTTTGACCAAGTGTAAAAAAGAAGAGTGAGTGAGAATGTTCCAGCAGTACATTTCTCAGGAAGGCAGCCATCTCTTAAATAGAAAATGTGGGGAGATCGTTTGAGTCTGTTTGAGTTCACATTTCTGTTTCTGCATGCTGAGATGGCCTGCTCTTGTCAAGATGAAGTCTTGGATCTAGATCACAGAGGGTGGTGACGCACTGGAGCAGGTTGCCCAAGGAGGCTGTGGATGCCCCATCCCTGGAGGCATTTAAGGCCAGGCTGGATGTGGCTCTCTCTGGGCAGCCTGGCCTGGTGATTGGCAATCCTGCATATAGCAGGGGGGTTGAAACTCGATGATCACTGTGGTCATTTTCAACCCAGGCCATTCTATGATTCCATCAAAACTCTCAGGTTTGTGGGCTCTAGGCTCCCCTGGGTTTCAGCAGACACTGATGATTCGTGCCCCTTTGACCTCTATGGTGCATTCCAGAAGAGATTTTTCTCCCTGCTTTTCTGATTTGGTCTCTCCCTCTGTTAGCGTATCCTGACCAGCGCTTCCCAGGATACATCTATCTCTCTGGGAACACTTTTGGTACCCACTCCCTGGCTGCCTCTATTTGCCAGTCAGCAGGTTTTCCAAGATCTGGTTGGATCCCCAGGTTCCTAAGACATCTCAGTGGCACTCTTTTTAGTTCTAAATGTTATCAAACAGCCTTTCCTTTTTCTAGCCATGGAAACAAAGAGTCCCCTTGAGGACCTTTTGTTTTAGTTGGGAGTTTCTTCAGCCCGTGAGAGCATTCTTCTGTGCAGCAGCAGGGTACTTACTTAGAAGTATTCAAGGTCTTTCTACCCACAGATTGTGGCTTGTCTTTTCAGATGCAGAGGGTTGGTTTTTGTTTTATCTATTTATTTTCCATTCAGTTCAGTGTTCTCAATGGAACAGCTTCAGAGTGTAAGCCATAATGACTATATTGCATATGACTGAATGTCCCCAAAATGTTGTCAAAAGCATTTTAAAGTCTTCATTTTCCCTTTCTGAGTTAGGTAGTCTGCACAAACTACTCTGTGGAGGCATTAAGATCTTTTGTTGTCATTTGCTTGTTCTAAGAGGCTGAGGCTCATCACTGCTCTATGAATGACCTTGTTATATTCAGTGCTAGCACAGTATTCAAAGCACTGTGAGGTTTGCTGCCCTGGTCGTAGAGATGCCATCCTGCTGAGCCATCATTACTCTGAGCTTCCTGGAAGTGCAGGAGGTGCCTTGGAGAGCTCTTTTTCCATCGATTAAACAGACAAGCAGCAAACTGCTAATGAGCTTCAAAATCCTACTGTATGCAGCCTGGCTGCAGCAGCCCCGGTCTGCCCAAGAAAGGAGTGAGTTCTGCCTTGAACAGGATTTCTGAACATGGCAACCAGGTGCCTGCAGATCTGAGCTTTCCATTCTTCGTGACTGTAACTGCTGCCAGGCTGCCAATCCCTGGTGAATGGTCAGCTGCTACGTAGGGTCTCCAGCCCTTAATTTTCTTGAATACAGGACTTCAGATGTCCCTCTGGCCTTAAACTGGCATGTGGGGAGGAAATCGACTTACTATCCCACCTGGATACTCCAAACAGGCATTTCCCTGAATCTCTTTGTACCTTACAGAGTTTGCATCCACTCACTGCACTGTAAGCATCTACACCGATGCTGTAAAGCACTTTAAGATGCCCAGCTTCTGAAAGGCGCTTTAGAAGAGAGACATCAAGCTGTAGGTTTCTGTAAATGCTTCGTTTTGTGTGTCAGATTTAGTAGCACAGCACATTGGATTGCAGTATTCAATGAAAAGATAACAATGGCATGTGCAACTAACCACTCTTGTGATTTTTAATTCAGCGTTGACAGAAAAAGAGCAGTCATTAAGGAGCTGCTGCCATCTCTTAGTAAATGTGCACTGGTTACGGTTCTGCTGAAATGTATGCATTTTCCTTTCCTTTATTCTTTGTTAAGACTAACAAACCAATGACAATTGCATGGAAACAAGGTCTGCTTAGGAATTCATCCCATCCTGCTGTGTGTTTCCCACCTGGAGCTGTAGGCTTCTCTTTGTGACCGAATCAATTCCTCAACAACTAATTGTGATATCACAGGGTTAAAGTTTCAGATGGGAAAATGAACTGCAGAAACGAATGAACTCTGGAGAGCCAGATACTTTCATGCAAATATTGTCGGTAATATTAAATGAGGAACGATAAATGCAAAACTGTTGTGGACAGCAGCATGCGTATATCTAAACAAGGTGTTTATCGCCCAAGATATCTGCTGCTTTTGTGTAGATGCACAATGTCTGTACACTGTATATACCTTTATACATAGCAACACTCTTATTTTGATTCTAAGTATGGCTTCTCAGCTAGGGCTTTCACAGCCAAATGAAATACATAAAGATAGAGGTCTCCTGTGTCATGTTCCAAAATGGGGGGTTGCTTTTAGAGAGCAGGATCTTTCTAAGCAGGTACTGTTTTGTGGTTTGATTGCTGGTTTTCTTTCCAGTCCATCCTGCGATGATTATTTATGATCTATGAATTCTGATTTTTAACCGATCCTTGCTCTTCATTCATGACTAAAAGAATTAGCAAATTGATTTGTCACTTAAGAAACAATCACAGGTATGATTCATTGCCATAGATTATATATTAGACTGCACCTCTGTCTTTCAGGGGATTAGTTGACAGACCTCTGCTGATGTAACCTGTGTCCAGAAATCTCTCTGGGCACAAAGAGCTCTGAAATCTGGCAGAAGCTTAGGGCAAGTTGTGTATTGTGATTTGCCATGTGAATTAATAGTATTGTGTGCACCTGTGCATAACACTCCATGTGTGCACTAAGTATCAATGAACTACAGTAAAATCAGACTTATTCAGGCTTTAATGTACTGCTAACCAGTGTGTTAGGTGTAGCTTTAAGAGTAAAAGTCACTTGTTACAGAATATTGGAAGCCAGGAGTTCTGAGATTTTGCTCTGAGTCAGTTTGTTCTTTTGCCCCAATATCTCAACTCTGCCATCTTGAATTCTTCTCACTGATTCTACAATCTCAAAATTATGAGTTTTAATGAAAAATAGTATTTCCTGTTTTCAGCTGAGCTGAAAGATGGAAATGTCAGAGAGCCTTCTTTCCTTGGTAGATTCCTTTTTGCAACAAGGAACCATGCTACTGAACTGCTGCATTCAGGATGTAGTCTTCATCACTGCAGTAGGCGATGGCTTTATCCTGCAGCAGGATTATGGGTAGGAAGTCCATAAGGTAAGCTTGGTGAAGCACACTGTGAACTGAATGAAAGTAGTCCTCCTAACAAGGAAAAAAGGTCTGTGGGAGAGAATTCATGTGTAACCTATTCAAACTCAGAGGAGAGGAAGCTGTAGAATGTGAAGATGTTGACTGTAAAATTGGCAAGGCAATAAGCAGGAAGCATAACAGAATGCCTGATACAATCACAGGGTGCACTAGGGTGAAGCTGAATCTCTGCCTGTGAAAACAAAGGTGAAGATGTATTTTTTTTTTATGGTAAGGAGATAAAATGGACAGAGCCGTTAGGGCCAAAGGTTGCCTGTGAGCCCAGCAGAAATCCCTCTTTTCATAGAAACGTATATACATGCAATATAGGCCTTTCTTTTTTTTAAAAAAAAGCAAACAAAACTTCTCTTGATGCATCTCTGACACTGGAAGAACTTCAGTGTTTCCTCAGGACTCAGCAGAGACAGGAACAAAGCTGGTTTTCATGAGTTGCTTTAGTGTTTGTTTCTGAGCATGGCGTATGTTTAGATACTACTGCCTGGCTGGGGAAGATAAAACATATGGGCCCAGCTTTAAAGACAGAGCAGTGAGCTCCACAACATTCTGCAGTGTATCACTCATGAGAGTTCAGCGTGCATGTAGGTGGCACTGGGTCTTGACTTCAGCAGACTAAGTTTGACTATTGGGTCCTGTTTTCAGTAGCTTGCAGCTGTGCTCAACTTCAGCTGGTTGGGCTGACATGTTCCAAGTGGCGGTGTCTGCTTTGGGTAGTTTGGGGGGAATATTTTAATTTTAACTTGCTCTGAAAAAAAAGGATATTAATATTAAATATTTAATTTAATTATTAATATTTTTTCCTTTGTCTTTGGAAAAATAACATCATACTGTGGTTCTTTTTAGTTGGGTATTGTCTTTTACCTGTCTCTGAGTGAAGCAGTTCAGTGTTGGCCATTCCCTGAGTTATACTGAAAAAAAAAGGTGCAGAACCACTCACCTGCATGTCTTCCTGCATTCTGCTCAGCAGTTAATTTTGTTTCCTCCATAAGAAAACTCATCTTTCCATGCTTACATTCCATTCAACTCCCGACCTCCCCGTTTGTTCTGTCTCAGCTCATGCATGGCTCTGTTCTTTACAACTTCAGGTCACTAAATCAAGACCTTAAGAAAACACCAGAATGTCCATGAAATGTTGTTCGTTTGTGTTCATGAAATAAGATACGTGACCGAATCCTGCTTTGTAGCCCAGGTGTGGTGGCTGTCTGGTCAGGAGTTTGAAACCTGGCAGAGGAATACAGCCAGGAAAAGTTGTAGGCTGAGAGTTAAGGTAGCTGGGTTGAAAACTGTGATTGGGTTTTATTTGTTTCTATGCTGGAGCTGCTGATATGAAGCTGAGTGAGTCAAAGAATTGTTAGTCTTCACAACTGCTGTCCACGTGATCCATGTTTTCTATGCATTCTGTTTCAGGTACTCTTGTACTGATTGGTAGAAATACCAACCATGGTGTGTGGAATCAAAGAGACTGGGAGCTGTTCTCTAAGGAAGGGAAGTGCTAAGTACTCTTAAAGTCTGGGTTCTAAACTGCTTTAATTGAGCACCCCAAATACCCTGATGTGTTGGGAAATATTGGCTTTTATCTACGTTTCTCAGCAGGGAACTGGGAAGATAATTTCATCAATGTTTGTAAAAAGCCCTGCAAGCATCAGAATGAGAACACTGTTATAGGAAAGCCCATGAGGAGATTAATCATTCAGTATTCAGTGCTGGATGCTCTGTGGCAAATAGTACATGCACCTCATGTTGGGTGATAAGGATAGGAGAACATTGGAATAGTGTTCATTAAGTGAGCAACATCCATCCTTTGCACCGAAAAAAGAAAGGAGAACCTTACAAAAAAATAATGCAGTGAAAGATTGCAGCATAATGTGCATGCATGAGAGGTGAGTTAATGTTGCATAGGTGGGTTTACATCCAGTGCTCACTAACTTGCTTAGTTTTGTGTTCCAAATGCTTTCTGTGGAGGTTCAGCAAAGCAGAAACCTGTGGGAGTTGTCAGGGGGGAGGGCAGCTGACAAACTTATATGGAGTTTTGAGGTTTACATCTACCTTTACAGAGCCTGTGCTTGGTTCTCAACCCACTCAGCACCCTGCAGTCTGTTGGGCTGATGGCTCAGCTGTTTGTGGGAGTTGCTATGGGAAGCTTCTGTGTAAGAGGCAGCGTCGTGTAGGTCTGAGTTGGTGTGGCTGGTGTAGTGGGGATTCACTCACACCGGTATCCAAGGTGTGTATGAACGATAAAAAGCATTAGTGGTTATAATTCATCCTATCTGTGTTTGGTTTGATTGCTGTCTTGCATTTTACATCCTGTAATTAGAGCAGTGAAGAGCCCCCAGGGTCAGCGCAACTCTAGGTAACACAATAGTAGCGGGAGCTCCTTGGGCTCCAGCAGGAGGTTCATTACAAAGAGGGAAGGATGGAGCCCGTGTAAATGGAACGTCACCTCTTGGGAAATGAAGAGCACAAACAGAAGGGGAATGTCGTGGATCATCTCTCCCTGCTGAATAAATCCCATCTGTGGCACTGATCCCAAGGATTGTAGTGGTTTGCTCAGTCCCCTCCCCCACTAGATGGCACTGAACCCATTTTCTTTAATAGAAGAACAAAATAATAAATAAATGAGGAAGGAGGGGAAAAAAATAAATAAATACGGTGGAGGTCATTTTGATGAAAAATAATAACAACCCGAAGAAAAGCAAATTGCGATTGGTTCTCCATGAGCTCTGCCCAGCACCTCACCTGCCTGCACTTCCCTATCGGCACTGCTGTTTGCGGCGGAGCTTTGGGACTGAGGGGCGAGGGAAGCTGGGGGCAGCGCGAGCATCACCCAAATCGCAACCCGCAGAAAGCAAAAACTGCGCATTCACAGCCCGATTCATTTAAGATCAATGAATTAAGTCCCGTTGCCAAGGCATCCTTAATTCACTGCAGGGCGAGGCTTCAACGTGCGCGTGGACCTTTTTTTTTTAATTTAAACGCCTTCCTCCCCGCTTACATTCATCTGCAGATCGACAAGGGTTGTTTTTCCCTCCCGTGGCGAGGTGGGTGTGGGGTGGGAGGAAGCGAATCTCGTAATGATCTGTTTGCACTGGGAACGGGCTGCCGGGAATAATCCCGAGGAGAGGTTGGGTTAGCAACCCAGGCAGAGGAAGGGGTGGTGATGCTGCATCGAGCGGTGCCGTGCCCCTCCTGGAAGGAAGGACATCGCGATGGTGAGGGAGAAGAGTGTTTAATCCTAAGAGTTAAAGTGAAGCTCGCCTGAAACCCAACACTTTCTCCTACATTTGTGTATTTAAGGTGACATGCAGGAGGATGTACCTTGCCAGCTGAGCAAGCTACAGAAACAGGCAGAAAAACACAAATGCACAGAGACTGCCGCTGAGACGGCTTTGCAGAGAAAAAGGTAAAACCTGGAAGTGCACGCCCTTACCCCCAGACTTCCAGTTCTGTAGTCTAAATGGAGGGCAAACCCTCCTGCACCTACTCTAAATCCTGCCTGACAACGCAGCAAGAGAACCATTAAACCAGGACCTGCTTCCTGCTTCTTTGTGGATGTTGGATTCTTAAATCTAAAGTCCAACCATTCATTCCATCAGCCAAAAATGTTTGGGGAAATCAGGGTTATTTTGTGTTCTCAAGCACCAGCTTGGCACCCGATGATGAGAACTGACAAAGAAATCCAGGCGCATCTCATCTCTGTTTGGGTGCCATACAAGAAACCTGTTGGCCATCTGCTTATAGGATCCTGCAGCTTTTTGACCACATAGTTCTATATCTTTTCCCCTAGCAGAAGACAAACATGGCTGCTCCAAGCTCATGGCAAAACTTAGTTGGTTTTATGTACTGGCATGCAGCTGCTTGAAAAATCCTCTTATAGAAGTCGATCCACCTGAGCTGAGCTGTTTTATTTTCTTGTATTGTTTTAAGACTTAGAGCTCTAGAAATGTACCTCTTGATGAACCACAAAGGGAAGTTATTGCCAAACATTTGTAAACTGGTGCCTTGTTTCAACAAGACAGTCAGCTTTATCTGGAGCTTTCCAGGCACAGTTAATATTCATAACGCAGCGCTGAAATGTTGCAATTGAGCTGTTTTAGCAGCTGCACTCATCGCTGCATCTCTGGCTTGGACTTCCCTGTGTGAGCTTCTCAACCTCATTGGGGGCTTTGACAATATGGCGTACTTGAGAAGAAACATGGTTTAGTAGGAGAGGTGCCCTTATGTGGTTGGAATGTAAGCTTTTGTAGCACTCAGTGCTGGGGAGACACAGGGCTGTGGGCTTCTTGGTGCAATAGGAGCGACTGTGAGATCTGCTGTGTTATGTGCTGTGGGAGTCAAACAGTGTGTGCAGTGGGACCCTGCTGCCAGCCCAGGGATGATGCGCTGGTGCTTTCAGAGCAGGGTGTGCCAGGACACAGAGCTCGGGATGCAAGGGAAATAAACGATGGTGCTTATTTCCTTTTTGTACAGCACCATTTGGGGTCTGGAGTCCTCGGTTTTTTGGATCACGCAGAATCCAGGTCTCAAATCCAGGGTGGGCTCACGTTTCGAGTTACAGAGGAGGTGGGGTTCATTGGTGTGGTCAGAAACAGCCACGGATGTCTTGGGTTTGGGTGACACAGCGTAGGGTCTTGTGACCGAGTGAGCAGGATCCGCTTAAATCCAGGTTTTATCTTCTCCCCTCGTAAGAAAGTAAGGCTTCGACATTTCCTGTCTGCCAAGCGGTGCAGTTTATCTTTAAGGAGGCCAGAGAAATAAGAAATGAGTCTCACGTTGCATGGGTGACATCACTGGCTTTTGGCTCGGCGCTCTGTATTCTCTGTCTGTAGGCTTTAGCCAAGGCTGCGGGGCTCGGTGTTTGAACAAGGAAAGATTCCCAGGTGTGTGGAAGATTGGATCCACTCTTATTTAGGTTAAAAAAGGGTGAAATGAGATTTCTAAAGCCCGTGGACTCCGGCGCGCCTTCTGTTGCTTTTGATCTCTGCGTGATGGGTGAGTTATTCCCATTAGAGAGAAACGGAGAGGAAATTTAAGGAGAGGAAAAAAAAAAGATGTCTGAATACATCTCTGCTGATGCCGAGGATACGTCTCACGTGAAGCCGCTGAGCTAAAACCCTCGGCTCCTCCGTTGGAGATCAGGCCATATGGCAGAGAAACGGCGCAGACCCAGAGCCGCCGGCAGCTGTTAGGGGCTGCCTTCCCCTCCCCGCCTAAGGTGTGCGCCGCTTTATTTTCGCCCCCGGTTTGTTTTGGTTCCATTCCCCCCCGCCGAGCTCCCCGCCCCGCTCCCGAGCATCCTCTCAGCCCTACGTAGCCCTGCCTTCATCCTGCAGATGGTTCACGCGCCCGTGCGTTAGGAGAGCGGCTCGCGACAAACCCAAGCGGCGCTGACGGAGGAAGGCGAACGAGCGGCGGCGGCAGGGGGTGGAGGAGCGATGCCGGGGCCCGGGAGCCGTGCCGCCTAGCGGGACCCGCCTGCCCGCCGCCGGGCGCTGCGCCCGTAGGCCCCGCGGTCCCTCGGCGCCTCCCGCCCTGCCCGGGCGACCGCTGCCACAGCCCGCCGTGCCGCCGCTCGGGCAGGGCTCAGGGCTGCCGGGGCCGCACGGTGACGGCGCGGCCGGCGGGACCGGGCGAGCGGCCGGCCAGGCTGGCGGGGAGGAGCCGAGCAGGTTCTGAAGCCGGGATGTCGGCGGCCGCGAGCGACTGAGCGTCTGAGGGACTCGGGCCGAGCCCGCCGACGGACAGACGGAGCCGCGCGCTCCTGCGTTGCCAGCCGCAGCCGGGGAGCCACGGCCGCGGTTTGAGTCGGCGGCGGTGACGGCTCATCCCGCTCCAAGCTCCCTCCCCTTGGACCCCTCGTTACACCCCAGCCGGCCGGATGGTGCCCGAGCCCAGCGGCTGACGGAGAAGAGACGGGTCACCCTTCATTGCCCCGCTGCTGCACGGCAGGTGTCCGCCCGCTGAACTTTCCGTCCTGCGGGGCCGGGCTGGATCTCCCGAGCCGAAAAGCCATCGCTGCCGCCTCTCCCAGCCGGCCGGACCGAGAGACATTAACGGAGCGGCCGTAGCCACCGAGTCCCCCCGGGGTTCGCGGCTTCGGCCCCTCCTCGTCGCGTCTCCTCCGCAGGGGAAGGGAGGCCGATGAACCCCCAGAACTGCTCCCGGGGCACAACTTGGGAGCGCTCCGGGAATCCTTCCTTAGCGTGGATGTGAGCCGCACGACGGGGGGATGCTCCGGGCTGCCTCTGCCCTGTGACGGCCGGCGGCTGCTCTGGGGCTTCGGCGTGGCCTCACGCTCAAGGGCTTTGCCTGTGGTGTGAAGATGTCCATGGTGTTCCCGTGAAGCTGAGGTATGGCTGCTGGAAGGTTGCTGCTGTATGCTGGCCTCTCTTTAGCTCTGTGCGCCCTGGGCATGCTGGCCGTGGCGATCTGCTCTGACCACTGGTATGAAACTGATGCCAGGAAGCACAGGGAGAGGTGCAAGAGCATCACCACTAAGAGAAATGATCCTGGTTTTATTTACAACTCCAACAACAACCTGCCTCTCAGGGCCAGCAGGTCGAGGTTGGACCGCTGGGAAGGGAAACTCCTCTTGGCAAGGAACAGGAGGCAGATCTTTGCCATGAGCGCAGTCGACGAGTGCAACAGACAGTACAACTCAACCAACATGGGGCTCTGGAGGAAATGCCACCGACAAGGATTCGATCAAGAGCTGGAGGAGCTGATTGCCAAAGGTAAGGTCTGTTTCTACCACACGCATGTGCCGGGCCCTCCAGAGCTGAGTGGGAGCTGAGCAGAGCCATTCAGGCTCCCAGGTGGAAGTGAGCATCCCTAGCCAAGCTCTCTCCTTGCCATGGGTGAAGCGCCTCAGCCGGGTGCTGCTTCCCAGGGCATCACCGAGGCAGCTTCCCGTGGGCTCTCCTCCATGGAGATGTGGGGCTTGAGAGCAAAGCAGAAGTGGGGTGAGAGCAGACACACCTCAGAACGTCTCTTTCATGTCTCTGTCTCTGAAAGCCCATCACCATGGTATCGGAATACTCTCCACGCAGAAGCAAAATGTATGAATAAAGCAGAGCCCGGATATTTCTGTTTGATTTTTAGTTGGAGCCTGCTGACTCAGATGAGGTCTATAGTATTTTACGAGATGCTACATATGTCTGTATTTCATCATTCCCTTCCCAAATACCCCATCGCTCCCAAACGACACCATTAGTAGTGCTCACATGTAGGCATCCTCAAATGGAGTGTAAACAAAGAGAAATAACAAGCAGGAGGAAACCCAGCTTGCTGTTTACACTAAGCTACGTTTAGAAATATTTTCCATACCTACAAAAGGTTGCATTAATTTATTAGGAGTGTTAGGAATCATTTTCGTTTAGAGCAGAGATGTGTCTGTCTGCCTGTAGCATTTTTGTGCTGTTCTTTTCTAGTCTTCTGGTCCTCCTCTTTCTGTTCTCCCCAAACGTAACGGCTGAAGATGATGGTCAGTTGCCTCAAATATCTCTTTGATCTGAAGTATAGCAAGATGAGATACACACAAACCCCTGTTTGTACATCCCATCCACGAGAGGTTTATGTTTTTGTGAGATGACTGGGATTCACTAAAGGATGACAGCATCTTTGCTGCCCACGGCGTGGTTACTCCAAACAGCAAAATAACATTTCCCTCCCATGGTTCTTCTGTGGCATTCAGATGGTTCTCTAGGGATTTATTTCCATCACAGTGAAATAACTGCTTCTTACACTGTATTCTCTGTCCTGAGGTCCATTGGTAGCCTGTGTTGACTCCCTTTCCAGACCGTGCGTGCAGAATTATTGCTTAAGTGGTGTATGCTCTCACGTGCACTTGCCATTGTATACATTTAGTTCTGTGTGTGTTAAAGGGAGTCATATGAGTATGTAGCACAGTACAGACCTGCACTGAAGCAGCGCACACAGGTGATGTAGTGGGGAGTCTTTCACCCCTAGATCCTTTCTGTGATACCAGTGACCCTTAATGTCCAGTTCTACTTAATGACCTTCATGGGATGCATTGGTAGCTTCAGTCCAGCTAGCAATGGATAAGGGTCTGCGTCCTGCCACCTCACTGCTCATGCCAGTGCCAAGGGATTTCCACACTCTGTCTAGCTGAGGGTGTGGGCTTGCTATGGATCACTCTACCACGTGCACTTTCTGGGCTCGTGGCACAATCTGAGAACTTCAACCTTGCCAGTGGGCAAACATCACACCAGAGAACTCTTTTGCCAGACAGAGTTTCAATTACTAGGGAGACTTTCTGTGTTGAAACAAGTTCACCGTTCCTCATTCAGCGCCCACCTCATCCTGGACTCAAGAATATCTGGAAGCTGGTGAGATTGCTTGGTGATGGCTTGGGTGTAAGAGCAGCTCTGTGAAGTGATAGTGATAGACAAAAAGGAGCACTGCACTCTGAGGTGGTTAAACATGGGAGAGGGTAGTCTTTGGAAGATGCTGTCACCACTGTGTGTGTATATGTGTTGAGCAGCCCTAAATGCACACTGATTCCTGGGCTTGGAATGGCACGTGCCCCTGAGCTCCTATCTCTGGTTGAATGCAAACAGACAGAAAACCACTGCTCGGGGCTGGTGCCCCAGAGTCAGGACAGCACAGACATCGGTGTCTTAATGCTTTGCCTTCTCTGAAGGCTTTCTGTGGATGCTTTACAAACAAGTTCGTAGTATGTTAAGAGAAACTTGAAAGGAGGGTCAGTCATAATGCTCAAAACCAATGGCGGTCTTCTTGGAGGAAGGGTAAGTCTCAGTTATGCTGAATGCATGTTTATATTAGTGTTGTAGAGGTGTGTTGCTTTGGCATCTTTGGGTTAAGACATGGGAGAGCAAAGATAATGTTAGCTTGGTAAGTGACTCGCTCACATATAAAACCAAGGATAGCAGTGTTATAAGATTGCTTATCCACTGTAAGTTGGCAGCTAGATCAAAAGGAATGAATGGATTTTACTCTTCCTTTACCAAAAAGTAATGTAAAATAACCACCTATTAAGAATACCTGGAATCTCTGAGCTAGAAATTTGATATGTGTGTGTTGGAGCTGTCTTTATAAGGGGAAGCAACTTGTGTCCCTATTTCCTCCTAAGGACAGACATCAGACATTCCTTTATGATCCACAGCTGTATGGTGACAGTGAAATAAGTGCATCTGCTGCTGCTGTCAGGTGTTGAAAACAGTTCTGAGTGGCAGAGGAGGCAGGTGTTCGCGGTTCATCTCGGCAGCACCACGGTGCTTGTCTCACTTGCCTTCCATGCCAGACGCTCATCTGGAGTTGGAGATTGCAGGGGTGGTGTTTGGGCAAAGCACGCCTTATGTGAATGTGATAACTGTAGTCATCAGATACCCTGACTGGAGTGCATCTTCTTGCACCGAGGAAATACCTCTCTGTGTAAAACCAGAGCTCCAGGGCAAGTGGTCATTGATACGCGGGGCCTTTTGCCCTCCATCCTTTGCCAGCTGCTAATTTAATATGGCACACCTCTTACAGAGCTGCATAACCTAATGTGGGTTCTGGCCCCAAATACCGCATATAATGCTACGTGTAATTGAATGGGGATGCTATCAAGTTTCTTTTTCTTCCTTTCTCTTTCTTTTTTTTTATCTTTCTTTTTAAACTGGACAGAAGCTAAGTGATCCATTTACTCAGAGACACACTTTTCCCTAGGCAAAACTTCCAGTTTTGAGAATGGTAGATTCGTCTACCAAAGGATAATAAAAAATAGTCATTAAGAGCCTAACTAGCTTTGCAAATACCCTGCAGTTATTCTGCTTGCGAACTCTGCTGAAATTAATACAAGCTGTAGGCAACGGCTCATGGCAGGATCAGGCCCTGTGGTATTTGGCAGTATTCTGATGCCAGTGGTTTTAAAAACCAGTTCTGCTTCTGAAGATTCTGGGTCACTACTGGAATTCTATTCTGTATTTATGAGATTTCTTGCAATTAAAACATCTACATTAGCAATACAGTTAGATAAATAGCCAGTGAATAAAAACAAATTTGTACAAGTGAGCGTACCTGGGGAGAGGCAGACAGAGGTGAGAAGCCAAAGGCCTGGAGGACATTCCAGCACTGCGTCAAAACCAGACAACTAATTTGTTCTCTTTGTTATACCTGAAAAGAAAACTAAGCATACAGAAGATACGTAAGCTACGATCAATAAAGAAAGTGCTGGAGCCAAACATGCAAACCCAAGGCTCAGTCCTGCTAACTTTTACTTGCTTGAATAATGTTCATTCCTGTGAACTGGCTATTTAGACTGAGGAGAAGCGCTCATGTAGAGGAGGGCCAGACGAAGAGGAAAAGCTTATGGGGCTGATCCTGCGATTCTGCCTTGATCTTCAGTGGAACATTTTAACATCTTGGGGCCAGAGTTTTGTTCTTGATAGCTGAAGCCCCAAGCCAAGGAATGCTGGCCCTGGTTTTGTTCAGTGCAGTGCTCTAAGCTTCTTCTGATACTCAGATGTCTGCACGATCTCCTCAGTGAACGGAATAGCCCTGCTGCACATTGTCCTTTTGAATATAGTGTTTTCCATACCATGCTGGCTGCCTTTCTGTCATTGAATTTCTAGCAAAAGCAGCATTCCTTCACCCCACCAAAAAATTCCAGGGGACCAAGCACCTCCAGCACTATGCATAGAGAGGTTTGAAGTGCAGGTAAGCATCCATTCATGGCAGGGGGAAGGAAGAGGTTGTTTCCTGTCTTGGCAATCACCAGCTCACAGTGCCATGTGTACAACTTGTAGTGACCCAGAAAATAAACCTGCAAGCCACACGGCCTGTCCTCCCCATTGCTTGAATTGCAGCATTGCTTGGATGCTTTCCTGTTCTAGTTTAGAGGGAAACAAGAAAGGATAAAAAGAAATAACATCATTTAATTACAAAGGTACAATAAAGTACACAGAAAAGTTGCACAATAACCAGAGACTGTTCTATTTAGACAATTACTGCTCAGAGGACCTTGCATCTCTCTTCTGGAAGACTGCCAGTTAAACCTGCTTGTATGGGGCTCTGCTGCTTGCAACTGGAATCCAATTTTATTAAAAAAAAAATCTACAATGACCTTATTATTTCAACTCCCTGTTTACCTTCCTTCCTCCCCAAGGCCCATGGAAGTCATAGTAAATCCTATTTTTCAAACACCTTATTGCACATATACTCAGATGCATGCCACCATCAAGAAAAAGAGAAACTGATTCCTGTGCAGCCAATCTCCAAAGCGAATAATATGCAAGATTTCTGGGATGAAAGCCTTCTCTGTTCTGATTGTCAGATGCATGGCACAATTGAAGAAGAAAGGCTTAACAAGACTACTCCAGCCGTCACGAGGGATTATTTATACACAATTGGGAAAGCCTGAAGAGAGGCTACTTGCATCTAGCTCAGATTTGCTTCCGTAAAAGTACTCACAATACCTTGCAGTTCCGTAGATTTCAGTTTTAAAATGCAATGTTTTTGCCAGACAAATTGGGCCAGCCGTCTTTTTGCATATGTTCTTCACACATTTAAAGAATGTAAGGGAGTGCTTAGTTTATGTGTTTGAAATCCCTCTGCATATACCCATTATAAGAAAGACTTTTTATTTAAAAAAAAAAAAAAAAAAAAAAAGGCCTGGAGGTCTAGAGCCCCAAGTATGAGAAAGATGCAGAGCTCCTAGAACGAGTCCAGAGGAGGGCCACTGAGATGATCAGAGGGCTGGAGCACCTCTCCCATAAGGATAGGTTGAGGGAACAGGGCTTGTTTAGCTTGGAAAAGAGAAGGCCCTGGGGAGACCTCATTGTGGCCTTCCAACACTTGAAGGGAGCATATAAACAGGAAGGGGAATGGCTGTTTACATGGGTGGATAGTGACAGGATAAGGTGGAAGTTTAAAACTGAGGCAGGGGAGGTTTAGGTTAGATGTTAGGAGGAAGTTTTTCACTCAGAGGGTGGTGATGCACAGGAACAGGTTGCCTAGGGAGGCTGTGGATGCCCCATCCCTGCAGGCATTCAAGGCCAGGCTGGATGTGGCTCTGGGCAGCCCGGTCTGGTGGTTGGTGACCCTGCACATAGCAGGGGGTTGAAATTCAATGATCACTGTGGTCCTTTTCAACCCAGGCCATTCTGTGATTCTATGATTCTGTGACTTTACTGAAGTCTTGGTTCTGATCCTCATGAAGTCAATAGCGAACGTATTACTGAATGCGGTGATGCACCAAGTTCAGGCCTTTAGTGTTTCCTTTGAGGTTAGTCCCTGCATAGAAAGGCCAGCACAAGGCCTATGTTCCATTCTGTCGCAACAAGATTCTGCTGGGGGGACTGGCTAAAATGTTATCGGAAGGTATGATTTCAGTTGCACTTTAAGCTCACCAAGTACTTCGCCTCGCCATTTTCAATGACACCGCTGTTCTTAGTCTGTTAGCACAGAAGGAACAATTCATTAAGAAGCATTTTTACCACAAGTAATGAGCGCTTGACGCGTTCCTCTGACACATCTGAGACAATTAGTTTGATAATACGTATCAGCTAAAAATACTCAGAACATACATGTAATTTATCAGAGCTGTGGCTGTTTTTAGTCATGCTGTTTTGAAGAGGGAGTTTCACGCAAGCTGTTGGCTTTCAAGCAGAATTGTCAGTGAAGACAAATGGAAATTTTGCCTGAGTAAAAATGATGGGATCGTGCCCTTCTCAATAGAAACTGCTATTTGCAGCTGCCTACAGGACTGCATGCTTAATTCCCATTCACTTAACAGAGCATCCCAATCCTTTTGAGGAACCTCAGCATTGTTATCCCTTTTGTGTGTTGGTTAAAAACTTTTAAAACATGTGAGGGAAAGACTTAATATGAGTGCAGATGTGTTCCATTTACTGTAAAAATAAACATATACCAAGAAAGAGCGTTTAAGTAGAGAAGAAATGATCTGAATTATTTTCTCAACTCCAAAAATCTGTATTAACATTGCTTTTACTCATTGAAAAAGTCTTTCTGCACACTCAGAATAGATGCTTAAGAATAGAGTGTGTTCATTAACTATTGCGGAGCCAATGAAAAGGTGTGGGAGAAGACTTTGTATCTCGCATGTTCTGCAAAAAAGAATGATAGTAATTTATAACGTAAATTACTTAATGGCTCATTGCCAATCAAGTGCTGCTGGAACCCTCGAGTACATATTCACATCTCTAAAAGGAAAAGAAAGAGGTGGTGGCTTTTAGTTTGTTAAGGTATAAATGAAGTAAGAATGTGGATTCCAAAATCCAAACACACGGAGCAGACCATTCAAAATAACATCCACTTAAAAAAAAAAAAAAGAATGTAAATTGACATATTTTCTCTGCAGGAGAGAAATCGGGCTATAAAATAGACACGTCTCCATTTTCTCTCTTATAATGCTTAATTCTTCCTCAAGTAAATATCCAGCGCTGCCCAGCTAAGCCAGCTGAAATCACAGTTCTTTGTAGTTAACAGCTGACACAGGTGAAAAGAGGTGGTGCTGGAGTTAAGGCAGGGCTTATGAAGCCAGAATTCAGTCCAATCTCTACCACAGTGTTTCTTCATGACCTGAAGCAAATGACTTAATCTCCTGTACCTCAGCTCGGCAGCAGTATAATAGGGATTCTGTTCATTATTATTAATACCAGTTGGAGTTCTACCACAAGATTTATGAGCCTTAATCATGGATCAGAAATCACGGAGCAGAAAAACGTCCCTGTCCTTTTGACATGTTGCTGCGCTTTAAATATTGGAGAGTAATGCGCCCTGTGAGATAATACAAGGAGATGACAAAGTAATTATATTCAGCATGGCTGGTAGTGGTTTTAAAACATCAGCAGGCTACCCACATTTCTGTAAGCACCACAAAACACAGGATTCCAAGAAGAGCTGTGAAAAAGGATAATGAATAGGAGGTGCAGATGCTTACAAGATTGTCTTCCAAAGACTGAGGGATGGCACCAACAAAATCATGGGTCATGTCTTCTTGAAAAATTAATCAGTAGTTGATGGGGACTGACCTCTTTGGCTGGCTGTAGGAAGAAGCTGACATTTCCCTAATGAAGACAAATAGATTGCACTAATGAGATAGACAGTTATTGGAATGGCAGTCTATGGCTGCTAGGAGAAATGACCTGGTTAGACTGGGGGGGGCTGGTAAAATATATTTCTAGCAGCATCCTGAATGGTTACATGGAGAGCATTTGTAAAGGTCAAAGAAAGAAATATTGCTGTGATAAAGACATGAAATGATGACAGCCTGGGTGGAGAAAGAATCTGCAAAAGGGATGTCTAAGGACATCCCTTGGATCCATGGACATGGAGATATGAGATGAATATGTCATGCAAGTTCATCAAAGGCAGGAACACATTCAGCTGTGCTGATCAAATGAAGAATTACTGAAGGGGTCATATAGTAAAGAAAAAGAGACAACAATATCAGGAACTTTGTTTTAGCTATTATATGTTATCTCTATGACGGAGCATTAGAGAGACTGTGGGTATGGACACATTTGTGTTAGAGGAGTGAATTCTGTAAACCGCTGCATGAAGATGGAAGTGAAATCCACTTTTATGACCAAAATTACCAAGGAGAAAAATACAGAGAAAAATCTCATGAACTTCACTGAAGTGTAGCAGAGCGGGAAACTGGGGAAGAAAGGTGTTGTCTGGAGAGTGTTCAAATGAGCACCTTCAGAGGTGGTGCAAAAGAAGTGAATAATGTCACGATAGCTGATGAAACACATGATCTCAGCCTAGGAGAGTGCTGGAGGTAGCTGATATGCCACAGCCGATGAGAACAGAGGATTCAGAGTATGCTGAAATTGTGTTGGCTAAGTACAGACATTGGCAGCATCAGCTTCAATGGAGGGAAAGCTGCACGGAACTGGGAAGCACAGACTGGGAGTGGTGAGGAGCTCCAGATGGGATCTGAATTTGCAGAAGAGAAAGCAACATGGCATTCAGAGAGAAAAATAATTGCTTTAAGGTGAGAATACTTCAGGAGGAAAGAGATTGAATGGTACTTGTGTTATGAGAGCAAAGAGGCAGAGGGGTGTGCGAGGTCAAGGAGAAGAGAGAATGAGAAAACAAGAATGACCAGAAGGAAGGTCAGGAGGTAGGAGGAGACTTACTCAGCGGCAAACAAATTAAATGAAAGTGCTGCATAGGAGGTTTTTCATCTATGGGAAAGAATAAGGAAGGAGTGGTAGGAGGGGAAGAGGGAACAGAAGGCAAAGCTACTGGAAGGAGAAGATCACAGTCATTTTTTTTTTTTGTGTATGTGGAAGAACTGGATGAAATTCTGTGCAACAGCTGAAGCGGGGGATGGAGGAGGTGGGAGGGTCTGAGGAATGAGCCAAACATGGCAAAGAGGTGACGATGACTGCGAGGCTGGGATTCAGCTGAGCTGAGCTGGAGCAGTAAACTCAAGGGAAGAGCAGAACTGAATGGGAGAAAAATGCATTTATAGCAGAGAGAGTTAGCAGGCAGTGGGATTCCCATTAGTGATGCACTGCTGTGTGAGATGTAGCAAAGAGTGGCCGGTATGAGTCAGTAGGGATTTGGGATGGCAGGAGAGAAGTAGTTAGGGAAATGCAGAGTAAAAGGTCTATGAAAGAGTGCGGCACAGATCAAATCAGCGTGTGAAGAAAGGAAATAAATGTTAAAGAGGGTGATAGAGGTCTGAGAGCAGGCTGGAAGTCCTTAATACTGGTCTGAGGTGATATAAAGGCCAAACAAGTCTAGTGTGAATGTGGTGACCACTGGATGTTGCAGAAGGAGTCCAGATGATGGTCCAGGTGGTGGAGCAGGAGGCTCAGGGAAAGTGAAAGGTCTGGTGTGAAGCACAGGGCCTGGTGTGAAGCCCTGTGATGGAGCAGGTCAAACAAGGATATTGGCTGAATGGAAGAGAAACTAAAATGTAAATATGAATATATGGTGCTTGCCTCTATGTTTCCACTGATCAATATGCATCTTTTCATATGTAAAAAAGTCTTTATAAGCACTAAATATGAATATTTTTGTTGGTACTTTTGCATTCTGTTCAGTGGTCGCTTAATGCTGTAAAAACTACAACCAGTCAAAACCACAGTAGCAGTAAAAAGTTCCATCAAGTGTTAAAGGTGCAAATTAAGGTCACTACGCTGACTTCTAAGGAATGATGCTGATTGGTAGTAACTGATGATCCAATTATATTGCTGTGCCTTAGCTACTTCAGTGGCTTCTTATGTGACAGCATCTGAGTACTGCATGTTGTGACTGACCATAAAGAGTGGGATTATCCTTGTTTTACACAGAGGATTGTTGTCCAGCGACGTAAACACATCTTGCAGGGCTGAAGTTGACACTAGAAAGAAATTTGCCATTATTAGTTCCTTTTCTATTTACCAGTCCTCAAGATTACCCAGTTCTGCTCAGTGATATTCCATAGTGGTTAAAGAGATAGGCAGGAACTTTATGCTGTTCAGAGAGATAAAGTAGCCAGCTAACAGGAACAGGGGAAATAGAAAAAACTCAAGTGCCTTAATGGGCTCAAATTGGGAAGCTGGATAATTTCCATCTCTGAGTACAGGAGGATGTGATATGTGACATTGCAGGCTCACTGAAAAGGATTTTCAATAAATCTGCCTTATTAAGATGGTACAGGAGGAATGAAAAGTAGCAAATCTATATTTAAAGAAAAGGAGAAAAGTTGTCTGGGCCACAGAGGACCTTTTAGTTTAATCATAATAATACTAAACAGAGTTTAAAGTAAGTTCTGAAGGAAAGATTAATTAAACACGTGGGGGAAAAAGAAATATGCACGCAACATATGTTTTTGTATGTGAGGTGTGCCAAACTACCCTGATATATTTTGCCAGGAAGATAACCAGTTTTCCAGAACAGAAAATGCTGTAGACCTAACATATTGGGATCTAGGGAAAGGAGTTTATATTCTACCCCTGAGGAAACAATTCATTACAATGGTAAGGTAATTAGAACACAATTTACAGTGTGTTTAAGGAACTGGCTGAAGGAAGCCAACAAGTGTGGAGAGAGGGAGTATTAAGATGAAGGAAGGTTGTTTAATAATGTCATCAATGATACTGGAGCAAAGTTTGCAGGGTGATAGCTCTCATTGGCCTGGATGCAAACAGAAGGACGTTTGCTGCTGCCACAAAACAGTGCGACATCATCAGGAGAAAGGAGACCTGGAATTTCTGTGCAAAAACCTGGACAATCTTGAGGATAAGTTGATAGTAAGGATGCAAAATTTAATACCAAGAATCAAGTAATGCAGTAAGAGAGTAACAATATGAAAGTTCTTTTCAGTGTGAATGCTTGATCCTTAAGGACAGGTTTATATTATTGTGCAAACACACCCCATATTGCCTGGTACCCCAGACATCTGGGCTGTGGGAGTTCTGGGGCTCAGGTGGGTCCCTTCCTGCCCAGGTACTGCAGTGGATTTCCTTCAAGGTGGGAAAGGAGTGTGCCTGAATCTCACCTAACATGCAAGTGAGATGTGAGCACAGAGTACAAATTATAGTGGATAAGGGGCTCCTGGAGGTGCACCTGTCCTGCAGTGTGGGCACAGTGGGACAGCCATGGTCAGAACAAATCAGATGTGGTTGAAGAGCGGTGCTGGTGAGGTGTCTCAAGTAAGGAAACATGTTACAGTCTTCACTATTCAACCACCTCTGAGAAAGATGAATGCAGGGTAGGGAGGATCCTATCCTGATCTGAAGCAGATCCAGAGTGAGGTTACTAGCATGAAGAGAGGGATGAAAAGTCTATTGTACAACAGTTACCAGAAGAGAAGGGGTTAAACCACAGGAGAGGGGAAGCTGTGTTTAAGCTAGGGACATCAGCAAGAAAACACTGTGTGTGAGGACTGTGAATAGGCTGAAAGCTGTGCTGAAGTGGGATTCTGGAAGGAGTGATGAGGGCACAGCACTTCTAACAGGTTTTAAGGATGAAGATGGATATATTTAGGAGGAAGGATTATATGATATACTTTCCTGCTGTGCAAGAAAAACGGACACAGATAGTCCTTTCTAGTACCATGTCCTTGTGAAGCATGTCATAGGACTGTGAAGGATTAATTTGTTATTACTGTTAATTCCTCTTTTTTTTCCCCAAGGAAGGGCATATTCAGCTCTACATCAAGCAGGATCCGATGGAAGGAGTGTTTGTCACTGGGTGTCTGACACCAGCCATGGTTGCCTGGTGAGTGGGAAGGGACCCAAGACAAATCCAGCTGCATCATGCCAGCTGCTTTGTCTCTTTCACCTCAGTCTGTGCTGCACTCCATTTCCTTCCAGTGGCACCCCTCACATCCATGAAGGATCATGAGCACTGAATGTATATATTTTTTGTATATTTCCTTTAGATTATGCAGTTATTAGAGTCTTTGTTTCCTGACTCCCTCATCTGCTCTCGCATCCTACTGCCTTAGTTTAACAACAGCAAAGTCCTGTCGGATTCTCAACCATATGTATTCATAACTAGAGGAATGCAGAACCTTAGACTGTATCCTTTAAATAGTTTATATAATATAAAATTGAAGCTATGGTGTTTTCGTACTATATTTAAACACCCAGGATTGCTGGCAGCAGTGGAATTATACTCTTATTTGCACATATTTAAATTACCACGAGATGCGCATTTCAATTCACAGAATGTTCAGCCATTTGGCTGGCAGTGCTGGGTTAGTTTCCTCATAGTGAGAAGGATTTTGTCAGGGACTGCACGGGTTTGTGAGGGCTAATGGCACCAGCTTCTGGTTGGTTGTGCACTTGTGTGTGCATTAGCAGATCACAGTTCTCACAAGTCTTAGGGAAAGGGGACAGAAAGGCACCAGAGCAGTAAAAGATAGGGAACATCATTGGAATTGCATTTGGGGGTATAATTCTGCTCCTAGAAAAAGGGAAAAAAAGGCTCCATCAGTCAGGGTGGAGAAAGACAAACTGGGATGCTTGGTATGTCTGGAGATCTGGGGACACTGCCCTGTCCAGTAGCAGAGCTGTCCTCTGCACTGCTAGAATAAACTGCTCGCTTCTGGAAGCCTCGTGTTTGTAGAAGAGAGATGCTGATGCAAGCTACTATGTTCTGCCGAGGATTGGAAGCAAGGGGTTTCTATGCTTGTTGATGTTGACTTGAGCTGTCTGTCCTTTTGATGTGAAATAGTCTTTTGTATCCAAGAGGAAAAAGGACTGCTTTATACCTGGTATCCTGAGGATCCTGCAGTTCCAAATATAATTCGTTGCTCCTAGTGGGGAATAGCAAGGGTTGCCACAGACTGCCAGGGGTGACTTCAGGCTTGTGAGGATGGGAGCGCTGCTGTACAGCCTCACATTGACCCCTGTCAGCTCCATGTTTCCCTGTGATGAAGTGGCTGTGCAGTGTCTTGGCCTCAGGACTGTGAAACTTATTGCTGGAACAAGCACAGGAACTTGTTTCAGATCTTAGAGAATTATTTCTAAATGAGGCTTCATAGGAAAAAGAGAGGCAACAACTTGTTTATGTGTCTTAAAAAGAAGTCAAGGAAGGCTGCTTGATTGGCTGGCAATAGAAGAGATGTAGCCAGTGTAAGGTCTGGCATCATGTGATGGTACTACAGAGATGGCCACTGTTTCCTCCCAGCATTTCCCTCTTAACCCTGCAGTGAGGAACCTGGTCCTGTCCTCACCAGTGTTCCCTCACACATGAAGCTGGTGGCACGTCTTTCGTCCTCTTGCCCATCAGTTACCGTTTAGCATCCCGCCCGTGATGCAGCAACTAATTGCCTTGTCAATTCCTTCAAGTGAAGAAGGAGCAGTAGGAGCAGACAAACTCCTCAGCAACAAAGCTTTTTTCCTCTTGTTTGTGTTTCTAAGAATACCGCTGCAAAGAGAGAGAAAGGGGAAAAAAACAGGATTTCTTTTGGCAGAAAGTTGCCCACAGTGCTGAGGCGTGGATTTTCGGTCTTCAGGCTCAAGCTCTCTTTCACTTGCTGCTGTCCTGGCCTTGAACCAAAGGCCTGTGGCATCCCAGCCATTTCTACACTGCTGAATATTTCCTTACCATATTTCATATGGAGTGTAGTATTTGTCTGATGGGATTGAGATGACTGGAAGAACATGTCTTCTTTAAAGATTCTCCCCTCATTTGAATGTAGGTCATTATGTTTTGAGAGATCCCAGTCCTGCATTTTGAGGGATGTTACTTGATTGCTGTGGTGTGAGATTTGTACGTATGCTCATCTTGCTGTCTGATCTGCACCCTTCCTTCAGGACAGGAGCATATCGCTCTTCATGGCATTGGAAAAGGCCGCATAAAGTTTCTGAGAAATTGGTGAAGCCTGTTTGGTGAATGAGTGGAGAGCTCATCACGTGTGTCCATGACCCCATCAACATGACACTGTATTAACAAGGGCCATGGAGGTCCACAAACTATGCTGTGTGATAATGCAGTTTCACAGCTGCAGCATTTATCACAGAATCTAGCCTGTAAGGCAGCTCGGTGCTCCTGAGTTTAAGCTTTCATTTGAGAAAGTTTTGCTATCCATCACAGTTACAACAGTGACCTTCAAGGCTGACATCACAGTTTAGGCATCTGCCGCACAGATATTTGAACTAGATTGTAGAGCTCTAAAAATCTGGTTGTGGATGGAGGAAAGTGGTCAGAACATACAAAGTGTTTCATCTGTGATTAAGGTTTTTGATAGTCACAAGAAGTGATTCTTATGGTCCTCTTTAAAGGTTTAGGAAGGCAGGACAGAGGTACTTCTGTAGTTCTCATGGCTGTACAAATACCTTTGCTGAAGTGGTGTCTCCCAGAGTATTCAGGCAGCTTGGAAAAAAATGGCTTGGCAAAGAGATGACCGGAGTTGTAGCTGATCTCAGTGGAGCATTGCATTTCAAGCCAGAAGGTGAGAATTCAACCTCAGTGATGAAGGGAAGATCAGTGGGGGAATGAACCAGTGGGACTGAAAGCCTGGAGCTGTAAAGCAAATAGCGCGAAGACAAAATTAGAGGAGATTCACTCAAAGAGAAGAGGAAGAGAAGAAGGGAAACACCAGTGAGTGGAGAGAGCGGGAGCTGGAAGGGAAGCAGGTCTTTTGTTGAGATTTAGCCTTAAACAAATATTGAAATTTTAGCGGATACATAAAGACCGTATTTCCCTTTTGGCACTCAGCAAATGGCCATCCTGATGGCATGTTTGGGGAGGGCATGGGGAGACCCTGACCTCCAGCCTTGCCTGTGAACCAGACGTGCTGTGAGTTGAGAACGCTCTCTCTGTAGGACGAGCAAGAACACAGCAGTTACTTTCGTAAACCTGTGAGAAACTTTGTGATTCTTGAAAGGGTAATTTCATCTGCTGCTTACGGCTGTGCTGAGCTTCCTTCAGGGCGGGTCTTTCAGTAGTGCACTTTTGATCAAGTTTTCCTCTAGAAATTGCAACAGGAGCCAGAATCCTTTGGAAAGCCCTTCGTATAAATATCTTGTTTAGTTAGTCTAATAAAGGTATTACTAACAGCACTGCTTTGAGGATTTATTGGGGGATTTCAGTAAGACGGTGTTAGCAGTGGAATTATAGTCATTCTCTGGTAAGACCTTGTCAATGCGAGAGAAAATAATGTTGATCCAATCAGAGATATTTTGCAGGATCAATGTAATATTCCTCCGCATAATCACCACTGAAGGATTACGGGGCTGTACTGGGAGTGACAAAGGATCACTTGACAGATCGCAGCCTCATTTGATCTCCTTGTTTTAGCTGGTAAAGCATAGGAAGGTTTTAAGTGTGCATTTATAACCCTGTATCTTAAATAAACCTGGGCTCTGTCTGAAAATAACAGACATTATTTTTACTCTGTTGCTTTTAAACAATATTCTAGGCTATTTCTGCATTTTTCCTAGCTGAGCCATATAGAAGCATCTTGGTGTGACCTTGAGACAATTCCCCCTGCACTAAGGTGGTCTGTAGGCATGAAAAGGGAGAGGAGGCCTGCAAGGAGGCAAGGAGGAGGAAAAGGCAAATCAATACGCAGCGTGAATCTTATAGCCTGAACCTCATCAGGAGACCTAAATACTTTGGTGTAATTGAGCTTTTGGTTAACCCAGCAATTCTTACAAGGGGAAATGAGCATTACTGATCACTGTGAATTCAGGCTCAAGAAGTGGCATATTGGCAATAACTGATATAAAACAAGCCCTCCTCATTGCTCATGTTGTGTTTTTCAAGATCCCCATCCTGCTTTGTTGCTTTAATGACAACTTCGTCACATGTGGAGATCAGTCCCAAATCCCTCTGCTGGTTGCAGGTGCCTCAGTGTTTCCTGACTTTGGTCAGGCTCCTCCTGCTGAGGAAGTGGAGCAGTAAGTTTGATAGCATCACCACGTGACTGGCTGTCTCCTTTGGGCTCACATGTACATCTCAGTAAACAATAAAAAGGGAAAACTGTGGCCAAGGTGCAGAACAATGTCTCAGCTCACTGATAGTATCAGAGGCCATTCAAACACCCATCTTGTGCTTCCAGATGATTTCAACTGCAGGGCTGCAAAAATCATTTGGGGAAGAGAAAATGGCTATTACAAGTGATGCACAGAATTAGGTGGGATGCAGCTCTGGTGAAAATGCAGTAGGGATCAGCTTGTTTCTGTTAGAGACAAGGCTAGATAACTGAGCAAGTCTCTTCTGCCGTCATAGGTAGGACATTGCCTGTAGCGAGGCAGCTTTACCAGTCAGGTTGTGGCTAGCATGAGACATGAGAGGATGCAAGAGCACGTTGGAGTCAAGCCCTTCTCAGGAGCCTAGACAAGGGACAGCACCTCTGCTGTTCTGCTGATGAATGTTTTCACAGGACTCATGTAAATCTGCCCTGGGAGTTGCCAAAGGTCTGGCACCATGGCAGGCACTGACACAACAAGACAGGCTCAGCTCGCCAGCATCATCAAGTGCCATTATTTTTGCTTCTTGCTGTCTGGAATAATCAATGACCAGACTGCTTCTTCAAAATGCAGAGCTGAGAAGTAATCTGTTGGAGTAATCATTTACTGTATCAGCTCTGCCCACCACAGCCTTTGGATGTATTTATATCCTCATACTTCATGGCTGCCACTCAGTTGTTCTGTTGGTGAGCATGTAAAAAATCCATATTAAAAGAATGTTGAGGGTTCTGACTTAAGCCCAGAAAAGCATGACAAATCAAAGTAAACCTACGCTGATAACCTGTTCTTGCTTGAATTCAGGACGGACCCTTATCCCGCATTTTCACCCATAACTCTCAGCATTGTGGCTCTGGTGAGATTCTCAGAGTGTTGATATTTGTGGACCCTGCATATTTCCATGTAAGGGGATACACAGGCATATGATGAGCATGCAGATGTAATTTGCATTTTAAAATGATCTTAAATGAACTCTCATGTCTGCAGCTGGGCTTTGAGAGGATCTTGTTCCCTGGAGTTAGCCTAGGGCACTGTGCTGAAGATCACACATCGCTTTTCCTCTGTTCTTGCTCAAGCAAAGCTGCTTTAAAGTCCAGGATAGCAAAGTTGATCTTGCTGACTTTGGAAGCAATCATGCCTTGGACTTCAGTGGGATACAGATCTTTGCTATGCATTAATGCTTTCTTGGAAAAGACCTGAAGAAAAAATGGAGAAAGGCCTTCTGGACTATGCGTCCCAGGGGCATATCAATTCTTGCACAGGTTCACTGCCATATGAGTCTCTTGAAATATTTTGTTGAGTTGAGCAGGAGATTTGCCTAGAGAAAACAACCTCCCTACAATGAGAGGGGCATGTAACACTTGCAGTTAATGTGATATTTGTTGTTGTAATAAAAGCATGCCACCAATTCAGTCTTGCCAAATTCCTCTTGCCTGTTTGGCTGGGATATGTCTGTTTTCTTGAGGAGAACATAAAATGACGCTTGTTTATTTCTTTACGGTACTCTTGGCAAGTGAGTAGATTTTGTGCCCAGGCCAATGCGTTTCCAAGTGAATTTTTCAGGGCCATGACTCTGAGCCATTGTTCAAAACATTCCAAAGGAAAATAATCGGAGACTCTATCAATTCATGTAACTACGTGTCCAGTCGAGACTTTGCTTAAATAGTCCGGTGTTCTTGTGGCACCTCTATCTCTGCAGAACTTGTTTCTTCTGGAGAAGCTGCAGAAGTCAGTGTTCCTTTTCAGACATTCAACCTCACTCACAAATAAATAATGCAGCTCTTCCTCCTGTGGAGACCAAATCATTCCTGGTACCTGGTTGAAGATGCGTGCTGCAGTGTTCACCTTGCTGGAACCTTTATACCCATCAGTGCAGCCCCTAAACACAGACTTGCCCATCTTCACAAGGAACTGCATCTCAGAGACTGTCTGATAATAGATAAGCCGCCATGTATTATTAATTACCCAATTGAAATACCTACAGTAATGTTTGTACTATGACCTCTGCAGCTTGATTCCCCTCCTTTTTAAAAACTCCATTTGAATATTACAAATTGTTTTAAGCTGCCCAGCCTGGAGGGACTGAATCCTCATTTCACACAGCGAAAGTTGGCCGTTTGCACGTGTGCAGCCTGTGCCACAGTGTGGGATTATTTAGCAAAATGGCCGATGCAGGAGCAAAACGTGTAAATCAGCGAGTGCTGCAAGAGGAGCACTTAATTGAAGCTTTATCGAGGGACTGCAGAGCTGACCCCTGAGCAGCTGGCTGGACCGCAGCTGGGATGGGCGGGAGCCAGCAGCCGTTGTGATGCCTGAGCTCATGTGTGCGGAAAGGATTTGCTCGCACAGCTCGGCTGCTTTGCCCATGGGTGGCAGAGCAGAGTGTAGCTGGGGGTGACTTACTTAAATCGTTCGGTTTAACTCACTTAAATTGTTCCTTTCAGCAGAAATCCATAGCTTGAAGTGCACTTTGATGGCTCTGTAGCTGCGTGTGCAGGACTGGAGCTAAATGCAGGACTGTGGGCCATAGGGTCAGCGCAGTGAAAGGGCAATGCTGGGGTGCACGGTGACATGATGGTGAGCTCAGGCCTGAGATATTTTGCTTTTCTCACCAGTCTTGCGCTGAAAGAGTCAATCTGGGCTGTTGTCTACTCAAGCATCTCTCTGTCCTGCATCTCTGCAACTGCACAGACAGACACGGACCAAGACAAAATAGCTGTAATTATTTGTCTATTGAGAAATGAATACCACTAGAGGATGCGAGCATGCTAAAAAATAGTGTACTAAAGGCCTGAAGGCTGAAGGCAGAAGGAGAAAGAACTGCATAACATTTCACCAAGCTGGAAATAATGAAAGAAGAAGTTAATTTGGAGATAAAACCTAAACATTCCAACAGATAATTGGGAATATACTGACAACATTTTACTGCATGTCTGCAAATAGCCGTGGTGCCAGAAGTGAGAGAGAAGGCCGTACTGGTAAAACCTACAATAACTTTGCTGTGAGGGGAAGTAAAATTAGCAGGAAATAAAAACAGTGAATAGGCGATGTACTGAAATAGCTCACAATTAGAAACCCAGAACTGTAAAATCTAAACAGGAGAAGAAGGGCAAGGGAGAAATGCAATGTCCAGCAGAGTTTGTACAGGAAGCCATGCACCAAAAGCTCTTAGATAACAGATACTCTGCAATAACAAAGCATATTAATGATAGAAACTGTAACGACAGCATTTGTCTTTTACCAAATGGAAATGATTAAAAAAACAGCATGGAAGAAAAAATAAATATGTTTAATTTTTATTCTGCTTGTGGATCAAAATCTGGGTGAGTTATTCTCACCAGCCAATGACAAAAGAAATATTTTATTCTCCAGCAGTAATTCAGGCTTTTGGAGCACAGTTAATAAAGTCAGTCATTTTAATTCAATAGATGTGAATAAATGGATACCGGGGATACATGGATACTAAAAGAGCTGGCTAAGGAAATTTCCAGACCTAATTGATATCAATGATATAAATGGTGGTTTTTTCATAACTGATGAAACGTCAGAGCCCTAGGAGAAAGCCAGTATTATTCAAACTCTTGAGAAGTGTAAATATAGCAATACCAAGGAAAGTTATGTGGCAGCTGATATAATTAATTAATACGTTAATATAGAATCAAATGCAGATATGCTAACTGGTGCTAATCAACGTGTGTTTATAACAATAAATCTCTAAATTAAACTAATTTCTGGTGATAAAGGCAGCGGCGTTGATTGAATATTCCTTCTCTTCTTTCAGGCACTTGACTCAGTACCAGATGACATTTTGATTAATAAGCTACAGAAATCAACACGATGCACATTAGATGGATTAAAAAGCTGACTGAATTGCAGAGCTTAAAATGAAATTTTCTGTAGATATGAAATAGATTTCTGGCAGGCTGTTGCTTGTTACAGCTTTTTGCATTAGGTGAGTTACCATTTATTAAAGAACAAGAAGAATATGTGACAGAGATATCCACGAAGTGTACTGATAATTGTTTGGAGGGAGATAGATCAATAAAAATGAAAACCAGTTTACTCATTAGAATTGGCCTGGATATCTTTGCAAAGCAGACAAAAGCAATATGTACTTTAGGTACGTCTGTTTGGGATGTCACAAAGATAAAACTGATCTATCTTAGCATCTGTAATGGAAGCAAATTATGCACGTCGGCTGTGCTTCAGACGACAAACTGTGGTCTGCTGTTGGCCCAGACATCATCACAAGGCTTAAAGAGCTTGGTCAGACGAGTTTAGCAAAGAGAAGATCCATGGGTGAGCTCCTTGCAGCCTGCAGGACCTGCTTGTGCAATGGTGGCCTGCAGAGATAGCAGTCCTGTCATCTCACAGGCACTAGTATAGGCACCAAGGGTTCAGCTTTTATGTGTGTCAGCCAAGAGTTTTTCTGGCTTTTCTGAATGTGGGGTGAAACTTGTAGTATGTTTTTGTGTGTGTGTGTCAGTACATGCAGTCATAAACACATCCATTTCAAAGCATATTTTTCCATCATAGTTTTGATAACTGGGTAGATTCAGGTGCAGCGATGCAGTAGTCTGGGAGTCCCTGTAATAGAGGGCTGTGTTCTTTTGCTGCCCTGAGATGAAGCCTAGAGGATTTTATCAGCTCCATCAGCATCACGCTGGTGTTACTGTAGCATAACTCAGAGCTGAGTTTACCCTGGCAGTCAGCATTGCTACCTGTCCCACAAGAAGGGATGTGGTGGGTGATGATGGGAGCAGTCATTAAAAGGGGGAAAATCTATAAGAAATCAGTGAGGAAGGACTGATGAAGAAAAGCTATAAGGAACACAATGGGGGCTAGAAAGCACTAACATGGAAATGCTGTATTTCAAACTGTATTTTTATGTACATAAGGAGGAAAAGTATCTTTCTGTCTTATGAAATGCAAGAGAATTGCTGGACTAAAGGAGAGATTCAAGAGGGGAAGACTAGAAGAGAAAGCATGTAACTAAGGGCTGCGTAAGAGAAAAGGAGAGGAAAGAGAAACAGATTTGTTGGGCACTGTGACCTTCCGTTACACTCACTGAATTATTCATTCTGATATTTGCTGGTATCTTCCTGCCAGCCATTTAGTGTCACGATATAAATAAGAGCAGAACCCCGTCACTGCTGGAACCGGAGGGATTTTGATGTTGAACTGCAGCGACGCACCTCCCCCCGTTGCCCTGCCATTAGGTGATTATGAATTATATGCCGAGTGCCTCTAATAACTGAGGGGAAAGGGCTGCTCAGCACATTTGGAATGTAAATCTCATTTTTTTCTCTTTTGTAGGTCATGAAATGCAGCCCTCTTCTAAACCCCTGTGCTCAGATCACAAGCTCCCACTGTACATAAATTCCTCAGCCCATCTTCCGCTGGGGTAACAGCTCACCCGATGCTGAACCCCTCAGCATCCTGCGGGCTTGAGATAAGGTTGTCATTACTTTAAATGTGGATTTGCTGCATCACGTCACCAAAATTTCTACGTAGACGCTATACTATACGGGAAGGCAGGCTATTGAAAAACAGAGATTGATGCCGTGTTTCAGTTAATAAGCAGTAACTTAATTTATGTTTTTCACCAGCCTGCAGATAGTCACAAGATGCAGTTTTCAGGGAATCAGCACTTACGAGTCAAAACTTCAGAAGCGTTTACTGCTTGGCCCCTCTGAAGTAATCCAAATAACTACGTATACAGGACAATCCCTGTTGAGCCCCATCTGCGGCTCCTGTGCTCCTGCATCTCCTGCCTTTAGTACCTGTTTTGCAGGAACAGAAGTGAAAGGGAGTGAAGAACCCTCTCATTTCAGGACACAGATGAGCTGAATTCTCTGTTTAATGACTGGGGCCATTCAGTTATCTTTCAGGTTATGGAGGTCAGCTTTTGTTTCATATGATATTGACGTTATTACAGGCTGCCCAGAGAAGCTGTGGGTGCCCCATCCCTGGAGGTGCTCCAGGCCAGGTTGGATGTTGCCCTGGGCAGCCTGAGCTGCTGCGTGGCAGCCCTGCCAATGGAGCTGGGTGAGCTTTGAGGGTCCTTCCAACCCAAATTGTCTTATAATTCGATGGTTCTATTTTGAGACATGCCATTCCATGTTCATTTCAGAAGACAGAGCAATGTCAACAGTTAAATGGAGAGAAAGGGGCACAATAATTAATAAGAAGTTAAAATGATGTGTTTGTTTTATTTTATTTTATTTTGGGGTATGCACTGTCTGTCTCTGAAATTTGCTTTTCTGCAGCACTTAAAATAGAGTTTGAGCTGACATGGCACTGAGGCCAGTTCCATCTTATTGTGCTCAGTCAAAATGTTTGTAGCCCAGCTGAGAGTCACACTGTCTATCTCTCTACAAAAGCTAAGAGATATCTCATTGTTCACAAATTAAGTGCTCCCTGCAAGCTGCCCTGATACTTCAGTTATAAACCACTAAAGAAGGGATGTCCTGTGGGATTCAGGACAAACCATGCAGTCTTGTCACCCATGGGTTTTCATTTGACCTTGCTTGCTTCACGAGTGACCAAACGTTATTACCATAAGTGGCTTACGTGAAATGTATTGGTCTCAGTCAATTATTAGCAGACAGTTGTCTGCATTACCAAACCACCATCACAAATGGTGCTTTTTTGGGAAGTCTTAAGCAGAGCCAGGGTCAGTGCTGCTGGACTGAAACCTCAGCAAAAGTGCCCAGAGAATAGGCTTTAAGTTTTGTGCTTACTCATTTTCAGAAGAATGAAAATAACACAAGCTGTAAAATAGCTGTAAAAGCTATTTTGGGCCTGCATCAATGAGAGCAGTCTCTGGGGCTGTGTGTGGGCTGCCCCACTCCTCAGGAAGCCTTCATCTTCATAACGGAAGCAGAAGGCCCCGTTGGCAGTCCCTGGTTCTATCTGTGCTGAGGAAGGGCAGAGCCTGTTTGATGTGCACAGCAGATCAGTTTTTACTTAGCATGCTCAGCTTTGGACTACACTGGGGGCAAGTAGGGCTGGTGTCTGCCAGGCCTTCCAGAGCCACTGAGCACCATCCAAGCAGGTACCTCCACTGTGAGGTACTTGGCCTCCCGGGCCAAGTGAGATGGGTGAGAAGCAGAGCCTTGGCCCAGGAGGAGGGAGGGAAGCTGGGCCATTCTGTTTGGAGCAACAGTGGCAGATTTCTGGGCTGGGGAAGGCTTGCAATAATTAATCTGGAAAGTCAAAATAGGAGTTGTTGAATTTTTTTTTTTCAGAACTGAAGCACCAGAAGTAGACATTCAGTTTGAATCAGCTGTAAGCCCCTGTTTTGGTAGCTGAGTTATTTCATTTTGATTTTGCTTTATTTATTCATTTATCTTGGTAAACACAAATAGCCTACTGCCTGCTGCTAAATCCCCAGGGCCTTCCCTCCTCCAGCACTCGCCTCACCCAGAGCCCTGACAGTTGTTACCATGCTTGAAAAGTCTCTGTGCACAGCTATAGGAAAACAGCAGTGGAAAGTGCCAAAACCTTAATCTTCTTGGAGGCTGACCCTTTGTCGATACTTAATCATCTCTTTACAGCTCTCCTTACATCAGGGAAAAGCTTTGCACTGTGCCTGCACTCTGCTTGCTTCTGCAGCTTTTGTATACTGCTGCAGTCGTGTGTACAAACCGGATCCTGCTTTTGGGGCACCCTGTAGAAACACCCCTGCATGGGAGTGGTTTTGGGTGCAGAATGCCTTGCCTAGTTATCTATGTGGGAGCACATAGGCAAGGCTGTCTTAGCAGTAGCTGACTGGCCTGCTTGGCACTGGCACATGGTGCCAGGTGTGAGCCCTTGGGGTGCAGCTCATTTGGGCAGCTGGGGCTGGGAGAGCTGAAGCCAGTGGCACTTTCAGCATAGGAGAGAGGTGTTGCCATGCCGGAGCAGCAGCAGGAGCTGGGGAGGATGCTGCCTGCTCATGGTAAGCTCTGCTGATGGGAAAATAAACATCTTCCAATCTCCAAAAACATCCCCAAATAAAATAAATCCATCCCAAAAGCTCGAAAATCCAGTTTTATATGGCATTTTCCCAGAGGGTCACAACAGAAGACCTAGTTCCCATTTACAGACCACATATCTAATCTCAAGAAGAGTAACATGATATGGAAAATTGCTGTCTTGAAGCGTAAGATCTAAACAGAACAAGAATTGTTGAACAATTCTGTTTTTCTTGTTTTGTCAGGAAACTCAGGATGCTTTGTCCACCATCCAGAAAAATCCTTAGATAGGGTTGGAAATGTGTCCAAATAGCTTGACTCTTAGTCTTATGCCTTAGCCATAAAAGCATCCTTCCATCCTAAATAGCACAAGTAATGCTCTACTCTTGTCTCCAGTATTACAAATCCAAATAAAGCCTCAGGTCAATGTAATCAGACATATGGGAAAAAAAAAGGAACGATGTCTGTTTGGTGTGGATGAATTCCTGGCATGGCAGAGCCGGTCAAAATAGTCTTTTCATAAAAAACAAGGTCAGCAGTTTGGGAGAGAATCAAACGCTCTTGTGCATTTTTGTCAAATATAGCAAATAGTGTTAGAGGGGAAGGAAGGGTCAGAGGAAACAAAGGGGTGAGAAGACTTTTATTTTTCCAGCATGAAAAATATACTGCAGAAATGAGTTTTAGTATTCTTGAAAGAAGCTTTCATTTTCTAAGCGAATATTTCTCAAGAAAAAAAATTGATCCAGTTAAAAATATATATATATAAAAGAACAGAGTATTTCATTATGGTTCGACTGGAACATTCTGGGTTGACCTAAAATGATTTTTTTTGTCTTAACGTTTCAGTGAAAAGCTTTAAAGATTTTATTCAGCTTGGCTGAAATTTGATTTTTGCTGATTTTTTGCACTTACCCAGCTGTAACTGATGTATCACCCTTTGCAAAAGCTGTGTCTTTACTTTTGCTTGCTTGATCTTGCACTATTAATTTTCCATTAAATGTCTTCTTGGTTGACAATTTCTGGCTTGTATTTTTAAAAGGGGGAAAAAAAAAAAGTAGAAATAATTAGGAATCTAAATGCATTAAATTTTCATAATGAATAACTTCTTTATATGTCTGTAAATATTTCATTCCACTTTGGGTCCTTTAAAACATCCTGCAGCCCATTGACTGTAGCAGCGGGTCAGGTAAACATCTTGACCTCCATCAACTCAACTTAAAAATCCTATAAATAACTTCCATTGGGTTCTGTCCTCTGCAGCTATATGTAGTGTCACAACTAAGAATGTCATTGTATAACACTGACAATTATCTTTGCCTTTTGCTTTCTTCTTTTGTCTCAGCGTCACTCATAAATTGAAAAAAAAAAGAGGAAAATTAAAGAGGAAGGCCTTCAAATAATGGTAAAATGCTGCTGCAGACAGAAAAGTGACTTTGGAGAAAAATGACATTACTAGGTTCCATAGTTATTCTCTACAGTGGCATCAGGATCAAATTTACTTAGTTTTCAAGGTGATGTTTCTAACCAGCCAGCCCTTAAACCTAACTTGGGTTCTGAAAGTCAAGCTGTGTCCTCTCTGACTCATGCATAATCATCCTTAATAAAAGTTTCTACAGACAGGATTTAGCTGACAAGTCGGTGTTTATTATACATAAGACAAAAAAGATTAATCCAAGCCATTCAACCATAGCTAGGCTGACTCTTCATCATTAATTGGTTAAATGCACACTCTCTGCAAAGCAAGCCAGAACAGGATGATCTAAAGAGCAGATCTGCTAGGACAGAGTAATTTATGCAGTGCTTTCTCCTACCACAAGAGCACCTCACCTTAGTAGAATATTTCCCAGATAAACCCACTGGTGTACAGTAGGCCATCATGATACTAAGCCTGGAAGAAATCTCTTTTGCTATGGTTCCCCTGTCCCACATGTCCATCTGTTGGCTTCTAAAGCAAAAAAATCACTCGTGGGGTCAAAACAGAGTGCAAGAGAGGAATACACAGTGCTCCAGCCCACAAAGTCATATGGCCAGTAGGAGATGTGGTCAGATTTTGGAGTTCTTGGCTTTTCTGTCTCAGGAGCTTTCCTTGTTGAGTTTGGGTGCTATGTGAGGTTTGGCATGTGACTGAATGCCCTCCCCGACTCCCTTATGTGTACACTTAGGTAATTTAATGTATGTGTGTGAGCCTGACATGGGCTGTGACAAAAACTGCCAGTGATCTGGGCAGCAAGCTGCCATTTTCCAGCTCCTCAGGGTGAGGTAAGGACGCAGATAGAGCTTGTTTAGAGATCTCACCTCTTTTTAATGAGTGCTAAGTCTTGCCTTAAATCTTATTTTAATCCACTTGTCATGCACTTAACACAGTGAGCAGTGAGGCAAGGAGAAGGAGGGAGCGGAGCTGCAGTAGGGTAAGCAGAATCATTCTGCTTGCGAGTGCTCTGGTCCTTCCCCTGTATCTACGCTCCTTGCTTCTGTTGATGAATGTTAAAGGGAAGAATGGATGTCATCTGGCTTTTATCCTGTCACCAGGGTAACTGTAAGAAACTGGAGGAAGCATATTGTTCAGGATGAAGGAGAAGTGATCCCCATTAAGTAGTGAGGGGAGTGGATCATGTTAATAGGAAGCTCTGCTTTGCAAACAGTATGTTAGCGTAGACAGATAGACAGCCATGGCTGTTCTCTATTCACAGATCTGCTGCTAGAGCACCTTAGGATGCAGCTTCATCCCTCTGAGCCCCAGCCTGCTCACCTGCTACCCACAATGCAGATACCTCCTTTGCAGGGTGCTTTGAAATCTCTTAATAAACAGTGCTGTGTTAAAAGAGTGTTACTATCACAACACTGTTTGTGCTACACAGGAAGATGAGATTTTGAAAGATTCTTGAGCAGATGTGTGGCTGAGTTTTATCTCAATAGAATGGCTGTTGACTATCACCTTCAAAAGCATACTCGCCTACTAATGGTTCAGTCTGGGGCTTCTCTGCCTTGTAACGGTAATGTTTGAAGTGCAGAGGGTGTCCCTTTGGAAGCTGCCATGGCTGCCTTTGGTTTGCGTTTGTGTGTGACATGAGATCTTGCTCCTAATGGCCTGATGCCGTTTGCAGTCCTGCAGTGTGACAGTCTGGGGCTGAGAAGCCTTTCTTCTCAGACTTCTATTCTTCTCCTTTGATCCTGCTCATCTCTGCTCCCTTCGTTTCTGTCCTTTTCCCCAGACCTATTTTGCTGTTATCAAATTTGGCCTTTTAAGTTATCCCATTATTTAAACCAGCCTTCATCCCCTGCACATTTTGCATTGCCCCTGTGCCTTTCCATGCAAATAGCAGTGTCACTCACAAGGATCCCTATCTTTGAAGTGCCAGAGATCTCGCAGTGAGCATCACATTGATGCTGTGGTGGAAAAAACAGTTTACAAGAGATCAGAAAAGGACTGAACCAATGGAAAGGGAGAGAAAACAACTCACTCCCCTCCAGTGCTTTGCACTTCTGTGTACTGGCTTACTGTGAGGAAGGCAGCATGCACAGGCGGCACATGATGCTAAAGCCAGATGAGGAGTGGATGGCATACATGTCTGTGTGCTGGGGGACAGGAGCAGGGAGCACAAAGGGAGACCTTTAATTCTGGGAGCAGGGGTGAAAAGTGTATCCCTGTTCCTTGGGGAGCCTCAAGTGAGACAGGGTACATCAGTCAGTCCAGGGTAACAGAGCATTTACCCCAAAACAAGGCTGGGAGACTTTCAAAGAGGGCTGGGGGAATCTCCTCTGTGTACTCTCATTTACACTGTTCTGTGGCTTGGATGACACCGAGTCCACCATTCCAATACTGTTTCTTTACTCTCTCCTGCATTTCTCCTCTGTCTGTCAGTAAGACATTGTACCAAGTGTCTCCCTGAGATCCTGCCGCTGCAAGCTCAGCAGCGTTGTTAACAGTGGAAATTCATCTCTACATAATGTGAGGCTACATAGATTGTGTTTAACAATGGATGTTGCTCCACAGTGACCTCAGGATTGTGTGATTATGGGATTTGGCAGTCCTTTGCTATCGCAGGAGCATTCTCTGTGCGCACAGAAATGAAACAAGGAATTAACCGAACCAAAATCTTACTTCAGGGGTAAAATGTCATGTAGACTTTGGGAAATATGTTGAAGCTTTCTTTTCTGTTTATTACAGTGTGTTCTGATGCACCTTCTGTTGAGATTTTCTGAGCCTGTGAGCTCTGTATCTGTCTACTAAAGGAAAAATCAAGATAATAAAACAATCTATAACGCATACAACTCAGAAAGAAGAAAACGCTCTGAGTCTTGGAACAGGATATTACATGCTCATTAGTAGAGAAGCATGTTTGCAGAGGATTGTCAATATGGCATTGAGCTGTATATATGGAAGCACCGTATCACCGCTCAGGGTGGTAATAGGTTTACTCTTTACAATTCTGTTGCTTTCACACCTGAAACTATCACATCCAGTCTTGTAGAGGTCTTTACTGAGAGCATCTCCAAAGACTGAAAGGAGTTCAAAGAAGAGCAATAAAAATTAGCAGGATGGCTTCAGGATTGATTTAGATGGAAAGATTAGAAGAGCTAAATGTAGCTCCAAGATGATTAAGGTGGTGATGCGCTAACAGACTACAGGGTGTTAATGCTAACAGGAGAAGAATTGCACTGTGTTATTCAAAGCAGTAGATCATGTGAAATGACACACAAAGGAACGAAAAGGCAGTCTGAAAACTACAAAGAACTTTTTGCTGTTGAGATACTTAGTACCAACATTTTCTTTGGGTTTTGCTCTGAATAGAGTCTCTCCAGAGGTAGGTAACAGGCCTTCCTTCAGATGGAGGCCTGGCAAGACTTCAGAAAGTGTGTGGAGAAAGCCTGAACAAAAGATCTTCTATTTTTACATCCAAGACAACTTCTGTATATAACACATATTGTGTGTGGTTTTAGTTTCTTTTCTTTTTTCTTTTTTTTTTTTTTTTGGCATTATCAATTTCATTTCCATATATTCTGCCAAACCAAAATAAAGTAAAATGTTGACTGTTAGATATGAGATGTAGAAATGGATAGATTCTAAAGTTAGTTTGACAAGAATGATTGTCATGGCAATCCATAGAGATAACAGTAATCTGCTTCAGGACCATCTAAGAGGCCTTCTGATACCACACATCTTGTGGGGTGTCTTACTTGTTTGCATTTGACAACTACTGAATAAAACAAAAATAAAACACTGATGGGGAGACCAGCTTCAGGGCAGGTATGACTGCACTGGGTAAGGGACCAAAAGCAAAAAGGCCAACCAAAAAGCTCTTTTTAGGGTTTTTTTGAAGCCAGCTTTGCACCTGTGCTGGTGCAGAGGGGCTGCCAGCTTGTGGGCAGGCTGCTGAGCCAGCAGGGGTGGAGCTGGCACTGCCCACTTTTATCTCGTATGCTTGACTACGACCCTTTTCTGCAAGGCTAAAAGCAGCCAGGTGCCAGGTGAGAAAAGGGTGTTAGATAACAGAGAGGGAAGTCGGAGTGTGCGTATAGCCCATGCTGCCCATGTATTACTGCAGCAGCAGGTGTGGGAGGTGGAACTTATAGCAGGACACATCAGTGTTTTTGCCTTTGCTCTGGAGCTCTCCTACTGACAGACCCTGAGGCTACAGCTTCAAACATGGCCTCTACCAGATGGTGAGCTTGCCCCAAGAAGACTATGGCAATCCAGATGGAGGACCTGCCCAGAAATATGATGGATTGGGTTTCTGGCTGCAGGGAGTGCCAGAGCCCGCTGCTGCCCGGAAAGGATGGGAAGGATACCTCCTGCATGAGGTGTGGGTGCAAGCAGGTGGATGAGCTGCTCAGCCTGGTGGTGGAGCTTAGGGAGTAGGTAGAGAGATTAAGAACCATCAGAGAGTGCGAGCAGGAGATTAATTGGTGGTGTAACTCTCTGTGAGAGATTGCACCCCCCAGACTGCAGTGGACCCTCTCCCTTGCCATAGTCAAACTGAGAGAGCCAGCTTGAGAGGAGAGGAGGAATGGCAGCAGGACTCAGCTTGGCAACATGGGCAACTCCTCGGTTCCCCAGGTGCCTCTGTGTAATAGGTTTGAAGCCCTGAAACTGGAGGGTGAGGCAGCTGAGGATGAGGTGGGAGGACTGCCTCCTCCAAGCTTTTCTAAGGAGAGGCAGTCAGCTCCATGCTTGAAGACTGCCTCCTCCAGTAAAGAAAGGAGGGTGATGGTCATAGGTGACTCCTGTTGAAGAGGAACTGAGGGCCCAATATGTCATCCTGCCCCTACTCATAGGGAGGTGTGCTGCCTCCCTGGGGCCTGGGTCAGGGATATTTCTAGGCAACTTCCTAGTCTGATGCACCCCTCTGATTATTATCCTCTATTGGCACTTCAGGCCAGAAGTGATGAGGTCACTGACAGTAGCTTGTGGGCTGTAAAAGATGCATTTAGGGGACTGGACAGGTTAGTTGATGGAGCAGGCACACAAGTAGTATTTTCCTGTATTCTACAGTGGCAGGGAAGGACACTGAGAGGAGTGAGAAAACCCACCTTATAAACGCGTGGCTGAGAGGATGGTGCAAATGCAAGAATTTTGGGTTCTTTGATCATGGGGTTGTCTACTCAGTGCCTGGCCTGAGGTCTGCTGATGGGTATTGCCTGTCTCAAATGGGGAAATGGATCCTTGCCCAGGAGCTGGCAGGGCTTGTAGAGAGGGTCCAAGACAGCTGGTCACTCTTAAAGAAGGAAGTCTTAAGGGCGCAGGAGCAAGCTGTCCCTCTGAGCTGCGAAATGAGCCAGTGGGGAAGAAGACCAGCATGGATGAATAGGGAGCTATTCTTGAGGCTCTGGGAGTAAAGGAGAATCTAATTCCTGTGGAAGAAGGGACGGGCAACTCAGAAGTTGTTAAGATGTGTAGAGAGAAAATCAAAGGCAGAAGACCAGCTTGAACTCAACCTAGCCACTGGGGTAAAAAGGAACAAGAAACTCTTACAAATACATCAGCAGTAAGAGGAGGAGTAAGGAGCATCTCCATTCTTTACTGCATGAGGCTGAGAATGGGACCACTTCCCAGTAACCACTTTTCCAGTAAGTCTTCCACCCTCCCCCCCCCCGAAGTAACAAATAGCAAGAGCACTAAGTCACACATCTCTAGAGCAAACTACTTCAAGGAAGATGTAATGGTAACTGCTTAATTGAATTGACATTTTATGTATTATAAATGGAATTATTAATTGAACCCTTCTATGATATATCATCTTATGTGGGATTTTTTGGGGATGGCTGCTACTTTGTGACAAATATTGCTGGAAATAATTGGGTCAGGTGCTAGTCCATCTTTTTTTCATGCAAGTCTAATGTTGAGGTTTTGATATTTCTGCTCATGAGTTCTATTCTGTGTATTACCTGAAATGAAGCAATGTCAAGGTATTGCAGGAAGTAGTGGTGAAGTCTGAAAGGCATTTGGAGTATAATGCAGAATTTGATGCTATTCTTTGTAAGCATTGGAGGCTTGTCCAAAAGTATCATACTTTCGCGATTGATGGGAGCATCATCAATCTACTGTAGTAGTTCTCACCAGAAAATAATTTAATGAATCCTAAATCTGGACAGTTAGAATAAACGTACTTGGAATTTGAATCTTTCCTATCTAAAAGATTTGAGGCCCATGTCTCTTCTCAGCTTTATTTTGACTGTTTTGAATGTCTTATGTGGTATATAGGCTCTGTGGTGGCAGATAGAACAGGGGGGATTTTTGTTACTAAAATGAGTAATATGAATAGCAGTAGAATTTGTCTAGATGGGGGAAAAAATGGGACTAAAGTAGAACACTGGAACATGAGGAAGAAGGAGAAGACAAATGTTGGGAGGTGGGGAATGTACAAATGGCTGCTTATATATTCAGGATAAAATTATCAGGAATATGTTATTACTGGTAAAGAAAGTTCTGAGGACAAATAGAGTCCTGGGGCTGAGAGCTGTCTGACAAATCAGAAGACTTGTGGAAACATAGCGCCAGTCTGTCCTTTATTTTTTAGAGAGTTCAGTTAGACTCATTTTCTTGTCTTTCCCCCATGAAATTTCAGTGACATCTTAATTTAACCTTTAAAGTTGCTACAGTGAAATCTTAACTTTCTAGTTATTAAACTGAAATGTTCAATAATGTGTCCATAAAAATATGTAGTCACGGAAAATTGGAGAAGTGGGGAAATAAATACCAACCCAACAATCCACAAAACAGCAGCATAGAATACTTAAATGTCAAATAGATGTGATTTGGTTTTTATTTTTTTTTATGTTTTTATTTTTAAGGGAATGATTCTGAGATTTGTTGGCAAGAAGTGTTTTAAAAATGTAATGCCAGTGTCTTCCCACTGGGCCTTGCTGTTTCAGACCTGGGCTCCATAAAGCTCTCGGAGGTGGGCAGAGTCCTGTGTAGGAACAGTTGCTTTTAGTGGAAAATACTCAAGTTGTAACCTGTGTAAGAACAGATATTGAACTGACAAGATTTAAAAACATTTAAGAGTGCAAAGTGTCAGAGTATCCCTAGAACTGCTCGTGTCTATTGTCTGACTGCACAAAAATATTTTACTATGCTAGTTGAATACTACTGGCATGTAGTCAAAGAACAGTAGAACCTGTAGGGCTAGATATCAGAACTTCTTTTCCCGATCAGTGGTAGTCCCATTAGATCTACCTTCTTTTTTCTCACATTATGCACAATTAAAAGGGTTATTTTTGAGAACCAGGGGTGTGGTATCGGTATCTGGCTTGTACCTTGACACAAAAAGGTGTAGGGAAAGGCATGGGATCATAAAGCTGCTCATGGTTCTGTTAAGTGTAGAGTTTAGAGAAACACAGAGGCAGTAATTACTTATGAAATAAAATATAAAATTTTAGCTCAGTACAAAACAGAATTGACTGTAAAATGATAAATCACGGTTGCCTGAGGCTCTTAATTTGAGAGACTATTTAAAGCTATCTTCTGTAATATAGTTGCATCTTAAACTCCTGAGGTAGAGTGCAGCATCAGGAAGGCAGCAGAGAAACACATGGCACGTTGGTGTAACTTCAATGCTTGATGCAGAATTTATTGCATGGCCTTTGTTGTACGAGGGTAAAGGTGACAGAGTCTTGGTAAATGCGCATTTTCTGAACTTTGGAACACTATAGAGAAGACACAATAATAAAAAATTGTATTGAATTTGAGGAAATTATGCTTAAATTGATTTTTTTTTTAATTATTATATATATATATTTAAATAATACTACTAAATGTAAGGTAATGTTGAAAGCTCATTTATGGCTGGAAGATCTTACATATTTCATTGGGTGTAAGGCAAAGGAGGCTTTCTCCTAGTCTGGAGAAGAAGGGGATCAGGGGAGAACTTATTGCTCCCTACAAGGACCAGGAAGGAGGTTGTATTGAGGTGGAGTTTGGCCTCTTCTCCAATGCAACTAGTGATAGGATGAGAGGGAATGGCCTCAAGTTGCACTGGGGAGATTCAGAATGGATATTAGGAAATACTTCTCCATAAGAGTGGTCAGGTGCTGCCCAGGGAGGTGGTGCAGTCGTTGACCCTGGAGGTGTTCAAGAAGTGCTTAGACATTGTACTGTAGGACACAGTTCAGTAGGAAATATCGGTGATAGGTAGGTGGTTGGACTGCATGATCTTTGAGGTCCTTTTCAACCTTGGTGATTCTATGATTATAACTTTAGTAGTTATGCATGGTGCATGTGAAATTCACTCTCTTGAAAAGGTACACAGCAATTACAGAAACAATATGTCTTTTCCTACAGTGAAGTGAAATACATCTCAGTCTCCAAAATGGTAAACAATCACTAATCATCATAAAGTTCTGTAAGGTACCAAGCTGCTGTAAAGTTGAACGAGTGAACAGGAGCTAGAGGATATTTCACATTAGGACAACTTCACCGTGCCCTGCTGACACAGAGCCATCTTGCTGTGAGCCATTTCAGCCCCAGGCTTGCTTTTCCTGTAGGAAACTTACTTTTGCCAACAGCACCCCTGTGTTTGTCAATCATTGCATAAGCTTCAGGCAAGAGAAGGGAGACCTCAGCATCCATAAACTGATAAGCCCCAACTAACGCAGCAAAGCCAGACCAGAGGCTGTCAGTGCAAGTGACCTTCAGCCCCTCTAATGAGTTCTCGTGGGCTGCAATGGAGGAAAGCAGGATGGAGGGGGAGGAAGGACACAGCCAGACCCACAGCACCACTCATACATAGGCCACAGGGTCACAAACTTACAGTTTCACCAGCTGAGTCACCCATGTTTCGGCAAAATAGCAAAGAGACCTTTGCCATTGCAGCACGTGGTTCCCAACTTGCACACCTGACACAAAAGCTTCTCAGAGAACAGACACGTTAGAAGATTTCACTGGAATTAATAACACCCCATGGGGCACAGATGCAAGGGATAGTCTGTATTTAAACAAAATTTTCACATTATTAATGTGGTAAAGGCAAGGTTTTTCCCCATTTTTTTCCCCATTCTAGCAGAAACCCCAGTACACGGTGTTAGAGAATCCGCCCAGTGCTAACACAGCTTGGTTTCATTCCAGATACAGACTATATGGATATTCTACAGGAAAAGCAGAAGGTTAGCTAGAAATTCAGACATCGCTATGGATGAAAAGTATTGAGAAGTTTAGAGCACTCTGGATTTAGACAATGAGACACGAACTGTCACATTGACTCAGTAGTACAAATCAGTAATCTAGAGCAGACTGAATAATTTAAATACAACTTTGACAAGTTGTGTCCTTTTTTTTTTTTTTTTTGTTAATTGTCTGCTAACAGACTGCAAAAATCTGAAATTTATTCATTATTCAAAATGATTCATAAATGTCTTCTCTGACTAACTCCTGGCCTACAAGTATCTTAAGCTATGACTGTCACAAGTAAGTAAACAATCTGCAATTCACGCTATAACTTATGTAAGGAAATTCTTCACCTTATGTAACTAGTTTGAACAGCTTAAATAGCTGACAAACGCAACATACATTTTTAATTGTAGGCTGGCAGCTAGCAGTCTGGTTGTTACAGGAATCACCCTGCCAGGAAAGAAGCAATGCCTTGTGATTTTGGTTGCAAATACCAAGTCCTTCTTTTGGGGATGTGCCGCCTTTGCCTACGCCCAATGAAACATGTAAGACCTTCCAGCCCTTCTCAGAACATGCTCCAGGGCCTCAGTGTCTTTCTTATGATGGAAGTGGTTGGAGAACAGCATGGCAGGGGAGCGTCTTTGGTACCTGATCCACATAAAACCTCCAAGTGTTGGCATGTGTGCACAAGTAAGTCCTGCTTGGAAGTGGTCTCTGCTTTACTTTAATGGGACAAAGGACCAAGTCACCTGGAGGATGAAACAATGGAAATATTGAGGAAGGTGTATGTGGGAGAAATGAGGAAGAACACATAATAACAGAGGCTGGCTTAATGATTGAGGTGCATGACTTCTCTTGCCTAAGATGCTATGGAACCATTAGAGTTGTTTGAGAATGTAAACTGGAGTATCTCCCATCCTTCTAATTACTTGTTGCTTGTCGGGGAAATAAAGCAGATCAATAGAGCTCAGCCCCTGGTGGTGACCTGGGCATGGTCTGAATCATGTCCTCAGTGCTGCTTAGATTTCAGCTGCGCTGTCCACATAGCAGATGTGAAGGCATTTGAACACAGATGCTTCCATTCCAAATGCCAGCCCTTGTTCCAGCATAAATCTACTAGAAATACATATGTTAAATATAAGAGGGCAGGGACTGTTCTACCCCTGAAATACATTGATTATTTTATTTTACTATGGTATTTTCTATTCATATCAATGAATTCATTCCTCTCTGCCTCAACAGTTTGTGAATATTCTATTTCCATTGTGATTGCTCCCACTCATCTTTACTAAGTTCTTTTAGCATGGTAAGGGAGAACTCAATTTTCCTTAATATTGGTGTTTCTTTCTGTCTCTGCTTGTAGTATTGTCTAGCTTTCATTGTGATGGAAACAAATGTGTAAAAAACAATAGCAATAATAACAGAATTGAACTAAGACAAATATATCGCTATTCCAGATCTACAACAGAGTGAAAGAAGGTGCAGTTCGTTACCAGGCACAATAATTTTGGAAGCGTTTTTCACCCTTCAGGAGAAAATAGTAATTAAATTATTCCCTGCTGCTTTTTAGTTTTATTTTATTTATCTATTTATTTATTTTTCTACAGAAGAGCATAGAGTCATAGCTCTGTTGCTACACAAGAGGGCTCTGAATGGCACTACTGACTACACTAGTCTTTGGAGTAGGAAAGGGTAGGGATAGTGGAAAGGAGGTTAGAATTGGTTGATTCTTACTCACAAAAACATTAGTTGAGAGTTCTTCAAAGAATGTAGTGTGGCCATGTTGGCACACAGAGGAGCATCAACATTTTCAGTTACTTGTGTTTTTCGTCTCTGCTTCCAGGAAAATCCAGGTCATTCCTACTCAGTCTTCTCCTGAAATGTCTGTGTAGGATTAGAGAATGCTGCTGAGTCAATTTGCTCCTCAGTTTCAAGCAACTGCGCTGTGCAATACCAGCCATAAATGTGTTGTTACAATTGAAAAAAATGTTGGATTTTTTTTCCCTTTCTCCTTGAAGCCCACTAAAAAGTTGGGCTACATCTGCATTGCATTTAAATTTGGCCTAGTTCTTAAACTTCTGCCTTTTCATAGTCAATGCTCTTGTGTCTTTGGTATGTCTTCTCCTTTGCAGCTCTTGCCATCAGACTGAACCTTTTCTGCCTCAGGGATTTTCCATCTCATCTCAAAGCACAGCTCAGAATGTGGTTTATCTCCTATACCTGCTAATTCTCAGTTGCCTATACAGAATATTTTGGGATATAAGATGGAGAAAGTGTTGCAGCCAAGTGAAGTCATGGTTTGTTACTGCTGCTGGAGTAAATCCTTTGTCACTTAAAGAAACGAAAGGAAGCAATGGGTGCACTGGTTGGACCAGATAATCCTAGTGACCTTTTCCTACCTTAATGATTCTGTGATTCTACACTTCAGGTATTAAGGGGCTCAGTCCTTTCGGGTATAACTCATACTAAGTAAGATGCTACTTGTTTCCTGTGGCTGTTGTAGATATCTGCTTAGATCCTACATTTGAATTGAGCTGTCGTGTCTTTGAATATTTTGAAATCAAGGTTGGTCACTTATTTGAATGTTATTACTTCATTGGAGCTTGCATTTGGTACAGGGAAACTGGTGATGCTGAGCACGAATTACAGAATAGCTCCAGAGCTGTACCCAAACAGCAGCTTCTGTTTTGACTGCTGATGGGAGTGTTCACAGTCACTTCAGAGGAGGTGTAAGTTCTGGGGGCAGAGTTCTCCCATGGGTAATTTCTGCCCCTCCGTGATAGTCCTTTGCTGTAGGTCCTAACTACGAGGAATTCACTCCTCAGCTGCTTCTGGCAGCAGTTCAGTGGCACGGATCAAGAAACTGGATGGCTTATAAGCTGATAAGATAAGCATCGCGCTATCTCACATTGACACTTGAGTGGAAAGAGGGCTGAAAAACAACGGTGGCAAGAACTCAGTGCACAATAGCACTGCTTATAAATGCATGAAGGAAGCAGGGAGCCACCTTGAAATGAGATTTGACCTTTTGCTAGAGATCTGCAGGATTAGGGAGCAGGGCAAGCTGTGTCTGCTCACCTCAACACCACCTTGCCATGGTGGTCATGTGATAGCTCTGTAATCTAGCACTTCAAATGTCCTTGGTCCTTGTGAGCTGTTCTGGTCAGAGCTTTTATTCTCAGTGGATGGGGTTTTTGTTTTGTCTCTATGGCTGATGGTTATACAGTGCAGAGACTTCTGCCTGGCAAAGTGTGTTAGTTTGTGTATTGGAAATGATGTGGAGGGGGGACACCCTGAGCAGTGCTGCTTTTTTTCTGCTCTCCTTAAAACAATACCTTCTGATCTCCAGATGAAATAACTAGCACAAGAGTTTGTGTTGATTGGTATCAAACAGTCCATTCAGCTTCTGTAAAGAATATTAATTCAGCAATACTGGCAAAGCATTGGGGAAGTTAATTTTAATGGTAATTTGGAGCCTGGCTTCTTTCTCTTTTAAAAGGCTTTTATACATGAAATAAATTTTTATTGCTAATTCATTTCATAATCATCTGGTGTGGCTTCATGTGCAGTCCACACTAAACTTCTTTTTCTGGAACAGGGAGAAGCTGTGCTGTCTTCTAAATACTCACAGCTCTTAACCTGTGGCATGTGATGGTTTGTGACTGTAGTTTGTGGCTCAGAGGCAACCTGCAGGGTGAAGGAACTGAAGGTGAAACCCACAAAAGGGATATTTGTTCTTAATCTTGCAACTTTGCAGCAAGCTGTACTTCCTCTGGTCAGGTAATTAATGTCACAGGAGACTTGGCTGGCCTGATGAGCTACAGTATTGGAGCCTCTATCAGGACAGTGCAGGATACCCTTCCATTTTGCTGCCTTATATGTGATATGGCAGAGCAGAACATTCCATCTGTGGACATCCTATTTCCCTGCCTCAGACTACCTGACTGCATCTCTGATGCAAGATGGGTGTCTCACAGGAATCTCTGTATACTCGCAGGAGTACTAACATGAGTTCCAGCTATTGACAGTGCACTCCAGGGAGTATTCCTGTCTTTTCTAACAGCAGGCTGAGGATCCAGCAGGCATCAGCATACTCAAGATAGAAGTGATTAACAGCCTATATCTAACATAGCTTACAACCCGCCTTTGCCAAGTCTGTGGTGTAAGGAATTTTTATTACAAGTTAGACTGGCATCCTTCAGTTAAAATGTGTAAAGGCCACATAGCGTTACTCAAGCTTGCTTTATGGGGTTTGGAATAATGGTTAAGAAGAAGCTATGCTCACCTTAACACCCAGAGCAGCATACCTAAATCTCTTTTCCTGTGGTGTGAGTGATAAGAAGCTGCAGAGCAGTCTGCTGCTAAAACACTTCGTGGTGCTGTCGCTGCCATGGGTCATGTGCAATCATTTGCACTTAACCCTAAATATCCTCACTGATTCTATGCTTTTTCATGACATGGAATGTGTTCCATGGGATTAGAGAATGATCCAAGTTTCTGATTTAATTAGTTCTAGTCAGACAAAAGGCATCTGATGTCAGATGTAAGACTAAATTGGAGGAGGATGATGTAGCTTAAAGAAGGATACAGCAGCAATCTTCAGCTTACGTGACCATATCCTGTGTTCCCATGGAACCACAAGAACCTATCTATTCTTAATTCCACTTGGGATTCTAGATGCTGGATCTTCTAAACCACTAAGACTCTCTCAAACTGTTTCCTGAACTGGTATGATACAAATAATAAAATTACAGGCTCATCCTTGATGAAAAAAAAAACCACCAAACCTCCTGTGGGTAGCTGATACGTATGATTAGTGTAATGAGGCTGTTCCACCTGGTTACTTCTTTTCTCAGACCCTGAATAATAGTAATAGTAATACATGCAGCTCCTTACTTACACTGATTTTAAATATAACCCCTACCCCAGCATGAGTTCAGCTTGTTAGATATGGTATCTGGGCATTCAGAGGCTCTTGAAATACTCCTGAAGTGATAAAGGAATTGGGTTGAGGATACTTTTCACTCATAGCTGCACAGTGCTTCAACTCCTGGGAATCTGGTCCAAGGCTGAGACTCCTGGGCATTGCCACATCACTGCTGACAGGCAGTAAATGTCATCAAATCTGTAGGGAATCTAAATGGAGAGCAGATATTTTCTCCTTCTCCCTTCTTTTGACAGCACCCTACATGTTCTCAGATATTTTAGTCTATGTAACATGGATCACCACCATGCATATTTTTTCTTTAAAGTAACTTACTGTCGTATAACTTCATAGCTGGCTCTTTCTTTCTTAGCTGAAAGGTTGCAGAGGAGTGGATGAACACTGCTTTCTCACCCTTAGGGTACTTTGGTATTTGCCAGTGGGAAAGAACTTTACTGAAAGGTGGGAGTATTACTCAGAGTTTTTTCTACCTGCTGAGAGATTCTTACCTTCTGACCTGCTGGCTTGCTTGCCAGTAATATAATTATTAAACCTCTGGGATTCTGTTTTGCTGAGGTATCATTTCTTTAATGTGATACAACTTGAAGCGCTGACATCCAGTCCCACCTCTGTGCACGATGCTGGCAAAGGCTTCTCTTTCGTGTGGATGACATTGTGTTCACACAAGTCCAGGTGTGTCCCTTTGTTGGTATCCAAGGATTGGAGTATTTTACCAAAAACATATTTCCCTTTTCTGAGAATCCAGCAGCTGCTGACTGGAGATATCTGTAAAAAAACCTGCTCAATCTTTAAGGTGTAAACCCACCCCATTTACAAATGAGTTATGTGGAGGTGTAAGACGATATGATGAATGTCAGAATTTGGGAGGTATTTTGTCATTTATTCCTTCCCCATTCCAGAGCACTGTGCTTCTAGCCCCCTCTTTCCTGCCTATCTCACAGCTGCATATCTACAAGCCCAAGCATTCTATCCAATCCTGTTAACCACGTAAGCTTGGGTGCTCCCCTCTCTAGGCATGGCCATGCTACTCAGTTGCTGGGGGAGATCACAATAGCGTTTATTTCCTTATCTGCCTCCAGCAATGGAAAGCAAATCAATGGCATTATAACATGGGGTGATGTCTGTTTTGCTGGTGAACCTGGCATTTCTCAATTCACTGCATTTCTAGTGCAATATGATGTTCACTTTTTGCTTCTGCTTCCTAAAGTCTCCTTATCCTGGGAATACTTTCCCAGTTCTCAGCTGTGCACCTGCTACCTTCATGACTTGTCCCTGCTGAAAGTGATTCAAATAAAGTTTGCTCCATGAGCTCATACTGCCATCTTTTCCCAGAGCTGCACTTGACTCTTACCCTGGTGGTTGGAATCTATGGGCAAGTTCAGCTTGCGGCTCTATCTCTTTACAATGATTTTTGTCACAATTGTTGTAATTAAACCTGATACCGTAGAACCCTAGGGGATAAGCATGAAGTTAATGGCATATTTTCTTAAATGTTTGGATGTTTTCCAAAGAATGCGTTTTCCATTAAGCTGACATGTTCTCTTCGTACCCTTCATCAGAATGGCTGATGGCCCAGTGGAGGCATGTTAGGAATCACTCTGAATCTTCTTCACCTGATCCCACTGTCAGTGAGCTGAGGCCTCTTCCCTTTGGAGCCTCTGAGAGGCTGAATGCAGCTCCTGACAAAATGAGCGTAAAAAATTAGGGTGGGTAGGTTATGGGTAGGTTAGCATCTGTCCAGTCCTTCTCTTAAACCACGCTGTGATTCAGCACAGAAAGAATTCCACATTGCAATAGCTTGCTGGTCTGTAACTCTGGATGTGGACACGCTGACATTACTTGCTGTCCATTTTTACATTGTCTTTGGATTCATCTGTGATGTTTGGAGGGAGGGAAATAGAGCTCTGCTGTTCATTAAATAACTTGCAGTTAATTGAAAGCTGGATTAAGATCTGCGTTCAGACCTATTGTGAAGAGGATTAATTGTGCTATTCATGGGTTAGAGTGCAAGGGTAGGAAAGAGAAAGCTTGATTTTTATTTATTTATATATATCTTTTTTGGGGGGGGTATAGCATATAACTCAGTGTGGAGATGACATGCTGTCTCTATTAACTGATTTAGATATTATGAAGAAATATGTTTTGCAAAGTATAGTTTGAGTGGTAATTAGAATAGTAAGTATGGAATTAATAGAATGCACATCTATAATAACACTTGGATCTGAAATTAATTGTACAGACAAAAAAAAGGCTTCCAGGAGCACATAGGATGCTGAATCATAGAGTTAATAATTTCTAAAATCAAACATTGCAGTTAAAGACTTAACTTGACATTTTAAACAAAATTAGCAATGAGATGGGGATGGAAGGTACAAAACAGGAACAGCAAAAGTCCTCCAGGGCACAGATTCTGTTTTCTATGTTTATACAGCATTCTGCCTCAAGAGCACCTCTGTCCCCTTTGATGTTATCAAAAGCTACTGAGACACAGGCATTTATCTCAGCTCAGACTAAGAGTAAAGATTAAATATATATAATCCTGAGCTGGCACTGTCAGAGTAAATACCTATTTCCTTATTCCCTTCCCTGCAGATGTAAAGCAGTGATCAAAGCTGAGTGAAATTCTGGTGTGGAGTTAACAGTCTGTTCTGCACCTTGAAAATGGCGCTAGGAAGTGCTTTCTTCACCATCATACAGCAGTGAATTTTTCAGGGCATGACTTATCCCTCCTCTCTCAGAATAAGGCCATTGAAAGCGGGTTCTTGTAAAGGGCTGAACCTTGTGCTATGAAGTCCCAGTGGGAGTCTGGCCCTTTGGACACAGGGGTGGTGGTGCAAGATGGATAGTGATGAACAGTGACAAGTAAGTATCCCAGGGGTGAAATACTTACCTTTCAGATGTTGCTTGTTGTTGCTGTCAATAGATTATATTAGCTAATATGCATTTTGAAACATTCCCTTTGAGCTATGAATTGTTCTTGACAGGCAGCAGGATTGTTTAGTCTAACTTGCCCTGGCCAGAACATCTTGCACTGTGGTAAGAGGGAGGTTTTCATACTGTGACACTCTAATGTGATTTGACATTTCAGATAGGATGATACAAGAAGTGGTAGGTTATTTGTACCAAATGACAAGAGGATGTTATAGACAAAAGATCATCATGTCACAAAGTAAAACAACAGCTATATCTCCCTTACTGCTCCACCAATCAAATACCCAAACCGTGTCAAATCCACCCCAAATCCAATAGCATCAGCAAAGGTCCAGACTGCTCCCCAGTCTGCACTGCCCCAACAATAGGCATTAGAGTGTGTCTACTAGATGAGAAATTCTCATCCCATAATAGGCTTTTTACGCTTAAATGTACACCAGCTCTGGTCTAAGCTAGTCTTGTGCAGCTTTAAAACTGTAACTTTCTAGGGCATCTGAAGCCATGGATACTGTTAGAGCTGCTTGAGTTTTCTCTCTGCTGTTTTACTGTCTGGTTATGTAACTTGGTCTGACTTCTGCCATTTTTGATCTCTGCTTTTAAATGGCACACATTACACATGTCATCAAAGAATAAGTACCGCAAATCTGAGCTAACATGCTTGGAAAATAGATGCCTCTAAGGTTTGGTCAGGGCAACTTAATTCCCAATTGAAAACCATGCTGGGAGTAAGTCTTCTCGCTGCTATTTTTTCTGTAGCTGTCAGTTCTTAGCATGCCCTGCTCATCCCAGTTTTTCATTGGGAATTACAGGGTACCCTAGGGTTTGAATCAAGTGGTTCTCTTTTGAGTTTCTTCCCGGTTTTCCGCTGTAGAAGGGCATACATCCTTTTGATACTGTTAGCTACTCTGAAACCAGTGTTGCTTGTTTGGTGCAGATTATCTGTAGTGATGTTGAGCATCTAGCCCTAAGTTGTTGACTTAGGGATATTTGAGTGCATCCAAAACTGAAATGAATTACTGTAGCATTTGTGAAGAGGCACTCAGTGTCTAAGCCTTCTGGACACAAGGGCATAGGATGGTACTGCAAAACTCATCACTAGATAAATAATGGCACAGCCCAGTCAATGGGAAAAGTATTTTTTGATCACATCCACAAACCCTTCCTATTTCAAATCCTTCTTCAAGAATCATTTCCTTCTGCAAGGGAAAAACCACTTACGATTTCAGACAGCTGCAGAGATTAATAGTATCTGTGGTTCATAGGCTTTAGAATGACCAAATTGTGCTTTAGCTCATCTCAGATTTCACAGCACAGTTGCCTGATCTTCTTACCACCATTCTTATCTTCTACCCTTTCTCCTCTAGTTGTGTCTTTCAATATGACTGCCTTATAAATATCTACACAACATTTAATTTCTTAAAGCTTTTGTTCTTATTCAATCAAGTAACATTAGTATGGCAAATGGCCTTGGAAGGAAAGGGCAATGAGCTCTGAAATGTTTTGCACCTCTATATATGTACTCTTTTACAACGGAAAGGTGAAGCATTTGAAATGGAATTTGGTGGTGCCAAATCACCGTTTAATGAAACTTGTAAGCAGGTAATCTGGGGAATGGCTTTATAGGGTAAGATCATGGTCAAAGATGAAACAATCTGTACACACCATCTTTATAGTTCAGTGGTTTCTCTTTGCCAGTAAGCAGTTCCAGAGTTCATTTCATAGGTTGTTTAGGATCTTTTGTCCATCAGGCTGGAGAGTCAGTTTTTGAGATTACAGGGCAAGACACCGTATGAATGTACAGGGGACTTACTTCTTGGGAATGATATGGTCCATTGGGTTCACACTGCACCTATATTTACTAACTGCATGGTAACTTCGGGGTATATCTTGGTGTCTGAAGTTGTGTCTTGAAAATTTCTCTTCCAAGCACGCTGCCATAGCATTTTTTTTTGTAAATAACTAAATAACTAGAAGGTGGGCAGCATAAAGAAGGTTCTGAGGCTCAGAGCATCCAGAAGACAAGGACATGCTCATTAAGGTCACTTTCAGAACAAAGAAGAAATGTGTCCAAAGTCTTGCATAGTTGTGAATGACAGTTTGCTAATGTGGGATACGGAGCATGTGAATGATTCTCTGCCATATTGTGATTTCTGCTCTTTAAGCATGAAGTTGAAAGGCTACAAGAACTTGAACTGCTGCTTTCTCCAGCTTGACAATTTGTGGGCCTAGCTTTAGGCTAACTGTGGTGACACAATGAAAGGCTCTTGCTCTTTTCTTCCTGGAAGAAAACAGGAGTCTATGTGTATGGAAAGGCATGTTTACATTCCTGAGTGGAATATATATTATCTTTCCAAGAAACAGAGATACACAGTGAGGTCTAAGGATGCCTGTGGTCAGTAATCCTCAGAAGAGTTAGGATATCAGCGGACCTGTACTTTTCATCTTGGCAATCTAGGGCCCTAATTCCTTGGTAAGTTTGAAATAGGTTTCATAGCTGGTTTGGTGAATACCAAGCTTCATAGGAGTATCTCACTACCTGAATCAGGAGATGTGCATTCATATGAAATATCAGTCCTGGGATACTGAAGCATAAGCAGTCTAAATAAAGAGAAAGCAGGCAAAGGGGTTGTGTATGGGTGCTAGACCTGCTGTCATTGCTGTCACTGAAAGTGATAGTTATTATTGCTGCTGATAAAGTAACTGATGGGGTGAGAGTTTCATAAACTAGTGATGGTGGCTTTCCATTTGATACTCCAAAAGAAGCCTGTGCTTTTTCTTTGCTTTGACAGCAGTGCTGAGATAATGCTTTGTTCCATGAGCTATTGGGTCATCAGTGCATTTTTACTGGTAATTGCTGTCTCAGTGACTTTTTATTGATCATTTAATTTCTGCCTCCAAATGAGTAGGAGCAAATATTTTTCAGCCCTTTTAACCTCCTTAACTTCTCATTTGTGCTCTGCTTCCCTCTCCCCTGTGGCCAACCCAATGCAAATAGGTGGACAAAAAGATTAATAGAAGGAAGAAGGTGCCTTCTTGCTCTCAAATGCCCTGTGGCTTGAAGACTGTTATTAATAGCTGAAATAAAAGAAGTGTTTCATAACCATCCTCTTGCTCCAGCTCCTTTGCCAGCCCCCTTTCCATGATGCCTGTGGAGAAAATGTGAGCTCATCATTTTCCAATGCAAATTCAGCTTACGGTCTCATACTTGGATTCTTTTCTTATCAAGGGTGGAATATGTATATTCTGCCAGCCGAATGTTTTCAGGAAGCTGCTGTTTGCTGGGATAATCATGGAGCATGTGGGGAACAGGCCTGGAAAAAGCTCTTCAGGCATATTCATTTTTTCTACTCTGGAAATTTTACTGTCTGCTCAATGCACACGTATGTGTTTGCACCTCTTATCTCTACTCATGCACTGTTTGAAAAGGAAGTTTAAGTTAAATTGAATTGAATTTTAAGTTAAAAAGCAAAGCAGGTGTTCCATTCTGAAAGATATGGTAGTTCTTGTGAGGAATGTGATCCCCATACAGCCCACACGTGAAAACTTTTACATCCACAAGTGTCCAGCAGTTCCACATGCACTTTGAAACTGACTTTTTCCCCCCCTATATGTTTAGTGATCGAATGGGTCACTACTGACACTAAGCCAGAAGATTTTTGGCCCAGATGATCTGGGAAGAATAGAAATGACCTACTGTCCTTTATTGCCCTATTTCTGTGTGGGTAGTGTTACAGCACAGTATATGGGACTCTTTCAAGCTCTCTGCTGTAATTCACTTTTTTTTTTTTCCTTTTTTTTCTTTTTTCCTTTTCCCATGACTGCTTTGCCACTTGAGCACTATCTAACAAGTTTTACTGAGCTAGAGGTTCTGAGATGACCTTTATCTGGAAATCAAGTGAGATGAACTGTAAAGGAAAAAAAGAGGAGGAAAAAAGTGCAGGAAGGTTCTGTTTGCCACTCTGAAGAAACCTTCGATCATGTTCCTAAGGAAAATCTTTAAGCCGTACATTCTTGTAATGCATTTGCTGGATATGTGCCATTTATGGGACAGAATACTATTTATCTTATGAGTCCCTCATCCTTTCAGGTGCTGACAACTCAGTGAACACAAGTGAGCTTTTTTTTTTCAGGTAAAATGGGATATACTATTTTATTCTGAGTGTGTTTCACTGGAGTTCTGCCTTCATTGTGTTGTCTGTTGATCACTGAAGTCATTCACATATAAAAAAGGAAATTCAGGTAGCAGTGTAGAGATTTCACTATGAAATGTCACTTTGTCAGTGACAGCCTTGTGTGCTATCTGCATTTTATCAGCAAGGGAGATATAGATTTGTCCTATGCTTAAGTACACTTATGGTAAGTTCTGTTGGTGAAGTATTTACTTTCATGTAGAAAATAAGCTCCTAAGCAAAGAGTTTCCAAGGAAGCTGAACCACTTGTGAAACAATCTAATGTGGCAGATAGATTCACTTGGGAAAAAAAGAATAAATAAATGACGGGTAAGTTCAGTTTTGCAGCTGAACAAAACTTTTCAAATGATCTGAAAGCTGTTTGTTCGCTTTTCATTTTTACCTTGGCTTTGCCAGTTTAACCCCTCTGCCCCTGACTTTTTTTGCCTACCTCTGTTTGTGAGTGTGTCTGATGTAGAGCATATTGCTGATGGCCACAACACTTCTTCCATTGCACTAGGAGAGACGGAGTTGCAGCTCCACACAACTTGCCTACAGACCTGTGCCTCTTGCTGTGATACCACTGTGCCATGACTGAATGCTTCTCCCAGAAGCCAAATTCCCATTAACTCATCTTCCAATTCAGCTTTGTTTGTGAAGAAGCTTGTTGCCATGATCCTGCAGTGCATTGTGTTCTGAAGTATGGTGACAAGAGATGGCCTAGGAAGTCATTTTCAAAAGAGCACTGCTGATGCATACCAAGTTTTACTGTAGACTGTTTGTTTCCCCCAAGACGTGGCACTACAGTCAGTGAGCGGGAAGCAGACTGTGGTGCATCCCTCTCCTGAACTTTAAATGAACCTGTAACTGGTGAATGGAAGTGGATAGAGCACCTCTGCCCACTCGTAGAGAGACACCAGCTAAAAAGGCCAGCAGCTTAGTCTTAGAAACAAACAAAACCTTTCAATTAAAGGGAGGCATCAGTCCAATTTCCTGAGTGCCCACAGCAACCAACAGGCAGTGCCAGAAGTTGTAGTTGCAACAAGTCCTTCTGGCAGAGCGAGCAGAGCCCTGGTTCAGGCTGATGCTGGAGCTATCCCAAACAAGTATGATCTCCTGTTGAAAAACTTTGGCCTGTATTGCAGCTGAAAATCTATCTTGAGCTCCGTTAATTAGAACATTGGCTTCTATTTATGTATGTGAGTTGATGAATATTCATCAGACATGTTGATTAAGGTGCCGTTATTTGCATATTCTTCCTACATTTTTAGAACTTTACCCTTAGGTATTCTAATATTCAAGATATTCATGTGGAGCGAAGGGAAACTTTGATTATGTATTAGGAAAAAAAATCATAATGATGCTGGTCAGTTGTTGGAAGGGTTTGCTTAAAGATTCTTTCTTGGAGGCATTAAAGCTTGGTCGGATGAGGTTCTGAGCAACCTGAGCTATCTTTGAATTTGATTTTAACTTTGAAGTTGTTTCTTTTCGAGCAGTGGATTAGGCCAGTTGATACCTAGAGGACTCTTCTTCATTATTCATTCACATCAGTGAATAATGTTCCCCCTTTTTTGGCTTTAGTATGAATGTAGAGGGGCACAAACATGTAACCAATACTTTCTAGGTTAGTGTTACTCCAGAGGTAATGAAATAATCCTGTTGAGCGTGTTGTAATACCTCCTAATGAAGTCTCTGCCTTCATTAAGAATACAGTGTTACTCATCATGAGTTCATTAACTGCTCAGCATATCTGATTTGCAATTTTCTCTTTGCAGCTGGTCAAGGTAGAGCTTATTTCTCCTCATGGCTTCCTCCAGGCTTCAGTTTGACCAGTTAATGCATGCGGAAACTGCAGCAACTTTGTCTATATTTAAGTGTGCCTGCAGATGAGTTCTGATGATTCGTACAAAAAGATTTAAGAGGCTGAGGGCAGGACATGCAGCCAAGGGCAACCGTTTCTTAAACTGCACCAACCTAAATGGCCGGGGCTGATTTGGAGGTGGTATAAAATTCTAGCACAACTTAAAAACCAACTTTTCCAACAGAGACAAGACTTTTGAGATCAAGTCTTAACAGATGTAAATGCCAGATGCGGTTGCTTTGCACAGCCTGATGTAGCCCTGGTAATGATTGCAGCCCCTGGGAACCTTCCTGAAATGTTATGCTAAGAAAAAAAACTGCAAACAGTTTCTGTTTGAGATCAGCAGATTTTCTGAAGACAATGTGAAACAACTAGAGGCTAAATGACCAAACTGCATCCTCCATTTGCTTGGTATAGTTATACTCATCCAATGAGGAACAGCAACCAAAACATGGAATTAAGGCAATTTCTCATACAGAAGGCAGTTTCTCGTAATGAATAACAGATGCATGTAGCGAATGCAGCTCACAAGCCAGAGGCTAAGATTCTTTTTTTACTAGGAAATCTTTGTGTAGTAATTCTCAAACAGATATGTAAAAATTAAATCCAGCACAAAAGGTGAATTTTGTGGAATAAATTACTTGCTCCGAACAGTTCATACAGAGGTATCTACAAAACAGAAGGAAAAGCTGCCTGGAGGTAGCAAAGGCTCAGAACATCCACGTCAGCCTTTTCAGTGAAGCTCATGATATTGAAAGCCCTAGCAGGAAATGTAATAAACAAATGCTGGCTTTACAGCCAAAGCCTTCTTAGAAATCAGCATGCATACTACAGGAGAAGAGTGAGTATCACTAGGTTTTGGGTGTTTGCATATGGCAGAAGCCAAGGTGCCTGCCAGGTCAGTGCTGGCTTGTTGTGGGGCTTGGAATGGCCGTGCTGTATGTTGTTCATCCAGAGTAAATAAGCTGCTGGCTTCCTGCATCTACCAATGGCTCCTGATTATTCTTGCCCAAGGATGGCTGCAAAGAAACTTAGTGTGTTAGATACGCTGTGTGTCTGTGAGCCCTTCAGTTACCAAATGTGACTTTGTGACTTGCTGACAAGGCATTGGGTAAATCTGTACCTAAAGCTTAAGGATGGTTCCACAGTTTCCCTCCTTGAAAGCTGGGGTGGGATGGGGGAAAGAGGGAAATGGGAAACCTTGTAATTCTGACTTACAGGAGGGGAGTGTAGTTAGATAACCTATGAAAGTAACTTTGATATGCCACCTTGGGCTGAATCTGAAGTGATGTTAAGAACACAGGACTAGCTGCTCCTGTAGGGTGCCAGTTTCATGACAGACTGCCTAAAGGACTGCATCTCAGAGGAGCTGATCTATGTCATGCAGAAGGTTAAACCATATGGGCACAGTGGTGGTATAAATTCCTGAAGCTTGACAACCACCTCTGCAAAAGTCAAGCTGACCTCATGGGGCAGATTCTTCTGTGCACTTCTGAGATACACAATTTTAGGATTGATGTGACCAATAGCTGGGTGGCATTTTGAGTTTTATTCTCTGCTTTTCTTGGAGCTGTACTGAAATAATCATAAAGAAGGTGGTGCTGGAAACTTCTGGAGAAAAATCATTTACTTACCAAACAAATATGGTATGAATACCAGCAGTGTGACCTCCCTTTATAATAGATTTCAGTCCTGTTTGGCTTTGAGTGGAAGAGTTCAGTCACTCCTGCATTGCTGGCAGTTTGGGTCCTCTGCAAGGGTAGCATTTACAGCTCTCACAGTGCAATGAGCAGGGTTTCGCCAGCAGCTGAGCTCACATCAAGAGTATTGGAATAGTTCTGAGAGCAGCACAGAAAGGAACTGCACAATATTTTCAGTTCATGTTCCTGCTATTGCACACTTCAAGGATTTTCTTTGTAATAGAGAAGAGGAAATTCATATACTAAGGTGATAGCATGGAGCATAGCTCAGTAGATAAATATATGATGGGAATCAAGCAGATGCTTTGCCACTACACTTAGTGTCGTTGCGTAGCTGCTCTGGGTAAAGGTACCTCTAGTTCCCTCAGCTCAGTTTCACTTGGCATCTGAACTTTGCTGAAGCAGGTGGATGCCAACCATAGATTCCTCCCTGAGCATCCATCCTCATAAGGGTAGTAGAGCAGTTTACTCTGCACACTTGCAGCTGTACCTTCCTGCTGATTCTTTTCTTAGCGCTCTGTTTGAAACAACCAGACATTTTTCTTCAGGATTTCCAGCAAACATATCCCTTTAATCATAAGAAATTGGAACACACATCAGTAGCAGAGAACCTTTGTGGTTTCTCCATGTTTCTTGTGGCCAACCAAAGCACTTGCAGTCATAGCTGCGTAGACGCAAAAAGCCAGTCACTGATTTGCTCTTCAAATACCTGTGAGATTGATCATTTGGAGGTTCCAAGTTAGTGCTGAAGGCTGAGGATGCTCTGTAAGTTTGGGTACCATTCTGAGGAAAGGCAAATGTCATAGAATTGTGTCGGTTGGAATGGGCCTTAAAGCCCATCCACTTCCAGCTCCCTGACATCAACAGGGTTGCCACCCTCTAGATCAGGGGCCCCATCCAGTATAAGCTTTTTCTTTGCTTCCTCCACCAGAGACTAGTATGACCTGTTCACTACTGCTCATCCATCTGAAGGCACAGTTTTCTTAGGATTTCTCTGAGAGGATTTTCCATGAGAGTAGTTCTGGTCCTTGCTGCAATTACTGTCCTTGTTTTCCCAGTAACCTTCAGAAATGGGATGTTTGTGCAGGTGAGCTCAGCTTTGTCTTTGATATGACACAAGCAAGGAAATGTGCTGAAGTATGAAATTATCGCTGCTATACACTTATCCTTGCCCTAACTTTTATTGGAAGATCCATTCAAATGAAAGCCTTTTCTTTAAGTTTCTAATGCTAATTCTCACTTCTGGCTAGATATGCACTGGTGCAGTTGCATTGACTCAGAAGGCTAAGATAAATTGCTCACATTTAAGTGCTGGGCAGTCACAAACCTTGTGACAGCTTCACTGGGCCATGAGAAGCTTGAGGTTCCTGGTAAAAGGCTGTCTTTCTTAGCAGTGGCCATATGGATGAAGAGGGCCACATGCGCTCTTGAGTGCTCACTGTGGTTCTGGAGTCTGAAGTAACTGAAGTGTTGGAATCTGATAGAAGACAGCTCTAAAATACCCTGATCTGTGTTCTCCTCAGTGTATTAAACTTACTGTTCACAAGAAAATCTAATAGGCTAAAGCCAAAATACTCGCCGAGATCATGTAGGCTGACCTCTGGTGTACTGTAGACCACTGCTTCCATTGCTTATCCACTTATTGAGCCCAAAATCTTGGATTAGGCTAAATTATTTTGAACCCTGTAACAAGAAATTTATTAGACTTACTCATTCCAGCAGTGAATCCATGCTTAATGCTTCAGAGAAGGGTGAAAACCTAGGAGCAGCATCCCTGTCTGCCTGACCTAAGGGCCTTTTTCCCTCAGTATGACAGATGTGGGGAATCATTCCATGCTCTGATCAGCCCTCAGGGCACTCAGTGACCAGCCCTGGTATACCGGGGAGAACTCAGGGAAAAAGCAGGCTGCCTCATCATCTGCAATGAGCGCTTCTCCCTCCTGGTCCCTCCAAACTCCTGTTTGGAGTCATGATGTTTATTGGCTAGTAGTCACAATTTCATTTAGATGTAGGAAGAGCGAGCAAGTATGGCATGGCTGGAAGGGAGATCATCATGGAGTTTACTGCTCACAATTGAGTGTACTTTGGATACTGTTGTATCACTGCCACCACAGTCATACTCTTAGATCAAGATAGTCTTTAAATGTATACTTAAGGCTCATTAAAGCCATGGGAATGTAAGCATAAGACTAAAATTATACGTACGGTCAAGTGATATTCTGAATTCAGGCCATAATCTTTTTGTGCTTTAGGCTGTAGTAATATATATCAGTGAAAAGTTCTGTGCATTACTGCTGAAAGTATTTGCAGTAAAAATGAGATGTTTGGTTAACTTTGCTAGAAACTGGATGATTATTTAAAGAAATTATAGTAAATGGAATAGAATCTGTTACAGACCCTTCCTTCTGTATGCTTTAAATTTGAGTCTTGGCTCCGTGTTCTTGTCAGCTATCTATATAAATCCATTCCTAGGCAGGAGACTGGTAATGTAAAGATTATTTCCTGACAAGTAAGTATTTTTCCACTTTTTTGCCAGTGCTCCTGATCCATGAGAGCAGCTGAACAAAAGGGAAGAGGAAAACCCGTGTGAAGACAAGGTTGCAATTTCAGGCTTTATTTTAATTCAAAGCTCTTTTCACACTAGATTTCTTTTTTTTTAATTCCCCCCACTCTCCCCCACCCCCCAATACTATTCTTGGTTTGAAACTTTAATTCTGGGCGTACATTTGGTGCCCAGATGGTGTGGATTCACACAGAAGCCCATCACGCTGTCAGGGCGGGTGGATACATACGTAAATATTTTGCCTTTTCCCCCTATAATATTTGGCTTTGTCTCATCTAATTGCTGTCAAAGGCAGAATGCGAGGAATGCTTAAGAGAGGCAAGTAGAGAGGACCTCCAGTGTCTGCATTGCGCTAATCTGGGAGGATGCTTAGTCTACTCAGTTGTAAATAATAATTTTGTTGCATGGATTTTTTTTTATTCATGCTGTGAATTAGTGGTGTATGGTCAAAGTTTGTCCCAAGTAATATTTTACAACACAAAGCAGAAACCTGGTGGCATAAAAACATGGTTAACCCCTTGGAGCTATACATAAGGCTAATGCCTCTTCCTTTCAGTTTTGGTTCCCAGTTAGCGTTATCTACATGCCTCTTGGTATATATAAATGAGAGGTATGCCTCTCTCATTTATATAAATCATTGCTTCATTTAATTCTACTGAGTACGTGTCTTAATGCATTTTTAAAACAAAAAAGCATTTCCAGAACAGTCGCTCCCCTGACCAGTAGAAACAAACAGTGCGGCCAACCGCATTCAGGATGCCTTTTTATTTCTTAGAGGGCTGTTCCAAAATACTGTAATGTTAATGGAAAAATGAGTTCCATGAGATTTAAATCTGAATGGTCAGCAAGTGGGTCTAATGAAGACAGTGTTAGTTCAGGATACTGGCAAGAGGGACTCAGGAAACTTTACTGCTTTTTCACCAGTGCAAGAATGATCGCAGACTTCTGATCAGATGCTTTTTGAAAAGCATGGGGCTATGCCAGGCCCGTTCCTCTCAGGACACTGTGCAGAGAGTGTGGCCTGCAGGTGAGATGATCTTAGAGGAAGGAAAGTGGCTATGAAAGGTAGATACAAGTATGTGACCAGCAGTCAAACAGAAGAAGCACGTGGTGCTTTTCTTCCATAGAACACAGATGAAATCCTACAAGGGCAAAAATGTTGTCTGTTCCAGCCATTTGTGTTGCCACTCAAAGCCCCTTTTTTAGAGGAAATTATAAAATAAATTCTACTTGAGACTGCTATCAAAGTGTCCAGTACCTTCCAGAAACGTGCCTTAACCACTAAGATGTACGTCTGCTTGTCTTGCTTCTTGGCTGTGGGGTGGATGTGGTCTGAAAACTCATTTTCTATAAATACATATTTTTCTCGTGGTGCTTTTATTACTGAAGATAAGATGAAAAGTGTTTGTTTTGCACATCTCCTGAAGCCTGCCCACAGACGTGTTATTGCAGGATAAGCTTCAATGGGAATTTCTGGTTTCTCTGTGCTAAATGCTGGCCTGCATGTTGCCAGCTCATGGCTCTGGGAAAGGGAAAGGGAGAGAGAAGGGGAAAGGGAAAGGGAAAGGGAAAGGGAAAGGGAAAGGGAAAGGGAAAGGGAAAGGGAAAGGGAAAGGGAAAGGGAAAGGGAAAGGGAAAGGGAAAGGGAAAGGGAAGGGAAAGGAAAGAAGGAGTGACTTGCCATATTCTACCTAGTTGTGAAAGCACAGCTCTGACAGCTACTGTGGAGCCTTTGCTGTATCTTAAATTTGCATGTGAGCTTTCGCTACAGATAGCTTTTGCCTATCGTATGCCAAAGGTAGTACTAGCTGCTACACTGGATTGATGGCAGGGACTGATTTTTCTCTCAGCCTTTGCTTTTGTTTGTCAGGTCCATCTAGTCTACAGCTGGGAGAACATATTGCATTCATGTAGCATCAATTTCTCTTATGTATTTTTCCCTTTCCAGGAGCAATTGAGCGGTGCTCATACATCAAGTACCACTACTCCTCAGCGACCATTCCCAAGAACCTCACCTACAACATCACCAAGACAATCCGCCAGGATGAGTGGCATGCCTTGCGTAAGTGTTGCTGGCTTTCTTCTCCATTTTCCTCACGTACAGACTAAAGGAGGTACTCGCTAATAAAGGAGAATGGAGAAATTGACAGACAACTCACTTAGAGTTGTGTTCTCACATACAGTTAGTCTTTATAGCAGATGGATCAATTTGTACTTAAGACCTACATGGCTGCTTCTGCTGCTGAATAGAAATTCTGCTGAGGCATGAAGAAGTGGTGGCGGGGAAGAGATCTTTATGCGCAGAGATTAATATGTAGTTAAATATGAAAATGCATAACAAGATCAATGCCCTATTTTTTAAATTTAGTAGAACGTTTGGTATGTAAGTATATTTTCCTGCGTTTCATGCTGCTGCTGAGATTCCTGCTTCCAGCAGAATTCATTGCTAGCTTTTACTGTAGAACATGTTCTGGTGCCTGCAGCTCCTGGTAAGTGTGGCTCTCCTCTGAAGATGCAGAAAGAGATGCTTCACCCTTAAAGGCACAGGGAAGGAGGTTTTAGCCATTAGTGATAACAGTAGCTGGTGGTCATCAACTTGTAATAGTTGCTTAAGTAACAAAATCTGACAGAGATGGAGCTGCCTTGAGTTGTATGGAGGTCCATTAAGATTTTTACTCATTTTGGAGTTGGAAAATGACTTACACAAACAAAATAGAAGAGGCAGGATTTTGCAAGGAAGGATAGCACTGCAGCTTCCTTTTGCTATTGTGCAGTCATGGTTACTGATGAATGTCTGTCCAGAGTTCCTCTGTCAGAAGGTAATTGAAAGCAACAAGTCCAAACTGTCTGAGAAATACGTTAGAACTCTGGTGTTTCCAGGGCTTTCAGTACCTGTTTCACTCTTACCTTATGGAGCTGATGCTCTGGGAAGATGCTTTTAAGCTTTGGGAAGGAGAAGCTGTTATGATACCATTCATTCCTTGAATTGTTAAGATAAAACCTGGTTTCTGTTGGTGCTTATACACCCACCTGGTGAAACCTGATAAAGCATTAAAGTAGTTCCAGAGGAACCTGCTGGGCTCCTTTATTATTATTATTATTTTTAGCATCTGTGGATAAATACTTAATTTTATTTTGATATGATGAGGAAAAGGAATACTGAATTCCTGCCTCTCCATCCCTGTAGGAGGCCAGTATTGCACAGCGTGGTGTTTGTTTGTCCCTAAAATTAGAAGTTCAGGTTGCTCAGTAACCTCTCGGGTTTTCTGCTTCTATGCCATCTCCACTGGTGTCAGTTTTAAGTTAACACTGTTTGTCTGTGTGTGCAGAAAACAAATACCCCGCTCCTTCCTGCCCCCTCAGAAAAGGACATCTTCCATTAAGTTGCAGTACAAAGAGGCTGTGGTTTATGCTCTTGGCTACGAACGTGTGCTTTTGCCATTGCTGTGAGCAACAATGGCTTTTCTGTGATTATCCTCTGGGAATCTCACTAATAACTGTAAGAATTATTGTATTAAAGAAGTTGATCTTTATTTCAGCAATGGGTTATTCTCATGCTCTTTGAATGTTTTTCCACAACTGAAGTATAATTACTAAGTGGCTGGCAATGTTAGTCCTTCAGTGTGTGCATCCCTTGATGGGATCAGCAAGTTCCTGAGCATGGTGTTGGCAGCTGACTGGAGCTTTCAGGAGTACATTTGGCAGTCTCCAAAGTGGCAGTCTATACACAGTGCTTATACTTCAACATATCCGATGTGATATGAAGCTCTTTCAGGATGAGGTTGTTTGTTTCTTTCCTAAGGAGGGTTCGCCAAGCACACGGGTGTGTGTACGTATTTCTGACCCAGATTTTTGTGCTGATTCATGAGTCAGATAAGTGCAGATAGATGTAGATAGCCAAATTCATGCTTTGTGAAGACAGGGAAGGAAAAGTACCTTGTAGCTCTCTTGTCCAGGGTGGTTTAGTACAATGGTGTTTGATATATGGAGTTAGCCAGTGAAGGATCTGGAGCACATTTTGCATTCAAATTGTATGTAGAGCTTGCAATCTTATTTTATTATTTTTTTTCTCTACAACGTGTTTTAAAAGATGAGCCCAATAGCAATTTTTTCAAATAACATTTAGGCCACGGGATGTTCTCCCTTTAGAAAACCTTTGTGATTGAGCAGCCACCCCTAAATCATCTTCACCTTCAGAAAGTCCCTGTAATCTTAGTCTGTTCCTTAGTAGCAGACACAGTTTTGTATCTTTGGACTAGTTTCATCCAGGGCACAGTTAATTCAGCTCCCCACTGCTCTTCCTGAGACAGCATAAACTTTCAAAGTCAGCATGACCATTATTTTCCTCTGAACAATTTCCTATTCATAATTTCTCTTTCCCTGAGTGTACAGGCAATAAAGGAACAGACCTGTCATTCCTCATGGTCTCCATATGGGTAATTTCTCAGATCCTGTAACATGAAATGGGAGAAAGGAAAAACCCAATATCCTGGTGAGACATCGGGACTAAATGGCACCTGGAGAATTTCAGGGGAACTGGAAAGGTGAAAGTGGAGTACTAGAGAAAACACCACTTCCAGGCTGAAACCTCTGTTGTCCTTTGATGTATCTATATTTCAGTACTGGTTGTTTTCTTTCCCTGGTGTAAGGGAAGCAAAAAATGGGCCTGGGAAGGAATTCTGTTGATTTACCTGCGTACCAGGTTGGGGTGCAGAGGAGAAAGGACTCCAGCCATGCTCAACAGACTTTTTTCAGGCTGACCAGACAGGACTTGTGCTCCAGCAGTTTCTCTTGTGTTGTAGGGGTGGTAAATGAGCAGTTAATTTTAGGCCAAAGACCCCATGGCACCCACTGGTACAGAAAGCAGTTTGTCCTATAGTTTATGCTGTCAGCTGTGCTAGAAAAACTCAGGCGAGCATCTGGACCTGAAGGAATGGTTGGACCTGACTTTATAATTTTTGATTTTGTCTTCTTTCATTCTATTTGACATTTTCAAGATGGAACCTTTGCTCCAAATTAATTGCCTATGACATCATGAGCTGGGGAAACAGGACTTCATTTCCCTGCAATCACTTCTTCTCAACTGTCTCTGGTTAAATAGGGATGGAGGGAGTAATGACTGTAGTATTGCCAACTTTCTCCTGTCAGGAGATAATGTTCATCTAATTAGACAAAAGAAGTGTCTATACAAGCTGAGAGGGAAAGGGAGAAGGGAAAGAATGCTGCATCCAACAACTTTGATCATGAATAACTGTCACTTCATGGAAGCCGACAGTGTAATGGTTTGAGTTCTCAGGTTGCCCAGAGAAGTTGTGAATGCCGCATCCCTGAAGATGTTCAAGGTCAGGTTTGATGGCCTAGTGGGTGGCAACCTGGCCCATGGCAGGGGATTGGAACTGGATGGGTTTTAAGGTCCCTTCGTGCCCAAGCCATTCTTTGACTAACACAGTCATAGAATCACATTTTGACCCCACCCTTATGTACAGAAATGTGGTCTAGAGTTCTGGCTTTTGAAACCCTACACCAATATCAGTGATCCTTTTAGAAATGGAGTTATAGATCATTTGAATAAGAATTTAAAAATCAGAACAGTTCCATATTTATTGGGGTATTTAATTCCATATATTTTGTTCCCATAGGTTTACTTTGTGTGCTACAAATGTGCTCATGAAACATAGGAAAAGTGGTCATGGCAGGGGTTCATGGAGCTCGTGGAGTATAGGAAAGGTACCGGAGATGGTGTGATGCATTTTCAGATCATGGAATAAGCATTCGACCAGGAAGCTTTGGCCAGGAAATGTTCTTTTAATCTTGTTAAGAAACTTCAGGAAACCGTTGCCTGGTAATTTCTACCGAAGAAAGTGAAAGATGGTTTGCTTTGCAAACTGCAGTATGAACAGTGACAGTATGTATTATATTCAGTCTGACATCCTCCAGGAATCTACAGTGCTGTTCTCTAAGGCCACAGTGAGGGCGATGTAAAGCACCCAAAGTCCATTTCAGTTTGCTCCTTGGAGTGAAACTTCTATGCATCCATTCTGTGAGAGCAATTTCAGCAAGAGGAGTTGTGTAGGTAGCAGGCACCACAGGACTATGCGTTAACCTCCTCTGGTCTCAGAACTGCCCTGAGCCACGAGGCTGTTGCCTGTGGGTTACTCCAGTCTTCCTCACTGATGTGTTGTCAGGTGAAGCAGGGAAAAGGGGATTTTCCAGGACTATCTTCTCTCTAAGACAGGCAAAGAAATTTCTGCAAACAAGCAATGATGCATGTTCTTAAAGAATGAGATCTTTTTCTCTGAGAACAAGCCAGACCTCTGTGTCTTCTTCCTCTTGCATTGGTAGCTGGAACATGGCAAATGCTGCATGATGCTCAGAGCCTCTGTATGGCAGAGCTCCCTGTAGCTTGCATTGTATCACACGAACATCTCCAGAAGGGATGAAAAATTCCTTCCTTCTCTCCAAAAGCTTTTATTTTGCTGACTCATGGAGCCAGTCATGCAAGACAGATAGCTGACTTCCAGCCTCTAATTTTTCTTTCTTTCTCACCTATCACAAGCCTGAATTTTTACTTTGGATTAAAACTGGCCACACAGTAGCTGGGACTTCTGTTTGTGCCACCTCAGCCTGTCCTCCACACTGCTGGGCAAGCAGCCATTTTGTGTGCAGGAAAAAGGAACGTGTTTTGTCAGGGCAGAAAGTGGCTGAAATTGCAACAGAAACTTCTCTGCCTGCACAGCTGAGTTAGAAATTGTCATCACGCTGCTTTGGAGACAACCATACCTCAAATAGGTGAACTTCCACTGTGAGGTCATAGGATGTGGGCTTTGAATTTAGAGCACTGACACGGGGAGATTCATTGTCAGAAAAAGAAGAGCTGTGAAACTCTGTGTTAATTGAAATGATAACATTCGGCTTCTCTGCTGAAAATGGCAATAGTCCTGTGTTTGTGGTGTTCTGAAAAACATAAAAAATGAATTGTAAATTCAAAAGTAATAGCCTGGCACGTTCTGAGAAGAGCCTGTATTGGAGGAAATGAAGGATTTCTACAGGATGTAGAGAGTGGTAGTATTTTAATTTGTACAGCTTCTTTTATGCTGAAGTCTAAGTGGTTTTTATCAGCCTATTAAGGTCCAAACTTTGTAGTCTCTATGAGAATAAGGCATTCATTATTACTAGGCTTCCTCATTTAGGCCTGGGAAGCACTCAGTTATCTCCTTACTACCAGTAAAACTACTGGCAGGGGGACTGGAAGAATCTCCTTTTGTGGATGTCAGTTGTGATACTGATGGCAGAGGCAGCAATTAGTGTTCTGGAGAAGACAGTAATGTCTACACTTCTAAATTTACAGGCTTCTAAATCCCATGAAACAAGATGCTGAGATACGCACACAATCTCAGATTGTAGCTTGACAATGCATTAGTAACACCAGTAGGCTCATGGGCTTGACCCTGTCTAATGATTTTATAAACAACATTAAATATTTCATTTTTGTATCTGTATTAAGTGCTGACCCAAGAGAACTTTTGCTTTTTTTTTTTTTTTTTTTCTTTGAGTGCTACTGAAGGTAGTGTTTGAAATAAATAGGCAGCTTCTCCTGCTGGTTTCTTCCACACTCTTAACCATACTCACTTGGGTCTCTTCCCATTCCTACCCTCCACTACAAGGAAATGTTATTTCCTTTTTTATTAGCCACCTTAGCACCCAGATGGAGGAACACCCTGAAATATGACACTGTCCTGCTGGTCAGTGCCATTTGGCTGAGATATGATGTCATTCCTTAATACATTGGTTATGAAGCAGGCAGGAGAGCCATCCTGGAGTTAGCCTTGCAGTAGTTGTTTGTGTGCCTGGAGGTCTGGTGTTGTTGGATCTCCATAGTATTTGTCATTCTCAAAGCTATTGACCAGGTGGCAGTGACAAACCTTTTTCCACTTCTCTTTCTGCTGTAGGATTTTTTTCATATCTTGCTATTTCAAGATGAGATATAAAAATGGTCTTCGCTTTTGATGCCAAGAAAACTGTTATAAATTTGTAAGGGATTTTACTGCCTTCTGCTAGATTTCATCTTAGGCTCTGCTAATATGGCAGTGACCTTAATACCTATAGCTTTCCCATCTGCATGCTACCTTTATCTTAGAGGGAGAAGAGCAGAGAAGGAGTACAAAGGAGTCTATATAACTCCCCATGCTACATTGCAATAGGGGTGTCTGAGTACAAAAGACAGGCAGGAGCTGAGCAGGGAGAAGATTAAGACAAGTAAAGGGGAAAAAAATCACCTGGACTGATGAGCTAGGACAGGTGAGACAAGGAATTATTGGATATAGGGACTAGGATAAGATCTGGGATGGTATAAGGGGAGATGTAGAAATGGGCAACAGTGGGGTTAAGAAATGAGCAGGGAAGGAGACTCTCTGAAGCATTACACAAAGTGCACAGGAGTCTATTCAGTTCACCACCAAACCATCCAGACAGTTCTTTACCCAGCCATGAGTGTACCTGTCCAAGCTGTAAGATGCCAGCTTCTCCAGGAGAGTACTGTGGGAGGCAGTGCCAAAGGCCTTGCTGAAGTCTAGATAGACTGTGTCAACAGCCTTTCCCTCATCCAGCAGATGGGTCACTCAATGACAGGAGGAGATCAGGTTGGTCAAGCAAGACCTGCCTTTCATTAACTCATGCTGGCTGGGCCTGATCCCCCAGTTGCCCTACGTTTACCTTGTGATCTCCCTCAAGATGATAGTAAAAAAAGGGATAGCAAAAAAAAAAAAAAAAAGAAATGTATTCACAATTACCTTTTTAGGTGATCTGTAATTTCATAATTTCCATTTTAGACTCGAGAATTGAAATTAATTGCTTTTTGGTGTCCAAGCGGAGATGTCTGAGAGTTGGTTTTACAGTATTTGCCAGCTATGAGTGTCCCACAGCCTATACATCAGACTTCAGACAGTCACCCAACTCATGCTGGGATCAGAGAAAATGAGGAGAACATGATTAGGGACTGCATCTAAAGAGATTTCTTAAATGAATTGGCCTATTGTCACCAAGACTTCTGGGGTAAGCATAGAGGAAAACACTCGTGAGTAAGGGAGCAGGAGCTGTATGTCTGCCGACTGATCTCAGCACCTACCACTCTTAATTAGAGCATTGCATGGGTTCCCAGCTTTCACACTGCCCCTTTTGAAGGGGTCACAGCTTTCATTTGCTAGCTGTGGTATGTTTGATACTGCAGCTTTCAGAATGTTTTGATATTTTTTGTTTGGTTTTGTTATATTTGTACATACAGGCACTTGAATTCACCTTGGCTTGCATGGTGTTTTATGTTGCCTCCTGTTGTTATGTTGGAAAAAGGAAGGCATGTTTTTATCTCTGTCATAGAAAAGAGTTGCGGGGTACTTTAGGAGCTGTTCTGAATGCAAGGAAGTTGAGAGAAAACCTCCTCCAGCCTTGTGACTTTTGCAGAGGAGCATTAGAGACATTTTGCTTGTTGCGGTGTGGAAATGTTGACAGGTAAAACATACCACCGCTAATCATTTCCAGTCATTCAGCCAGTCAAAATATAGCTTTATTAATATGCATGCAGTGAGCTCTGTTTCCCTTCTTTCCCTCTTGAGAGAGACAGAGGGGGAGAGATGGGTGTTTTTCTATGTCTCTTGGCTAATCAAGAATGATGCCTTGCACATTCTTAGGGTGAGAATACAGGAAAGAACAAACAGGGCGATCTAATGGGTCTTTTCCATCTCTGACTTCTATAATTTTTGATTTATATACCGATTTAATGCCTGGTTTATGATGATTTATATCCTGGTTTATTTATACCCCAGTTTGGTGCCCCACCCCACACTGTTAGCAAGATGAAAGCCAGCCAGTGAAATATTTCAAGGTGATTACATGCCACACGCCACACACAGGGTTAGTAATGAGGAGTAAGTGCTTCCTTGCACCAGTGCAAGGAGAAAGACTTAAGTGGAACATTTTGGAAATTACATTGTTGTGATTTGTTTGTGAAGCCATACACCATCCACAGGGGAACATCACAGCAGCCAGCATGAAATAGATGCCAACAAACTTGGAATCAAACAACCTGGCTTTGACCCTGACAGAAGCTTCAGGCTGAAACATGGAGGTGATTTTTATATGGTGATAGCTTCTAGGCAGTGGTTGCCAGTTTAATTACTGTTTTTCAGTGATGCTCTTTATACACTGGATTATGGAATAGACCTGATTCTCATGTACAACCAGGGCACTGTTCTACTTTTTAATTTAAAAGGTCTAAAATGTGTGAATATTGATGTATGAAAACTTATGCAGCTTTATGCTCTTAGACTCCCCTACCATTAACTGAGCCCCGAGTACAGCCACATTGTTAGGGCTGAATTAAGTCATGTCCCAGGAAGACTGGAGGAAGCTGAAGGATTTCTCAGGGCCCGTCCTAGGACTTCTTAATTGGATGGGTGAATCACAGTTTAGCCGCTGAAATTATTCTCTGCCCACCTCCAGGAACTGACTGTGCAGTTGGTAAGGGAAAGGGAAATCAGGAATATAAATCAACTGCAGGTATCTCCTGTGGGACTTCAGAGTTCCATCTCTCAAATCTCATGTGACTGCTCAGGATGTAGGTTGTGTTTAATGGAGCATGAGTCTGTGTGTCCCTCTGCATCACTGGAATTATGACAGCTAATTTGAGTATCTGTCAGTGGTGTGTCGAATTGATCAATATCTTTCATAAATACAAACTCTATCATTTCTACCTCCAAATCTGTCTTTTCTGGCTTGCCCTTTGCATCCCTGTTCGTTTTCTTGTTGCTTATATTTTTTATAATTCTTTTTCACCCAAAACTTGATTCTCACCTAGATGTACCGAGAAGGAAATCAATGGAAGAATATCACTTACTGACATAAGAGGGACTTCTTTGTCGTACACAACAATGGCTGTAAATAATTCAGCAGTGTCCACATCTTTCCTTTCTCCCCATAAGACCGGGTTTATTAACATTTTATGGGATGGGACATGGAGGTGGCTGAATAACTGTTTTATCTGATAAAATCTTTATTAATGCATTAGCTCTGTACTGGCTGCTCTTCACTCATCACAGGCACATCCTAAGTCAGTTTTCCTCTTATAGAATCCATTCTACAGTATGTTACAATTACAAATATGAGAAAAGTGTAATGCTGTCCCTTACAGCTATCATGCTTGACTGTGGTGCTATGAGAAGAAAAGGGTTAAACTGCAAAATCTTTTTGCCAGTGTTGGGAAGAAGTCAGCAGTGGCACAAATCCATATGCACAAAGACGCTAATCAGAAGAGACTAATGGGCAGGGTACAAAGAGTTTGGATTTGCTTACATTTATACCAGAAGAATAATTCCACTAGACATTTGGAGATGTAAAAACAAGTGAAATCAACATCTGGGTGGGAAGTACTCCATGGAGTTTTCAGAAAAGAAAAAGTGCTCTTTTATATTTAGACCTTTTGATATTTTGGCCTTGAATCAGTGCAAGTAAATGGTTTTCAGAATTACATATTCATGGTGTTAGTGGTGCTGCTGGCTGTGCGGTGCCCCTTCCATCCCAGCATCCTGAAACACCTGGGAAAGGCTTTTCACTCAATATCCTTCTGACATAAACAGGGTGCAGAAAGAGGAACACAGCCCAGTACACCCATTTCACATGTAGGAAAAGAGAGTTTACAGGGAAGTTAATTGACCTGCTAAATGTCATGCAGAGAGTGAGTGGGAGAGCCAGAAACAGAGCTCAGGTCTCCGACCTCCCACTGCTGTAAGTGCTAGACAACCCTGCCTCCTGTAGTGCCAGAGTTCAGTCTGCCTAGCTCTCAGAAAAGACCATTGCAAAGTTCTGTACTGGGGAAAAAATATTTTTACCTAAAGGTAGGTAGAAATAATACTTGCTACATGAAAGCTTAGTGATCCAAACCAGAAGCCATTAATACATTAATGATGATTTTTCTCTTAGAAATAATGGCCTGCAAAATAAATTAATAAATAAATAATAATAAATGCCTTCAGAGGCTAGAAGTGAGTTAAGGAATAGGAAATGGGTTCCTCAGCACCTTCTAAAAACAAGGTCTTCAGAGATGTCTGAGAGTGAACAACTAGAACCTATAATTTCAAAAATTATCTTCCTTAGCATATGTGTAGGTGCTGATGAATGTTATGTCGTGCATGAATTGGACTTTAAACCAGTGTCCTCACTGATTGTCATGACAACTGATGTGCACAGCAAGAATAACGTACTTGTAGTCAATCTCTTACCTGCAAGTAATCTTCACTGTCATTTTATTTGAGAAGTCGTCAAATGAGTATGCTTAGAGAAATGATACTTGTAATCAGTCCTATTACAGAGCCATGAAATAATCTGGAAGAAGAAATGCATACTGAATAGAAAACTGCAGGCAACTAATTTCAAAATGACCCTTCAGATGTGTCCTGGGGAGAATCTATCATGTGTGGCAAATCTCCACAGCCAGCAGAGCTGCCACAGCCAGCTCAGCACCTCATCCCAAAACAACACAGGTGAGGAATCAGGTACTTGACAAGTGTGGTCCTACACCACCATTACCAGCTGGGAGCCATCCTCTGCCAGCTTGTTTTAGAGCTGCCTGTGACTTGCTCCCAATGTAAACCTAAGTTGAGGTGTTCTTTTGCTTCTTTCAGAAGTGTCTTCATACCTTGAGGAGCTCAACATATCAGGAACTACGTGACAGTTTCTGAAGATGCATTTTATTGCTATCAGAATAAAAGCAATGTTCATTATTTGGTCAGCAAGCCTCAGCACCTGTGTTTAACCCTTCACTGGAGCACTATCCCTCCGTACTCTCTTCAGTTGAAGTGGAAAAGTCTGTCTTGGCATCATTTCCAGGGACAAAAGAATTTTCATGCAAAAGAAGTTGAGAATTTCATTTCAAGAAGCAGATATTTCATATAAAAGCCTTTTGAAGCAAGGAACGGGCAGGGAAGCCTAAAAGCTACGTAATGTGGCAGTTGGATTCCTTCTTGGAAAAGTCCTTCCAAAGTTTTCTAGGAGGAACTAGTGGTTCTGTAAAGAGCTGAATTGACAGCTCTGCTAAGCTAAACTCTTTGATGGACCGAGGATAGCATAGGCAGCGGCACCTATGTGATGTATAGGTGGTTTAGATCAGTTGATGTCTCTCTTTGGCTTCTATTTCATAGGTTTCTCTGATTAATGATGTTGGCCTCAGCTTTCCACAGGCAGGCATCTCCTACAAAAGCAAGAGAACAGAATTTCAGAGGTAAATGAATCCCCATTTTACAGCAGTCAGAGGACGACAAGTGTAATTTAAAGATATTCTTTTCTTTATCACTATTGGAGGAGACTCAGTATTTCACTGGCCAGGAAAGAGAACATTTGTCATCAGCCTGTTGGGTTTGTGATGAGTTTTCACTTTCTTTTCTCTAGAGCTGAAGAGTTGATCTGTTGCTGTATCAAAATAGTGCTTAGGTGGCTTTGTTAGTGTCTGTAAGAAAAAGATCTGGAAGCCAGGTTGTAGAAAAGCAAACAAAAAACCCTGCATGTGAGGAGTAAGAGACATTGAGAACCAACTGTGAACACTGTTGTAGGGTCCAAGACCCCGTAGTGAGCTCTGGGAGGCCACTAAACCTGGTGGTGCTGTCTCCAGGAGGGAGTCTCATTAGCTGAAGGGATTTCACCCAGAGCAGGGGGCCAAGGAGAGCTAATCCCTGGGTGATGTATTGCCTATAGGAACCCAGGCTTGGCTGTGAAGTTAGCAGAAGGAGCTTCAGTCAAAGAGGATGTAGGTAGGATGCTGACATGGCTCCAGGTTATCTTCAAGCAGCTCTGGCCCACACAGCAGTCTCATCTTGGCAGGGCTGGGGGAGGTGGTTTGGGGCAGAATGCCACCAGCTTTGACAGCTGTCTTCTTCACTCTGTGATGTTGATGGAAAGAGAAAGACATCTGGTGGGTGGCTGTTTGGTGGCATGATTGACAGCTGGAGGAAAACTGCTTCTCTCCAAGTTTCATTCCTGTATTGTAATCATGAGCAGGGAAAACACTCCTAGGTGTAGAAGCAGGACTCCTGCAGCCTTGGAGGAGAGCAGTAAGTGGGGAGATGAACTTCAATGATTGGGGTACTGGTGGGCTCTTCTCTCCCGAAAGTGAGGTGGGGTTAGATCTTAGTGGTGCCTTTTCAGAACACGAATAAGGATGATGAAGTAATGTGTGTAAGCAGCTGGGGAAAAGCAAAAATAGAGAACAAAATAGTGGGAAACTGCTGAGGGAAATAAAGACATGATGTTTAGATGCTCTTCTGTATGTACAGAGGACCTCTCTGTTTGTTAGGCATCAATACTGATGCATTAGATTCATGTAGAAATAAGACAAATTTTTGGTGCAACTGTGAAAATAACCAGAAGCTGGTACCTCCACCACCTCTCTTTTTTTTTTTTTTTGCAGCAAAGTCTGGTAGAGAATGAGATTGGTGTGAGTTTGCCATCGCTCTCTCGTTACTTTAATTTACTTTTCAGTCTGTGTGTGTCAAGCTCTTGGCACAACCCTGATAAGCAACAGAAAGGTTGAGCAAACAAAGCGAGCCTTTCCCTGGATCAATAGAGATCAATCTCTTCATTTTGAGTGAATGACAAAAGAAAAACAGCAATCAAAAGTATGTTTGTTGATAGTTAGTGGGTAGCTCCCAAAACTGAAGTACACACAGGAGATGTCTTGTATGTCGTTTTATTATTTACTTGTGGTCCATGTCATTGGCTGCGCTGCCCAACAGCTTTGGGCATATGTATGTTTTAGACCTCAGCATCCTGAGCAGAGTTGCATGATATAAGGAAGGGACCATTTTCTGCACATTGGTACCAGGTCCCATGCAATAGCTGTCCATTAAGACATCACCTTTGATGAACTGATTTATGCAAGTCAAGGGCCGGGATGATCAGTTTGTTAGTGTGCTGTTAGATCATTCAGTCTGGTTTGGGCATAGCTATGCCAGTGCACTAAACCCCTGACAGCTTTTTGTTCAGGGCAGAGCTTGTAGGCAGCTTAACTGCACAAAATATGCGTGAGTACACACTGCTGTCAAGAAAATAGCTCTACGTAGCACACCGAGTTGTAACAACATAATTGTAGGCACAAGTTTGTGGGGCTGCTGCCTATACCCATCTTGTATCTATCTGTACCTGAATATCTGAGCGATACAACAGGTGGCACAGGAAAGTAAGCAATGTTGGTGAAATATTGCTGCTGGAAAATATCAATAGCTGTTGCTTGACTCTTTTCAGGAAGGAGTGGAAAACTGATTTTCAGTTGTCCTGAATTCAGTGTGTTGTTTTGTTTCTCTTGCTACAAAGCTGGCATCATCAATAAAAGTAAATGAGACGCGGTTGGATGTGACCGTTCTGGTGGGCCTCTGGTGTGAATGAGCAGGCAGGAGGAACAGAACATTGGCTCTTGCAGAAAGATGAGTTTTCTCTGTCTGGGAGAGGGAGGGATGAAATAATGTATTGCTTCTGAAAATGAGAGACTTGACAGCATTGGCTAAACCCAGGCGTACTGCAGGCAAGTACCGGGCAGTCTTCCCAGTTACAGCCACGGCAATGTGCTTAATCACCGTGTGCAAACTGTTGGAGCAGGAGCTGATCCTTTGTTGGTGCAGCTCACTCTTGACTTCAGACAGCTCTGCCACTGTACCTTGAGCCTTCCCCACAGTACTGCCCTGCTCTCCTTGAAATGCAGTGGAATTGTGGCTGTGGCCATGCAGCTCTGCTCACAGAGCCACCAGTCACACAGAATGCAGGCTGTTAGATCCCGTGGGCTGCCATCCATCTGTGGGGTAGGTGTTCAGCTCATCTTCACACAGTCCATAGGTCCCCAGCTTTATCCAGCCCTCAGTTTTGGAACCGAGAGAGGCCACGTGAGTCACATAATGCTTCTCAACAGATAACTCTGTGAGGAGTACTTCTGCCCCTGATGTAAGTGTGCTGTAACTGGTGCTGACAGAAATGGCCACAAGCACTTGTTGCGCCAGCAGCTTTCATCAAAGGGCACGAGCCCTCTGGAGGGACTAGTCAGCTCTTATTCAGCTGAGGAGCAGGAGAAACAGAGGTAACGCAGACTCAGTAATTTGGGCTTTCTGCTGGCTGAAGCCACTCAAACTGCCTGAGGAGAACACACGGGGCAAACAAGAAGGAGCTCCAAGCCCACAGCCACCCTCCTGCAAAGCCTGAGCTGGCGCGGCTGTCCCAGCTCTGCCAAGGCCTCTGTTCCCTCACAGGGGAAACAGCAAGGGGTGGGCTGGGGAAAGGTGCCAGCAAACACAGAAGGGAAAAGAAAATAGGGAAAATTTCATGTTCAATGTATTCATCACTAGCTATTCTAGGGTCAGTTGTTGGCTTTTTAATGTATTAAATGAGGTGTTATTTTTAGATTTCCAAATTCATGCATGGAAATTATTCTCCAGTGTTTCTGCTTTTATCCTGTGTGTGTATATATATATATATATATACAAACAAGAAACCAGCAAGAAAAGCTCTCATTTGATAGCACATTTGTTACATTGTTATGGTGTGATTTCTTTTATCCTTTCTTTTCCCTACTAAAAAAAATAAAATAAAAAATTGCCCCTTCTCGCTTCCTCATCTTGGCTAATGTTACTGGAGAGGCAGCAAAAAACAACTGCTTTCTGTTTGCACTTGTTGCTTGACTGCTTGGTTTAGAGTTATGGGGAAGTGCTGGTGGGTTAAAAAGAGGTTTAGCAGGCAACCCACCCACCTCCTTGTGATTTTTCTTCAAAGGAGGGTCTGACAAAGAAGAGTAGTTCCGTTCCAGATTCGCTGAGTTCAAAGCAAGTGCCCTACAGATACGATGCTGTGATTAATCCTCAGAACTGGCATACAAAGCTTACACTATGCCACTGCTACTAATGCTAATGGGAGTCAGGCAGCTTACTCCCTGCACACTGCTTTAAAGAGTAATAATTTACCCAGAAGAGTCTTGAGGCAGGAGAAGTGAGAGTCATATATTAATTCTTTTGTAAATCCTTCTGTCTATGGGGTTGGCGTTGCTTTCCATCCCATTCTAAGCCATGACATTTTGGTGAGCCCTAGGACTCAAAATGGGAAGGCAGGCTGGTCTTTTTTTCCATGTCCTTCAACTCTTGGGTGCCAAGCAGCTGAATGTGGCAGAATTCCGGGCTGCATTTATGGAGGAGACAAAACTTCACATGCATGTTTTCCGTCCTCTTTTGCATGTGCAAAATGAGTGGTTGTGGAGGAAAATCGCAATCTCCAGGCAGCCATCAGAATGCATACTGAGAAAGCTGCCCTGGTAGCTTTGATAGGATGCAAATCTGTATTTGGAGCACGGTTTTGATCTCAGTAAGAGGTTTATTTCTAAAAGCATGTTCTTTTCCAGAGGACATAATTTGGGGTACCTGGTTTTTTACGATGTCTGACAAGCAGTAAGCTTTAAAGTGCCTGGTAGTCAGTGGGAGAGGGCTCAGCAGTCTGAAGAAGACTGTCAGTAGCTGCCTATAGTTATGCACAGCTATACCTGTAAGTCTGCATTACAAAACTTTGGATCCCTTCAGAAGTGATACTTGATCTCACAGCTCTATCTCGAGTACCAGCCTGGGGAGACAGTCATTCTGTAGCAAGAATTCCCTTTTCCTCCCATCTTCCAATATATTCCCAAATCACTTTTAAATATCCAGTAACCCCTATGCATAGCCCTGTTGTTTCTCTTTGTAGCCATGATTTCCTGGCTGATTTCTCTTTGCCTGATGTGTTTTCTAGTTTCAAGGCTGGTGGCAGGTACCTCTTGATGTTTTTGTGTCATTTGAACAGTGGGATCTCTCAGGCACTTGGGTTCACCTCCCGCCCCATCTCTACCTCTGATGATGGTCAAAGGGTAGAGAAGAGATTGTTTCTTTTGCTCTGAGAGCTGAGCAATGGCGAGCTGACTTCTGAGCAGGGTGAGTAGGTGAAGAGCTACAGGTGATTCTCAGCATGAGTCACTTAAACTACCAGTTAGTTGGAGCTGGGCAGGCAACACTCAGCTAAAAGCTCATCATCCGTTCTTTGCTCACAGACCTCGATATTTTGTGTATTTTGTGTTGGGCTGTACAACTTCTGTCTCCACTCCCTGTTTTTCCAGCCTGAAACAGCCTCTTTCAGACCACCGTGGTTACAGGCACAGGCCAGTTTAGGATTTTGAAGTGGGTTAGTAGTGCAGAACTCTGGGGTGGCTCCAAATGTAACATGATTATAGTGCAGGCAAAGTTCAGACAATATGCTCTTCAACATCCTGAGTTTAAATGATTGTTTTCTATGCCTGAGCAAGATGTTTGGCAGTGTCGTCATTAAGTCATCCATAACTGTATAAAAATGTACTTCTTGTTTTGCTTTTAAATCAGAGAGCATTAGAAAAATCCAGAGTAACCCAGAATTTTTAGATAAATATGACTGCTTATTTTCAGAAATCACAGTAGACAAAACACAGGAAAACCAGCTTGTCTTTCAGGAAGAGGCTGAGGACTGGATGTACACAAGAGTAGCACATACTTGGAATTAGTTGATTTTAAATGCTTATATGTTTAAAAAGAAGCAATACTGGTTATTTGTCCCTTTCTCTATGCCTTATTGTAACTGGTACTCTGTTTCCCCCCCATCACTGGCTTCTAATCTGTAGCAATTGAAGAAACTAATGTTCTTTTATAAAATGCACTTAACTCCCTATTACAATTTAGTATTTACCAAGGAAAAGTTGTAGCAGCCAGGTACTGAAATCCTGCCTCTAAACAGCCATTGTGAATCAGTCAGTGTCTATTGAATTCTGTCTGCTTCCCATCAGCCCTGCTGCTCTGTCTTATGGGCTCCCTCTCTCTGGTGTCCAGACATTTACCCTTTAGGTAGGGGTGATTTTTTATGGAATGTATTCTCCTATGAGAGACTGAGTCAGCAATTTACTGTGCTGTTGAGGCACCAGCCCCAGAGTGTCTCCCAGGCCCTGGCTGACGCTGGGCAGGCACCATTGTGGCAGCCCTGCGTCATCCATGTCTGGGCCCAACTTGAGAAGGACTTGGGGCATAACTTTCTTCGGGCCAAGTTTCAGAACTCACCTGTGGCAGGTTTATTCTCGGGTAGTCATCTTCAGACCACAAACCCTACGGAGAGGATGGGAGAGCCAGCCATGATCTGAATGTGAATGCCTTGCAAATTATTTATTGGGTGGGAGAGCTCACAAACCTCAGTTTTAAAGGTGCATTAATTTCAGAGAGAGCTTTTAACATGTGCTTTTTGCACATTCTCAACAACAGGAAGGTTATATGCACAATGGAATTATTTTTTGTATTATTTTGGTGTCATTTCCTTAACCTTGTACTAGTTTTATCAGAGGGATACCTTTCTTACATTCTACTTAGAAAAGAGGAGAAAATAACTGGTTAGTTGTTATTCTGGCTGGATCACTTACAGAATAAAATTCAGACAGCTGTCATACAGTTCTCCTTATCTGAGGAACATCAGCATTATAAACAGAATGTCATTAGCATATTTATTAACAGTAGTGCACGGAGCATTTATTTATTAACAGTAATGCACAGATAGTTCCTTCTTTGTGCTTACACATCTGTTTTGATGTAGTTAATATTGAAAAGCCTGTGTTTTTCAGGCTACACTAAAAATATTGATGACAAAGATGGAGCTAACTTGCTGGTACCCTGCTTGGTGTCACCTCACCCTCCCTTAGGGATGAATAGAAGACTTCACCTCCTTAATATCCCATTAATACATGACATGGTGGATATTCTTAGCTGGTATTGATGATTGCTGTTGGATCCTGCAAATTTCAAAACTGCTGCAGTAAACATTTAAATCAGCTTGTAAAAGCTGAAGTCAACAAATAGTTTTTCACCTCCATATTTTCCGTAGCACATACATATACTCCCTAGTGCAAAACAAATGACACGTGCTGTGTTTTATAATTTGCATCATGAGCAAATTATATCCATAATGACTGGATTTTATTCACTGCCAAGATTAAGATGTAATGGTGCAAGGCATGCAAACAGCTCTGGTTTCAGCCATGGCTGCTCACAAATAAACAAGACTATTTCAGGCAGTAGCAGAACCCAACCGAGGAGTGAATGTGCTGATGTGGTGCCTTTGGGAAGCCCTCGGCAGCAGTGAGGTCTGGAAAAGCCGTCTGTTTCTCTCTCTGGGGAAAGAAGCAGCTGCCGCCTCCTCTGGGACTGCATCTCTCTCTGTCCTAAATAGTCTTCTTGCATTTGGCCAGTGGTGTGGTTGCTCAGGGTGCAACATGTTTCCATTAATCACTGATTGGAAGCATCTCTGTGGCAGTGTTTTCTAAGTGTTTTTCTGGGCTCTTATCATAAAAGCCTCCCCAACATGGATGAGAGCTGTTTCCCAGGTCATGGCCTTCCTTTGCATGCAATCAGAGCAAGCTATGTTATGTCTCATCCAAAGGGTGCAAGAGAAGCTCCTACAGATGATTCAGCTTTGTGGTAATTACTTCCCACTCTATCAACTTAACTGACTGTTGGGCATCTGGAGCCCATGGAGAGGAGAAGGTCTCCACTTAGAGGGAATGTAGACCCCTGCGGTGGGAATGACTGGCCTTGTCCCAGGGATCTCACAGAGAGATCATGTGCAGGGTGTAGTTTTCTGGGACTAACACTGATTTTAAATCTTTTAAAGCATGTTTTTAGGTGTCATTTAGGTATCACTTGCTGAAGTTGCCGTCTTAGGCCAAATTCATCCTTTAAGAAAGCAAGGATAGTAGAAATGAGTAGAAACTATTTAAAACTTTATTTAAAATAGTCACAGCTGCCACATGGAGCTGGAGTCAGGCTTTGTATGGAAGGAAAGGCTGGGCAGCACATACACATGTCTGAGACTGTGAGCAGCAGCCCTGCTGGGCACAGGCAGAAGTTTCCTTGGCTGGTCCATTATCCTGGAGGACAAAAGGAATTGATATTTACTGGGCTTTGCACTGGGGAGCTCCATGGCTGATTGCAGTTAATTTAATTATTGGAATTTTTGTAAGCCCTTTGGTAAGAGAAGGCAGAATTTCTTTTTACATTAAAAATCCATGAAGAATGCGTGAGCATAAGAAACAACAACTCTTAGCCAGGGAGAGCCCAAGGGATTAATTTGTAGTCAGAGGTTTCTTCAGGACACTTGATTTAAACAGACTCCTTGCACAAAATATCAAAGGTAATTTATTTGGAATTAATTAAGTGGCTGGAGATAAATTTAGAAGTACGGCTCCTTACCCACAGACATCAGTTCGGAAGTGTAGGGGTTGAGTGTTCTTAAAAACAGTCTTGCTGAGGCTATTTCTACTCTGTTCAGGCAGAAAATGTTAGGCACGGTCTCAGTGGTTCCGAGCACAGGGTGCTGTTACCCTCTCCCAGTGGCAGACGCCTTACAGCATGTGAACGAACTGTTCTTCAGTTCCTAATGATCTTACATAGCAAATTGCCTAAGCCATAAATATTCTGCATGAGAATTTCTCCCCTCATTTTTGGTTCTTGCAAGAGACTGCTGCTCTCAGTCTGACAGGTAGGCTCCCTCTTGGTCACAGCTGAGATGAGGTGTTTTTCTTCTTATCCGTGCTTGGAAGCTGTCACTCTGTGAGCTGTTTCTCCTGAGTGAGTAAGCTAGTGAGCTGGGGACTGCAGTATGGTACATTTTCACCCACACCAGATGTCAAACAGTCACTTGACAGTTCTCTTTGGCACCATCCTGTATTTTTTGAGGGTATTCATGCTGCTGTGAGAGGTTATCTTCATTCTGCTAGCTCATGAAGAAGTGACTTCAGTACGTCTTATATATAATATATATATATTATATAAGTGATTTCTGTAAGGGAAGGAGGGACTGGTCTTGGGATAACTTTGATTGAGATGAACCCCAGACCCTGGGTTTTGAAGAGGACTTTCAAGTTGTCTCCTGAAAAGCAGAGAGCAAGTTTGTGTTGAACTTTGATTTAATTTTTAGGTTGTGGGATTTGTTGATGTTTGTTTTGCCCTCCAAGAAAAGCAGAATGTAAGATGGAAGAGTGAGTTTTAGGTAGACGGTGTTTTAGAGCAGGTTGGGGAAATAGCACTGGTAATAAAAGTGTGCTGAGAGATGTGCTGCTCAAGTGGAACTTCAGTAGGTTGGGGTATGGGTCTATGAAGATGTCTTGTGAAAATTGGATGTTTTGGGATATCCTGTTTTAATCCTCTTAAAATATGGCTTGATTGCTGAAAGTAGGCTTGGGATATGTGTATGCCTTGTATATTGGATTTGGCCCGTGAATTCCTATAGGCAGGATGCTGAAACATCTGCACTTGCTGAGGTGTCTATACTGCAAGGAGTCAGCAGTATTGAAAAATCTGTTTGAGAGGTTAAAGTGTCATGGTATGAAAGAAAGCATCATCCATCTTTTCACTTGTCTGCAATTACAAAGCATCTCATCAGTCTGAAAGTTTTTGGCAGGCATTCCGGTCAGTGCTGTTAAAAAAGATGTACGCTGAATTACGTAAAGCAGTTATTTGCCTCATTCAAGCCTGCTTAATGTAAAATGATGCTGGGCTTTCATTGAAACATTCAGAATGGTTTGGGCTTTTCATGAGCCTTGCAGTACTGACATGACTCAGAGTGCACAAGAGAACAGAGCACTGAAGTCCCCTCCCCATTCCTTGAATACTTCCTGAAGCCTAGACTTTCTCACAGGAGGCAGAAGGTTTATGTATATTTCTGATCTTCTACAGAGGAGAATGTTCGCATTCTCTTTTTAAACACAGAGCTGAATTCTTGCACACTGTTACTTTACTACTTCCTGCTGTGACTTCACAGCCAAACTGACAGTTGCTGGATATCAGTACTTACGTATAAGATATACATACAGAAAGACTGAATATGGAAATGCTCTATGACCAGTGAGGTATTTTGATGCTGAGCCAGATTTGTATTGAGGACTGATGGAAATCAGTGTGTTTTCACGAAGGTTTCTCTCTGTAGTCAGCTGCATACTGACACTGAAACTCTTTGAGAATGCTAGCTAATGCCTGGATATTCTTCTAGAGGAACCTTAGTCATAGATGGACATATTTCTTCTGGTTTTTTAAAGGGGATGCACCACAAAGAACAGTATTCTGGCATCCTGTTTTGTGCATACACCTGTTTTGCAGAGGAGGGATCAAAAACCAACCAACCTTGAGTTAAATATGAGAGGTGGAAGATGATTGCTCCATCGTGCATCTTCCCAGGGGAGTTTGAGCCTCGAGGTACATCATCAGGCTGTTAATTAACAAAAAGCTTTTACAAAGTGCTACCTTTTCCAATGCCTTTTTGAAGATCTGGAGTGTCAATGTAGTTCACAGCAGTGAGATGTCCATAGCACATGTAAAGAGAGAAAATACCTTTGCTGGAAGCTGAGCACAGAAAACCAACATGACTGCATCCACATAAACCACAGTGCTTTCTTGGCTGAGATGTGTGTGTAGGAAAGTGTTTGCTTCAATGACTATTTTTGACCTATTTTGTGAATAAATAGGTCTTATGCCTCCAGAGCTTTCAATCTGGCAACTTTTAGTAAGTAGCACTACATCAGCAAGCAGAGGAAAACGATTATTAATAAATACACTTGAAGAGAAAGCTCTCCTGCCCCAACTCTTAAAATTACATATTTAAGCTGATTTTGTATGGAAGGTGTCTCCAAGATTACCTTTGTGTAGAGACAAAATCTTATTACCCATAAAAATCTGACTCCAGGCTTCTGTGCCTTAGTTCCATCCAGGTGGTGCCAATGAGCTAGGGGATGAAAGCACCTTAAGGAGGGACTCTGTTGATGGAAGTGTCTGCAGAAGGCGTATCACTGCTCATACCTGCTTGTTTTTTTTCCATTGAATTTGCTTAGAATGTAATATAACATAATTGCAGAGCACTTAAACTTTGTTCTGAAATACAAAGTGGCTCTTTTGGTATTAAATTACCTAAAAAAACAACCCTGAAGGGGAGCTCCCAAGAAGAGGTTAGTTGGTACTTAGCTTGGTGCGCAAGGCAGAATTCAGTTCGCTTTGTTCATTTTTGTGTCAGCACGGTGGAACAAAACTTGCTTGCTTGAACAAAGCAGGTGGGTAGAACAGCACCGCACAGAAGATGAAACATGAATTGGAGCTGCTCATTTAAACGTGACAAGTTATGAATGCTCCAAGTATGATTATTTAAAGTGAATGGAGAATGCTTTTCATAAAAAAAAAAAAAAAAGTAATAATAATAAAAGCTATTTGTGCTTTGCAAGGAAAATGTTATCATTCCTAGCAATTCTTTTACAGTATTCAGGAATAAACTTTTGGGGTCTTGATCTTTTCTGACTGCAAACTGCAAAAATGACCCAAACTGCCAAAAAATGTTTGAAAGTCTTTAAAAGTCTTCAGCTTTTCTTTCTCCAAGGAAAAAGCATTTTGTTTCTTTTAAGGGAAGTGAATGCTTTCTACATCACTTTTTGTCAAAAACCCAATTATCTATTTAAAGAGATGTTTCAACAGTATCTGTTTTATTGTCACTGATGAGTAATGTTGAGTTAAAAGGCTCCCATTTTAAAGCATAATAATTTTCTGACAGTACTTTACAGCAAACTGTAATGGCAAGTATAAACAGCCAGATGCTCTGTGAAACTAACAGGGGCTGTGTGGATGCTGTTTAGGGTGACGTTTTATTTTTGTTTTTACCTTTTCCTGGGATTTGCTTTTAAGGTGGGCAAGCTAGCATGGTATCAGCTTGAATCCAAGGCCATGCGTGCAGTGCATGAGGGGGTACAGTGCACAATCCCCCTGAAGTACCAATGCTATTTGTTTCATGTTGCACAGCAGAAGGAAACAGCTGGGGAGGCGTCAGCTTGCATCTGCAGATGCAGTGTGCCTGTGCTGGTAGAGCCCACTGCCACCTAGACCTGAGCTAGCCCGTTTCCTGCTGCCTTTCCAGAGCTCTGCATGATGCTCTGCAGTGTTTCTGTTTCTGCATTTAACAAGGAGGTTCAGCTTGGCTGTCTCTATCCTTGGGACGGATTTACATGTATGTTTTTTCCTTCAGCTGGGCTGCTTGTAGACTGCCATACATATCAGCCCTGTAGCAGCCTGTGGCTCCCTCTTCTAGGTCACCTCTTTGCTTTTCCCCAGGGAAGTGCAGAAGGCCATACCTCCCATCAAGGTTCCCTTCCACATATGCTGATAAGATACTGTTAGTGCCACCTCCATCCCTACAGAGATGGATGGAATAATGGCTGTAGGAAGCAGACGCTCATGTCTTCTATTGGCCCTGACAGTGCTCTTCCAATGCCTCTTTCCAGCTCTATGACTGAGTGTTTGAGTGTTAAAATTGGGATGATAATGCTTCCATACCTGACAGGCTGGAGTTGAGAAGCTATTGTAAGGATTCGTTACCTAAGGGCAATAGTGTGCCAAACATTATCAATGATGTGTAGCCAGAAATGTTCTGAAGCAGAAATAAAATTCTTGCATTTTCTTCACAGGAGAGACCAACCAGAATGCTGTAAGAGATTCTGCTTTCTGGTGAGGTGGGATAGCTGATGGTTTGTGGTGTTACAGAAGAGCATGAGGCAGAGACAAGCCTCAAAGGGTCTCTCAGGTCTGGGTCACTCTGCAGCACTCAGCATCTTAGTGAAGGAGAGGAGATGCACCTGCCAAAAGCTTCCCAGCTTGCTTTCTTAATTTAGCTTGTCAAGGTTTTGCTCAGATAATTACTTACATCCTTCATTTGCTTTTTTTTTTTTTTTTTTTTTTCCTAAATAATAGTCTCTCAACTAGCAGAGCCAATGGGAGTAGGAGAGAGGAAAAGACTCATCTCTGTGTCGGTATGGGGTGAGCAGAGATAAGAGGTGGGAAGGACAGCAAAGGACAGAGAAGAAGCCAATGAATATGTGGAGTGAGATGGGGAGGGAAGGAGGGAGCAGAAGAGAAGGCAGATTCAGTGGTACAAGCTAAAAATGATCAATAAGGGAGTGAAAAATGGTTGCTATAGATGGAATGACAAAGTGCAGGAAAAGTCAAGGGAGGTTGAAAGTTGGGGAATGAAGAGAAGAGTGGGAACATTAATTTATTTCTTATCCAATAGCATTGAAAATGGTGTAATATTTGCCTGATGGAGAGCCAGTGATTACCCTGCTTCATGCCAGCCTCAGCTTAAAAAGTGCTAAGGAGGGGAGATTGATTTGTGATCCAGGAGGGACAGCCTTCTGCCCTGCCACTGTTTGCTTGCTGGAATAGCTTCTGCCACTGCTTGGCTGGTTCTCCACTTTCCATATTGCATGACCATCATTCCCATCATCCTAACCATAATCCAGGGCCTAGAGGAGAGATTACAGTTATTCAGGTGGCCTCATCTATGCCAAACAAGGCCAAAAAGCAAGCACTGGAAGCACCAAGGAGTGGGTTATACTAGTTAACAAAACTCAAACCTTACATGCTGTGTATCACATCTGTTTCCCCAACATCTGGGAGCCTTAAGGGTTTAAGTTCATGCCTCTAAGCCTCTTCTTTCAACACCAACACTTGTGGAGGCTTGGGGGATTTCTCCAGACGAAATCTCATTTTTTTCCGATGCTCTGCTGCAGTCCCACTCCCTGTTGCACTCATTAGCGCTCTCTGCAAGTGGTAACACACGCTTCCATGTCCCTGCTGTATGCATTGCAGGCAGATGCAGCCCTGCTGTGTGCTACTGTAAGTAGGCAGTGCAGCACCAGGGACCAACTGTGCTCCTCCCAAAGTCCCCTGTAAACTGAAAGGGTGCAGCACACAAGCCTCAGCCAGAAAACAACAGTGAAGCTGACACTGTAGCCTGACAGGATTTAGGGTATTTAGGATTAGGATTTGAGCTGCTCCAGGGCAATCAGTTCTCTTTCAGCCTAGAAGCCACTGTAGTTCCTGGTGTCCCTGGGACATCCTTGTGATGGGACTGGAAAGGGTTGGTTCCTCTGCCAGTCTGCTCATCTTGCACTGGGGAGACAGCGACAGCTCCTTCAGTCCTCACCCATGGCCCCAGCAACGATGGCAGTTTGGAAGAAGTTCTCTTCCTCTTCTTTCGTTGTCAAGGATGAAAAACCTTTCGTGACTAAGTCTTTAGCTTATGCCCAGACCAGAGGTAATGGGTGTCAATCACTGCTATTTGATAACCTGCACAGATACCACTGCTATCAGATCCACTGCATTTTGAGCCATACTGATAACATACATGTCAGCAACCAGACTAGAAAGTGGGGAACCAGCAGCATGACTTTCATAGAAACAAGCTGTAGTGAGATGCAGTGTGCAGGCTCCAGTCCCAGATTTCAGCCCCAGTGTCTGCTGGGTGTGGCTGCTTGCAAGCAGGGTAACTGCAGCACCTCAGCTGTTGTCTGTAAAGCTGGGATAAACAGTGCCTCCTTGATTGATGCTATGAATCATAAGGTGCTTAGATATTACCTAGGTGAGAGGCCTGTAAAAGTATTGCAGTATCATATAGATGAGCATAACTTGGAAAAGACAAGTAGAATGTTTCTAGGACTGTGCCAGTGGAAGCTGAAGCCATGGCTCTGTGGAGCATATAGGCAGCTTGAGATCCTTGCCCTGCCTTGGAGGGGCAGCTGCACGACCTCAAAGCCTTCCAGGACTTGGCTGAACAGCTGCACTTGTTCAACTTGCTGCAGCAGGCAGAGCCAAGTCACAAACCTGCAAGAAATAAATGCAATCTGTCATGTAGCTGCAGTACACAAAGTGTGGCGGTGGGGAGTATCCTCTGTGAAAGCTTCCAGTGGTAAACCAAGGAGAGATCCAAGTTTTGCTGCTCTCATGTTTCACTGCAGGGCTTAACACTGCACTGAATATTTCCCCAAAGGGAAGCTGGAGAAATCTAGCTGCAGGTATAAAGGCAGAAGCAAAGTGCTTAACTGTGGGCAGTCCTGCATGAGTGTGGTCTCTGTATAATCTATGAACACTACCCAAATAAATGCTCTTGTTAAGGCTGTTTTAGATACAATGGTTTCAGGATGCAATAGCATCATGTGCTCTAGGAAAAGGGAGCATCCTTAGGAAGAGACTTGGAGACTGGACAGTGTGTCTCACTGTGTCTTGATTTTTCTATTTCTATCGGTTTCTCTCATAAGATCTGCCTTTCCATTAAAGCTTTCCTTGCTGTGACGGGCACAAGAGAAAGACTGAGGAACAGCTCATTAGATGAGTAGTACCTATGCATGGACATAGCAGTAACCAAACTGGAGTTAAGCTGGTATCTAAGGCTTTGGGAGGACAGTAGAATACAGCTGTGTCTGCCAGTCATTCAAAGGGGAAAAAGTTAGAGACAGGAGCACAGTTTCTCCCCCTTCCTCCTCAGCAAGCAATGCAATCTTAGAAGAACAACAACAAAAGTCCAATGGTAAATTGTTAGCATATTCTTCCTTGTGGTTTCTTACCTCCATTCACATAATATGCAGTGATGGTAAAACTGCACCAACTGCACCACTTCAGGCTCAAGTTCTGACTATATCCTGACAACCAGGAAGAAAAGCTCTAAATAGACATTTTGTGAAATTTTGGCTCTTGAATTTAAAAGGCTTTGAGGCACCTGCGTGAGTGGGGTCAGATTTTTGGCATGAAAATTAGGATTTTTCTTTGCTTTTTATTTGAAGCATTTTAAATTTTCTGATGTTTGTGAACTTTCATGAGGGATATAAATAAAGCCTGTCTGAAAAAAATTTCATCCCTTGCCATTATGCTGTGAGATGTGTGTCAGATAGAGATGCGTTGTCTGTCTTTTAAAGACTTTTCTGTATCCCTTTGTTTCTAATAGGTGTTAAATTAACCCGGTTTTAGTGCATTATTGAAACACCTGCATAATGTTGGATAATGTCTTGGGAATTGTTTTGTTGTTTTTTTCCCCACCAGTTAACAGATGCTCCCTCTGCTTGTTTTGAAGCTGGAAAAGATAACACAAGGTAGGACCTACATAAGCAGAAAATTACTCTTTCAACATCTGTTGGCAGCAGTCCTGGGTTAGTTACATACGGATGTCCCCTCACAGATGTAGAGGTGATATTAAACTGAGGTGTCATGTGATACCAATTAAACATGTATGTCAATTGGCTTCTATTCAGTGCTTTGTTTTTCTGAGTGTATCCCAGTGTCTCCACAAACGCCCCAGCCAACCAAGCATCAAAACAACCAAACCCCAACCATCCACAAACTACCAACAATTTGCCCTTGATCCTTTGGACACAATGATATGACATGATGCAAGTCAGTTAGTTAACCTGCAGCCAAGCAGAGCTTGAGAAAAGTGTTCTGTACAGCTGGCAAGGGAAGTCACCCTCTTTTCCCAGTGGGACAGACTCTTTCCTAAGGCTTTCAAAAGGTCTGAGGTAAGAGTTAAGGTATTTTTAGGTACGATAAAACTATTTTTAAATCTTTTTTTTTTTTTTTTCTTTCTCCAGTTTTAATGGCTCCCTCGGAGCCCTCTGTAGTTGGGATTGTTGTAACTAAGACACCTGGTGCTTAAGTTGAAAAAATGAGTAACGTAGTCCTAGCAGCGCTTTAAAAAGCTCTTTGTATTGTTCCAAAAAGACCTTTTTGTAACATGTCACATATAGAGAGTGTATGATCAAAGTTTTGGAAGTAGGCTGTGAAGGATACTTTGTCTGGAACAGAGATGCTGTGCAGTGCATGCTTTTATCACTCATGAAGGGCTGCAATATGTGTATTTCTAGCAGTAGTGCATGGCCTCCTGTCTACTTGTTCCTACCTCTACACTATCTCCTCAGTGGTGCCAGTGTAATATTTTGGGCATCTCTACAGTGAAAGTATCTACAGTGAGCTCATTCCCTCAATAATCCAGGGAGGAAGAAAATACTACTTCTTCAGCCAAATTAGTTTATCAGCCCAGATTACCATAGCCCATACTATGGGGAAATGGCGTGAGAGGGCAAAGAAGCAGCTTTGGGGTATCAGGGCAGGGCTGCTCATACCCCCATGGTGGCAGCCTCTGAACAGCTGCTGTATCTGCACGTTGCTTTTCACTGGGATATGTGATCAAGGTGAACAAGGGAGAAGATAAAAAGACTTGTACCAGAATGTGATAGTTTGAAGTTTTGAAGCTACTTAAGGAGACCACTTTCAGTAAAGTACTACAACCACTCTACTGACCAGTAGGACACACAACATTCAGTTTACCCTTCTATGCCCCCTCAGCCAGGCAAGTAATAAATTCACGTACCTTCTCCTTCAGGCTGTGTCTGTTCCACACTTCCCATTGTACCTATTAAATATGAAGGGACATGTTTACCTGAGGTGTTTTCCAGCCCATATCTTTCAACCTTCAGTAGGGACAAAGCCACAAAGCCTGCTAGGGCATGGCACAGCCCTCAACCCAGCATCTCATCCTTCTATTTGCAAGAAGAAAAAGGCTTATGAAAATAAACGAATATTTGCAAAAAGCAAAGGTTGGTTGGCGTTGCAGAAGAAAAGCACCACTCTGTAGGTCATGCTCTTGTACAGGTCATTGGTGGCTCCTCTGTGCCTCGTGGGTCACTGGGTGACTTGGCTTGGAAGCTTGAGCTGTGCTTAAAACTGACTTCTGACAAAAACTGTAGCTATTGCACTGCGTCTGTTTTCTGCAGGGAGTCACATGAACTGTTTTTCTCTAGTGAAAGACATTGAAATAAGCTTCACCGGACTTAACCTCACAGTGTTTTTCCACTTCAAAGCTATGAAATTATTTCATGGGTGTGTATGTACATAGATGTACACATGTGCACATAGATATTTGTTACTATAGCATCCATGTATACTAATGCAGATTAAGAGACAATACGTGCAATGGAAGATTAGATTTACTTACTGTTGTACTCCATAGATTTTTTTGCTGTTGCTGGGAGCTGTCTCTCTCGGCTCAGGTCCAGGGAGTCCTCATATCTGAAGCTCATTTGTGAGATGTGGTTTCCAGGTGGCATGCATGGGATCGTGTGGAGACCGCTCACATTGTGTGTAAGGGTGTGGGTTCTGCATAAAGTTTTATTTTAAAAATCCCTCTAAGATGCTACTTTCAGATCTTCCTTTTCAACGGAGTAGACACTATTTAATATTTATTGCCTTTCTAAGCTTTTTAAAAACTGTATTTCTTGTGCAGATCTTGACTGATTGCTGTTATACCAGCAGGCAGATTTTTATGTCATGCTGAAACAATATGTATGTGAATATATTAATGGGAGAGGAGTGAGGTATGTGTGTGAAGCTGTGAAGAGATGAGCCATGCGCCTGTAGAGCCTGTTGTGGAGTCAAGTGGGCTCACCCTTCCCATTGCTTAAGCTTGCTTGGAGCCGGGTTTGTGCTCAGCATGGACAAAGCAAATATGGGATCTTCCTAGGAAAGTTTAGGTAGGCCTGCACAAGGGGAGGAGGAAGCATTGTACACAAAGTTCTCATTCTTTGATCTTTTCTGGAGTATTAATAGCCTAATCAAGGACAACCGTAAAAAATTTTGCCCACTTTTCTATCTTTGCCATCTGCCTTCACTGATCAAAGAGCAGCAGTTACCATTACCTCTGCTCCATCATGAGGAGGTCTGAGCCAGACAGGGATGCTGGGAGAGTCAGTGCATGGTGGGCTTCTGTTTTCCTAGAAGCAGGCAGTAAAGATCTGTGAAGCTCTTGCCTTAAACACAGCAAAGAGCAACATTTGCTAGTTGTGAGGCCCAGGATTCAGGATTCTCTATGAAGGTGAAATGCAGTCTCGAGGGCCACTTTAATTTGGGATTTAGTACCTTTCTAGTAGCTTGAAACAACAGAGCATAGCCAAAGCATATGTGCAAACTTGATTCATTTACACCTATTTGTCAGCGTTGATCTTGAGAGGGTAGAAATAGTTCTAGAAAATCTTTGGGATCGCTGCTGTATCCTAAAAATACTGCTTGCTGAATGAAATTTAGTATGACATACGAGGCTGCTTACTTATGCTTTCGCATAGCTGCCTTCCTAGGTACAGATGAGATATTTATATATGAGGTCTTTGTTCCTTGTTTGCTGCTGGTTTATGTTAAATTTCTGGATCATCAGAATCTCAGAGGAAGGTGCTGCTTTAAAAGGAAAAAAAAATCCTTTTCTGCACAGTACAGGTGCAGTTCTAGGGGCTTTGGATGTTACATGCGCCTCTGGGCTGTAGTCAGAGATGATTAGAGCTGGCATGTACACAGTGCCACGCTGCAGTACAAGTCAGTTGTACAGGGGGTAGGCAGTGAAAGGAACCTTGACATTTGGATGCATACCGGCTGCCCTGTGCTTCCTCCTTGTGCTGCTGCCTGAATCTCAGGGGTTGCTCTTGGTCTGTGTAGAACCTCTGCATGAAATGGAAGGCTCCATCTGTGTGGGTGCTCGCTGGTGAGCTGTCTGAGGAGAGAGGGTGAGATCTGTTGGAAACTAGCCCTACTCACAGACAGCTCCCACTGTTGTCTTTCTGTTCACACACATCTTGGTCACAGAGCCTGGTGTTCCTGCTGAGGGCCCAGCCCAAATGCAGCGTAACAAACTCCATTTTGACATCTGTTTATTAAGTTTCAGACATGCTATTTACCTAGTATAAGGTGAATCAAAAATACCACGAGATGGCACTGCACTAGCTCTGCTGCAGGTGTTGACAAAATACCTTTGAAGGGAACATCAGTGGGCTTCAGTCTCAGCGTGGTGAGGATGGTAGACCTTGCCACACATATGTGCAGCAGTACTAGCTCAGAGTTGAGTGAAGCTTCTTTCTTCCCCTGGAAACTGGTAATAAATCTGTCCCCAGTGGGGCTTGTCAAGTCATTTTCTTAAGGTGCAGGTGAAGAGGAAGGGAAGGTTTACAGAGGGGAAATGGAGTGATGATAAAGGTAGCATTAGTCATTGACTTCTTGCACTGCTAGGCTACTGTGCTGGCTAGAGAGAAGGTGGTCCATTCCCCTCTGGTACTTTTCTTCCAAGACTGTTGCAGCAATAGACAGGCAGTGTCTTCTCAGCAGATGTTCGGTCTTGGAAAACTGTCAGCAGTTCCCTTTTGAAGGGGCTTGTGCTCTTTGTTTTCTCTGTGTTCTTGGGATCTTTAAGATAACTTGGGATATTCCTTAATTCCCTGTCCCTTTCTAGATGTCATTTTTAATTGCTCCCAACCTTCAGCTGCTTTGCGGCTTTTGGTATTAATTGATTTTACTCTGCAGTCCCCTTTGCAGGAACCATCATAGGCAATCCCAGGGCTTCAGCGCTTGTCCTTTTCCCAGATGAAGCTCTTTACCAGCGGAACGAGTTGGGAAAGTGCCCATTGCTGAATTCCACCTTAGAACACCACAAGCATAACAGCAGAGCAGGGACATGACCAAGTGGTGCCTGTCTGCTGTGCCATGTGTGTGCCCTGCCACGCCATCTGTTAACATTACCCAGAACTATTCCATTGAGTTTCCAGGCCATCTACAAGTATGACTATATTAGTTCTGGGAAATCTAAGTCCTTTGATATTTAATACAGGCCACTTTTGACATTCTGAACTAAGATTAATTCTAAGAAATTATGTCCAGGTTTCCAGCTAACCAAAAGTTGGATATGGGCTCGCTATCTCACTGTGGAGTCAGCAGAATTTTCCCAGTTTCATAGATGCAAGGATTGGGGTATAAAAGCTAGATTATTTTCTCAGGAACATCCAGAGAGCTAATACTGGAATTGGGATTCCTTTCTGGTCCTGTGCCCAGTTCTTTAAAAAACGACGTGTACATGCTCCATGGACATATTCACTAATAAATACACCAACACAGGGGATGGGTAAGACTACAACACCCATGCTCACAATTCAGTAGATCTTTTTCCTTTTTAACTGCCTTTTTGTCCCCTCTTTTTCCCGCACTGTGGTTATTTTCTCTCTCCATGCCTTTCTCAGGACATGTCTCTTTCTCTTGGGCTTCCTGAGCTTGTTGTTTTCCTCTTGGAGTTTTCATCTACTCTTGTTGGCTTTTGCATTCCTCAGTAACAAATGTACAGCCAATAAACTCTTTTAATAGCTCGGTGTGCTGAGTGAGAAGGAAAGCACAGTATTCCAAAGACTGGGGGCTTTAGCTAGGCATAGAATGGCCTGCTGAAGAATGCAGAAAAGTACGACGAACATCCTACACGCTTCTATGTATCTGGTTCCACTTTAGCGGCATTTTCACATCAGTGTGAATGTTTTTCTCTTGGGTACAGTTGCAGAGAATACTGGTAGTTAGCACTTATGTTGCCAAGCCAAGACAGTTTGCAAACATTAATTAAAAAGTCCCCATGAAGAAGAGAAGCGTAAAACTTAGATTTTGGAGTTAGAGAAACAGAGTCACATATAGTTTAGGCATTTTGCACAAGCTCATGCAAGAGATCAATGGTAGACCTAGAAGAAGCTGAAAGCTAAACATGATTGCAGGGCCAATGCCAGCTCATCTTTGACCGTGATGAGACGATGGTTGATGCCTAGATCCCAGCTCTCAATTATGGCACTTGATATTTTCTCTTACTACTCTAAAAACAAAGAGAGAGGCTTCTGGAGATGTTTATATTCTTTCTACCCATTCGTGTGTTTTCAAGCTCTGTCTGCCTACATTTCTGTTTCTCAGGGAGGGATTGCTTCACAATTCTGTTTAGCCAAAGCTGATGAGAACAGTAAGTAGCAGTTTTCTCATAGGTTCCTTGCAGCCCAGCTGCAGTTTGTTGGATTTATTTTGTTTTTAACACATTGCCCGTTTATCTCCTGCATAATACCCACTGGGGAGCTGCCACCTTTTTGGCAGACTTTCATGATTTGCTACTTCTGAAGTATGGTGGTGGGAGCATATACAATGATCCGTGTTTGGCATTGGTCCCACCCAGCACCATGGGGTACCTTGCAGAAGTAGCATGTCCTTATAAGCTAGAATGTTATGAAATCCGTTTCAAACCCTGCTGTCCAGAGCACCTTGACCAGGGCTGACTTGCCTTTAAGCTTGAAATCATTTCCCCTTGTTCTGCCTTCTCAGACCCTGCTAAAGAATCTGTCCCCTTCTTTCCTGTAGTTCCCCTTTAGATGTTGAAAGGCCATTCTCAGGTCTTCCTGGGGCCTTCTCCATGCTAAACAGCCCCAGCTCTCTCTGCCTTTCCTTGCAGGGAAGTATTCCATTCCTTGGATCATTTTTGTGGCCCCTTTCTGGATGTGCTCCAACTCATGGACTTGCTTCCTATTGGAACCCCTGAATAATGTATAAGTTCTTTGGTGGGAAAGCAAGATCATTAGAAACAGTTGTTCAAAAAAGATAAAATTTATCTAGATCTTGCAAGTGTCTAAGGTTGTAATGCCGTGTATGTAAACAGACCAAAACAACAACAAAATGCTTCCTAAGGTCTCAGAAGGTGTTTCCTGCATTGCAGAGAAAATGAAGGCATTCAGAAGAGAATAAGCAAGTACCAAGAATTTGGAAAGGGATAATGGTCTTAATCCAATGCTTTAATATAAGTGCTTCTTGCTGCCACCTGCTGAAGTTTTGCAGCAGAAAATGCAACATCCATGGTCCTGGGTAGTGCCAGCCTTTTGGCTTCCCTATGTTCGATATCCCTTGATACCAGCAATGATGAGGTACAGGTTCAGTGGATGTTACCATCTCTTTCCCACGCACTGCTGCTTTTCAGATGTCATCCTAACCTCTTGGGACCACTGGCAACTCATGTAAATTAGAAGTGCATTGAAGCTGATCGAGCTTACCTTGAATAGTCCTGAGCAGCTGCAGAAATATCAGGAATGGAAATCCTGGTCCTCTCTAAGGACGTCTGTGCCTGTACAGAGTTCAGCTGTGTCAGGACTGAGCGCATGATCCCATGGGCTGGGAGGAATCCTCTGAATGACTCAGCACACATTTGTTGCTTTTTGTAACTGAGTAGGAAAAGAATCTTTAAAACCACATTTTCCTTCATGTTTTGTATGATTCTGATATTAGAAAGTATGTCAATAAATCACCTCCTTTACACATTGGAACCCAAACTTTACAACCATGAACTCCACAAATCCCCAAACATTTAAATAGTCTAGTTAAAATCCCTTCCTCTAATCACTCTTCCACTTTCCCTGTTTTTAAACTCATGATAACATTTCACAATTTCTCAAGTAATTATAACATCTTGAAAGTATCTGGACTGCTCATGTAAGATAACAATAGGAAGATACCACGTAAAATGTAAATGCTTTATTTCTTTTCTTATCATTCATACAGGAGTAAAAAAATAGCTCAAAACCAAGTTTGGTATCCGTTACAGGTCACCTTCAGGGTTGCTGAGCTGTGATGACAGGTATTTCTTCACACTTGATAAAAATGCGTTTGTATTTATTACATGGGCAGAATACAATTTATGAGCTCCTCAGCTATTTCTTTCCTGGGGCTTGAATGGAGCTGGGTATTATGAGATGAATGGCCTGGCTAACATTTTGTTCTCTGCTTTGCATGTTGTTTTTGTTGTTGTATTTTAATGGAGCCAGTAATCTTCCTATCTATCTGTGAAGAACATTATGAAAATGTGCTGGCAACATCTACCTGAGTCTGCAGGCAGCCTGAAGCCATAGTGTGGGGGCACATTAGGAGCTGTCTCAGCAGCATGCAGGTCTGGTGCCTGGCTCCTATAATTTCAGTGGTACCATTGTGAGTTGCTGTGCTGCTGATTGGTGCGTGGTGTGGTAAAAGGGTGAACATATGACAACAGATGCTTTTCTGTCCTTGTTATTTTTTTCCCCATCAACATGGACTGGAAGTTGCTTGTTATAATTGATGTATTAGGATTGTCCTGCACCCCAGGCAGGAATCTTCCTGCACAAAGGGCACTTTTAAATACCCCTTAATTATGGTCCCATTTCAGAAGCTCCCCTGAGAGATGTCTTGCAGAATGTGTATGAAAGCAGTTTCAACAGCTGTGGGAGTTGAGGCTGATGTTTTGCTATCTCAACTGCATTAATGTTTTGTTCCAAGTCAGATTAGTGCTGTATTTTGTGAGCGACACTTCTGAAAATATCATTTCTTGTTCCAAATTCAACACTTTATAGAATCATGAAACCCCTAGAGTTGAAAGGAACCTATAGGGGCCACCTAGATCAAATCTCCTGCAATGAACAGGGACACCACAGCTGGATCAGGTTGCCCAGGGCTTTATTCAGCCTGGCCTTGGAAGTCTCCAGGGACAGAGCATCAACCACATCTCTAGGCAACCCAATCCAGTGCCTCACCACCCTCGCTGTAAAAGTTATTCCTTATATCTAACCTAATTCTCCCCTCGTTAATCTTGAAGCCATTTCCCCTTGTTCTGTCACCACAGACCCAGCTAAAGAGTCTGTCCCCTTCTTTCCTGTAGCTCCCCTTTAGACACTGAAAGGCAGTTATCAGGTCACCTCGCAGCCCTCTCTTCTGCAGACTGAACAGCCCCAGCTCTCCCAGCCTGTCCTCACAGGAGACATGTTCCATTGCTTGGATCATTTTGTGGCCCTTCTCTGGACTCACTCCAACAGGTCCATGTCCCTCCTGTACTGAGGACTCCCCATCTGGATGCAGCACTCCAGGTAAGGCCTCAGCAGCACAGAGTAGAGTGGCAATATCCATTTGTTACAGATGAGTAAATACTTCACGGTCGCTTAGCAACATTAACTGTTGCTTAAGTAAAAATTTCTTTGTTGTGTGATTTTTCCAAGTTTTTAAATATTTTGTAAAACATTTAACTTCATTTTTGTTGGCACATAAATAAAGAGAAAGTGGTGCTTAAAATTATTAAATAGTAATTCAACTTAAGAATTGAGCCTTTCAATCTAAGCTAGTAATTTCTGGAAGCAACGTTGATGCACCTGTAATGGCTTTGAAATTGTCAGAAGAAAAACTCTGTTGCTGAAAACATGCTTTGTAAAAGATCCATTAGCCCAGTATCTCCCTTTCGGTCAAAAGAAAGGATTTGTGGATGATAATGGCTCTCAAAAATACATGTCCTGTCTTTCTTACATCAGGTTCTGTTTTAGAGAATTATGTGAAGTTTCCATATACTGGCAATTTGCTGAACGTATTGCGATCCCTCATCCTCAAAAAAAAAGCCCTGCCTGTTACACAAGTGGCTGTCAAAATGTATAGATTCTGTTTATTGCCCTTTACAAGTGCTTATCACTGTGATATTCAGGGATTGTGCATGGATTAAAAAAAAAACCAAAACAGCAAGGAAGTCATCTTGGAGGAGTCAATGTGACTTTTTATGGTGGGCACCTTCCAACATTGAACGTCATGTAATTGGGAGGGGATGGGGAATGGAGACAAGGAATTGGAAAAATTACTTGCAGGAAAGTGTCAAATACACCTCCTTAAGTCTGAGCAGCCTGGCACTCTGACCACTCCCTGGCTGGACAATAGACACAGTGTGACTAACATAGCTGAACCCTCATATCTAAATTCCCTCTGTGCTCTGGGTGGCCAGCACAGGTGTCTGCAGCTGCTCTGCAGAGGCAAGCACAGGGACACTGTGTCCTCCTCCCACAAAGATGGGCCACACAGACGATGAGAGGGCTGGAGCACCTCTTCTATGAATAAAGGCTGTGGGAACTGTGCTTGTTCAGGCTGGAGAAAAGAGGGCTCCAAGGAGACCTTATTGCAGCCTTCCAGTACCTAAAGGGAGTTTTTAAACTGGAGGGACCAACTTTTTATGCAGTCTGATAGCGATGGCACAAGGGAGAATAACTTTATAATAAAAAAGGGGAGATTTACATTAGATGTCAGGCAGGAATTCTCTAGTCAGAGTGGTGATGCACTGACACAGGCTGCCCAGAGAAGCTGTGGTGCCCCATCCCTGGGGTGATCAAGGCCAGTTTGGATTGGGCCCTGGGCAGCTCTGCTGGTGGGAGGCAGCCGTGCCCATGGCAGGAGGGGGAGAGTGGCTAGGCTCTAAGGTCTATTTCAATCCACGCCTTTCTGTGGTTCTGTGACTCTATGATTCTCCCATACTGGTGGCACCACCCACCACTATAGACATACCACTAGCAAGAAGTATGCAGCCCACTCCAGGTCAGCAGCCCAAGCTGCTGCTTTAGGTTTTGCACCCTAATAAAGATATTCCCCTCCTCTGGCTGGCTCAAGGTGGCTCTGGCTCTCTGTTCCCCAAAACTGCTGCTTCTGCTGTTGCCACAGCATCCAGTACGTTTAACTGTTGGCATCGAATGGAAAAATGATTCCATCAAAATATACCTTTTGGGCAAGACAAGCACGTTTAATAGCTTCATATGTGGGTGGACCTTCTTGCAAATATGGCTTTGTGCACTGAATTATGATTATTTTTTTTTTCTCCAAGAAATTCTGAAGAAAATTTCTAAATGAACAGCTGATTAAAAAAAACTTTGATAGCATTTATTTATGGGATGATTTAAGTTTTGATTGCATCGTTAGCAGTGAAATATCTTCATCTAGTTCTAACAAGAACGCTGGTTTCTATGTACATTTGCAACTTTTCCTTGGAGAAGTTCTTTCCAGTTTAGGATTCCTGAGATGCAAACAGTGAAGTCACTGATGCAATTCAGATGGATGGTTGAGATCCTAAATATTAGATTGCCCTTAATAGCTCATGTCATCCTATTTCATCTGCACTGCAGAACAGCATCTCGGCATGCTGAAGAATTACTAACAGAGAAGGAGTTAAGAAAAAACAATCTAAGTACATGGTCTCCTGAAAGAATGTGAATCTGACATAGTTTCTGACCTTACGCCTTTGCTTTCCCTCCTTCCCCCTCCTCAGTCCCATTTTTCATTAAGACATTGGAAGTGGATCAATGCGCTGAGGGCAGGAGGCTGCTGAGGTCCCGTGGTCCTGGGTGGAACTGACTGTGATGATGAAGTGGACCCTCATTTTGTATTAAAGGCTGATGCTAATCCCTCTTCTCCATTAAGAAACTGCCACCAAAGAGCAAACTTATTTCCTTGTGTTTTGACAGAAGATGAACAATTGCATTTGCAGAAGCAATTTGGGAAAGCGCAAAAGCTGTCAGCACAACCAGAGGTGGCTTTCAGTGTGTGTGTTCCCATGCAGCAGCTCTATGCGTTGCAGGTATCTGCCTTTTCCTGACCGTGTATGTCCGTATGCTGATGTGTGTAAAAGCACAGGCATGTCCGAGACTGCAGCAGCGCCCAAAGTCACACTCAGACTCCCATTTTTGGTAGTTATGGCTATGAGAGGTTTCTCGGTGACTGATAACAGACCTGACCTCTGCAGGGAAGCTGGCTGAGCAATAGGTGCTGATCCTTTGCTGCCCTGTGCAATGTGTAATCCTTTGCATCGCTGCAAACACGATTTCAAAGTGCCACTGTTCCGGTGAGACCGCATGCTGCACCATGTGCTCATGTGGATGGCTCCACAGGGTGCCAGGAGGTAGCTTGGTTTTCTTCTTAAACAATTTGCTTATACAAGAAAAAGCTCTTCAAGACTCTGAGAAATCAGACCTGAAAAAGAGAGTTTGGGCATGGCTCCAGAGGTAAGCATTACCCTGCAGCCTACAGAGCCACTGAGTGGGGAAGGACATTCATTTTTCCCCCTCCAGAAGTCAGCCCTGCATGTTTGGAGATATCCATATGTGTACCCAGGATGAGCTGTGCTTGGAATTGTCTTATTTCTGACACTGGAGATAGCTGGATGGTGGGATTGATGGGAGATGTGGTCCTGTTTTGTTCGTGGGAGTCAGGCACTTGGATTCAACTCCTAATCCTTCCACCATCTGCTGTCACTGTGACCTGGTAGCACAGTGTCCTCGTGTCTCACTTGTCCTGTTGATAAAAACAAACTGCAGCTTTTTGCTGTGTCCTACAAAAACTAAGAGGCCAAATTCTTCTTCTTCTTTGCAAATGGTTGAGATTCCTGGCTGAAAGCTATTATGTTGGGATAAAATATGTCATTATGGTTTGTTGCAAAACAAAAGAAAAATGATTTTAATTGTGTGCTGTTTGAGCAATCAGTTTCTTGCAAGAATACAAATAAAGATCACAGCTTTTCATGTCATTTAACAGAGGCAGTTAGTAGCAGCATGAAAGAAAAACACCTCAGAAAATTCAAGCACAGTCATCTACAGAGAAAATACTTCAGTTCTTGCCCTTTTATCTTTCCTTTGCAATTCTGGATTTCTTCCCCACGTGCCTCTCAGATAGTATCCCTTATGATACAGTGGTCTGCAGCCGTACCGGCTTGGAGAGATGCTCCCTTCCCAGTACCCAAACCTTCATTTTGTCGCATCAGTCAGTGTATATTAAGGAGTGGGTGGCAGAAGGAAGGATATTAGTTGACAGCTAATATTGTAAATGCCGTCTAATACAGTTTGTATATGGGAACAGTAATAGTTGCTGCTACTGTGCCTTTGTTGCTGCAGGGAAAATGCAATAAATAGGAATTTTAGAGGAAGATCTGATGATGAAGGGTCCTGGGATTTCATCTGCTGCTATTGTGCTACCACTGTTAAATATCTCTTCTCATCTTAGTGGGAAAAAAAATATAGATCTAAACAAATCCTGGCATGCTCTAGACTTAGAACATGAAGGCGCTATACATACCTATTCCCACTTTCACTCATCCATATGATACTCTGTGGCAAACAATGACATTGTGTTTCATAATAACTTCCATTTCAATATCTCACAGCACTCTACAAAGACTGATCATCCATGCCTTGTGGTAAGTTAACATTATTGTTCTTGAACCGGTGAAGAGGGTGATATGTTCCATAACCACACTGAAAAGCAGTAATAGAGTTGGGAGGAAGGCACAGAACACACACTTCTCATCTTTTCTGCTCCATCCACTGAGCTGTACTTTTTCCAGGAAACCTCGATGGCATCTGCCATTGCGCACCATTTATCTGTTCCCTTGCTCAAAGCTCTGTGTTTTCCCTTGCACTTTTTTTCCATTTCATCAAGGCACCAAACCATGTCAAAGACTGTAGAGAAGATACTAAAGAATAAGCTGGTAAGGAAATAAGCGTATTTGCTTATTAAAACAAAAGAGTGCATTTAATGCACAGCCTGGGAATAGAAGGAAACAAGACAGTCCTCTAAGAACTCCACAAGTATTCCTGTGTGACAAAATGTATTTCGTCTCTGATGTTGTCTTCAGCTGAGATTTTCCTGAAAACCACTTGTATTATCTGGGTGATGGTACCCGGTATCTTGCTGCTTCTGTGACCAGCTGAAGTTTCACCCAGTAGGGCTACATTCCTAGTAGGATGGGAAGTGAAAAGAATAAATGTGGAGAAGTCTGGATATAAACTGGTTTATATTTCAGATATTAAGCCAAATTCTGTTTCTCTGATCAGGGTGACATGAATTAGAGCAGGAGTTTTTGAAGCTTTCTGTCAGAAGTCCCCAGAGATTTTCCTCCTGTGCTCAAAGAGACCCGTCCTCTGCTTCCACTCGGGGTCTCTCCTGTGAGGATTTTGGTAGCCTTCTATATCTGGTACACCATCTGGGCAATGGCTCATTCCCTGGCTTGCAACATTTAAACTAAGAAGCCCTTTGGTAGAGACAGCTGTGATCTGGCCAGTCTCCTGTTCTCATTGACGCAGTCCCTTCTGTTGTTTTTTGGTTCAATTTCACTCTATGAAAAGGCTTTTACTGTCTCTACTGACAAGTCCAAAGATCATAACCATTGTTTTTAGCATGGTGACCGATCATTTTCAGGTTGCCAGTCCACCCTTGGATCATTTGTTCCTTCCCTTGGTGAGACGGAGGAGGTCTAATTCAGTCTGTGTGAGGCTCTGTCATTGAGCTGCTCGGTCTACTTCCAGTTTTTGTTCATCCCCATGTGTGACTTAGCTCATTGAGTAACTGGATTCAGAAGGGTTAAGAAGAGTGCTTATTCTATGTGTACATGAGACACCGAGACCCAGATGGTGTGCTTAATTATTCTGGCCAGCTCTGGCACCATCCTGCTCCAGAGGGAATTAAATGAGGAATGGCATGTCAGGGACTGCCCCCTTCCAATCTCCCCAGAGCACATCAGCTGTACAAGCCTTACAGCACATTAGGGCCATTTCAAACATTGCTAAGACGAAGTGGCTTTGCGGCGCTGGCTACCCTTGAGGTTTCCAGCTGGACTTTTGCACACCCCTCATTGCAGGTGGCTTCAGGACACGGCTTCCTTTGCAGAAGAAACCAAATTCTAGGCATGTCAGGAGAGAAGACCCAAACTAAAGCCATAGTGTGAGCCAGAGCACCAGAATAGTGCAGATGGCCCCATGGCAACACGTGAGCACAGCCCAGATAGTACAGCTCAGCCTTTCCCAAGGAGCCTTGGGGTTAGGTGGCTGTTAATTTTTAAGCTGTTTTTAAGACATTTGACAGTTGTGATTTAGGGTGGAAATGCTCCTCGCTGAAGAGTGATGTGTGGCCTTTTTCCAGAGGAAATTGAGTTTGATTTCACCACACTATTAGCACTGAAAATCACAGATTGAGCCTACACCGTAGAGTGTTTTTGCTGGGTTTAAGTTTGCGCTCAGGAATGAGGCGCTGTTTGTGAGGGAATAACTTCACTCTGCAGTTATCTGTGTGGGCCTCAGAAGGGCTTTAAAACAGCACAGACTACTCTTCACGTGGCTTGGAAAACCTGAGGTAAGAAAAGTGCATCCCATAGTGCCTGCTCCCCCACCTGTCAAAACGCCTCTGTTGCCTGCAGAAATGCACTCAGCTGTAACAGTCGAGAGGCTGTGAATCCTATTTCCAGGTCTGTGCTTCATAATTTTCTGTACTTTGCAGCTCCTATTTAGTGAGCCTGGCTCAGACTGAGCTGGCAAGAAGTTGAGCGCTGCAGTTCATTATGGAAATGGGCTCCATGGGGGGACAGGTTATGGCTCAGATCTACAGGCAGCTGATTATTTATTTGGACAGTTTATGGTGGTTTTGAAAATCTCATACCAAATGGGCAGAGTTGGGGTTTTAATTGGCACATTCACACAACCTCTGGGAATGGCTGTGCTCTGAGAATTGCCTCGACTGAGGTCGGGTGAAGACTAAAGTCCCCAGTCTCCTTGGAAGTGCCACCGCTGAGCCCGAACACTGCAAACAGAAAATTCAGTGTGAGAGAGGGCACCGCTCTGGTGCTAGTTAGCAAAAGAGAGACAAGGGAGTTCCACGGTTTTGGGAGCTTGGTATCCCCGTGGATTTAAGATTCTTCTTTCTAAGAAAAGCAAGCAGGTAAAAACACTATGAAAGCAGTGTTAAAAGCTGGTACTGCATTCCAGTCGAAATGCTTAAGTCAGCTCAAATCCCACACATGCTGAGTACTGCCACTTGGCACCACCATGCGCTGCCCTGGGCTGATGTGGGGGCTGGGTGTTTATCTTGGGGCCATAGGCCACAGTGGGTCCACAGGGTGCCTGCATGGCTCCAGGCAAGCATTGCAGTCGGCCTGTGCGGTGTACTGCGGGCTGAGCAGGAGAGGTGGACGGGCTCTGTGAGGCAGATGAAAGCCGCCAGCCTTCCCTGTCAGATGGAGCCTAGGGGCACTTTGCAGCCAGCCCTGCAAGGTGATCGTCATGAGAGGGATAATGGCTTGTTTCGGGTTAATAGATCCTGACAGCCTAATTTCCCCTGGTGAAAATAAAAGGGAATAAATCTTATAAATACTGTAAAATCGATAGCTTGCAGTGAAGGGGCTGACAACAGGACCCTATATCCGCAGCACATTATTTTCTTCAATTGTTCATTTCATGTTTTGAGCAGATGGGTTCCCTGTAGCTTTGCTAGAGCCAGGTAATCCTCTCCTCTACTTTCCATCATGCCCATCTCTTTGCTGCTTGCATTTTCTTCACCTTTAGGTTAAGGGACAGCAGACTTGAGCTTATGGAAGAGATGTGCTGCCCTTCCTGTAGAACCCTACAGCACCCCAGATTTTTGAGGGAACTTGGGGATGCATTTTCTTCTAGCCATGAACAGCTGACAGATCTCTATCTGTAAACAATGAAACAGCAGTATCCTGACTCTCCTCAGTAACCCATCCCCAGGAGTCTTTGCTCTGCATGCTGTGGCTGTGTTCCCCAGAGGAAGGCTGTAGCCTTGGTTATGGCAGAGACCTAAAATGCTGTCAAAGTTAGCATTGCACCTCCTTGCCTTCCCAAGTCAGAATTAAAGACTCTTGCACTGAGTAGCCAGCAGCTTCCCCAGATAAATCTGAGTCTCCTGAGACCAGTTTTTGGTACTGGTGTCATTATAGAAATAGAGGATCATTAAACTATATTCCCAGCTATAGGACTTACTTAGGCCCTTTTCTGTCAAGGCACTTGCCTCTGAGCTGTTGATGAAGTTACATTCTTCGTTAAAATCAGAGAAAATTCACAGTTCACTGATCATTGAGGTTGTCTTTGAGATTTTCTCCCTTGAAAAGTGCATCCTGTTCTTTTCTCTCTCCCCCCTGCATATTTTCTGTTTACAGCACTGATGACATAGTGCAAGACCTCTGCCGATACCACCCAGAAGGCGAGGAAGACACTGCATAAAGTAAATGAAGTGTAATCTTAAGATGCAAACATTTTCCTCTTCTCGTTATATACCAGTAACCCACCAGGAATTCTGCTGATTTCAAGTAACACCAAATGCAGAACATCAATGAATTTAAGCACAGAATCCTAATTTAAATAGCACAGGTGGTGTTGTTTCCTTGTAACGCCGTTTTGTGGAAAAATTAAGAAACTGATGCATTAGAGCTCCACCTCTCCATTGTGAAAGGTAAACAAAATCAGTGCTGCAGGCAGACTGTGTTTACAGAGACAGTGCTGGCAGCAAGCTGGGCAGAGGACTCCCTAGTGACTCCCATTTGTAGTACATATCTTCCTCTGCTGGAGTAACTAATGAAATATGTACAATATTTAATGATACTGATAATGATAGCTGGTTCATATGTAGCATTTTTTCAGATGTATGGGCTCAGGACAGTATAATACTCTTCAAACATCATCCAGCAAATCAATACCTACCCTGGGAACAGAGATTACCAGTGATGTGCTTTAAGGGCTACAGAGGTGATTTGGGGGAGGGAGGGTCAGTGGAACAGGAAAGCAAGACTGTAGTTATGGAGGCACTGGAAGATTCAGGTCTTCACAAGAGCTGGAGTCTTTTTGTGGCATGGTAGACAGGGAGAAATGGTATCCTTGTGCCAAACGTAATGTCAGTGCATGTAGTAAAATGAGAAAGAGTAAAGCAAAATCCCAAACAGAAATAGACTCCTTGATTTCCCACATCTCAGTCTGTGAGATATATGCAGGTGAAAGTTGTGTCTACAGAGCCCACAAGTGGTGTTACATGAAGAAGGCCCCCCCTTCTGCCAGGCCTTGTGCAGATACCTTTTGGTAAATGTGTCTCACAGCAGGGCCCCCAGCAGCACCAACCCTCCCTTCTGCCCTGGGACCCCAGTTGCAGTGGCTGGTACAACAGAAAGGGGCTGATAAGCTGCAGCCTATGGAGGGCATCAAGGGGATGAAAAGGAGCCAGGGCTGTGCTGCAAATGCGTGGGATAAAGGTGCTGTGAAGGGACAGCTTGAGAGGGAACGAGAGAGTGCAAGTCTCACACTTGCTTTGTTAAACTTGGCAGGTGTGTAGAAGCCATTTGTCTTTAGTCATTTAGCAGGTCAGTGGCAGAGCCAGAAATAGAATCCAGGTCTCCTGATCTCCGGGGCCGCCACCGTATCTCCAAAACCATATTGCCTCTCCAAAGTTGTTTCAGAACTATGCAGTGTGCTGTGGGATTCCTATCCAGCCAGCTCTTTGACATGGCCAGGCAGGTGCTCTTTGATCATTGCGCTGCATTCAGAATCTGTGACAGGTTCACTTTTCACAGGAGTTAAAAAATGAGTTTTTTAATACGTGAGGGTCTTTTCCTACTGTAGGCAGAGGCAGAACTGTGATGCTGGAGATAAAATAAGTTAACACATCACACTGCAGCTTTCAAGGTGACCTTCACTTAAAAAAAACAACTTGAATGTAAATCAGGAAGTGTTACGTATTTATTTGTTTATGATTTAGAAAATGCAACTTAAATACATGATGCTTTATGGATACTTAAGAGAAAAACCTCTAGGAAGCTTCTGCATGCCTTCTGACTCATACATTATGCTGCCTAATGATGCAAAATCATGCAGACCTAGCCAGTGTGGAAATGAAGCCTGGGAGGATTTGTAAAACAAGAACCTGAGCCAGAATCCTCTGAATTCAGTCTGCTGGGGTGTCAGTTAGATCCTGAATATGTTTTCCCTCTCTTCACACTGGTGCTCGGTTCTGACTGCAGCTGTAACCAGCATCTCAACAAGTCTCCAGTTCAGGCCACCTGGTGACCCAATTCTTCTGCCCTGCTAGGAGGACTTCTCTCTGACATGACACTGTTTTCTATGTAGTGCCTGTTCTTTCTGGACTCATGTACATTCCCAAGGAAACCCAAGAGCAGCAAGTGCTAGGTATGGTTTGAACAGTCAGTAACTTACAGAGGATCGTAGCTTTTCCAGGTCAACGTGAGTTCAGCAATGGAGAGTGAGCATCATGGTACATGGAATGCTACAGACAGACCAGTCTGGAAAATGTTGGCCTTTCTTTCTTTCATAGTGAAGGCTATGCTCTTGCCCAACAACCTTTCCACATCATCTGTGTGTTTCCCATTGAGACGAGGTAGCAGCTGCAGACACGGTGAGGTGGCAGAGACAGGGCACAGCCTGCAGGCTGTGGAGCTGCAGCCTTCCTGCTGTGTTGACATCACAACCGGAGCTGGTTTTGTAGGGCAAAACCTGGGCTTCTCTTCCCTTCTGAAACAAAAGTAAGCTCAGGGCTATAGTAAAAATAAATTAAAAAAAATCCCAAAGTGCTAAGAGAAGCTGAAACAGCACTTCTGGGATGGGATATTTGTGATGGCACCATCAGGCCTAGCACACTCCCCTGAGAGGGAGCTCATGTATCATTTGATTTTGCTGTTTTGAAGCCCCTTTTTCACATTTTAACAGAATATTTGTCTTGATTTGGCATTTATTGACTGTTTAATATTTAAACACGCTTAATAAATCTTGAAGTGAAACCACTGTTGTATGAACGTGGGCCGTCTAGCCTCAGCAAGGGAAAGCTTCAGCAATAAAAAGCCAACAGGCCCAAAGGCCGTGTCAGTGCAAATAACAGCTTGCCCTGCCTCAGTACTCATGGTGCAGGCTTGTCTGCATGCTGCTGCAGTGGGGAAGGTCTCCTGTGGGAATGACTCCCCTGGAAACTCTGCACTGCTTTAAGTGGTGGGCTCATTTGTGGCCTACAGGCCTAGTTGCCTCTGCTTTGGGCTCTCTTCTTCCCTAGAGGGTTCCCTCTCTTCGGGGGAACCTGTATTGTTGAGCTGTGGTTGAAGGTGGTGGTGACGGTGGCACAGTGGTTTGTGTCGCCTCACTGTTAGACTCCTCACAGATTTTGTTTCTTGACTTGACACTCTCAGTAGATCCTTCAGACTGTCTCCAAAGCTGTTACTTACCCTTCATGGCAGGAGCTGGCTCTCTGCTTCAGCTCTATTTTATTAGAGCTTCTACTGAAGGCAAATTCCTTGAGCCACAGTGTCCCTGCTGGTATCACTGCAGGCCCAGCAGGTGCAGTGCTTTGAGCATCTGAACATCTGCCTTACCATGCGAACTGGGGCTGTCCATTATTTTTTATTTTATTTATTCATTTATTTATTTATTTTATAAAGAGCTCACTAAATCTAGATCCCCTGAGAAGATGTAGATCTACATACTCCGGATCTGGTCCAACTCCCCTGCTATGAACAGGGATGCCCACAGCTAGATCAGGTGCTCAGAGCCCCTCCAGCCTGGCCCTGAGTGTCTCCGGAGATGGGGCATCCACCACCTCTCTGGGCAACCTGTGCCGGTGCCTCACTACCCCTATTGTAAAAAAAATTCTTCCTTATATCCAACATAACCCATTCTGCCTTTAATGATTTAGTTCTGTCATGCAAATTTTCTCAGTGAAGTATGAAAGATCCTCAAATTTAGCATAAGTACCAGAAAACTCCTCTTTATGCATTAAGGCACTGCAATTGCTTTGTGTGATGAAGCAGCTTTGAGAGTTGGACAGGCACAGTATATCCCCAGTGCCTGGCCTTCATCTTTGTTTTCTGCTTATACTTTCCAGTTCGATTGATTAGTTTGCATTTTAGGAGTCAAGATGTGCTGTTTGGAATGGCCACTTTGATGCCTTTTGAGTGCAGATGAAAAGCTACATATAAAAGGAGCAAAATTTGGTCCTATATATCTAGACAGTGGGATCAGGGAACACTTCACAGCTGTTTGAGGAGGTGCTTTGGCAGTGCCACAGCTGCCTGTTGTGGTGGGGCTTGAGCAGCAATTTGTCAGCTTTCAGCTCTACCCATTTCCTCTGGGAGCAGACCCAGGCAGATAACAGGGACAAGGCTGCAGTGGGTTCCTCACTTAGGAGGAGCCCAGGACTTTGGGGTGCACTCTGGGATGTGTCTTTCCTGAAGGGAAGATGAAACTGAAAAGAATAAATTCAGATGTGGTTTTCTAACTTTTTAATATATGTGCATGTATATATATATATATGTATATATATATGTATGTATGTATGTAGCTTCTAGGAAGTCTTTTAAGAGCGATTTGTCCTTGCTCAAATCAAATGATGAGTATTTTCCACCTGGTGAATGCTTTCACTTATAAAATCTATTGCTCCTCTTGGCTATTCAGTGGAGCCTAATGAGCCCTATCCTGAGAGCTACTTAGCTATGTTCTGATGCTGGGAATGCTGGCAGCCAGACTAGAGAGTGTGCATCTTGCATGCTGAGCCATGAGCTGGAACACCATGCTGCAAAATACACATCCTGTCTTCTGTGCAGATACACAGTGGGAATACATAAAAGAGAAGGTGGGGAGGAATCCACAGGGTAATTTAAGTGTTTAGCAGCCAACAGTTAAGAAGCCCTGTGGCTCATCTGAGTGCTAGGAGTGAGATGAGAGGCTGCTGTGGGAGGAACTGCGGTAGCGATAATGAAAATATTATTGGCTGTTAATGTTGCAGACTATTCAGAGAGACGGGGAAACTTCTACCAGTTTTGAAGTCCGTATGTCTGAATGTAAGCCTTAAATCTGAAAGTCCTTGGAAGCTTCAGAAGAGTTTAGATCACAAATTTGAAAATATGTTTTACTTATTCAAACACCGTTGAGTTTGGAAGGTTCTGAAGCATGGACTGAATCTGATACCTTAGAAACTTGCCTATACATTTGCAAAGCTTTTACTTGTGGTGTGGGCTTTTCTGTTGCTGTTGTTTAGTTTAGTTTAGCTTTTCTCTTGTTTTTAATCTGTGTTCCTTCAGTGGTACTTTTCTTTCTTGTGATCCTCCAGCAGACTCTTCCACATGCTTTGTGCTATGTTTAGTGTAAGTCAGAATGAAGTCCTGGACTATGATAGCTTTTGGAAGAGCTCTGAAAAAACACTCGACTTTTTGATGGCATCTTAAGGAGGAGCTCATGAGACTGTGAGAAAATATACGTTCCAAAGGCAATAGAGATTAGTGCTGGCTAGCTCTAGTGCTTAGTCAGAAGCACTATTATTCCATCCCTGATGAAATATTGTACCAGAACATAAGGTGATGGTGTGCGTGTGAATTAAAGGCAAAGAAGCAGCGATGCTGACAATGCGAACAGAAGGTGTATAGATCCATCCTCATTCTCCACTGAGATCTTTCTCAGTATGTGAATTTGACCTAAGCATGTCAGAAGACACAAGACAAAATTGATCAGTGTGGGACCTTTAATTTGGCCGTGTACAGGAGTCAGTATGGATATCCTGTTACCCCCATTCCATGCCATAGTTTATTATTTGGTTGGTCACGTTCACTATTAACTTCTCTTGAAGCATTTGTCAGCAGTGGGTTTAGGGCTTAAAGATCCAGTGACGTAGCCAGAGATGGCAAATTGTACAGGAGGAGGAAATGAACATTGTTCATTCCTGTGCTAATAACTGAGAACTCAGTTATTAAACATCAGCTCGGCTTTATGTTTATTTTCCTGCTTACCACTACTTCTGTCGATAATCTTTTCAGACACTATCTCTGGTTCATCATTCTCAGGAGTAGGACTCGATGATCCTTATGGGTCCTTTCCAACTCAGGATATTCTATGATTCTGTGATTCTGTCTACAGCCTTGAACCTTGGTTGGAAGACACTGTACCTGGGTGGATGTTGCTTAATGCCCTGCTGTTCCAGCAACTGCTTGTACTGACAATTGCAGTAACTTGGTACAACCTCAAATGATATAGGACTCAAAACATGTCATGTTAATATTCAAAGACTCTACTCTTTCCATAAATACCAGCTGCATATGATTATGGTGCTTTTCACAGATACTCTTCAAAATATTTTGTTCTTGTTTTGAATTGGTCTGAAAATTGAATGACCACTGATTAATGAGCATAAGTATTTGAACTGTATTAGAAGTATTCAGAAATATGTTGGCAATTTTTACTTTGGTTTGTATTTATTCCTCTTCCATGTTTCATGCTTGGTATGATTTCAGTACCTGTTGACAGACATTGTTTTTTGCTGAAAGACAGTATAAATGGTCATTAGGCAGACTTCTGGAATGACAGGTTTCTCATTCTCTCTAAACGCTGTCTTTAAAACCTTCCTATTTCATCTGAACAACTGTCTTCATCTTGTTCAGAGAACTGAGGCAGCTCCATGGAGAATCAAATGATCAATCACAGAAAAATAACAAGTGCCCAAGAAAAGCATTTGAAAAGCACACTTCATTTGTTGGATTTGTTGGCACTTAACCTTTGCTCATCAGTGTTGAATAGGACACATATTTTTAGGACTTGGTTTGTTCACAATAAATCAAACCAAAAAAACAACAACAAAAATACTTCCTTTAGATATTTAAAGAGAACTTGTAAACCAGATGGAGACCAAATTTTGACACAGTCTGGTAGCGATAGGGCAAGGAGAGAATGGTTTTAAATAAAAGAGGGGAGATTTAGGTTATGTGTTAGGAGGAAATTATTTACTCAGAGGACGGTGAGGCCTGGGAATGGAACTGTGGGTGCCCCATCCCTGGAGGCACTCAAGGCCAGGCTGGATGTGGCCCTGGGCAGCCTGAGCTGCTGGGTGGCAGCCCTGCTCATGGCAGGGAGTTGTGACTGGATGGGCTTTAAGTTCTATTTAACCCAAGTTATTCTGTGAGTATATTGAAAACAAAGCCAATATTAGTCTCCTAAATAAGTTATTTATTTTGAATGATTTGCATCAGTCTACAATATTCTAGTCTGGTGTCCAGTGATGGTATTACAAATTTCCAGTGACATCAGTGGTCATTGCTCAATAATGTTAGTGACTTCAGTGTTGTTTTTTTTCCTGTCATTTGAGCTTTTTGGAAGACATGTTCTGCATTCTCAGTGTCCTGTGTTAAGCAGACCATAGGCCAGTTGTGGTGGTCTTTGTTACATGCATGGAATTATAGAATAGCATCTTAATTTATTTTATAGGTGATTACTGAGATGCCTGGGTAACTACATACCAGACTTGGTGTGTGAGACAGGTTGCATTTGCCACACACCTGGCTTGCACTCAGACCTCCCAAGAATGGGCAAGCCTTAGTGTGTATACTGATGGGTGATTTGTGTGCTGGGTATCGTTTGGGCACAAATGAGCTGGACATGCAAGTTTCCTAAGCCGATTATTTCCCCACAGAATGTACCACACATAAGCCTTCTTTTCCCAAATTTTCAGCTTTGTGGTTACTGCAGCTGGTGAGTTATTACCCCAGGACAGCTGGAATAGTCCACTGTGTGAGGGACTCCAAATCAGTTACCCTTTAGCTCACATTTTACGAAGCATGCGACAAAATCATTCAACTACTTAAAGCATTTATCTGCTTCAGATTTCTCATTCCTTTGGCATGTTCCCTGTGTTTTGCTTCTCTTGTAAGGCCAGAATCCTTCCCATTTTTCTGCAAATGACCTCTGTAGTAGGGTATCCATGGCATCTTCTGTCTTTCTATTGAGTAGACGGATGAGCAAAGTTTACCTTTAAGCCTTGCTCTCCCCTTGACAGTAACATCTTGGTCGGCATGGTTGACTGATCACATTGCCTCACCAGCTTGCTTGCTGTTTAATTACTGGCTTATCAAAGTGGATGTTTTTTCCTGATCTGACTGTCGTTTTAGCTTAAAGTGTTTCTTCTAGCAGAAAATTATCAAGGTTTAATGGTTCTTTTTCCGTCTAGTCCTGCTGGCCTTATAATTTCATTTAAAGACAGCGATCTAAGAAGAAAAGTGGCAAGCAAACCTTTGACACAGAAATTGTTTTGCAGTTTGAAAGTGAGTCTCCAATGTCAAGCAGAGCTCCATGCCAGAGGAAGCATCTCTGCTGTTGCTGCTGTTAATAAAATGGGAAAACAATCTACTTGTTCAGTGAGGGAGCTGCCATGCCGGTCTGAATGAGTCCGGAGGCCTAAAGGAGATGGGATGCGAGAGGCTTGCTGCTTTCTGTGTTTTACAATGGGCTGCAGCATTGTAGGACAATATCGGCATGCCTTACGGCATTGTTTTTCTGCCTTGTTTTGTCTGAATTTTAGTCATTGATGGCTAATGGAATAAGGACTGGATCTTTTCTTCAATGCAGTCCAGCTGGGTATGCAGTGGTTAATGTGGAGAGATGTAACAGCACGAAAACATAGCCTCATTGTTTCTGATGGCTGCCAAGGTGCTCTGAGCACCCCAAGCCCTGTGTGTGTGTACATGTGTGTGCTCATCTCTCCTTTCTGCAGGAAGAGCTGCCTTCATGCATCGGCGGCTTTGTGTCAGATGAAAGGAAGAGGTTCTCAAAGAATGCATACCTCAAACAGGCTGTGAGATTTGAAGCCGTATTTTTGCTTCCAGGTCTTCTTTGGGCTGCAAGGAGTCAAAGAATAACAGTGAGTGGGGTTAGTGGAGCAGCTAACCTCAGTCCTACATTTTCAGGAGCAGAAAGAAGGTCATTGCCCTTAACCTTGTCTTCTATTCCTAGCCAGTGTTTTTGTTAACCCTTAACATTTTCAAAGTGTGTTTGCCACAGCATTCATCTTTCTTGTACCACTACTTTCTGACCTAGTGGAATTAAAAAGGAGATTTTTAAAAAAAGTTTTCATTTCTAGCCAAAGGGGAAAGTGTTATCTCTAAGATAAGTTTCGAGAATGTAAGGAGTGTAAAATGAGCTAGCGTTGTAATGGTGCTGGCTGCTTATAAATCAGTCTTTTTGCTCCTAGTGCTCTCTGACACACAAAATGTCTGTCTAAGGGACTTCAAATAGGGTTTTATTAGGGACTTATCTCCGGTATGTTGTAAGAACAAGCATTAATGTTAGGACATTTGCAAACAGAAAGGGCTTAATGCCCACAGTGACACATTTGAGTCATACCTGGTATGGCACTTTCTTACCTCTTAAATTCAGGGCAATGTGTGTATCAAATAGTCTTAAATGAACATTCCCTATTCCTCCAATGGCAGCATTTTACACCTGCTTGATAAGCAATGTGTGGGTGCAAATCACTGTACAAGGAATAAGGCAATCGAATCCTGTGCTGCATGAGAATTACTTTGATAATTCACAGTTTGTTTCAGTTGCACTCATGAAAGTGTGCAGGTTTTTACTTAACACCTTAAGATTCTTTAATCAGTGTGCAACTCTCTGGGTGCATAGTCTGACTTTATCCTTTGGAAACTGTGGGTTTGCGTCCTGTTTGGGGTTGTCTTTCAATGAGAATATTCTACAAAGTCTGTTTTCCCGTGTGTGAAATGAAGGACTAAATTCCTTGCACGTTGTTATTCTTATCAGCCCCAAACATACTGCATAGGACTACAGCATTTCAATGGCTCTTTGTACTGAGAAAGAAAAACGTGTGAAGCAAAGTCTGATTTTCCAGAACGGTTGCATGCATGAGGAGAGCTTTGCTCTGTATGAAGGGGACGTGCTTTGAGCTCTCTATCCCTTTGCTTGCTGAACGCTCATCCCTCGTATAGCTGTTCCCCTCTGCATCTGTGCAGCCACTCTCAGCAATGTTGTGCTGAGCTCCGTGGAAAGAGAATGTTTGCCAGCATATCTGCAGCAGCCCAGGAGATACTGAGCAGCAGCGTGGATCTGGTGTGCAACTGGCAGAAAGGAAGCAGTTAATTAGCCTTTTTTAAGGCAATGCCAGTATTTTTTTGTTACAATCATGGGTCCGTGCTGGTACCCTCAGGTGGCTAATTTACATGAAATTTCTTGTGAGTATTAAGCTTTAAGCAAGGTCTTACGTAGCTAAGAAACAGTTGTAGATGGCTTTTATATAAAACATTGGGAATTCTGCCCCTGTTGGGACTGTATTTTCAACAACAATACAAAAATATTACTACCACTCTCTCTCCCTCTGAATCAACAAATCCCTATCACTGTTCTTCCCCTAAACAAAAGAAACGGTCCAAAGCATTTAAGACATACAAAGCCAAGATGTGCTATTTATAAAAAGAGCCAAGGCAGATAAAAAATGATTTATTGTACTCATAGACAACCTTTCATCCTGCTAGGTCACGCGACACTTTGCAAACTGGTTTTATGTACTCTATGTGCTTGTACGTGTTGTGAGATAAATGAAAAAAAGTGTATTTTTTCCCCAAGTAAATGAAAGGTTCATTACTACAGCAACTGTTTAACAAATCTGCACAGCAGTTTCAAGGAGGCACAGAACAACAGGGAACATAAATGTGCTGTAGTTGGGTAGGTCTTGAAGCAGCGCTAAGACCTTTCTTGCAGCACGTAGTGGGGTGTGAGGTTAGTAATGGGGAATGTCTGGCACTTCGGGTGTGCCTTGTGGTGCTTTGACTACCCAGAAGTTAAGGGAGCTTTGTTACACTGACTTGAGAACCTGGCCAATTCTGCACTAACTTTATTGAGATTAAATGAGTTCCTGAAAAACACAACCTATAGCTGTTTTGGCAGGAGTGGGAAAGCTTTATTGGACAGGATTCCTTCACTGCCATTACCACTCCGTCTGTTCTTTATACATATTTCCTAGAAGAGAACACTGCTACTTTAACTCTTTCCTGTGGTAACAGAATGTGCTGCTGGAAATGGAGATGCAGAAAACAAGTAGAGGTTTGCAAGGAGCCTGTGATTGTTAGAACTTACGTAATCCAGAATAATAACTGATGCATCTGCTTGTTGTTGTATTATTTTTATTATTTGTGAGACATTCATGAGATGTGTCTTTCTTCTGTCTTGAGAGGCACCCCTGACAGAATTAAAGGTGACACTTGATCAGTTAAGCTACAGATCTGTTGATTGATCAATCTACCACATGAATATTTACGTGACCTCATGAATAAAGTTTGTGAACTCCTGCTAAGATATCAAAAATTAAATAACAGTAATAGTCATTTTTTCCCATTCTATGGACTGAGTATATTGCAGCAGGTAAGGCATGAATTGCGATTTTGTGGAGTGCAGAGCAGTTACAGAGTTGTGTTTTGTGTTCAGCTCTGGATGTCGGTAGACCTGCACGTTTAGTGAATACATGAATGATGCCTGTAGCATGTAAACCTTGCATTCCATGAGGCTCCTTCTGCAAGTGGTGTAATTGTGTAGTTGCAGTGCAGCTATCTTGGCATTACAGCAGGTCCCTTGAGTAGCTGCTGCCAGTGGCCTTAAAACTGGAGCAGAGGAGACATGGAACTGGCCTCAGACATAGCAAGGAGTCTCTGAGATGTCCAATGACTTGACACAGGTTATATAAGTCAGCAGATTCATATTACATGCATCAAAACTTCTAGTTACGTGGCTTGATATCTAAGCAAAACTAGTTATTATAGTTACAGTGGCAAAAGGGTATAGACTGTGCTTGTCCTGGCCTCGTTTTGGAATTCAGTGGTACTAACATATATTAAATGCATATTTTTAAATCTAGATCTGTTCCCAGTCTTGTGCATTACCCAGCTACTCAAGCTTGCCAGAAGAGAGAGAGCAGTGAAGGGGAGGAGTGGCTGGGGAGCAGTAAGGGGGCTGCTGCCTGTTGTGGAAGTGAACTGGGAGAATGCATGTGTCTAAAATGTTGATAGAAGACTTGAAAGAAGAAGGGTGTTTGATGTGTTTCCTGTTTTTTCTCCAGGCTTTTGTTGGAGAAGGTTGGAACAATACTATTTATTTTACTTAGAAGGAAGATAAAATGACTAGGAGTCATCTGCATTTCACACTGCGTGGTTTTATCACTAATACCAGCTTCTTGGGTAGGGAGGGGGAAATGGACCCAAAGGGATTGCAGAGGTGGAAAAGATCCATAGGGACTACCTATCTTTTATCGGAGAAGAAGGCTCCTGAGAAGTTTCATAGCGGTTCCAATAGGCAGCAGTAGGATTTCTGTGGTCATGATTGTCTATAAGTAAGGTGATATTTGTAGGGAGGGAATCTTTTTTATTAGACTAACTTATAATACAGCTGAAAGAAACAGGTTTTTGCCAGGTCCCCTGCAGGCTTTCTTGGAAGGTGTAGTCTGCTGTTTTAAAAGGTCGCTAGTGTGAAGCATGATTTCTATAGTACCCAACTACCCAGGGGTTTATTTGAGTTAACTCAGTTGCTAAGGCAGACATCTATCACTCCTGTTGGGAGAGGCCTCCAATATGCTCTCCATTCCCTTCCAGCCAGAAGGAAATGTCACAGACAGTGACTTAGAATTGCCACTCTCTTCTGTACTAGTCCAAGAGGCCCTTCCAAGTGCTGTGACTCTCTTCACAGGGCATGGCTGCTACTTGCAGTGGCACTTTCCAGCTTCTGCAGCTGAAAGATGGCAGCCTAGGTTTGGAAAAGGATTTATGAGTACAAAGTTAAGTAGTAGAATGCTTCTGCACTTTTGCCTAGTATCACAGGCTTCCAAGAGAAGCTAATAGGAACAATCTCTGATAAAAACAAGATGTCATAGGAAATTCAGACATCTATTTGGGAAATGCTTTTGATAAATCATCTAGCAAGCTTCAGTAGCAAATTTTGACCTTAGGTTTGTCATAGTCAATTGCTTGATCTCCAAATAGTTTGTTTCTTGAACCATACCCTGGATTGAATTCCATAAAAGACCATTCGTTTTCATGCTAAAAGGGAGCTGGAAGCTATCAAAACGGGGACAGAATTTTCCTACAAACAGAAAAGTTAAATGGGTCTAATCAGGGTAAAAGTCATGTAGCTGCTAGTGTAGTACAGAGCTGGTCTGGCAGATAATTTCTCTCTGTATTTAAAAACAATGATAAAACAAAGGTACTTGCTCTGTTACTTAAAATAACCTTAGAAGATTAAAACTCAAGATTAAAAAAAGATAGTTTTCATTTGTCAGTATACATATTGTTTGACCACTCTGCAATTTCCTCAGCTAATGAGGTGCTAGTGACTTTCATTTTTGCCTATATAGTCATTTTCTGCTCAGTTTCAATTTTAGATTTTATGCAGCATCACAGAGATGCAATCGCCAGAGCAGATTGTTAGTTTATATTTAAAAGGCCTCCACTGTTATGTTTCTTTTTTTAATTAAAATAGAAACCAGCGGAAAGAATTCTGTTAGACTTGTGCATTGTACAAGTCCTTCAGGAATGAAACTATAGAACAAGCTTGACTGTCAGCATTCTATTAGTTTGGGAAATAAATACTTTGTTTCCTAATAAGTTCCAGTAAATAAAACCCAAAAGTTTAGTCATCACAGATAATAATAAAAAAAAATCTTTTGTTTTTTTTCATATTGAAAATGTATAAAACATCCATTTGTATTTACTCAGCAAAATGTTACGTTTGTATTAAATGCATTAAAAGGGCTCTGGGCATTTTTGAGATCAATACACGCAATTGCACACGTACTTGAGAAGCCACTGCTGCTTGCAACTGAGCATCACTGGGAGCAGACTGGAATTAATTGTCCAGTTTGAGAGCTTAGAAGTGACTAATAACTTTAACCTTTGCCTGACCCCAAATATTTCTAGCCATTGGGAGCAAAGCTTTATGGATGAAGTCTAATTTAGACCATGTGTATATACTGCAGAATTTGTTAATGTCTTACATATATTTTGCAGTACTGCAGTGTTGAGTGTAGTGTAACAGATGTGTACCGGCAAAGCCAAATCTCTCCCAATTTATACTGAAGAACAGGTTTTTGCTTATTCCTCTTGTTTTGGCAAAAAAGTTGCACACTGGACTAAAACGAGCAGAGTTGTACCAGCTTTCAGGAGTGATGAATGTGTGAAATATCCCTTGTATATGGAAATAAGTGCGGGATGAAAACCCAGTTGTCTTTTCTCTTCTATGGCAATAAACTAAAAATAGCTTCATGGAAATCACTAGAGTCTCATGCCGATTATGTTGACGTAAGAGGAAAATGAAATTCATTATTTCAAACTAAAACATAAGTTCATTTAGCAAGTACAGTGTATTGAAGGGAGATTTGAAGAAAGAATGACTATTTCTCAACTGCATGGATAATTTCGATCCTACGATCTCCATGATCCTATAAGAGTTTTGATGGTATACATCTCACTGAGATACTGATGATTTAATGGCAAGAGGCTAAAATGAAGCTTAAAGATCCTTGTTCAATTTGAAAATATCTGTTTACTGCCTGATTTTTTAAATTTTTTTTCTAAAAATATACAGAAATAATATGTTTTACATATGCAGGTAAAGACTAGTGATCATGAAGCCATTAAAAGATATATTAGGGTATGTTTGTGAAAAACTACTGGCAGTGATAGTTTGGGAGCAATCAAGAATGGAAGATTTGCAAAGATCAGGTGTGAATGGGCAGATAGGTTGCCAGGGCAGTGATGTCTGGAGAAATGTACATAACTGATGATTCCCACCTGGATTCCAACATGGTAACCAAGGTACTGAAGATGCAGAGACACGATGCTGCAGTTCTCTGTCTTTCTGAATTCTTCTCATAGCACAAAGTTGATGGGAGTAACTGATAGTGCTAGGTCAGTCTGTTGGCATTTTATATGGTTGCTACAATCATCTTGCTGTCAAGGGTTTTAGAGCAAGATCCTCCAGACTCTTACCCACGTGGTTAGAGGGCTGGTATCAGACTCAACTAACAGACATGTTTTGCAAGCTCAAGATACAAAGGTTCTTGGTACTGTTGATTGTTCCATGTTTGGTCCTTACAGTCTGCAAGGATGTGTCTGGGTAAAGCTTGTTCTACTCTCCTCCTTGAAGGGCTTCAGGGTGAAGGCTGTGGAAAGACTGCTTTGGGAGGCAGAGGAGGGCTGGCTGGAAGACAGGAGAATGTTCATCCAAAAGAATGTTCTCTGTATCAATTAGATCTTTTTTCTTGCTGCTCATGAATACTATCCTATGAGTAAAAAAACAATCATCCCTTTTTGCTGAGTTATTTTTCAGTTGAGCATGCATGTATAGCAAGCATGAAAAACAAGGTCTGCATTACAGTTACAATCATCTCAAACCTCTGTGTGCCACAGTCAGAATTTAGGAACATGTTTGTCTGTAGGGGCACACAGGGTATGTTTTCTATACATATGCTTGTCTGATAGTCTGTGGCATACCTACAAAAGATGCAGTGTGAAACTTGCAGGCCTTAGAAGGAACTGACAGAGCTTCATGTCTGATTTGATGAGTCACCAGCTTCTGTCAGCAGTCTGTTGTGAACCCTGACAGTGCTAGGCAAAAACTCCATCACACAGTGGACCTGCTCACTTCTATACCCATCACCTTTTGCTTTTCTGCATGCTGATGGCTCCTCAGCACACTATTTGGGTAAAGGGATCCTCCTCTAACCTGTGACATTCAGGAGCTGTATCAAGTTTAGAAAATCTCACTATCAATGTGCTTCCTTATGATGGTCTGCTTCTTGGGTTGAATGGATTGAGATACAGGCAAATCCAATCTGCTGAGAGCTGTATGTGATTGCTATTGATAGGCAGATCTGATAATGGTTGGTCTTCCTAGGTGTTAACATGCCTATAGGCTTTAAAGTCCATTCCCATCAGTTCTTTCACCAGAACTGTTAAGGAACAGCCAAGGACGATGAGGAATGACCGATCACAGAATCACAGAATCACAGAATTACCCGGGTTGGAAGGGACCTCAAGGATCATGTAGTTCCAACCCCCCTGCCTGGCAGGGCCACCAAACATACACCTTTACTAGATCAGGTTGCCCAGGGCCCTGTCCTGTTAGAAGATAGAAGATAGCCATGCTGACCAAATGCATGGACAGAGGTTGTGTTAGTAACCTTCCCATGCTGTTTGTGCTCTAAGGAGGAAGGGAGCAATCTTGTAATCTGCTGAACATCTCTCCAGAGTGACTGAGCATTCTTATCTTCCATTCATGGCTCTGAGAATGCTCAAGTGTTTTTAGGAGACACTCAGCAGCTTGCGGAATTAGGCAGAAGAATTAGGCACAGAAGAGGGCTGTCTGTTAATTTGGTCCTGTCTTCAAGCAACAACATTGTTTAAAGGCATAGAGTGTGCCAGAATCTTCTTGATTCCATTTCTGGGTATATATATGCATGTATACATTCTTTTCTGAGTCTGACTGTAAGTATCAGCTGAGAAGCACTCAGATGCCTGGGTTTTAATACAGTTCTTTATCAGGATATTGTGGAAGAAGTAACGAAGCCTGTTAAAAGGGGATATCACTGTTGCTTGTTTTGCTTCATAAATATTTATGAACATCCCCCTCTCCTTTCTTTGCCCTTTGACTGGTTCTATTAACTGGGAGCCATTAGCCGTGGATAAGGCCTGAAGCTCATAAAACATTTTGTGGTTATCAGATGCATTATTGGAAGAATTTGAAGACACAGATCCTCTTGACATTTGCATCTGTTCCATCTAATTATTTCCAAATTGAAATTGTAAGCCCCTCTTTGTGAAAGCACTGTATATTGCGGCAGAGTTGATTGTGTTATCAGAAGCGGGACTTTACAACTCCAGCCAAGGAATGAGTGAGACACTAATGGAATTTCAGTTTTTCTTGCAGTCTCACTTGTAATGTTAAATAAGTTAGAGAGATAGGATGTTTGTGTCTATCTTATATATATGCATATATATATATATTTAAGCATATTTTTGGAACATATTATTGAGGAGGTCAGGAGACAGTAGTAGATACCTTATTCATGGCTTTGAGTATGGGTCCATTCTCTGCACCCATTCTTACTTCCTCCAGACTGAGGGACAGATAAGGAAAACCAGACCTTCCACTCCATAATGCTGAGAATAGGTGGAAACTGATTTATTTTTCCTTTGTTACAGCAGATCAGCTTTGAGAATTTAAAGATAAAGCAATGAAATGGCCAGGTGCTTGACTGAAAGGAAGATCCAGTCAGTGTCTCTTTTAAAAAAAAGTGGTTTGTTTGTTTATTGCAGTTATTTAGAGACTCCTGATTCACTGCCACATTCCAATTTTTATTCTCTGTGCTCACACACACACACCACTGCAAACACATTACAGAAAAGCTGCAAATTACAGGATGTCTAATTAGGAGGCTTTGAGGAGAAGATGACAAAGAATCGCTCACCATGGAGACAGAAGTTGCTTGCTGGTTTATAGCCAAATAAACAATGCCCAAGACTCTGATAAGCTTCTGCAGGGAGAGTGAGTGTTAGCCTGTGTGAAATGCAGGGGGCTGTTGCTTAGTGTGAAACAGAGGAGCAGAGTTCCCTTCTCTTTGAGAGGTACCATGGACAGAGGCACACGAGTGAAGACATCTCCATCAGTTTTACAATCCAATATACTGACCGATCCTCTGAAGATAGCAGAAAACCATTCTTTGCTCTCAGTGACTGTTGTTAGGTGCTATGCAAAATCAAATCCCTTCTTTTGTGTGGACTTGTACACTGGAGAGGATCTCGTAACAGATTCAAATCTAGATTACAAAACTTGCAGTGTTTAGATCAGTGTTCTTTTTTTAACCTTTAGCTACAAAATCCAAACATTTATTCTCATTCTGTATTCTCTCAGTCTAGTGGAACTGGTCAGGATATTTGGTTCAGGGCTATTTTTACATGTTTGTTGCTAGCAGAAAATTTGGCTTGATAGGCAGCCTCTGCATGAGTCTGGGGACAAGAATAGCAGAAAAGTCTACAGTTGAAAACTGAGATGCACTGACAGTGATCTGTTACTATATGTAGAAAATTTCATGGTGCATGACTGGGTAGAGCATGTAACGTAAGTTTTCATATTTATTTCAGAAAGAAGTAATTCAAAAGGGTTCAGGCTTTTAAGAAAAGGGGTTTCTGAATTCTTCCACATTTCTTACATTTCAAGATCTACATCATGGTGACTCCTGTTCACAGCTTTCTGTGCTGCAGTATGTATGTTGTTATCCCCGTGGAATGTCACACATGACAGTATTGTGCCCATCACTGTAGAACTGTACATGAGATCAGCCACAGTACTATGTGAGACACTTTGGCTTCTTCAGAGACAAGGGATGTTGGGAGACTTCTGCTATCATTTTGGTAAAGACTGTGTTTGGGGACTAACCTAACCAACCAAGACCTTCCTGTTCATGAAAATTCCCAAAGCAACCAAACCAAAGACTCAAACATTAGTGAGGACCTACTTGATTTGCTGATGGAGGGAGTAAGCTTGTTAGGTCTGAATATCTGACAAAAACCCTACAGTTTTAAAGCATTTTGGGTTTGAATTTATACCTTTCTGCTTAAAGTATACACCTGCCTCTTCAGAATTAGGTTTTCAGTTGCATTTGGGAGTGATCACAAAGCTTCCACCAAGTGACATCAGAACTCACTGAGGATTAGGTAAGGGGGTTGTTATGAGAACGAGATGGAATTTGAGTTCTGTATCAAATAGAGGATGTGTATCAGGTTAAATGAAGGAATAAATTGACTGCATTTTCAAAATGACAAAAAAATCCAGCATTTTTTGCCATTCTGAATTGCTGAATAAGCATCATTAACATACAAAAGAAGCACTTTGATAATATCTACATTCAGCATTTCACTTCAAAGGCTTGTACCCCTGGATTGCTTGTTCTTGGCAAATACAGAGAAAATTTTACTCTGTATAGCAATAAGCCTTAGAGAAATATTCTATTATTATAAATATGTATTATAAAATGTCACGAATTTCACTTGATGAAAATGAAAACTAGGGTAGTGATGTTATTTGCTCTGAGACATCCTTGTGAAAATATGAGGCAAATGTGATGGAACAGGGATGTGCATATTTCTTAAAGAAAGCAGTTCTGTCATTTATCACATGAGGAGCAAAGAACTACTTTTGTGAACATATCCAGACTGAGCTTCAGTTAGCTTTGGGTCAGGCTTTTGGTACAGAGCTGCCACTGCCTCTGATCATCCTGGGAAGCAGTAGGCAGGAATTACTCAGAACTTCTCAGCAGCATGTGCAGGATGGAACATTTTCATCCTTAGAAATCTGAATGTGAATTGATTTTAATTTGTGTACATTGGTGAGTTTTCCTAGGTTTTGGAGCTTTTGGAAATCCAGAAGTCAAAGCGTTCCTCAGAGGTTGGAAATGAGCTTGAGAACTGAAACTATCTGCACAAAGATGTGTGAACTGTACTTTCTAAGACTGCTAGGGATGTCCTCACTTTCATATGCCACCACCACCTTACCTACCTACATTCAGCAGTGTGTACCTGCTTGCTAGCACACTCTTCACTGAGATCATTCAACTTGGAGAAGACAGCATGGAATAAGTGATCAAAAACTCAATCCTGCAAATGAAAACTCTCCAGCTCTGGTGTGTGTTTATTAGGAGACTGCAGAAAGACTAACCAAAGCCCAGTTAGTGCTGGCAGTCTCTAGAATGGATCCCAAGCATAGGTGCTGATGCCACATCTAACAAATGGCAGAGATGGAAAGATAAAGTACTGACATGAAAAGATAAAAACACAGGGTAAATTAGAGTTTACATGTCAAAAATTGTTTTCAAGTACAACTATAGTCTAAAAAATGTGAGGAATAAGTGGTGGATTGCCTTTTTTTAATTAGGCTACCATATAAGCAGGAGCCTTGGATTCTTATACCTATAAAGTAGCAGTGAGTGATACAACTCTTCTAGAGACGCTTGGTCAAGAAGTGTCTCTGGAATGAATGATCCTACCTTCAAATCAATGACAATAACCATCTGATGAGTACATTATCAGCACCCCTTCCTTTCCCAAAAGCCCTCTGGGTGTTGAGAAAGCAAGGACAGAGCCTGGTCAAGTAGGAAACTGCTTCCTCCTTAGGTTAGGCACAAACTCACCTTAGGACTGGGAGGACTGGGGAGTTTCTGAGCCGAATTTCTCCCACCCAAATAACCCAACAGATTAAAAATATGCTGTATGCTTGTCTGTGTTCCAGGCTGGGCATACAGAATTCTGCAGAAGGAAAGCACTTGAGCCAGGTAATTAAACATGTCAGCTCTTTATCCAGAAGAGTATTATATTAAATTATGTACAGTAAATATTTTTGGAAGGTGGAATTCTAAAGAGAACTTATTGATTTATGGCGTGGAGCCAAGCTGCTGATGGGGCTGGCAGACGTGTTCAGCATCCAGGGTAAGGTGGGGTATGGTGCAAGCTCAGGAAATGCAGTGTGCTGGAGCAGGGGGAGGCTGCTCCATGCTCTGTGGCTTTCCTTCCTTTTTGCAAGCGCACAGAAAAATTGTGAGCACCCCTTAGTTTTTTGTATGCCTGTTGAATCGATAATGGCATGGTAGAAATGCGCAGTCAGCACTACTGTCTCAGCTGTTCTTGTAAATGGCAACATTAGCACAACTACCCAGCCATAGCAAGCAAGGATGGCAGTGAGGGGAGGGCGGTGAAAAATGTCAGTAATATGGATGGCATTGCCAATGCTGTCAAGGACTGCAGGCAATAAACAGGCAGCTAGAGACATCATTCCAGCTCCCCAGGGAGGCTGGGGTCAGACGTTCATCACTGCTGTTTATTGTGGGGGGGAAATGCTATCTGTGAGACATAGTTGGTACACCTCTGTTATTGCCTTCTGTCAGGGATGTTAGATCCACTTAGGTTTTGGTGATTGTGGGATCCCAGTGCTCCTCAGTTGTGCTTTCCATTTGCATGTATGGGCAGATGAGTCTATAAGTCATCTACCGCATAGGTAGAAAGCAGTCTGAAAGAAATGATGCAACATTAGCTGAGAAGAGGTTAGATAAAGTGAGGAGACTTCTTACATGCAGTATCTTTATTTTATCCCTGAGAATTATTTGCATATGTCTGTTTTAGCAAGGCACATAATCCTTGCATGGCATTGCAAGAGTTTAATGCTACCTATGCCTTCATGTGGCCATGGTGCACACAGCATAGTGATGATAATTCACCTTGCAGCTGTATGATTTTAACAGTGCACAACTGATGTGTATGCAAGGGTTAGACATGAGTGCAGATGTGTTACTGTATATGCATGTGGAGCACTGACCTTCATACTTGCTTCTTGTGAGGGTAAGGTATATGTTATTGAAATGTGAGTGAATGTCAGTTATGAATGTGTATGTACAAGCCTGTGCATGTGGATGTCTGAGTTACAGGTGAAAATTTAGCAGGTAAGTTAATACTTGCTTAGAAGAAACATTGCACACAAGTGCATCTTCATTTATTCTTGGATTTTTCAAAGATAGGTGCTTAGATGGGACAAGATGACATCTATGGTGGGGTTGTAAAAGTATTATTATATGTAGACGTGCATTTATATTGTAAAATATAAAGACATATGAATACATTTTCCTAAGGTCATTTTTTATTTTCTGCTGGGGAAGTTAATAATATCTGTGATAGCTTCCCAAAGGAAGAGAAAGATCCGATGTAGTACAGTGCATGGCATTATGTTCTCTGTGGGGAGCCATCAGTTTGTTATTTAAAGGTGGCTCTTCATTTTGCAGAGGAAGACCATTTCACGTCTAAGTGATGAAAGTCCATTTCACCCATGAAGATTTTAATTTAAAGTGCCCAGTGCCTCTCTTCATCTGGAAAAGAGATATCATTGGATCTTTCTGCAGGTTTCATAATAGAACAACAAATTGGGGTGAGCACGCAGCCTTCTGCGCTGCCCCTTTTCTAATGTTTCCAAAACTAAAGTTTCATAAAGGCACTATTTTGAAGAGATTTTTCACTACAAGCTGCTTATGTTTGAGAAGATAAGTGATACCAGCCTAGGCTTGAATATTAATGCAAGAAAATTTGGAGCATGTTTTCATGTGCATAAATAGGTGGTGGCCAAATATGCAATCAGTACAAAATTTGGAAGCCCAAATAGTAGGTTACAAAGAAGCATGCATGAACATGCTGAGGTTTGAAAGAATGCTTTTGAGTGCTGCCAAACAACCCAGGTGAGGTTTGCATTTCTGCACTCCCTTTTGTACCGCACAGCAGGCAGGAAAGTCTTGAGGCCTTATTGAATCTAGTGACTTTGCTAGAGCCATGTCAGGTTAGGCCAGCTGCGAGGGTTCGGCCCCGGGTCACTAGTGAGAGCTCTGTCACTGGAGACCTAACCTTGCAGTGCTCTTATTGACACCGTTGGCACGTCCCTAATGCAAAAAAGCACAAGAAAAATTTTGGTTGTGAGGCAGTTAAACTCTCTGTAATTTGAAAGTGATTATAACCAGTGGAGAAAATCCTGTTAATTAGGCAATTATATACTCCACTTCTCTTCCAGCCTCCCTCCTTCTTCATTCTCTACCTTGCTTTTCACTTTGGAAATCAGAAGAACAAGCATATTAATTTTGGCTTCCAGTTCTAAATTCATCTCCTGGGTCAACCTTATTCCAGTCAGCTCACATCTCCCTTCAACAGCAGGATGACTTCTGGCATTTCCATACCTTTCTGGGCACAGAAAAGTGGAAGGTGACACTGTGTGTGTCTTTCAGTACAACTTCTCAAGACATCCCAAGTTCCTCTTACAATAACACCTTCCAAGATCAATTGATGTGTTTCCACTGTGGATTGAGGATATTCATTGGTGAAAGTTTTGCTGACCAAACGTCAAAGATTTTGCCATTTTTAAGGTTGTTCTTAAATGCTGAGAAGGTACCCTTGCATCTTCATGCAGTGACCTCTGGGCTGAGGAATATCAACTGTTTTCAAGCTTTTCTAACATGTTTTCACGGTCTCTGCTATGGCAGTTGCTTGTGAAACAGGGACCACACCAGTAATCAAAATCAGTAGTTATGCATGCTTGTTAGAGAAACAGGCCATCAAGACAGTACTTTAGGGGAGACTGAAGTATATTATCAATATAAATAGATATGTGCAAGGCTGGAAAAGAAAGAAGAGAGGAGTATGGGGAGAATCTGCGGTGGCTCAGAATTAGGGTTGTCAACCCTTCCCCGCGCCAGAAGTAGGATGACGCACAGAAGTGGGATGAGGGAGTGGAAATGGAGAGGAAACAAGGGGGAGGCAGGTGGAAGCTAAGGAAGGCTCTGTGGGACCTGTGGAAGTGGAGTAGGAGTGGTTTTGACATGTGAAAACAAGGTTTGGAGCGGGTAGGATGAGTAGAAACATAGCAAGAGTGGGTAGGACCCACAGCTGCTTGAAGAACAGTTTCACATTTCTGACAGATTTCCTCTCATTTGGGTAGAGGGAGCAGTATCCCCTCTGGAACACATCTGGAGGTGATGCGAGAATGGGAAGAAGCTGCTGGGGGGAATCCTTGCCCAGAAAGGCAAGAAATGAGATGGCAAGGGAAAGAGGTGGAGGAGCAAGGGTACAATTTAACCACCCCATGTAGGTCCTTTCCAACATTGTGATTCTATGATTCTATGATCTCTCCCAGTGCTCTTTCAGATAGTGTAAGATGCTGAACTGTGCAGGGCGATGTGCTTTGGGTGTGGGACTAATGCTGTTTCCTTCTATTTATATATCCTCGAGTACCCCGTGGTGACAGAGGTGGTCAGAAAACACTGAGCTGTGTAACATTCCTTATGTCTCTAATGGCTTATTCTCAAACCCAGAGAACTCAGCCCAAGAAATGAGTTCTTACCTCCAGATAAAATATTCTGTCAATATGGTTCAGTTCTGTTTTCAAGATGATTCTTGAATCTTGATTCTTGATGATAGACTATGGCTCTGTGTGTGTACATATATATATGCATTCCGTGTGAGTGTTGTCCTGGCGGTTTGGGACTATTTGCTTATTCAAGGTTGCTGTGATCTGCTGCACAACTAACCCGTTCCCCTGAGCAAGTCATCTGGTGGTGCTTCTGCTCCTTGACCGAAGTCAGACATGCTTTCAATGGAAGAAAGGCAAAGTGAGAATAGAGAACAGCAAATTTCTGATGTCGGTGTAGACAATGTCAAGCTTCCTCGGTTTTCATATGAAATACTTAAATAAGATAACAAAACCTATTAATGAATTGGAGGTGCTTTTATTCATAGGGTGTGTGCTGCTTGGGCTGCTCTCCCACAACGTCACCCATGTGTCCCAGCAGCCAGGCAGGAGCCTGGTGTCCTGCCCTGCATTTCTCTTGCAGTGTATATCAGAGGCATCCTGGCTTGCTACAGAATGGCCGAAGGCACTGACTGGAGAGAGACCTGAAAAAAAATTCCTCTGAGCTGCTCTCTGAAGAGAAACAAGTGTGATAGGTGAGCCTCCTCCCCAGAATACCAAAGAAAAAGAAAATATATCAGAAAAGAGGATGGCAGTGGAAAGGAAGAGGGAGGCAGACAGCCCATTTTCTTGCTTTCCTGAGTGCAGGGGCTGCTTTTGACCCCTGCTTGGATTTGTCTGAGCTGGAGCCAGCACGAGAAGGATGCTTCTGCTGGCTGCTGTTGCCATGGAAACAGCAGAGACAGGGAGGCAAACGGCTACCAGAGATGATGACTTCTGAATTAAAAAGAGGGCATTCCTGCCCTCCACACACCCATAACCCAATTCCCACTGGTTTCTGCACTTTGTCAGCTGTGGGTGTAGCAGCTTTGATGGGAAGGAGGAAGCAGATCTTTACTTATCTTGTGGAATGGTTATTTCCACACCTTTTACAACCCAGCAAAACAAATAAGACTTTTTTTTTTCTTTTTCTTTTTTTCTTTTTCTTCTTTTTCTTGTCTCACAGTTGGCTAATAAATAAATAAATAAATAAATAAATAAATAAATAAAAACACTGCGGTGTGAAATGGCTCTTACCACCCCCTAAAAATTCCCACCCCCTTAGAAACTAAAAGGAAATATCATGGTTTTAATTTCAACTATCGCTTTCATCTCCACTGGGTGTGGGGAGGTGCTGAGAGATGAATTTCTAATGTCTCTCCCAGCCATCAGATATGAGTGCATGGATATGGTACTGACTGAAGTCTGGTACCCACCTCTTCCCATTGGGCATGTTTGGGGGGTGAGGATGGTGGAATGGCCTCTTCTTCAACTTAATCCTGGATTTCCAAATATTTTAGAGAAATTCTTGATTTTCTTATTTTTAAACCGTATGCACCATAGAATCATAGAATGGTTTGGGTTGAAAGAGACCTCTGAGGTCATTCAGTTCTAACCTCCCTGCTGTAAGCAGGGACACCTCCCTCTAGACCAGGTTGCTCACAGCCCCATCCAGCCTGGCCTTGAATACCTCCAGGGAGAGGGCATTCACAGCTTTTCTGGGCACCCTGTGCCAGTGTCTCACCACCCTCACAGTAAAGAATTTCTTCCTGATATCTGCTGTCTATCTTATATAGTCTAAATCTGCCCTCTTCCAGTTTAAAACCATTTCCCCTTGTCCTGTCACTACATACCCTTATAAAAAGTCCCTTTCCAGCTTTTCTGTGGGCCCCCTTCAGGTTCTGGAAGGCCACTATCAGGTCTCCTCATAGCCTTCTCTTCTCTGGGCTGAAGAGCCCAGCTCTCTCAGTCTTTCCTTGTGAAGGAGGTGCTCCAGCCCTCTGATCAACTTCATGGCCTTCCTCTGGACCTGCTCCAACCACTCCATGTCCTTCTTGTGTTGGGGGCTCCAGAACTGGGTGCAGTACTCCATGTGGGGTCTCACAAGAGCAGAGCAGAGGGGCAGAATCACCTCCCTTGACCTGCTGGTCACACTTCTCTTGATGCAACCCAGGATACAGTTGGCCTTATGAGCTGCAGGTGTACACTGATGGCTCATACTGAATCTTTCATCAATCAACACTCCCAAATCCTTCTCCTCAAGCTGCTCTCAAGCCTTTCTACACCCAACATGTACCTGTGCTTGAGACTGCCCCAACCCAGATACAGTACCTTGCACTTGGTATGTATGTGTATATTGTACACCTATACCAGTTCTGTCTTTTGTTGTCAGGATTAGGAGGAACAAAGAGCTGCAAAATCATCAGACAAAGGGGCAAAGTCATCATTAATTCTAAGCCTATTTTTCTACTTTAACATCTATACAGTTAAGTTCTTCTGTTTTTACCCTTTTATCAAAGAACAACTCAGGTGGGTCCTTGACTTGGTATATTCAGCACGTGACAGGGCTCTCCTTTACAGTCATTTTATTGATCTGCAACATCCCATAGGAAAGGATTTTAAGTCTCAATTCCAGCCTTCCTGAAGCTGTGGTATGTCCCATGCCAGACCCACATGCAGTGGGCACTGAACAACTTCTCACCCACAATGTCAGACTAATAGTCTCCAAAATCCCAGTTCTCCCATTTTAAACCCCCACCTTTGCATTTCCAAGTAGATTTCTCAGAGGGCAGATTGGTAGCACAGTGTACATGCTATAGAAATATACAACATTTTACTCACCCTATGGGCCTTGGTTCTAAAAGACCTAGAGAAGAAAATTGATGTATAGTAAGGTGAAGTACAGAAGGTCAGAAACAGAAGTGTTCATACATTTCCCTGTTTATCTCACCCCTGCATGACTCCTCCACCATTTCTGATGGTATTAGCTCCAGTCCTATCAAAATACATATTTAGTTTGGGGGAAGACATCCTTATTGTGTTTGAGATCTGTTTTTGAATTCCTTAGACTGTCTTTTCTTCCCTACTTCTGCGAATCCCAATCCGTCTTCTCTCAGTAATCTCTCCGCAGCCGTTGGCTGTGGGCAGACAATCAGGACTGGTGACATTTGGTGCCTAATCCTCCTCAGAGCCTTCCCCTGAGCTTCAATGTCCAGTAGCTGTTGAGAACATTTGTTAGCTCCCAAGCTTGGGGCCCAAGCAGGAAATTAGTATTTTTAAGAGATGGAGATGCATTTGTTATTGACATCTGTTCTTGTTTTAATGAGGAGAATTAGAAAGAAGGAGGAAGAGTTTCAGATAGAATTAAGTTTCCCTTTTCTCCAGTGGGAGTCCACATTATAAGGCCTTCAAAAGGTGCTGCTGAGTCTCTAGTAATGGAGAAGGAAATCACTTGCAGGCCAATAAAAATCCAAAGAGCAGTTAAGCATTAATCCATGTCACTGCAGTTTCCTGAATCCCCTTCTTCCTGGGATGGTTCCTCCTGAGTTAAATTCTAGTGAATCACAGCCGTATTTTCCCCTCCTTGACTTAACCACTGCTTTGGAATGCTGTTCTTCATGTTCTTCACAAGAGGTCCTTCTCTGCAATAAAGACTGTTCGAGGAGTGAGATTGCTGTCTGACATACTAATTCAATCACTGGCCTTTGTTAATCTATTACATCAGCCTATCGTGTCTTCTGATCTGCTTTTTGCTGGAAAGAGCTGTTGCAGCAATGAAACTGCTGCTGCCTCCATTAGTTTCTATTTAACTTGTTCATTGGGAATTCAGTTTGTTGTGACACTCTGTAGCTTAGCAGGCAGCCTACACCAATGAGCATGTTTTGATTCTTGATTCTCAATGGCTTTGAATCAGGAAATTGATAAGATTTAAAACCATAAAAAACAACAACAGCAAAGAACACCGAAAAAACAAATACTTTCCTCCACACATTTTGTCCTTTCCTTGAAATAGAAAGGAAACAGTTCCTGTGTCCTGTTCTTGCATCTTCAGTGTTTTCTCTTGCTCTGTTTCTGCCATTCCTTGCTTCCCCCTCACATCTTTGCTCTGACCTTCTAATAGAATGGGGCATATTTTGGTTAAAAAAAGATTGTCCTGTGAAGACAGGCTACTGGCTTGCACTCCTAACTGTGAAATAAATACTTTGGATAGCCTCTCTAGACAGATGTGTTCATAGCACTACAAGGGATTCACCATGCTGGTTCTTCTTCTGAGAGAAATTCCATCTTTACTGCAGCATCATTTCTGCTTTTATCTCCTATTTTTCAGTTCAGCTTTGCTTGTTTCCTTGTGTTGCTTGGATTGTGATGGAGCATTCTAGGAAGGCTCCCACTGATCCTTCATTTTGGAGGTGGTGGGGAAGGTATCAATAACAGTCTCTCTGGACACTACTGATATTGAAAATATCAGACCAAAGATTTTCATATTTTTAGAGACATTTATTTGCAATGTATTGATATAATAGCTTGTATATATTATAACAATGTATAGCGATGTATTATATGCAAGATATTATTGCATAGCATTTATATTATGGCAATGCATAATAGAATTGTCATCGTTAGCTTAAGCACCCAAAGCTAAGGGGTAAGCTACCGAGGGGGCGGCCTCTTGCAGGGCGGCTGTGGGTCCTCGTCGTCCTCGGCTCTTCTCTTTGGGACCCGCCGGGCCGTCCCAGGCGAGTGGCCGGGAGCGGAGGGGCTGCTGCCCTGGGCAGAGGGAGCTGCTGCCGCCGCCGGCTCCATCTCCTCGTGGGGCCGCTCCGCTTCCCTCGCCGTGTGTGCGGCGGGGCCGTGACTGGGACCCGCACGAATGTCGGCCCCTGCCGTGCCGGGCTGCTCCTCTCTGATGGACGTCGAGGGGCTGCCATAGAGTCCGGGCCTCGATGGGAAGGTCACCTGTGGGGAGGCTGCGAAGCCAGGGGCGGCCACACGGCTGTCCTCCTGCCCCCGGGATGCAGGACCCTCCCCGTGCCCCCCAGACACGTGGTCGCCCTGCAGACGGGGCGGCCTCTTGCAGGGCGGCTGTGGGTCCTCGTCGTCGTCGGCTCTTCTCTTCGGGGGCCGCCGGGTCCTCTCAGGAGAGTGGCCGGGAGCGGAGGGGCTGCTGCCCTGGGCAGAGGGAGCTGCTGCCGCCGCTGGCTCCATCTCCTCGTTTATCGGAGGAATGTCAGCCCCTGCTGTGCTGGGCTGCTCCTCTCCGGCAGATGTTGTGGTGCTGCCATAGAATTCGGGCCTTGATGGGAGGGTCAGCTGTGCGGAGGCTTCCGGGCCAGGGGCGGCCACACGGCTGTCCTCCTGCCCCCAGGCTGCAGGTTCTTCCTCCTGCCCCCCAGACACGTGGGTGCCCTGCAGACCCAGCAGTCTGTGGGCCTCCTGGCTGCATTGGCACACGATGGTGTCGACCAGCTCCTGGATGAACGGCTCAGCTTCATCCCTCAGCACAGGCCATATCAGGTCTGCCAGCCGCTCAGTGTCCAGCCTGATGTCACACAGGCCGTTCTGGATGAAGCTCTCTGCAGCCAGTGTTGGCCACCAGTACATGCCCAACACGGTGCTCAGCCTTTGGCGCAGCCAGGGCAGCACAGGGGCCAGGATCTCTGGGTGCAGCTGGAACAACTGTGCCCAGGTCTCAGCAGGGAGACCGCCTGCTGTAGGCTCCTCCTCGTCCTCCTCCTCATCAGCCTCCACACCTTCTTCTTCATCTGCCTCCTCATCCTCTTCCTCATCTGAGGATGGCAGAGGAGACATCAGAGGAGATGAAGGGCTGAAGCCGAAGGTCCGAGCAATGCCCTCCTGGAAGCAGGCAGGTACTGGTGGTGCTGGAGGCCAGATGACGAAGTTCAGGTCGTCGTCATCCCACTCAGCGACCTTGACCACTTCCATGTCCCTTCTGCAGAGCGGGCAGCTCTTGTTCTGCTTGCCCCAGCGCAGGATGCAGCCGAGGCAGAACCCATGATGGCACGGCACCGCGTAGGCAATGTCCTTGCGCACATCATTGCAGATGGGACATACCCATTGCTGCTCCGCTGCCATGGTCCTTATGCTGTGGCCCACTGTTCTTCACCAGAGCCTCAGCGGTAAATGTAGAGCACTGCAAGAGGGAAAGAGGCCGCGATCATTCTCCATCCCATGGACAGAGAGAAGAAATGCCCAGGTCCCTCAGTATGACACCTTCCCGGCCCTAAGGGGCCACCCCATGCTCCATGCCCTCAGAGGTCTCTCAGGCTGCAGCCCTGGCCCTGGCAGCTCCCCAAGTCCCAGCACGCACCCAGTCTCTACCCTGGGGGACTTGTCCCCACCCAGCTCACCTCTGCTGCTATGAGTGCGCCCTGTGGGGTCCCGGCTGCCTGAGGCAGGCAGGCCAGGGAAATACAGGTGCTGGCTGTAGGGACAGGCAGCGAGAGCCGCTGCCAGCAGTGCCCAAAGCACAGCCCAGCACCCAAGACAAATGCTCGCTCCACTTCCAACCTCGCACAAGCGCTCGGCAGGAGTCCAGGCTCGAGACTGACTGGGCCAGGCTCCCTGCGCCCAAAGATGAACAGTGATGGTGCTGTCGTCACAATGTGTCTCTCTGTGACATCACAGCCTGTGGCTCAGCGTATCTGCATGTGTTCCTGAGGCCTTTTAAACATGCCTGCAAGATGCACAGTTTCTAAATGTTGCTTCTTTTCCTTGTTGTTGTAGAGGAGAGTGCTCATCATCAATGAATTCAGCATGTTTCCTCAGCAGCCTCATGGCTTTTGAGTGCTCTGCGGTCCTTTAGGGCAAAATAAATGGCATAAACATCATGTTTGCTGGTGATAGATTGGTGGAGGGAGAGAAATCGGGGCACAGAGCGGCTCCAGCTCTGTTTTGGATAGAACTGAGACTTTGTGGAAAAGAAAGGTTTGAGGGATGGGTGGAGGGAAATGTTATGAGGTTTAACAAAGGCAAGTGTCAAGTCCTATATGTGGGAGGGAGGTTGGATAAAATGAACTCCAGAGGTTCCTTGCTACCCCTACAATTCTGTGTACATGGAGTTAAATTAAACCTTACAGAAACCCCAACATGTTGTTTTATCACATTTCTTGTTAATTTAGTAAGGGTAATTGTTATCCAGGATAACTCAACATCTCTTCCCACATTGCTCCTGACATTCGAAGTTTGTCCATAGTTCAGTTTGCATGAGAGATCATAGCCACTGAACGGCCTTGTCACCAATTTAGTGTAAAAGGTGTCTCTTTTTTGGCAAGTGTGTCACAATGGCATTTATTTCTCATTCAATTAGCTAGGGAACACATGTGATATCATAAATATTGTACAATGTGGTAGACAGGTGAAGAACCTCATTGCAATTATAATAAATCTGCCAAGCATTTTCACTTACGGTAACTGCTTCTGTGTTGCCCTGCTAGGTCTTAGGGAGATGCCAACATTCATATTGGTAAGTGTGTGTGTTTGTGAGATGTATTAATGTTCCTTTGGGCTGAGAATGAAATTATCAACTCATAGTGCTCTTTTAAAATGTGAATTCACATTCCCATAAGCCAGCGTCCTGTCTCACAGGACCATCTCTTTTCTGTAAAATAGCTGTTGATTAAAATCCCCTTCTAAAATCTGCCTTAAAGAAAGATGGTTCTCAACTTGTATTGAAACGTTTAACTTGTCAAGTAAATAGGTTACACTGAATGGAAAATAGTTGGATATTGTTGTTCAGTGGTTGTGCTGTGCCATGAAAAATAAATTTCTTTCTAGTTGTAATGTCTCCTGCAATGCCACTAAAAATGTGGAAACAAGCATGATGTTCATCATGAAGATCTGAAAATGGCTATACTGAGTTTATGTAGTCTTTCTGGAGAAAACACAGCTACAGTGAATTGCTTTACAGCTAAATATTACAGATTTACATCAGTGTAAGTAGGACAGGATTTGCTCTGCTATTTCTACCCCCTCCTTTAGGTACTTTGCCAAAGAGGGCTAATTATAAGACTGACTCACCTCTCCATTCCTGCTCAGGTTTCTGCTACCATTTAAATGAGCCAGGCTGTGAGGCTGCATCAGCCTGTGTTCTCTGCACTCCCACCTTGCTCTTTTTTCCTCCATTTTCAGATATCATGTGCATTCCTTCACTCTTTCCCCCCAGAGCACCTGTCCCCGTGCTTGCAGCCTTCGCCATTTGGCTTCCTTTTTGTGAAGCGCTTGTCTCTGCTCGTGCTGCCTACAACACTTCACAGGGATTTAGCATTTCTCTGCTTCATCTGGATTGCAGCTGTTTTTTATTTTTCTTTGCTTTTACACAGCTGTCATCAAGATCATTTGCTAGATTTTAGGTGAGAGCTGTGGAGGCAGAAGAACAGAAATTACTCAGCTTGGGTCAGTCCCTACCAAGCCTGCATCATAGGGCAAGAGAAAGGTTTCACAGCGGGAGCCTGGAAACCTTTCCTATTTCACAGGCAGTCTTTCAGCATATTTTCAAAGAGCTTTGCCTTGCATAGCATCCTCTCATGTTTCCTTTTGATATTCTCACTCTCCGTCTCATATTTTGTTCTATCTTCATATCAGAACTGTGTATGGTGCCAACTCATTCTGAGCTGTCATTACGGTAGCTGGAGCGCTGACACCACAGGCCAGTTTTTGTAGTTTTGATTGTGGATTTTAGGTTACTGAGTGGTTGCTGCTGGTCTGTGATGTGATTTCTGAAGGAAGCTTCTCGAGAGCGCTCAGACTGTCTTCGGGACAACTGAAGGAAAGGGCAGGATGTGTCTCCTTGGTGCCTCTTGGGCTCTATTTGGGGCTAATTGTTAGGTCTGCAAGACATGAATTCAAACCATAGCTGCTCATGTTTGGTTTGTCAAAGACAGAGCAGGAAGATGATATCTTCCAGTTATGTTTCCTCTCATACATCAGTATGAAACTGGAGAGGAGGGGCAAGCAGCATAAAACTGACTTTGTATAAGCTGTCTACTCCTTTAGAAGGGACACAGTATGACATTCTCATATAAATGCTTGAATTAGAGTGGAAATGGCTTTTAGCTTCTTGTGATATGTGCTCTGTTGTGATCCACTTGAGCCAGACTACAGAAGTACTTGTTATTCATCTTAGAATCATTGTAGAACCATAGAGTCATTAAGGCTGGAACTCTGGGGACTCTAGGATCTTCAAGTCCTGTTGTCAACCCATCGCCACTCATCTTGGACTAGGTATAATAACACTGACCACTTTGTGGCTCCTGTATTGCAAGTATTCTCAGTCTCCTTCATACTGTAAGCTTCTGGATCTTCCTTCCAATCAGCTGTCCAGCACAGCCACCCCAGTGGCAGAAGAGGCCATTATTTACTTGTGACAGCAGCTGCCTGTTGAGGAAAAGATGATGTGAAGAGGGTATGTAGTGTATTTTAGGCAGGGATTTATTGAACAGGCAGACAAAAAACTGATACTCATCAAGACACGCATGGTTTGTAGCATGTCTCTGGGGAACCTGTGTGCAGGAGTTTGCCTCCCAGTTGTTACAGCTGGAATTCAGTGCTTTGGGAAGACGCGCTTGAAAGCCAGGGATAGAAGTGACATCCACTCTAGCACTGAGAAGTGGAGCACTGCAGTTGAAAGGGAGTCCCCAGGCCAGAGATACAAATGCTACAGCTGCTATTCTTAACCACTTAAGCTCAGCAAGATCCATTGCCCTGGCTTCAAGAGAAATCTCTGCATCAAAGGGACTGATTCTCTTTCAAATTAGTCTGGTCTAAAAAAGAACTGTTTTGTAGGCCATCGCTGATATAATCAGGGGAACAGCATTGAAAGCTGACTCTACCAATTCCATCATTGTATCAATGCTAACTGTATGCTGAAAATTTCCCATTATCCCATTTAACAAGAATAGTTTCCAGGTATGGGAAACTATGGAGGATAATATAGCACCCACTCTCTGAAGAGGATCCAGCTCCAGACTGTCTCGCTCCAATTTAGGAGTGAGGCAAAGGTTCTTTTGATATGTTATGCCCGGCATGAGATTAAGAAGAAGAGCATTCAAATGTTGATCCAACCAGTTTATTAGAAATTATAGACAACTGAGGGGATGGGGAAGGGAGAGCGACGAATATCAAAATTAGGATGATAGGGAAGGGAAAGTAGGCGATAGAAAAGGTAGAAAAGAGCAAGAATTACAATAAAGCAGGGAATAATCACCTCCTGGATGCAGCAGCGTCCCGTAGCACGTTGTAACGTTGGTTCGGGGCAAAATAAGTGTAGGGGAGAGCAGCAGCGGAGTAGCAGGCCACAGGCAGCAGATCGGTGAAACACAGAGAAGGTGGTCAAAGTAGCGAGGTCTCAAGAAGTGGAGTCTCGGGCAGCGAGGTCTCACGGAGCAGAGTCTCGGGCAGCAATCCCAGGAGAGACAGTAGGCAGCAGTAGGACAACGGTGGAGGAATCTGAGGTCAGTTACCTAAAAGGTTCTTCAGCATGCAGGCATCTTCTTCAGCATGCAGGCGTTCACGTAGAGAGGCATCTTATGACAGAAAACCTCCTTGTTTCCGTAGTGAGGCATCTGGTGTCAGAAAACCTCAAATTCGGGGTTTGTCTGTGCCCTTTTTATCCTTCTTCTTCCCAGCCTTCGTGACATTTCTGGAAGGCTCGGGTCAGAGTCATGTGAATTCCTCAGAGATGGCCATCTTCCTTGAGATAGGCCCACACAAAAAGACCACTTTAGGGCCATTAATCTGCATCTTATCTCCCTTTCCGTCGCTTGTCGCTCCCGGACTTGTCCATCTCTTGAACAAAGGGATTTCTCGAACCTCGGTTCCTGTGTGTCTCAGACAAAGGGAGCCCTGGAACCTTGGCCAGGACTTGCCTGAACTTGTCCATTTCAGCAAACTTTGAGACAGGAATGCAAAAAGCATGGCCTCTTACACAGACTCAGCTTGGATGTCCTCGTTGAAGCTTGCTGGCCTGTTCTGCTCAGTACCCGAAGAGTTCCCAAAACAGCCAGGCTGGAAGAGATACCTAGGAAGGCAGTTAGGGCTGGCCTCATTCAGTAGGCTGAATTGTAGTGCTTGAAGTTTTCTTGGCTGCTCTACAAGCAGAGACAGACCTGTTACACTGCACAGAAACAAAGGATCCCCTACACAACTAGTAGGACAGAAAAAAAACAAACCTTGTTTTGAGGTACAAACACATCGGATGGCTCATGCCATGGATTCTGTGTACAAAGGGAATCAGCTTTGATCTGGAAGCAGGGACATGTGTTTGCATGGACCTGGTAAGCTGACTGTATCTATAGATATCTTGAGAGAACCAGCCCTGCTCTGTGGTACAGTATGCTCACCAACCAAGTGCTCTACCTGCAGATAATTGAAGTGGGCAGTGGCTTTCTGGTGACCTCGTTGTTGGAAAGAACTGAAGCTAGAATTCCTTCCCCATCTGCGTGGGCTAATGAAGGCATTTCCTTATGGACAGTTGCCCCTTTAAGCAGAGAACTCTCAGGGTCAGTGTGTGGCAGGGATGCTCAGTTTGATGCACTCTGAAGGGAGAATTCCTGTTTTTTGAAACAAAAATAATAATAGCATATATGTGCATAATATATATTTAGCAATTGAAATATTGCTGATTTGGAACTTACTCTCTTGCAGTTGTGTACAGGAATAAATTTAGGTTCACATTTTGGACAGTTTACAAACTGCAGGATGTATATGGTGGCTTTTTACATACACCATAACCAACCAGATCACCATCTGTGAGATAACATATTTATAGAACTGGAAAACCAAGGTAGCTGCAAACGACTTAATGTTTTTAAGAGAGCTAGAATACGCTGGATTTTTTCAGTATTTATCTAAAGAAGATCACAAACTCGGTCTTCGGAATTTGATTCATCCTAATAGGACACAGCAGGATGACTTCAATGAGACTTTTGAGAGCAGTTTCAGAAGCAGAGGATTCCCTGTCTGAAGACCTAAACCAGGACAATAAAAACAGTTGTTTTAATGCTTCCACAGGGTGTGATGCGGTTATGCTAATTTGCACCACACTGCCGAAGACTCTGCTTCTTTAATGACAGTAATGTCTTAGTTAGACCACTGGCTTAGTAACTGCCTCTTAAGATGCAGTGGATGAATCAGAGATTTGAGAACAAACAAAGCAAATTAACATTGTCAGCTCATTCTTGAGTACGGAGTGCAGTTTCTCTTTGCTCTTGCAGACAGCTTCAGAGGTGGGGGAACTTGGAAGATGGGAGATAGTCAAAATAGAAAATTGAATGCTACCTACATGTGCTTTACAGACTCCTCTTATTGTGGTTTTCAGTGACAGAAGGCTAATTGATTCCCTCCTGTGTTGAACTCCAAGCGATGTTATCATCACCATAGTCATAATGTGCAGCCTGATGGTAACCCTGACTATGGCCATGGGGTTGGAATTGGACAGTTTAAAGGTCTCTTCCATCCCAAGCCAATCTATAGTTCTGGAATTCTTATTTTTTATCTTTCTTGGCACAGGGACCATTATCACTGTCACCAACATATTTCTGTTTTCCTCATGCTTCAGCAAAGGCACTGAGGTCAGAATGGAGAATGTGTTGTGAGAGAGTCAGAAGAATCTGGGTCATAGATCACTGACCGTTTTCACCCCATTACTTCCAAGAAGGCTGAGACCCGGTGACAATCACAGAGGGGATTAAGTTGGGTTTCCAGTTTGTAGGTACTTGCACCCCATAGGTACAAGGGACATAATCAAAACTGAAGGATTGTAGTGCACATCCACCAAGTGCAGTTCAGAATTATCTGGAGGTACTAGAATTTATGAGAAGGCTAGAGGTGGGTGCCAAGAAAAGTCCTTGGCAAGTATCTCTCTCAGCTGTGCACGGGACTTGTGTTGGGCAAAACTGTGGATTGAACTCCTGTGAAGTCCAGGTGTCTTTAACACTCTCTGGTTACATCATGAGTCATTTTTTGGAAGTGATTCCTTTCCCTTCTGGTTTGTTTCAGGCCTTTTTTTTAGCAATCACTTGCCCTATTGTACATTATTTTATCTCACATCTTTTGTAAACAGACAGCTGCCAAAAACATTTAGGTGCAAATTGTACTGGCTAGCCTTTCTGCCACACTCTGAGTAGTATGACCAAGGACTGAATGAGGTGATCAGGGAGATAGATAGCTCATAAACTTCATTGTTGCTTTCTCAGCTGAGGGCACAAGCACATTGATAAAGCAATGTGAAGAAGGTTATAATGGTGATAGCTGAATCACAGGGAAAGGGCTTGGATCAGCTCTCCACTGGCCAGGTACACCATGATTCTACCTGAAGGTGAGACAAGCCACACTCATATCCATTCTGCCAGATGTTTGTCTAACTTGCTCTGCCTTTGAAACTGCAGTCATTGGATCATTCCTGTTGCCTCCTGTGCTGTCTGGAGTATGAAGGTGGTGGGCTTTTATCTCTTAAGTCTGTCAACGTAGCACTTCACATGGGCGTTACCTCATTTGAAATAAAAGACACGCATAAAGTTATACCCCAACCTACAGCACCTCTGTGCTTCTGTTGAAGGAGTGTGGGCCATTACTGTCACCTAATGAATATTGGTTTTAAGCCAGATAGCATCAGGCCTTGCTTGGTATGCATTGCTCACTGTTAATCATCAGAACTGGAGATAAACAAAGTCTCAAGTGAATGAGTTTCTTGGCTCTGTTCTTATGGGCTCTTGGCAGATGATGTTTTGTCTTCCATGAAAATTGAGGAGTGGTATCTGTGAAAGATGAAGTGACATGAACAGCAAAAGGACAGATTTGTCATTGCATAGTTACCTCCTTCCTATGCCAGTACTTTTGGGAATACTGAACTGGGTTGTTGTAGTTAAAGGATGGGAATTAATCCTAGTATTAGGACTACTAGATGTATAGGGCTGGTTTGTTAAAAAAAAAAAAACAACAGAAAAAAGAAAAAGAGGGGACATGAGGGCTTCTAAATGATAACCTGGAATAAAACAGTGGGGATTTAGACCTCAGCTAGACTACCAGTCTTGTCTTTTGCTTCCTTGGCAAATGTTTCCTGTTATTTGAGGTTGTGACCCCATACTGTGATGCAAACAACACTGTTAATAAAAGGTTCTGAAATATTTCTTTACAGAGAGTAAACCTTTGCTGGAATTTGTCTGAGTATGACCTATGGCCGGCTGTCCCTTGTCAGCCATATGGTGCAGTTAGGAAGTGTTGTTATTTTGGAATTACCTAGAGAAAAGCTACATGAAAGCTGCTTGTTTTAGAACAACAGACTGGTGTTAAGGTAAAAGATGGAGCAGAAACTTCACTTGGAATTTGGGATGCTTGAACTAAATGTTGCTTTTGTACAAAAGCTTGCAGTGCAGTGCTGTGTGTACGTGTGGAAGCAAGGAACAAGAACTTGACTCATGGACAGAAAGAAGCAGAAGTTGGCACTCAGTGCCTGTGGTATTTCTGCTACGACCTTCTGTTCTGCAGTCAGTGGATTGTGTGCTAGGCAGCAATGTGGTCCACATGCAGAAAAAATAAATCACTAAGAGAGAGAAAATGAGAAGCTGATAGGAAGACAGAAACGAAGAAAAGTTAGCATTTTCTATGAATGATAAACTGAATTTCTTAAAAAAGATTGGGTGTGCGAAACTGTTCAGTTGCAGGATTGATTTTGTTCCTTATATGCATGGATAATTTCTGTCCTCTCGTTAACCTGGTCCACATGTTCCAGATGGCCATGGTCAGTGCCCAGCATTTCAGTTCCTCTGCAATACTCAGAGGCAGCTGAGAGCTAACATTTCCTCAGAACACAGTGCTCTTTTCCTACATCTGATCCTTGTCTCCCCAAAGACTCTAAAAGAGAAGTTTTGCAGCGTGCTCCCATACCAGAGTTCAGCAGTACCAGGTTTTGCAGATTATGACACTGCATCAAAGAGAAAGCACCGTGACAAACAGGAGCTGGGTGTAAATACTTGTAAGGTTCTGGCCTTTGCTTTTCCATGTAGCTTTAGAACCACCACCACTGTTGGTTCTGCATCACAGCCCTACACAGCCCTTCATAGGACTCAGAAAGGCCCCACTTCAAGGGGTGTGCACCCCAAGATATGATGGTGTCCTGGGGGTAAAGTGTGCTTGAGGGATGGCCCAGAGGATGTGAAGCTCCTGAGTGAGATATTGCACATCCCAGAGCAGTGTGGGAATGGGGTCCTCCTGGCCTCACATCCCCTGGGCACCTCAGGTGTAACAAGAGGGAGGATTAGGAGCCCAGGATGGAAGGAAGGTCCATGCTGCTGTGGCAGGAGTCATCTGCAGCCTGTCCTGTGCTGAGCAGCCCCCTGCTCTTGCCCTACAGTCCCCTCCAGTGTTCCTGGAAATGGGGTGGTCACACAGCCCATGTGTACAAAGGAGTGTGATGATCTCAGCCTCTCACCATGGTACAGCCAGGAGTACATTTGTGATGAAGTGCCAGCAGGTGACACTAACCACTGTAAGGAGCTAAAATTGCTCGTCTGTGTTTCCGAAGTGCTGCTCCTTCAGGATCAGGATGGTCTGGACTCTGTTCTTAGTGACTCTGGGCAGTCTTTTGTGTCCAATATGTGCCCTTTTGGTGGTAATAGTGACATTCTAGAAAGCTGTGGGCTATTTGGGAGCGCTACTCTGCGCACACAATTCTTAGAATCTGTAAGGATCTTCCTTACGGAGCCCCAGCAACCTAATCTAGTGGTTGGCAACTCTGCCCATGACAGGGAGTTGGAGCTCAACAATCTTGAATGTCTCTTCCAGCCTAAGCCATTCTGTCATTCCTTACCTGATGTAAATGTGATGCTCATTCTCACTGATTCAGCCCTGGTATGTGTGGAAATACAGCTAAAAGGCACTACAGCCCAAGTGCAAGAGTCATGTACATTGAGCTGGCTTTAGTGCATAATGTTGCTCTGACAAGTCTTCTTACCTCGTCTGCTCATCTGGGAGCAAACAGCAGTGGCTTAGTGGCACAATCCCCTGGGTGAGCTTCCTGGCCCCAGTCTGATCATTCTTTATGTGTGGAAAAACCAACAGATCAATGCAGGGTACATGAGGTCAAGCTCCTCTGTCACAGGCAGGCTGAAGGCTCTAGTTTCCTGGACATGCACATCCATCTGTTGCAGCTGTCTACCCTGACCTTCACCTTTCAAGAAAAACTTTCCCTTTTTGTCCTGACAGATGTGAGGGATGGGAAAACGTTGTTGTCCCTCATTGTGTTTCTGTTTTCCTTATCTCTTTCACCCCTGCTCTTCCCCAAGGTTAAAAAGAGAAAAGAAGACAGCGGAGAGATTGCTAGGAACTGATTCATGTAGGGCTATCGTGTCCCACCCCATTTTCCTGCCTTGATTACATTTCACTCAAAGGGATGCTTTCTGTTACTTAACAGCTACGCCTTGATGACTTGGTCATTTGTATAACCAGGAAATAAGCTGAAGTAACCCATCATGATATTTCTGAAACAAATAAGATGATATTTCACAATGAAATGCTCACTATCTCTTTCTCTCTTGTGCCTTTTCCCTCCTCTGTGTTTTTAAATTCCTGATACTTTCTCCTCTTTTTGCATCCACGTAAGAAATCCCAGCTACCCAGTGTTTTACTTTCATTTGGAGGCCTCTATAAAACTGCATCTTACAGTATATTGTGCTGCTCTTGTGCAACTGTTTATAATCTGTTTTATGAACCTTAAAGCCATTCAGCCCTCTTATTCCCTTAAGATGGATGCTGATACTAAATTCCATGCAGAAGTTTCTTTATTTTCTGAAACTTTGTTAGAGGCAGCTTGTTTATCCTTTACGTTTGCTTAACATGTATTTTGCTTTTTCTTTTCCCTCCTGTTCAGATGGTATTAAGCAATTGCTCTGTTCCTGCATGTTTCCAGCTCTCAGTTCCTTGCAGTGGGATGAGTGGGAGTGAGGCAGACAGTGGGACAAGGCAGGGCAGAGTGCATGATTGATTCTTGCTTTGCCTCCACAGCAAGGTATTCTCTCTGGGAAGTTGGTGGCCATATACTCACTGGGAGCGGTGTGCAACATCCTCAGTCTGTGAAACTGCACTGATCATCCTGTTAAACAGGCATTTAACAACATGGGGTGGGCTCCATCTCATGTCTTACACTGCAAGCTAAACAAAAGGCCCCAGGGTCCCTGCTCTGCCAGTGATGTATCCATAATGACTCTTGGAGGATATGCACTGAATGGAGATGGAATCTGGTTAACTCCCTACCTCACAGGCTGCTCCCACTGTTCTCTTCTTGCCTTTTGAAGTGTCTTTTGGCTAAAAGAGGTCTCCTGCTTGTTCTTACTGCTGCTTGGACTAGGGAACCATTGCTACTTTATTAGAATCTAAATAGGAAGCAACGTTTTCCAGATGCTCTAAAAATGTACTCTTTTTCTTCTTCAGCTCCTTAATTAGTTATGAGAAGCACCAACCTTTTCTTTTTGCTTTCTTTTTTTTTTTTTCTCACTAGGTTTTTCTCTCCTAAAATAGCTCTGCAAGTGGGTTTGCAGATTTTTTGTTTAAAAATAGGAGGCTGTTTTTTTTTTTCTGAACTCCGTGTTTAGATGAGAACATGTTTGTTGGTTGAGAAAGTGAGCTGAAAGTGAGACAGTTGGATTTTACTTCAGAATTCGTGCACACAGTCTTAAATGCATCATTCCCCTTCCTATAGGCATAGTTCAGCCCTGCAGGATATAGCAGGAATTCAGTTGTGTTAAAAACTCACTTACGCCGTGGCCAGGTTTAGTGCTGCCTCGTAATTTTCTGATCTGCCAGCTGAGGATAAGAGTGCTTGCCCATTAATGAAGAAATGGTACAATTTACCAACCTAAGAATTAGAAATCAGAAGCCAACCATGCAACAAGAGGATTCACTTAGGAAGCAAGAGGGTTTTTTTTCTTTCTGAAATGAAAGCAGTTTTTCAATTACTTTCATGTTTTGGAATCATCAAACTTGATGTTCACCAATTCTTGCTCAGTTAAAGATCTTTCGTATGAGTTGACTCCTGAGAACTACAGCTTCACATGAAACAGAGTAGAGCAAGTAGAAAGGTAAGACTCAGAATAAAATCAACAGGCATGGTAGCGTTGATGTTATAGAGACAAGGCTTCATTTGTTAGCACTTGTAAACTGCTTTGTGTCTCTTGTATGACATGAGCCATAAGAAGGAGTATCACTGTGCCTTGTGCATCACCAAAGGATGCACCACATGGCTTTTCAAAGTGCGTGTGAAGCAAGATCATGGGGCAGTGAAGCATTTCCTTCCCCATTCACTAATGATCGCTGAGCAGGTGCTCATCTCCCAGGCTGATGGCACACAGGTTGCTTTGCCAGACTGACTGTGTGTTCTGCCACTGTGTGATTTTGTAACTGCAACAGGATGTGAGATTTCTCAAAGAAGAGGAAATATGACCATGATTAATAGTCTTTGCTGCTGTCTCATGTATTTGATTTGCTTTTGAATCCAAGGTGTGTAATGGTGTTTTTCAGTACTGTAGCACTCTTTTCTTTCTAGGCTGCCATAACTGCAGTTTACAATAGCCAGACAGAGGGTCTTCTTAGTATGACCTCAGTCTGGCCGTTGGTGTGAGCTGCAAAGTCTGCCCAGGGCTATGGAACTGTTTTTCAGTTAACCTATGTTGGGCTACTGCAGGTAGATGTTAGCATTACCAAATTAAGTTAGGTATATCTCCCCAAAGGTAGACATACCTGGCTGCAAAGGAAGAAAAACGGCTGGTACTGATGAGCACAGGTGGCTCCTGGTAACTCTTTATACAATTGCATGGATTCAGCAGAAACATTTCTCTCCCTCCACTCTTCTAACCACAGATATGCACTCAGCTCCCTTCCCCTCCCCTCTAGCTCTCTCCTTCTCTGTTCATTTTCATGCCAGGTCACTTCTTGCCAAACATCCCATCTGCTCATCAGCGGCATTCCAGAGCAGGAGGTACTCTGGGGACTTGGTGCTGATTAATAGCCTCAATATCATTCATGAGCCTGCGTGTGAAAGGGGGAGGAGGAGGCAGAGATGGTGCCAATCGGAGCTGAACCAGCAAGGCCTAGGAGGTTCCTCTCCAGGGCTCAGAGATCACTGCATGTCTCTTCCCCAGGTATTATGCATCTCACAATTGTTTCATTAAATATTGGTGGTTTTTTTCAGTATAGTTTAAATGCCAGTATGGAATCAAGGGAGCTTATACCTGGATCAGAAGCAGACATCAGAGTCAGAACAACTTCCATGGAAATCTCTGTTTTGTATTATGCTCACTTGCATCACACGATTGAAAAAAAATCACGCAGACAGATGTGCACCCATTTGTATCCATCCAGGGAGTTCCTCCTATCCTCCATGTCTTGCTTGCCATTTGTGCCCTGCACATTTTTAGGTGGTCACCTTGTGTGTGGGGCACTGTCACATAATGTTGTACAGTGGGCAGTGGGTACCTGACAAGCATCCTCTGTGGTACTGCGGTACTGCTGTATGTAGAATACCCTATGCAGATGCCTTGTTGCTTTTCCTTACTTAGCCAGCCTATTTATCTATTTTCAGTTTTCCCTCTTCAATAAACTAGATTATGTAACAATCCTCCTTTTTTCTTTTACATCAAGCTTACCTTCATTATGTACTTCCCTAACAGTGAAGTGCCCAGACTCGAATACAGTAGTTTTGTCACTCTACCATCCTGTATTCTCACCTTGGTCTTTTTACTATTCCCACTCAATTTTCTCAAGGCTCCTCATCTTCTGTCTTCCTGAATTCCTCCCTATGACCTGCAGGAGGGGCTGAGTGAGCCACATACATGTGCCCATGACAGCAGGCTGCAGAGCTCAGCCCTCAAACACTAATTTAAGTGGGAGAGAAGGCAGAGAGGGAAATGGAGACAAAGCCTCTCTAGGTAAATCCCCTGAACCTCTCCAAGTAAATCCATGCTTGTGTTCTCCTGTGTTTTCCCTGAATGTCACCTTCACGTGTTGGTTTCTGTATTTTATTTTTTGTTGACATTCATTTCCTATCAGTTTTGTCTCCATTAGCACCGTTTCTCCTCCTCGTCATTATTTCCTTCCAACTCTTGCTTCCATTCCTTTGAGGTCACCTTGCTCACATTCCTTATCTCTGACCTGCTCCTGCTGCACTCCTGCTTGTTTCCCACACCTTTTCACTTTCTACCAGCCTTAAAAACAAATACTTGCCCTTCTGCGTTCTTTGTTCTGTAACAATTTCCTTTTCCATTCTCTCCAGGAAAGGTACATTCAGATATAAAACAAGGAAATCTGAGGGAACAGGATCTTATGTCATGTACATATAGTAGGGCATGCATATTCAACATAAGCGAGGAAGAAAGAAAAATTGTGTTAAAGGTCTTTCTTCTGCTGAGACACCTGGCTGAAGCTTTTCACCTGGGAAAAAGATCATATTGCTTCAAATGATAGATATCGGTTGCTATTTGTTGAAGGTGGTGGGGGTGAATTGGAGGACAATGCTTGACAGGTTGTGAGTTCATGGTTGTGGCAGAGGTGTTTTAATCAGCAGATCAGTACTGACTATGCATTACTAATTAATTAATGTGCCCCTTGATATGATAGAAGTAAGCTGGACCCATCAACTGGGACTGGCTGGATACACAGGGATGGTGACAAAAGGGCAAAGGCAGGTGCTGGCTGCATGGGTGCCCACCTTTCCTTGGCTACTGACAGCACGTCTTGGTGCCGTGATAGCTGCTACAGCATTTATTACCACTTGTCTTAAAATAGAGAAAAGGAATAATGGGGACAAAACTGCTGTGAAACAAAAAATGAACTACAAATATACATTGGTTTGTCTCCTTTCGCTCAAGAAGGCAATCCAGCCCAAATGCTGTCTCTTCTTTCCTCTTCCCTCTCACACTTGTTCATCATTGGTGCCAATTTTTTCAGGAAGGTGTGTTTAATAGGCACATCACTGCTGTTGTTTATATTCACCACTTCCTTTGAAATATAAACTAGACTGAAAATGAGTGTTTCTGTGAGCTCATGCGTGTGCACTATTGTGCATGCCCACTGCCTGTAAAGTGAATGTTAACTGTTGCACCCTTATTCATTCTTTTGGGTTATTTTCCACGCAGTGCAGTTCCTTCAAACTTTGGTTCTTCTTGACTGAGACCAACATTTCCTATATGAAGTCATTAACTCTGAACTAAGAGAAAGAAATGTCAAATTAATGTTCGATAATTAGTGACACTGTAAATTAATAGGTGTGATTAAGTGTGACAACAGGGTAGTTAGAAGCATCCATGGACTCTCAAATAGTTTCAGTTTATTATTTTATTTTGTAAATCTTCTCCAATGTAATATATGTAATGACAGAAAAATAATAATGTCACAAGCAAGAATTAATGTCCAATTACAGAACATCACTTGTTTTTAATAAATAAGACCATGGCTCACAGTTACATGCACAAAGCAGTATTAGAAAATGGAAATTGCCTTCTCATTGTACTTAAATTTCCAGAATTCCTTATAAACTTTGTAAATGAGTGCTGATCACATTCAGGTTGGGCAGGGCCAAAGAAGAAGATGAGCTCCAGGGCTGAAGGTTCGCTGTTGGGATGTCCTCACCCGGAGTCCTCAGTCATGTCCTAAAGAAATCATCTCAGAAGTCCTCATGTTTTCAGTTGTCAGTCAACAGTCAAAAGGCAACACAGCTTGGAGACTGGGAACAGGCACCGAACCAGAAGTGCTCCCGGGCAGATGGCTGTATTGGTTTATTCAGCTGCAGGCTATTTTGGAGCTACTTTATTCAAGTGAAGTAAAAAAACACCACCAACAACCACACAAAATACACTAGCCTGATTCACCTCTGAGATTTACGTTCCCTTTTCTTCCTGCCAATTTTCAATCTGGGAAATTGCTTGTCTTTTCTTTCTGTAGCTATATCCCATACTTTACAAGATGTTCATTTCTTCGCACCGCAGTCACTGTGCAGCATCTTCCCTTTAGTCCAAAAGGGTCGATGAGGGACCCAGTGTTGAACAACACCCCAGCCATCCTACCAACTCCTGGGCTTCAGTCCTTGTGTGCCGCAAATGCCTTGTGCCTATCCCATGGGCCTGATACAGCCAGTAGACTGTAGGTGCACTGTTTCTGAGGCAGAGTCAACATTTTTAACATCATCCTACTCTCACTCCCTTTGGTCTCAAATGAACACAAATGAAAAGCATCTCTGCACTGTACTTTCAGTGTGAGCAGTTTCTAAATGCCACCAATTTTTAAGCCATTTGGAATGTGCTGCACATAGGAAGCCCTGGTTACTCATACAACTGTCTGTAGCATGTACTTCAGGTTTCTATTTGCCTCCTCCTTTCTTAATTTCATTGATATTTCCATCTTCTGCATCACTTACATACATCTCACATGCCCTGACTGGCAGAGATGCCTTGAGGATGAACCTGGCCAAGCTGTACCCTATGCTCAGCTTTGTTCCACATTTGATGGTTTCCATCCCTTGTCTTCATGTGCAGTGGCAAAACACATGGAGATGCCAAACCTCACCAGCTGCAAAGGTAGCACTGATCCCCAGAAAAGGACACCACGCTTCCCAGTTTGGGCAAGAACTAATTTGCTGTGCACATCGCAGCACAGCTAAATCGCTGACGCTTCAGCAGACAGATGCACGAGCATGTGTGTGCACACATGCATCCCTTCAGGGACTTGACAGTCCGTGCTGTCAGGAGATTAAATTACTCTAGCGGAAAGCGATGTGAGGGAAATGGCCTGAGACAGATTTCTCAGATATTGACCAGTTTTCTGTGAGACATGTTAGTGTTAATTCTCTGTTCTTTCACTCCAGTTTTTTCTTCAGTAGCAGTTAGGTGCAAAATGTAATGAAGTCAGCATTTTGGGGGTGAGACATCCAGAACATCAACCGTGAAAGGCAAACCTCTTGAATTAGTCCTCAGTTCAGGTGAGGCGTTTGGTTTTGGCTTCCAGATTTGCTGAGCAGTCTAAAATGCAGGAGAAATCAATGGGAGCAGAAGGGCTTCAGCCTATCTGCTACACTGACCCTCAATATACTGCTGATTTAGCAAGGATTTCTTTTCTGTCCACTAGCAAACAAGACAACTTTCTCTCTTTTTTTTTTTCCTCCACCCCCCAGGTTTCTGCCATTTTTCTGCCCTTCCCTTCTGTTTTCTCCTATATCTTAGTCATGAGTAGGTGTTTCATGTCATCTGGCTTTCAGTGTCTGAAGTTAGGCAACTAATCTCAGCTGTTTAGTGAGGCTGTCTTTAGAGCTGCCCTGCCCAAAATAAATTAAGAATAGAATAATTAATCCTTTGGAAGTTTTCTCCTCTCTTTCTATTGACTGTAGCATGAACACACAACAGACAAGACTCCAACCTTAAAATGGCCAGAAGTTAGGAGCAATGAAATTGCCCTTAAGGAAATCCTTCCCAATCTTTTTCTCTGCACACCCATTTCAAAGCTTGGTGCACTGCATAAATCCAGGCAGACTCCTGCTCAGGGTCCCAGGAATGCTGAGCACCCACCACCAAATGGTGTTGCTTTTTATTCTAGTTCCCTTATGGCTGTGAGAACCAAAACTAGCGGCCTGCAAAACAATGCAACGTGCTGGAGGCTCTGTGAGGCTGGCTGGGTTTTTAAGTGGGCTGACTGCCTCCCCAGTGGCTCTGTGGCTAAATGTAGGGGGCATATGCGGGAAACTGAGAAAGGATGGAAACCTGACAAAGGAGAGGAGAAATCCTTGTTAGGTGTTAATTTCCTTCCCAGTGGAATAGTCCTGTTAGGGGAAAAAAAATAAATCATTTAATAGACAGTGTGTCAGCTTGAAACAACACACAAAAATTAATATTACACTGCATACAATTTGCTAAATTCCATTCCCAGGGGAACATCTTCTGGTGGAAACAAACTTTGGGTTTGCCATAATGAGGCTTTCTCTCTGAAGGTAAATTGTTCTGTCTCTGTGATTCATCAGCTGACAAAAGCTCACACTGGGAGGAGGCAGAGGTGAGAGGTGCTCCCTCTGATCATGCCTGTGTGCTGGGGTGGGAGGGAGCAGAAGGGCAGCAGTGTACCAAAGGAGTCTGTGCAGATTTGTGATTCTTAATGGAGATAAATGAGAATAGAAGGAAAGGGCTGGGGGAGAATAAAAAGATGAGATGTAATTGAGAAGTTGCACCAGTTCACAGGGAGGGAAAGTGCCTTCTTCCTGTCTTGTCTTTCCGTGTGTGAATTCCCTTCCAATATCTGCTCTTCTCCTTTCCCTGCTTCCCTGGCACTTCTTTATGCTCCTGTCTGTTTTGTATTTCCCTTTCACCTCTGTTTTCCCAAGTTCTACTACCACCAAAACATCTTTTCCAAACTCTTCTCCTGTACATATATCTTCCCTGCCCTTTCAGAGGCACTCTGCACATAGCTGATGTCTCTCATCCCTATTCCCTATTTCTTCTCCTACACATCTATTTCTTACTCATGTGTGCTCTTTTGCTCTTTTCCAGGGCTTGTCTCCATTGTCCAACTATTAGTTGTTCTTTTTCTGGTGTACCCCATAGTCAAGGTTCCACTGTTACATGTATACTTACACCTATCTGTACACATGGATAGGTATCAGAGAATCACAAAATAGCTTGGTAGATATAGCAGAGTAGGATATGGCAGTGTAACTTGTGGTGATGAACTATACAGCTTGAAACACTCACTGAAGCCCCATTCCTCCCTCTAGCCCACCCATCTTCATATATACTTCTTTTTTTTTATTTACATATTTACTTCTTTTCCTCACACCCAGCAACAGGGATAACTTCCCTCTGCACTGGAGAGAAAATATCCTTTTAATGTGTATCCTAATATCCTTTTAATGTGTATCCTGGAGGTCTGTGTGTTGTGGTGCTTTATACCTTAAACTATACTTGTCAAATCTTCATGTACGTAGCTTAATTTGTATTTGATGTGACTGTATTTACTGTATGTAAATACAGGTTGTTTCTATGTGTTTACAATATGAGTAAATTACATTTATGGGCACTCCTTTGTCACTTTGCTTTGTTGGTAATCTTAGCGTGAGTGTGAAGCAAGGCCATAAATACAGACTCCTTACCTACCCTGGTTTTCTAAGGAAACAAGATTTGCATCCTAACAGCAGATGTCTATGTACAGATGTGGTAGTGTCTCTTCCTTCTCTAAACTATGAGCTTCTGTAGCCAAACCTGTTAGAGATCCCCCTGTGGAGAAGGGTGCTGCAGGGTCTAACCTGCTCCTGAACATCAGAAATCTGCTAGGGAGAGTAGCCCTGAGATGTACAGCTGTGGCCAGTCAGCATCTGTTCATTCTTTTGGTAATGGTAATCCTCAATGTCTGAGCCTCCATGGAGGCTGATAACTCTTGAAGAGACTGAGAGATGGAGATGTTACAGATTCTCTTGGTGGTTTGCTTCAGTAATTAAACCATTCCAGTGTAATTTCTGCATAATTTCTAGTTTGGAGGTCTCTCACTTCACTTCCCAGGCCTGCATTCACCTGTTTTTCCAATTCTGCATATCTACAGTGAACCTTAAGCCCTTTTCAAGGACCCTGCATTCCAGGTTGCAGTCTCCCACTTGGTGGAGGTGGTCTGCATGCCTGTGTCCTTGATACAGTACTTCGTATTTGACTGCGTTAAAATATATTGGATTTGAATGAGAATAGTTATGAAGTGATCCAGGTTATTTTATGTGTCTGCTTGTCTACCGATCTCTACAATCTTCACATCAAGTATTTTACATTTATTTCCACATCAGTTGTGAAATGTGGAATCGTCTTCTGTTTACTCATGATCTACGCAGAACCTCACTCCGAATCCTCCTACAGAATGATGATTCCCCATTCATTGTTCCTTTTTTAGTTTCCTTCAGATACTCTGCAGTCTGTTAAACAGATGCTTGACTGTTAATTTATAAGGCAATTTAAATCACAATGATAAAAACTATAAAGTCACATGCTCTACAAAAGCCAAAGCTTTGTGTAGGTATTCGTTTACTTTCCTAAACCAAGTTTGTAATTTAATTAGACAGTGAAAGTGTATGGCTTGAAAAATACTTTGTTCCCTCACTGTTGTGCTGTTTAGCACGAATGTTGTTTTTAGTTGGTTTGGGTTTTTTTTTTAAATAAGTATCAATTCTTAAAGAATCTGATGCTGAATCAGCACTTATGTGATCTTCCCCAGGAGCACTGTTGGGCTAAGAACTCTTTCTTGTTCCCCAGCTCTTTCTGACTATTGACTCAACATTAGGAATCTTCTGGTCATATTAAGGTTCCTTGATATTCTAAAATGTATTAAAAATTAACATCAGGAGGCCAGGGATGTCTGTAGTCAGCTTTTTAAGAGTTGTGATTACAGGCTCTCTGGCCTGCAGAACTTGTTCTATAATATGTTCTATATTTAATTATGGAGCTGTTTCTGACTTGGAACAGGTATATTAAATAGACCCTGTAAAGGTTATGAAATTTTTTGCAACCTTGACATTAACAAATTTACCACTTATAACTAGTATCTCATTTTCACTTTTCTTTGGATTCCTTTTGTTTCTACCACATTACCAGAAACCTGCATTTTGTCATCCTTAACTCTGTCAGGCAGGCATTTACCCTGATGTCTTTAGTTTCCCTTATCACTTCCTTACACCCCATAACACTCATTTATGTTGACTGCTACCTGTAACTGCAGCCTTACATTTCACCATATGTTGCTTTTATTTCTAATTGCTGTTTTATTTGCCATCAAACTAAGCCTTGTTTTGATTGTGAGACTCCGGCATTTTAACTAGTTAATTAACTCTTCTTGTTTAAAGTGTCACGGTTTGAACTAAAAATCTACCTGCGTCCGTGACAGGGGGCCGTGGGCCCCGGAGGGGCCCTAGGCCGAAAGGAAAAAGTTAATTAGGAAAAGAAAACAGCGGCAACGATCTAAGGAGGCACACTTATTTACTAAATACTATATCGAAATACAGGATAACACAATATAATACAATATAATTGAAATTGAGCTAACGAATCAAGCAAAATAGGAGAGAGAATGAGTCCCGTAACCGAGAGGCCTACTGTGAATCTAGGCGAACGGCTGAAGGCTCCCACACACTCCCCTGAACGCCAGAACTCGAAAGACGTCAGTCTGTTCTGCGACAGAGTTAATATAGAGTCCAGGTCCCGTGACCTATCGTGTTGTTCCCTGGGAGATGTAGTCTTCTTCTGTAAGTTGCAGATTCAGTAAAATTATTCATGCTTAATATGATGTTATGATGTGGAATACTGATAGCAAAAATTACAAAATTATTAAACCATGACATTCCACCCCTTATTCTACATCATTACATTATATTTATACATACATACACACTCATATGTATAATTGTGAATAATCAGCAACCTTATTTTTTCTCAACAATCTATATTTATTCCATACAAATCCCTAAGTTGAGAACAAAACTCTATAACCTAATTTACTATTTATTAATTTTGAGAAAATGGCAAAACTGCCAGAAAAAGGAAAACATGTCAGCGGTAGAGGGGAAAGGCAGCGCTGGTAGGGCGTCCCCCACATCAAGGTGCACTCATCCTTTCCCAGCCACCACAGCAGATTTCCTTTTGACTTATACTTCTTTCCATGTGTGCTCTACACATGCATGGCCAGTGCAGGATATAGAGTCCAGATGGAAAACTTGCTTACAGAATGCCTAATTAAGGTATATAGAGAAAAGTGTTTCCTTAACATTGATCCACTCTATCTTAAGTCCTATACCTAATTGAACTATTCTGTAACCAATTGAAATATTTTCTGAGACTCTACCTATATATCTACAGGAAAATCATTGGCTGCACTCCCCCAACATCAAATTCCCTTGTGGTACACATTGAACATTCCCATTTTTGTCCATCACCCACCATGTGCACCCAGGTCCCTGGGCAAAGACAGTACCCCGGAGAGGTTTGCCCTTTCCAGACGCTGGAAGGACCCAAACTGTTTTTCCCAACACACTCTTTATGTGTACTACAGGAACCTTATCTCCCTCCACGGTACGTAGGGAGCTGGATTGGTTAGGACCATTACGATTACTAGATCCTCGAGTGTTGACCAACCAGGTGGCTTCTGCTAAATGGTTCTCCCAATTTTTATACGTTCCGCCACCCATTGCTTTCAACATAGTTTTCAATAACCCATTGAATCGTTCAATCTTACCAGAAGCTGGTGCATGATAGGGAATATGGTAAATCCACTCAATGCCATGATTTTTGGCCCAAGTGGTTACAAGGGAATTTTTAAAATGGGTCCCATTATCTGATTCAATTCTTTCCGGAGTGCCATGCCGCCACAGGATTTGCTTTTCCAACCCTAATATGGTGTTTCGGGCGGTAGCATGGGGTACTGCGTATGTTTCGAGCCACCCAGTGGTTGCTTCCACCATGGTGAGTACATAACGCTTACCATTGCGAGATCGTGGCAAGGTGATATAATCAACCTGCCATGCCTCTCCATATTTATACTTTTGCCATCGCCCTTCCCCCCAAATAGGTTTCATCCTCTTGGCTTGTTTAATTATGGCGCATGTTTCACAATCATGAATAACTTGAGCAATAGCGTCCATAGTTAAGTCCACCCCTCGGTCTCTGGCCCACTTATATGTTGCATCCCTTCCTTGATGACCTGAAGTCTCATGGGCCCACCGAGCTAGGAATAATTCACCCTTGTTCTGCCAGTCCAAGTCTATTTGAGCCACCTCAATTTTGGCAGCTCGATCAACCTGATGGTTATTTTTATGTTCTTCAGTAGCCTTACTTTTAGGCACATGAGCATCTACATGGCGCACCTTTACAACAATGTTCCTTATTCGGGCAGCAATGTCTTTCCACAGTTCAGCAGCCCAAACAGGTTTACCCTTTCGTTGCCAATTATCATCTTCCCACTGTTGCAACCACCCCCATAAGGCATTTGCCACCATCCATGAATCAGTATAAAGATGAAGCATTGGCCACCTCTCCCGTTCAGCCACATCTAAAGCCAGCTGAATAGCCTTTACCTCTGCAAATTGACTTGATTCTCCTTTACCTTCAGTGGCCTCTGCAACTTGTCGTGTGGGGCTCCATACAGCAGCTTTCCATCTGCGATGCTTCCCTACAATACGACATGATCCGTCTGTGAATAGGGCAAATTTCTTTTCGTTTTCTGGTAGCTCATTGTATGGTGGTGCCTCTTTAGCACGTGATACCTCTTCTGTAGGTGGTTTTTCAATTTTTTTACTCTCAGGCCAGTCCATGATCACTTCTAGAATTCCAGGACGGCTGAGTTTTCCCATTCGAGCTCGTTGAGTAATTAATGAAATCCACTTACTCCAAGTGGCATCAGTAGCATGATGGGTGGAGGGAACCTGTCCTTTAAACATCCAGTTTATTACTGGCAAGCGAGGTGCTAGAAGAAGCTGAACCTCTGTCCCAACTACTTCAGAAGCAGCCCGAACCCCCTCATACACGGCTAAGATCTCCTTCTCAGTTGGAGTGTAGCGCTCCTCAGACCCTTTATATGCTCGACTCCAAAATCCTAGGGGTCGGCCTCGGGTCTCTCCTGAGGCTCTTTGCCACAAACTCCAGGTGGGACCTTTCTCTCCAGCAGCAGTGTAGAGGATGTTCTTCACATCCTGTCCCGTCTGTACTGGCCCCAAGGCCACGGCACGGGCTATTTCTTGTTTTATCTGCTCAAAAGCCTGCTGCTGCTCAGGACCCCATGAGAAATTATTCTTCTTCCGTGTTACCTGATAGAGAGGGCTCACTATGTGGCTGTAGTTTGGGACATGCATTCTCCAAAAGCCCACTACTCCCAGAAAAGATTGGGTCTCTGTTTTATTTGTGGGCGGAGACATAGCAGTGATTTTGTCAATCACATCTGCTGGGATGTGACGACGTCCATCTTGCCATTTTATGCCTAAGAACTGGATTTCCTGGGCAGGCCCCTTCACCTTGCTGCTCTTAATGGCAAAACCAGCTTTCAAAAGAATTTGGATTATCTGTTTCCCTTTCTTGAAAACCTCTGCTGCTGTATGGCCCCACACCACAATGTCATCAATATACTGCAAGTGCTCAGGAGCATTACCCTGTTCCAAAACAGCTTGGATCAATCCATGGCAAATTGTTGGGCTGTGCTTCCACCCCTGGGGTAAACGGTTCCAGGTATACTGAATACCTCTCCAGGTAAAAGCAAACTGTGGCCTACATTTTGCAGCCAATGGGATGGAAAAGAAGGCATTAGCAATATCAATGGTGGCATACCACCTAGCTTCTTTTGACTCCAATTCATACTGGAGTTCTAGCATGTCTGGTACAGCAGCACTTAATGGAGGTGTAACTTCATTCAGGCCACGGTAATCTACCGTCAGCCTCCATTCCCCACTGGTTTTACGCACTGGCCATATGGGGCTATTAAAAGGCGAGTGCGTTTTGCTAATCACTCCCTGATTTTCTAATTGGCGAATTAGCTTTTGAATGGGGAGCAATGAGTCCCTATTGGTGCGGTACTGCCGTCTGTGAACCACTTTGGTGGCAATTGGTACCTCTTGGTCTTTTACCTGGAGCAACCCCACAGCAGAAGGATCATCTGACAGACCAGGTAAAGTTGACAGCTGCTTAACACCATTTGTGTTTACAGCAGCTATCCCAAAGGCCCATCGATACCCCTTGGGATCCTTGAAATATCCCATCCTAAGGTAATCGATTCCCAGTATACATGGAGCCTCTGGACCAGTCACAATAGGGTGCATTCGCCAGTTTTTACCAGTGAGGCTTATTTCGGCCTCCAACATAGTCAATTCTTGGGAACCCCCAGTCACTCCATGGATATAAATTGGTTGTGTCCCTTGGTGACTTGAGGGCATTAGGGTGCATTGTGCACCAGTGTCCACCAAGGCTTTATATTTCTGTGGTCGAGATGTGCCAGGCCACTTAATCCACACAGTCCAGTATACTCTGTTGTCCCTTTCCCCCCCCTGGCTGGGGGCAGGGCCCCTCTATTGTTTACCTCGGCGGCTTGCAGCAACTGGAACTTTCCCCCGTTTGGAAGAGTTCACCTTGGTGGTTGTTTTGGATTGTAATTCTTTCACTCGTGCCTGAAGTGCAGAAGTGGATGAGTTATACCACTTCTTTATATCCTCCCCATGATTACTCAAGAAATACAACAAAGCAAAACGTATGGTCTTATCATTGTCGTTTGCTTGAATACGAGGTGTCTTATCGTTGTCATTTGCTTGAATACGAGGACGTCTCTTTTTTATGGTTGAGATTTTCGATGATACAGGTCGAGAGGAACTCATGTTGTTTAGCTCTCTCAATAGGCGATCGTGGAAATCCTGGTTTCCATCATCTGGTACCACCGTGGATTCATCTACATCAGGCACATTAGCCAATTTGTCAATAATATCACTTTGTGTTTCCTCCACTTTGTCTAACCTTTCCACTATTTTTTTTCCCATTTGGACAATGGCTGAAGTATAAAGCTTAACTTCTGTAGCGCTTATAAATAATTCAAGCTCCTGAAGTCTGCTAATTAGCTCATTTACAAGGGGCTTTCTTTCCCCTTTGCCATATACCAATGCAAGTGCACTGGCATGCTTTTCTGGAGCTGCCTTTGTAAAGTCACGCCACATTTGTCGTGGAACGTGGACTGCTTCAGGATCATGTAATTGGTTTGGATTGTTACGATTGAACTGGGGGCTGTAGAGCATTTCCACCAGAGCCCTTTCTCTCAAAAATTGGATACCTTTCTCCATATCAGTCCATTTCTTTTTCTCAGGCTCCAAGTCCCGTTTAAAAGGGAATCTATCTCTTACCGCTATCAACATCCGCTTCCAGAGGGTGTAGGACCGATTTTGGCATGTGCCTATACCTCTGTCCACACGTGAGTCCCTGGAAATGCTACCCAGTTGGCGAGCTTCACTGCCATCGAGCCACGCACTGTTGGCACCATTGTCCCAGCAGCGAAGTAACCAAGTGACCATATTTTCTTTTGGCTGACGTGTGAAATCCTTTCTCAGATCTCGAATTTCACTCAGTTTAAAAGATCGATCAATAATGGTCGTAATACTTTGCTCACCTTTTGCTCTATCAAGAGTCTCAGGTGTTAATGTTGGCAGCTGTGTTGATGAGGCTGCCCCATCTATAAGTTTGGACTCGAGAAATTCTCGTAAAGAAAATTTAGCTTTTGGCTCCTCGTCTGACTCTGACCCTGACTCTGACGCTTGTGTTATTTCCTCCAGGCGACCTTCCTCCTTCTTCCTCTCTCCTAACTTTCTCTCTCCTAACTTTCTCTGCTCCTCTGACTTCTTCTCCTCCTCTAACATCTTCTTATACTGCTCTAACAACCTCTGCTCCGCCGACTTCCTCTGGTCTTCTGACTCCTCCTGCTCTCCTGAGTCCCCCTGACCTCCTGAGTCCCCCTGCTCTCCTGAGTCCCCCTGCTCTCCTGAGTCCTGCTCTCCTAACTCCCTCCGCTCTTCTAACTCCTTCTGCATTTTCTCTATCTGAGTTGAAACTCGTTTTGTTTTTCGCCCTCTTACAGGGGCAACCAACATTGTATCTGGTGCCCCCGGTGGTTGGTTAAGTTGGAGTACATACGGTTCAGACTTGAGGGTGTCGCATTCCGCCCTGAGGACGTTATAACTAGACTGGAGGGCGTCGTGCTCAGACTGGAGAGCGTCGTAGTCAGACAGGAGCTCGTCGTACACAGACCGGAGGGTGCTGCGACTGGCTTTGAGGGCGTTGTAGTCGGCCTTGAGGTCAGTGTACAACGAGTCAATAGAGTCATGTTTGACCTGGAGATCGACGCACTTACACAGGAGGGCGCTGTGCTCGGACTGGAGAGTGTCGTGCTCGGACCGGAGGGCATCGCGCTCAGTCTGGAGAGTGTCATGCTCGGACCGGAGGGCATCGCGCTCAGTCTGGAGAGTGTTGAGCTTGGTCTGGAGGGCATTGTGCTCGGTCTGAAGAGTGTTATGCTCGGACTGAAGAGTGTTGTGCTCGGTCCGAAGGGCATTGTGCTCAGTCTGAAGAGCGTTATGCTCGGACCGGAGGGCATTATGCTCGGACTGAAGAGTGTTGTGCTCGGTCTGGAGGGCATTGTGCTCAGTCTGAAGAGCGTTATGCTCGGACTGGAGGGCATTATGCACAGACTGAAGAGTGTTGTGCTCGGACTGGAGGGTGTCGCAGTTGGATTGGAAGGCATCATGCTCAGTCTGGAGAGTGTCATGCTCGGACCGGAGGGCATCGCGCTCAGTCTGGAGAGTGTCGTGCTCGGACCGGAGGGCGCCGTGCTCGGACTGGAGAGCGTCGTGCTCGGACCGGAGGGCGCCGTGCTCGGACTGGAGAGCGTCGTGCTCGGACCGGAGGGCGCTGTACTCGGACTGGAGAGTGTTGAGTTGGGATTGCAGGGAGCTTTTCTCATCCCAAAGTTTTTCTGCGTCAGCTCTAAGACTCTCTTTCTCGTACCAGATTGAGTCTCGTTGGTACAGGAGATCTTTTCTCTCAGCTTCAAAAACTTTTTCTCTCTCTACCTTCTCATCCCAAAGTTTTGCTGCGTCAGCTCTAAGACTCTCTCTCTCGTACCAGATTGAGTCTCGTTGGTACAGGAGATCTTTTCTCTCAGCTTCAAAAGCTTTTTCTCTCTCTACCTTCTCAGTCCAAAGTTTTTCTGCCTCAGCTCTAAGACTCTCCTTCTCGGCCCTGAGACTCTCTCTCTCAGCTTCTAAAACTTCCCTCTCAGGAATGGTATTGACTAAGGCCCGATAAGCATTAGCTAGGCCCAAAATCATTTGTGCCTCCTGAGATCTGCCTGAGCCACAACATTCCTGCCTCAAATATGCAATCAAACTCTCAGGATTCTTCAAGTGTTCAGGAGTGAAGCTCCATAACACTGAAGATGTCTGTCCTTTGAGAATCTCTTCAAAACCTCTCCACACTCCCTGCCACTCAGTATTCTCTGGTTCTAGGGAAGACTTCCTCCGGATGTTATAAATCCAGATACTGAGTGAGATTATTACAATAATCAACAGTAAGATCAGGGAGATTAAGAATGTGACCCACTGATCATTCAAAAACTGCATAAAGGATTCATAGAAAGAAAGAGGAGCACGCTTAAAAATCACCATTTCTGTATAATTAGTTGCATTAGTTGCTCCCTCTGGAGCTGTATACAGATACGAAGTGAGCATTGCTAACCATGCTTTCAATCCATTATACAATTGTATAGCTCCATAAGGAAAAGTGGCTAGCTTAAACATGGCCCAATATGTTCGGAGCGTCTCAAAAAAAGAACCAATGGCACACAGTCCCTGGTAAAACAAATTTAGTAGAGAAAACATCTTTTTTCCTCCAATAGAGAGAAAAAAGTAAAAGAAAACAAAGCTCAGCAGTGTTTATAAAATATACCGGAGTATTGGCAGTCCGCCTGGACTTTCAAGGTCAAGCTCGCAGGTGCAGAATCCCAAACACGAGATAGCTCCTTAACAGGGAAAAAAACTCGTAGCTCTGTTAAAAGCTAAAAGAGCAACAGAAGAAAACACAGAAAAAACAGCAACTCAATTTGCCCGCATTCTCCACCAAAATCTGTCACGGTTTGAACTAAAAATCTACCTGCGTCCGTGACAGGGGGCCGTGGGCCCCGGAGGGGCCCTAGGCCGAAAGGAAAAAGTTAATTAGGAAAAGAAAACAGCGGCAACGATCTAAGGAGGCACACTTATTTACTAAATACTATATCGAAATACAGGATAACACAATATAATACAATATAATTGAAATTGAGCTAACGAATCAAGCAAAATAGGAGAGAGAATGAGTCCCGTAACCGAGAGGCCTACTGTGAATCTAGGCGAACGGCTGAAGGCTCCCACACACTCCCCTGAACGCCAGAACTCGAAAGACGTCAGTCTGTTCTGCGACAGAGTTAATATAGAGTCCAGGTCCCGTGACCTATCGTGTTGTTCCCTGGGAGATGTAGTCTTCTTCTGTAAGTTGCAGATTCAGTAAAATTATTCATGCTTAATATGATGTTATGATGTGGAATACTGATAGCAAAAATTACAAAATTATTAAACCATGACAAAAGTAATTCCACCTTTCAGTCATGTTACCCGTCCAATTTTGTTTCTTACCAGTTTAACACCGCCTTTTTATGAAGCCTTGGGAATATGTGTGTTTGTCTATTCTGTATGTGTGTGGGTATGTATAAACAGGTATTGCTGGTTGGTGCTGCCCTGTTGGTGAGCTTACTGAATGGCATCAGGTCATGGTGGAGAGCTTCCATACAACTGTCATTTTTCAATTCAGTAATGAATTTATCCAAGAAAATAGAGAAATATGATCTCTTAATTTAGCTTTTCTTCAGCATTTAATGCTGTCATTAGAAGTTTATTATCTCTAAGTTGGAGGGATGTGCATTTGAAGGCTGGACTGTTTGGTGGATAAAGAATTTGTTGAATGGTTGTAGCTAGAGGGTTGTTATCAATGGCTGCATGTGCAGGTGGAGTTCAGTAACAAGTGGTGACTGGCCAGACTTGTCTCTTGGAGCTCTGTCTTGGGCCTGCTGCTCTTCAGTATCTTTATCAGTGACACAGCCAGTGGGATCAAGTGTACCCTCAGCAAGTTTGCTGATGACACCAAGCTTACTGTTACAGTTGACACAATAGAAGGCAGAGGCATCATCCAGAGCAACATCGATAGCCTTGAAAAGAGGGAATAAGAGAACCTAATGAGGTTTAACAAGGCCAAGTGCACTCGGTTTGAGGCAATCCCATACATGATTTGGACTGGCAGAAGTCACTGAGAGCAGCCCTGTGGAGAAGAACTTGTGGGTCCTGGCAGATGAAAAGCTGGACGTGAGCCAGCACAGTGCACGTGCAGCCCAGAAGGCCAACTATGTCCTGGGCTGCATCAGCAGAGGGGTGTCAGAAAGGTGAGAGAGTTGATTGTCCCCCTCTGCTCTGCTCTTGTGAGGCCCCACCTGGAGTACTGTATCCAGACCTGGTGCCCCCAGTACAGGAAGGAGCTGGTGGAGAGGATCCACAGGAGGGCCATGAAGGTGGTAAGAGGGCTGGAGCATCTGTCCTGTGAAGAAAGACTGAGAGACTTGGGCTTCTTCAACCTTGGCAATAGAAGGCTCCAGGTAGACCTAATTATGGTCATCCAGTGCTTGAAAGGAGCTTACAAGAAGTGGGACCACCCTTTTACTGTCTGATACTGATAAGGCAAGGGGGAATGGCTTTGAGTTTAAAGAGGGAATATTTAATTTACATGTTTGGAAGAAATTCTTTACTAAAACTGTGGTGAGGCAGTGGTACAGCCTGCCCAGAGGAGCTGTGGTATCCCATCCCTGGAGGTGCTCAAGGCCTGCTGGGTTGCAGCCCTGCCCTTAGCAGGAGAGTGGGACAGGGTGGGCTTTAAGGTCCTTTCCAATCCAAGACAGTCCATGGTTTTGAGATTCTATGATTCTATGGTTCTTTGACTGTATGATTCTATGATTTATGCCTTTCTCTCCTCTGGGATGGGGTTTGTAGTTCTGAATTTAGACTCTGTCCTGTACGTCCTTCCCCCTACAGTGTTTTCAGTCTTCTATTTACTTTTTTTGTTAGGCTCCCTGATTCTTTTCTTCCTTTAGGTTTTAACTAAATTCTTCCCTATGCATAGATGCTACAAGTTACTTTAATGACTTTGCATTATTTCCAGTGCTCTTCATTGTTCTATTGTTCATGCATCTTGGTATTTAATTTAATTTGTTCTGAAGATTGCCTTTGTTGCATATTGGATTGTCCGTAGTGTTTACAGATAATTTAGAAGCCAGTAATGTATGACAAGTTCAAATGATTCTTTTTGATACCTCACATTTGTCAGCACTGAGTTTCATTTGTCGTCTTTGTGCTCATTCCCATAGCATTGCCAGGCTTAGCTGACAGTTTTTATCACCTTCTTCACTGTTGATTAAACTAAATAAATGGCATCACTTGGAGGCTTAAACCACCTTCCTCTTTACTCCTTTTTGTCGATCCTCACTAAGCATCTTGACATAAAGTACCGAACAAGTATCACAGAGCTCAGATCTTTTGCTGTGCAGTGTTCCTGCCACTTCAAAGACAGAAAAGAAAACCTGTGAGATTTCAAAATGTATCTTGGAACAGTCTAAACCCAGTTTAAATATTCTTGGTTAGGAATCATTCTGCTCGCCTGTTGTTCACTGGATGGGTTAGTGCTCAAATCACCTTCCCCTCAGTCACAGAGAACCTCTCTTCTTCACTACATTTTCTCTTTGGACTAATGTTCTCCCTTCCATTAACAGTTAATTTCAGAAGAGTTCTGATCACAATGAGATAAACAGTGTCGGATCAACCAAGAGCACTTTCCTGTTAATAAAATGAATAGACATTCTCACAGCAGGTCATCAAATATCGATTTGTCATTATGGACAATATGGACCAAATTCAGCTCTTGATTTCCTGACTTCAGCAAAGCCATATTAAGATAATGGGAGTAGAATTCAGCTATAGGTGCAGTTTTTATTATTCTCACATGTGGCTGCTTCTGAAAGAGGGCTGATTAGCCATGATGCTGCCCACCCCTTCCCTGTTCCCAGCGAGCCGTGGCCGTGGTGATGTGCTAAGTGAGGCTGGAGTGATGGATGTCATCCTTTGCTGGGAGCGAGGATTGCCATTCAGACAGGAAAGCACTTGCTTTTAGTCTTCATTCTTCTTTGCTTGGATTTATGTGGGCAATTGTCAGCAGGATGCTTTTTGGATCTGAAATTGGGTCTGCTGAGCGCTTTCTCTGCTGAAGGCTGTGACATATATTCGATCAATCACTGTTACAAACAAAGGACATCTATATGAGCTAGGCCCAAAGCTAACATTAAGAGGAACTTTTGTAATGTTTAATTTGAGGCAAACGGGTTGTTTATGGGAATGGAGTCTGCATGCAAGTAACTTTAAATAGTCTGTGGAATATTGCACTTGTTTGTTCTCCACATGGGATGGAGAAAGATAAGGGATGAGAAGTGAGAAATGTCCCCCCCCGGCACATCTCTGTCGGCTTTCAATTGTAGACAGTCAGTAAGTCCGTGCATGCATTGGTTCTGATGAGCTGATAAACAAATCTGCCAAGGCTGTAGGAATCCCAGGCTGTCTAATGGTAGATGGAGGTAGGGGTTACGGCAGGATGGAATTTACCATAGCTGGGAGCTGAAATACAATAATAATATAGTAATAAATATGTTGGTGCTCCAGCAGAGAAAGCAGGACTACTGGGGCTGTATGAAATTTGGGTATAAAAGGGGCAACAGTGGGAGACCTGGAGGATATTTAGTATGAAGCAGCAGGAGATATCCAGGAGCATAGGAGATGTGGCAAGTGGAGGAGGTTGCAGTCTGCAAAGCACAGTAGTCCAGAACTCAGATCATACATTATGTTTAAAATGAAAATGATACGTGTTTTGGATAATGTTACAATTCTATCCTGGTGTTTAGTAACTAGATGAAATACTTGGCCTCTCTGTGGAGTAATACCCTCTTTAATTTACCATCTGCTGAACATGCCAGTGTGTACATGTGTGTTGGACCAACTGTTCTCTTTTTTCTTTCAAGGGGAATTAATTTTGAGTCGAGAAGGTTTTAGGTGTTAGAGCATTATTTTTTTTTTTGTAATACGTGCTTTAAATTCTTAATTTTCTGCCTACCCTGTCAGGGTATTACGTGGCAAAACTTGAATGGCGTAATGATGTGTGTGGGCACACACTTACATGAGAATTAGAAGAACAAATATCAGTCAGAGGCCTACGTGAAGGTCCTGGATTCAAGAGCGTTTGGCACCGACGTTGTTTTGACCTTCTCTCTAAATACCGATTAACTTAAACACACACACATATAAACAGCTGAAGAGAGATATGACGTGAGTGTTCAATGCTTGGTAAGTCTGACAGAAAGAATCAACTCCAGCTCCTGCGTGCACGGAATTGCAGAGACAATTTCACTGATATGAGCAAACTCATGTTGATGACTTGGGTGAGAAGACAGAGAAAGACAACGTGACATTTCAATTACATCAGTGTTCAAGGGAAAAAAAAAAAAAAAAGGAAGTAGATGGAAAAGGATATAGAAAACAAAACAAAACAAAAAAGTCCCCAGGAGCTCTGTGGCGTTAATCTAACCTTCAGCATGACAGAAAACTCCACAGGCAGGTGAGCAGAATTATTGATGTTTGAAGTAATTACTTCAGCAGGAGCTGCTATCAAAATTCATAGTGATTGATTTCCCAATAGTCAGCTTATCTCTCTGAGAACAAGTACACTGGAAAGCAGCTTATAACCCTTTCCTAATAAGCCACGGCACATCACTGGAGAAAATGGCATCAGGCTCTTTGTTTTGCATTCACCTCTGTTTAATGATGAATCATTCAAAATTTTGAGATGCCAGGCTGTTTCTTCCCCAGATGGCCTAGGAATACAGAGATCTACTCTCCCCAACCAAGCTACCCTTGTGCTCCAAGGTACAGTGTGAACTGAAGGAGATTTTCAAGCTGAATTTCTTTCAATAACAAGAAGTCATATCTGGACACCCACACAGTCCGTAACTTTATTTTCAGTGTGGAATGTTTTCAGCAGGAAGACGGAGCTGGCTAATTCAGGGCCATAAGAGAGTGTTACTGAGGTGCAAATCCTTAGGCCTCAGGGATAACGGTACAGTATATTAAGTGAGCAACATCAGCTCAAATCCCTATTACCACAAGCTGTAGATTCAGGTCTGAATCTGGAGAGAATTCTTTAAGGTCAGTTCAGGTGAGAAGAGGCAGGCTTTACTGGGACTGTTTTAATCAGAAGATATTACTCATGTCATTGCAGGCAGCAAAGGACAGAAGTGATGTGAGAAGGACGTGATTTAGGAGAGGTCATGTGCCGAAGATCCCAAGGGATGTTCGGAGACAAAAAGTTACTGATGCACTTTAGTGGTGCCCTCCTGTCATTAGAGTGGAGTGGAGTTGTAGATCCATTCAAATATCTGCTTGATATTGTTGATGGCTCCAACCTGTGGGGTGAGATTGACACACCAGAGGAATGGGATGCCATCCAGAGGGACCTAGATAGGCTCGAGTGGTGGGCCCAGGTGAATCTCATGAGGTTCTGCAAATCCAAATGCAAGGTCTTGCGCCTGGGTTGAGGCAACCCCCACTATCAGTACAAACTGGGGAATGAAAGGATTGAGAGCAGCCCTTCCAAAAAGGGCCTGGGAGTAATGGTGGATGAGAAGCTGGGCACGAGCCAGCAATGTGCACTCCCAGCCCATAAAGCCAACCATACTTTGGGCTGCATCAAAAGAAGCATGACCAGCAGGGTGAGGGAGGTGATCCTGCCCCTCTGCTCTGCACTGATGAGGCCTCACCTGGAGTACTGAGTCCAGATGTGGAATCCTTATTACAGGAGAGACATGGACCTGTTCAAGTGCGTTCAGAGAAGAGCCTCAAAAATGATCCCGGGGATGGAACACCTTTCCTACAAGGACAGGCTGAGAGATCTGGATCTATTCAGCCTGGAGAAGAGGAGGCTGCAAGGTGATCTGATAGCTGCTTTTCAATATTTAAAGGGGAGCTACAGGGAAGAATGGGACAGACTCTTTAGAAGGGTTTGTGGTGATGTGTTGATAGGTTGGAAATTAGGAAAAAATCTTTTACAGTGGTGTTGGTAATGCACTTGCACAGGTTGCTCAGAGATATGGTGGGTGCCTGGGCAACTTGATCAAGCTCTGGTCACTGTTCACTGCAGGGGATTTGGACTAGATGACCTTTAAATGTCTCTTCCAACTCTAAGGATTCTATGATTCTGTGCAGGGGGCTTGGGGTCTTAAAGACCCAGTTGGCGATGAGCATGGGAGTCCTGGGAGGACTCAGGTCTGACCCTGGCATATACATCTATTATTACATGGATGTGGATGAGCCATTTAGCATAAAGATGTTGATACATCTTCAGATATCTAATTCCCCATGTAGACACTGAGATTTGTAGTTTTCAAAGAGATTGAGCTAGCAGGTTCATGTTGTTATTTGTGAAGCTGCTCCGCATTAATTCTTGTACAAATAAAATCAGTCAGATTCACTGTCCTGAAGAATATGAAAATATTTGGTATTGTTCATTGTGGGGACTGGAATGGAGATAATTCCCCTGGATTAGGGGAATCCTATCAATCTCTCTGTTCAGTATCTTCTCCAAGATAACTAGTGATAGGATGAGATAGAATGGCCTCAAGTTGTGCCAGGGGAGTTTCAGATTGCGTATTGTGAACATTTTATTCTCAGAAAGAGCAGCGCTGCAGTGGCACAGGCTGCCCAGAGAGTCACCATCCCTGGAGGTGTTCAAGGACTATGTGGATGTGGCACTGAGGTTCATACTCAGTGGACATGGTGAGGATGAGTTGGCAGTTGGACTAGATCATCTTAGAGGTCTTCTCCAACCTGAAAGAAACAAAATGCTATGATATTGCAATAAATATTCAGGCAAATGCAGCTATCATCATGTCACCTCTGAATTCTATCACGTGACTGATGCAGCCCTGCCAAGCCCAACTGGGATTCCCTTTTCCTCTGTTTGTTTTTTTAGAAGCAGCCAAGGACTGGAAAACAGCAGCAAAGAGGTGGAGCTCTAGTACCAGTTCAGTGTCCAGAAGAACCTGGACCTTTATTTCCCTTTTCCTCCAAGCTCTGTTGATTGGCAATCCTTTATTCCTACAGTTCAAAGCACAGGAAAAAAATTAAATGAAGGCTGAGTGCAAAGAGGCTGAACTATCTGTCTCTGGATTTTCATCAATATGAGTCAGGAGGCACATCATCTGAAAGTGTTTTTCCTTTTTCTTTTGGCTTGTTTCCCATACACCAAGAGCCAGAATGCTTCCTTGTACAGATAGTTGCTTCACCCTGCCATCTGGCAGGGTGCACGCACATAGGAGGCAAATGGTGCTATTTATCAGGAAGCAAAAGAAATATTTACCAGAACAGTTTTATGGAGAAAAAGAGATGGGAGAAAAAGGTGCAAGAAAGCCATTTTGTACAAAAGGCGAAAGCAGGAGCTGGGGAAGAGCATTTCCTAGGGCAGAGATGAGTTTCTCTATCCAGGACCCAGTGGTTTGCGCAGGAGCTGTGCAAGAGAGGAACAGGGGCAGGAGAATGAGTTAGGAGCTGAACTTTCACAGAGAATTTAAATGACAACTTTTGTAGAGCTTTGGAAAAAAAAAATGGTCTAGTTTTTCTTGTTCCTTATTTGCACATTTCAGGAACACTTGTATTTCTTGGCCTTGACCCCTGTGTGTAGATCAGTTTCCCTGACATGACTATGGATTCCCAGCCTTGTGCCTTTCTGTATGCACTAGTAACAACTGACAGAGATATTGCAGCATTGGCATGCTTCTGGAGGTGTGGGATATCTCACAGCACCCCATTACAAAACACCAATATAGCCACACCTCTGCTGTATGTTCAGTGCTAACCCTGAATCCAGCTATCCACCACCCTTTGAGGCATATTCTCACCTGTTGGGTGCAGACTGGGCTGGTTGCATCCCTGCCTCCCCCTTCTTTCACAGCCCCAGTGATCATCTCCCCTGAGTGGGCGCTGTTACTCAACACCAGCTGTTATGAAGGGCTTGTGGTAGATTTTCCTTCTGGTTTCCCAGCCAAGAGCCTTATCAGAGCAGTGCTGTCGTGTGCCTGCTGAGGTTGCTGCATCTGGGAGGACGGTGGAGGATTCGGGGGTTCTCTTAGATGTGAGGAGCAGTGCAGTGCAGTGAGGTTTCCCAGGAATAGGCTCTGACTTCTTTGCTGGTGGGGAATGAGCTGACGGTAGAACTGGGAGAGATCTTCACCCAGAGCTCCTCCAAACCCTGCTGGCTCTTGTCCAAGATGTGTAAGAGTACCACAGTATACAAGCACGTCACAGTTCCTTTCTGACTACAACAGTGTATTCAGGGCTCCTTCTGTTGTTCCTCCACACAGTTTGGATGGTGAAGAGAGGATGGAAAGGTCTGTAGGTTCCTTTGCTAGAAAAGCCTCAGCATGTGACAGTTCTAGGTAAGGTGAGCAATGCATCCTGGCAGTCCCAGGTTGCCTGCAGCTCCTCAAACACAATGGCAGAACTGTATCATGACAACCCCTTCTTCTCTGTACACAACAGAATGGAGACAGCAGAGGCCTCAGCAATTCCCATGTATGTTTTTGTTCTCACTGGTTTCTTTGCTTGTGAGCTATAGGAGGCTTCAGCACTAGTGTGCCACTCTGCTTGTACAAGGCAACCCTGGATTTTTTTTTTGCCCGCTTTCTGAATAGGCTCCTCTATTGTTTTTCCTTCCATATTTCCAGTGCAGTGAGCTACTGCAGAAACCGAATTCTCTCATCACCCTTCTTCCTTATGAAACATGCTTCTATTTCAGAACCTGGCTCCCTGGTCAATATATGGTGATCCTCATAGTCCATGGGAACTTGGCGAAGTTGGGGAAGCAGATGGTCACAATAATGCAATGATGCTGTATGAAAACTGCACCTGATGGGGGCCCATTTGTCTTGGATGCACAGAGATGACTGTGTCTTGTGAGAGATAAAGAGGAATCTAGACAAGGATCCAAGTGGTTTTCATTGCAGAATTGCCCTTCCTCCCCCATCAGCCCCCAAGCTTTCAGCACCTTGTCTCTGTATCTGCATCACTTTTGTCTGTCTGGGTGATGGCTGCGTGGCTCGGCTCTGGTTTGTGCCCAGTCAGAAGGTGAAGTGCAGAATGCAGGCCGGATGGTTCCCCCATGGGGCTGGAATGCCTCGCGCTTTCGGTAATTGTTTCTGACGTTTCACCTGTCACATCCTGAGCTTTTTCTGGGCAGTGATAAAATGCTTGGATCTCTGAACGTGTAGCTGGTACACTGTGTTCCTTGTCGACATGAAATCAAAGATGTCAGGGCTCTGGAAAAGGCAAAAAAGAGAGACTGAAAAGTTAAGGAAGAAGACAGAAAGAACAACATGGAGAAGGAGAAGAAAGTCAAATAAAATAGGAACAATGCCAAGAGACAGACAGATGCCTAGCAAAGATAGACAGACGGCTGTGGCAGAAAGACAGCAAGCTGCTTGCTGTTCTTGGACAGTAATTATTAGCTATTTAGGCAGTAAGCCCAGGCAAACCAGTTATTATCAGTATTCAGCTACTCTGAGGTGAAGCCTAAAGGAATTAATGCCCTGTGAGGAAGGGGGACTAGCAACAATGAACACTGATTTTTCATAGAGGGTTTTTAAGGAAGGATGAATTAGGAGCTTTTTGTCATATAATAGAGGGGAGGGGGAGTCTGAAGTAGAGGAAGTCCTGTGGATGAGCACAACCAGGTATGAACTCCAGCAGAGCTAGAAGCTGTGAGCAGGGAGCAACTGCTGATGGCATCTCTACAAGCAGTCCCTTTTCTTTAGAGGAAGAATTGCTGTCTAAGCTGATAATATTCTTCTGAGAAAGCAAAAGCACTCAGAAATACAAAACCAGGAGAACTTAAAAAGGCCTCTGAAGGACAAAGGCACCTCATTTCTTTTTTATTTATTTTGGCGTAATTGTAGCATCTGAGAGAGAGGACTGCTCCACACCTTGGGAAGGAGAGAGAGAGAGAGAGAGAGAGGAAGGAAGGTGTTCATTCCTGCGTGGAGGGTTGAAGTGTAGGAGCAAGGCTCACCTTCCCAAGTCTTCTTTTCCTTTACCAGAAAACCATCCACCTGCTGATCAGATCCTGGGATGACAGGAGTGATTGGCTTGGCATTACAGGACTGCAGCCACACAGGTGTTTCAGAGAAATACAGAACAGTATCCCTATGGAAACCTTTTAAAGACACTTCTGAAAGACTTCATGGTTTGCAGTCATATATTTCAGCTTTGCAGCTATGTGTGCATGATTGCTGTGTGCACTACACATGCGCACAGATCTTATGTGTGTAATGAAATTGATGCTCAGCTGCTGTAAGTAGTGCTGAGGTAGCAGAACCGTGATGATCTACCCTTCCTTCAGGCCCAAAGAACCATCTGCACAGCAAACCCCTGTTGGTAGCAACCAGCCCCACACTGCACCCTGCTTTGTGTCATGACTTCACAGCTGGAGTGAGGCAATCTTGAGTCATAGACATTGAGAAAACACAAAGTCCCGGTCACAGGGAGGGCTGTTGCATCAGGAGGACATGTTCACATTCCATGGAAGAGCTCTGCTGATGCTGAGCAGCCACCAGATGCTCTTGGGTTTGGAAAATAAAGGATGAGTGACTGAGGTGAGAAATGGATGGGGATGCTTTCATCTAGATCTTAAACATGCTTGGGGGTGAACAGCAAAATCAGCAGTATGTGACTAAAGATATATGGAGTAATAGCATGTTTTGGTGTTTTTAATTCGTCCCTCCAGCACAGCACAGAACCTTCCTGGAAAACTCAAGGCAGTAAATTGCTTCACTGTGAAGCCTGTTCTAGTGGTGAGAAGGAAAGTGTTTTGAAGGAGTCACACATATGAAATGGCTGTCAACTCTCCTTAAAACTTTTATGAACCTCTGTAACGTTTTTCATTGTACTCTCCTGGAAAACACATTCCTTTCTGCTTTGAATTGTACTTTTTAATGTAAACATGTGCTTCAGAAATTTAGAGTATGGGATCTCCCAGCATGCAGCAGCAATGGCAGGAGGGAGAGAAGGGATGAAGAATGGAAAAGGTGGTAGATGAAGAAAGGAAAAAGTGGTTGAAGGCCTCTTTCTGGTATGGAGAAGCCTTTATAGAGCTAAAGAACCAAACAGTGCACAGCCACTGCAGAGCTAACCATATCTCATTAAATAAATTGATGACTGATACTGGGTGAGTAGGGCATGACAGGAGATGTGCACATGTTGAAGTAGGGTAACTAAGGCGAATGTCAGAGTTTTGTAATCCGCTGTACTTATTTTTTCAAGCAGCAGCTTTTCTTAAAAGCTACGCTGTCCCAGAGCAGAGCTTTAGAGCTGACCCCAGAGAACAGTGCTGAGATTTGTTTTCTTTTAGGTCTAGCAGTATTAATAAGAAGTGAGCAAACTGGCAAGTGCTGGAGGCAACGATCCTGATGCCACTGGCTAGGATCAGCACTGCACTTTGTGCTATGCAGCCAATTGTCAGAATCCCGTAGGGTTTTCACTATACAAACTGTTGGAGACACTTGAAAATCGAGTGGTCTCCCATGGTGGTTTCATCTTTTTAAAAATTATTATCATTTTTGGTGTTACAACATTTGTTGCTTTCCTCCAGATACATTGAACACAGGTAGAAGTACATAGGGCTTGATTGCTTATTTTCACTTTTACTTTAGGTCTTGGCATGGCATTGGGGCACCAGTTGCGACTTATTAGGTCCATGCTGTTGCCTTAGCAGCAACACAGCCTAGCATGTTTGCCTGGGACTATTCCTATACTAAGCAGAGTCTTGCTCTGCACAGCGTACGTGTATGGATGTTTCCATGTGCCCAGAGCCATATCCAGCCTGGCATTGAATGCCTCCAGGGGTGGGGCATCCACAACCTCCTTGGACAACCTGCTCCAGTGCATCACCACCCTCTGTGTGAAAAACTTCCTCCTAATACCTAACCTAAACCTCCCATGTCTCAGTTTAAAACCATTCCCCCTTGTCCTATCACTACTGACCCTCATAAACAGCTGTTGCCATTGCCCAATAAAACGATACCTATTCAAATGTCAGCATAAGGTGTGTAAGATCTGCAGAAATAGCAGATGCCTTTGTCTCATTTGTGGAGAATGAGGAGGGGTTATGAGAAAAAAGTATTTACCTGGAAAAGAAACCATTTTCCCCCAAATTCTTCTGAGCACTTTTAAAAGCAATTTTTAAGACCAAATTAGGCACGTGTCTATTCAGCATGTGGGTGATGATTTTAAGCACTGACTCTACTGTCCATTTAGCATCCTTGTGTGTTTCTCTTCCTGCCTGCCTTGCTCTAGCTTTGTTTGTTTGGAGGGAATGGAGGCTCTCAGCAGCATCACTTGGGGCTCTGCTCCACATCCCCCTGTCCGTCCCGCCCTCCTGCCCACCATTCCTCCCTTCTTGCTCTGCCTCTATGTGCTGTGTGTTCCCTTTTCAAAAAGTAATTTCATGGCTCATGCACTTAAGATTCCATCAGAAAGCCGAGCCTTTGATCAGGCAGACAGACGCCCTGCTGGGATTTCATTGGCAAATCACAATTCCCTTAATTAAGACTATGTGTCTTTATATCACTAAACTGATTCCAGCTGGGTCCCTGCTCGTTTTACATCCAGATTTACCTAGACTATGAATTCTCTCCCTTTGTGACTCCAGAGGAACAAAATCCATTTAAAGACTTTCATTCCCAGCTTCTCCCCCCGCTGCCTCTCCCCATCGGCACAGCACTTGGTGTGGGATGGAACTAAATCTCTCCCTCGGTCTCACTTGTGCTCTGCCCCGATTCAGGACGTACTGTGGTGCAAGGGATTTGTTCTGTTTCTCTTCACCGCATGGAAGCTGGGATTCAGTGGTGCAAAGGGAATGCAACTTGCCTGGTTTGTTGTTTTTTCAGAAGCCATGTTTTTTACTGAGAGTCAAGAAGATGCAACGAAACCAAGCACAGAGCTTTATCTTTTCCCTGCTTTCTTTAGCTATCAATTAAAGATGAAGCAGGTTAAGAGTGCTCACTTGTGGTAATTGCAGGTCCTGCACAGTAGGGACTTCGGTGACATTTCTGCTGTGCTATGTTGCTTGTTGCATTAGTCATGCCAAGCCAAACATTTCCCCAGAGACACAGATGCAATCAGTGAGCCCTGACTTGAAAGTGCGTGGTTTGCTGTGGCCAAAGAGGTAATGCTTTGGGGGCAGTTTCAACGTGCGATGCTGTTTTCCCTTCAGCCATCTGCATTTTTCCTTCCTATTTATTAATTTCCTCATCTCCTTTGAGCAGTGCCCTGATACTATCTCCAGGGAGCAGAAACCTGCATAGCAACCCGCTAACAGTGCTAATTGCAGGGACGGCAGTGAGCGTGGCTGCTGTGAAGCAGCACCAACCCTCTGACTCATTGCTGAGAGCCTTGCTGCCCTACCGTGCTGTTTTAAGGGCGACAAAGGAGTGACAGCAATGAGGCTTCTTGACAGCAAGTCCTAGCAGTATGGTGCCATGCACCAATGAATGAAGCTTACAGACATCCTCCAGGGCAAATCCTCTTGGACATCTTCAAAACCCTGCAAAATCCTGAAAACTATGAAATAGCCAGCAATCAGGATAGCTTTTATGGCCAGGAAGCTCTGTCTGGGCATTTCCTGAAGGCAAGCTGCCCACTTAGCAAGTGAACACAAAGTCTCAACGCAGAAAACATCTTTTCCATGGATGGTTTTGTCTTCAGGTTCATCATATGGAACTCTTCTCTAGAAAACACCTGCTTAATTATGTGTCTGCGGAGCTCCAGCTTCCATCTTAGGGATGTGGTGACTTTGTAACAGGCCATGACAAAGCTTTGCTTTAAAGGAGCTTCACACTGTCAATGTGGCATATTTCAAACTGCCCCCCCCCCCCCAGTAAGAATTGTAGAATGACAGAATGGTCTGTGTTGAAAAGGACCACAATGATCATACGGTTTCAACCCCCTGCTTTGTGCAGGTCGCCATCCACCAGACCAGGCAGTTCAGAGCCACATCCAGCCTGGCCTTGAATGGCTCCAGAGATGGGGCATCCACAGCCTCTGTGGGCAACTTGTTCCAGCAGAGGGTTGGTTCAGGCAAACAGACTCCAACCTGAGCTAAAATTTCCTTAGCTCTTCAAATGCTAATAAAAACGTCCACTACAAAACCCTGGCAGGACTTTGCACTTAGATGGGCTATTGATTTGAATCTTTATAACAGAAATTGCTGGTTCTCCATGGTAAGACCATATTGGTTCAAAAAGAAGTTCAGGTTCTCCATTCCGTTTGAGAAACAGAACAAATCTATCCCAAATTTACAGAAACTATATTCTGTCATTAGAAAATGAATTTTATGAACCTTTGTAAGTAAATTGGTAATTTTTTTTTTTTTGTAAAAATTAATTAAAAATCTCTTACTTTTGAAGATGATAACATCTATATCTTTGTCTTGTCTCAAATCATCTTAATGGAATGATAGAGATGCATCAAACTTACATAAAGTTAAAATTAATTGAAATCTTGCTCATGGGCTCTACATGGAGAAATGAGGATGTAATTAAGCTTAGTTGTTAATGATTGCTGTGTCTACATGCAGTGGTTATCAGGGCCTGTGCCAGACTCAGGGTGATTGGAGGAACAGACAGACAAACAAGCCCAAGTATTCATCACATTTCCTCCATGGCTCCTTGAACCATGGAGGAGGAAAGGCAGAAGATAACTGGAAGGCACAGAAGGCAACTGCAAGGGGGAAGATGGCATATTTTCTTAAAGTAGGCATGTTTTCATGCATTGGGCATGTCTGGGCTTCTAGCCGGATAAGCCTCAGCTATAGGAAAGGAGAATGGGCTCCTGGGACCTAATAAAGCAGATCCCATCTTTTGGTGACAGAGCATGAGGTGAGATAGGCAGTTTTAAGGGTTGTATCATTGTCATCAGAAGGTCATCTGTCTTCTGCTCTGTTGATAATAATGAAGGGGAAAGGGGAGATACATCATGACTGTGGCCTAGTATGGTGCTGTATGAGTGAATTCTGGCACCTGTGTGCATTCGCTTTCTAACAGTGAGTTTTTTGGAAATATTTTCTTATTGCATATTCACGAACACTATACAACCAGGAAGAAAGCTGTTCATTTCAAATCAAAAGTTGTTTTTTCCATCTATCACAAGTGTATTTATCGTATCTGTCTCCTACTCTGTACTGGGTTGAGACATGTGTTTTGATATGCAAAAATAGCAGACCTGCCTGCAATCTTTTCATTGCCTTTTGGTATTCCGGACTGCATGATGAGATCAAAGAGGTTAACTGAATTAGGTGTCTCCTAAGCACAGCATTTTGGAAACGTGCGTCTGTTAGCAATACACTGAGGGCCTTTCCCTCCATTTGTTCCCCCCTCCTTCACATATGTATCCATTGCAGCTTCAAATGCTGCATCAGATCTGGAGAGACCCATTAGGAAACAAGCAAACCAGCCAATACAGGCAAACTGAAAAGCTTCTTAAAAGTGAGAAAATATGCTACAAGGATTTTAGATCCCAGATCAATTGCATCACTCCCGGGTAGGCACAAAATAAAACCATATGTCATCTTAGAAACAAAATATTTGAGATTTAATCCCCTTTTTACTCTCCAGTCAAAGCTTGGCTTTCCAGTTGAGCCTTCCCATTGCTGCCAGGGATACTGTTAGACCACTCAGGTGCTGCAGGATGGACAGGGTTGGTGAAATAAAGGGCCTTCTGACTGGAAAGGCAAAGGGGATAGAACAGCATGGTGGCAGGGCGACAGGAGGCTTTTGGACATTTTTTGGCTAAATGAACAGAAGTGGGGTTCTTTTTTGGAGCAGCCAAGAAAATTTTGGCTGAATTGAAATACTTTGATTGCTGCATTTAACCCTTTTGAGTCCCCTTTCTTTCTAACTTAAGGGCAATTTGAAAAATAGGCTGTCTGGAAATGAGAAGTCAGAATGTTGTATTCTAAGAAAACACAATATGAGGATTTGTTTGTTTATTTGTTTGTTTATTTATTCATAGAGATAACAACATTTTAATGCAACATTTACATTTATCTCTCTTTCTTTAATTAATTTTTTTATTTTTTATTTTTTGCATACATGCAGAAGAACAGCATTAAGCAGGTAGCTACAGAGAGACATTGTGTGCCATGGATTTTGGGGAGCCTACCTGCTCCTCCTACCAATGATTGCCCTGCTTCTGAGCTGATCACGTTGATTCAGCATTGGGTCTTTCCTTTTTCTAATGGCCAAACCGAAGAAGTCCTTAGCCTGTGGCCATGGCTGTGCCCTGCACAAGGGAACAGCCTTGAGGCTGCTCTGGTAGCAGGAGAGCAGGAGCAGCCCACATGCAGTATATACACGTCTACTGAGCAGTGTCAAGACAACATCAAGGTAGTTCGGCAATCAGTTTCCAGGTAGCATTGAAAACATCTCTGATTTACCTCTGCAGCCTTTTAAGGTGAACGAGCAAAGAAAGACATGTGTTTTGCTGTGCTTTCTTGACCTGGGACTTCACTGACTCATCCCCCAGACACAGGCTTGCTGCTTCTTTCACAAGGAGAGGACCCTTGGGTGCCTGTGGTGCAACATCATGCATCCTGTATTGGTGTTTCTACACTTGCTAGGTTACTAAGGCTCTGTTCTGGTGCGCAGAAATCAAGTGTGTGTTTTATGAAGCAGGTTTTGATCACTTAACTCTCTCTGGTCATTCCAATGCACTTGTCGGTAATTAAACTTTATATGGAGCACTGCTGGAATTGCTCTGTATTTTTATTAAGGACCTGACTAAGTACACAGATATTTCTTTTTTATTTTCAAAGTAAAACTAGAGAGTCTGTTTCATCATGGCAAGTCCTTCTAGATCTAAGCGTTTTTCTGAAACTTTGCTGTTGAACACGGTATTTATTAGAGATACGCACAGATACCTAATGTTGTAAACACACCACATACATACATTAATGTCATATTCAGGTTGCAAAGCATTTATAACTGTCACCCCTTTCCTCTCTTTTCTCTCTTTTTTCACATATCCGAACACATAACCAGCCTTACTTCTGGCTGATGAATGAGGCACTTACTGTAAAGTTGTACCTTTTGTCCCAATGTCACTGTGTGCTCTGTAGACTTTGGATGCTCTGTGCACAGGGATCACAGTTTCTTTGGTGGTGAGTATATGGCAGAGACAATAATCCACAGTTTGGGAGGTTGGTTGAAAAAAATAAGATAGAAAAAGATGCAAACAAAGCTTGTTGATGTTGCAGAATAATAGAATAATCCAAGTTGGAAAGGGCAAGAAAGCTGTGAAGGGTCTGGAGAGCAAGTCTTATGAAGACCAGCTTAGGGAACCGGGATTGTTCAGTCAGAAGAAGAGGAGGCTCACGGGAGACCTCATTGCTATCGGCAACAACCTGAAAGGAGGTTGTGGTGAGATGAATGTCAACCTCTTCTCCCAGTTAACAGTGATAGGACAGAGTTAATGACATTAAGTTGAACCAGAGGAGGTTCAGGTTGGGTATTAGGGAAAAAATTCTTCTCAGAAAGAGTGGTAGTGCATTGAAACAGGCTGCCTAGATAATCTTAGAGATCTTTTCCAACTTTAATGATTCCATGATCCTCTGGTCTTCTTATCCCGTTTGTCTGCTGAGGATGCACAGAAAAGAAAAGAAAGCTTGGGATGAGCATTTGTGTGCTATTCTTATCCGTGTTATCGGCACTGCTCAAACAAGGCAGGGGCTCTCTCTGTTCTTCTCTGTGTGTGAAAGCCCAACCTGCTCACAGAGCTGTTGTTGCCAAGTAATGACTAAGTCTCACTTTTTTAATCTGATGAGACCAGGTAGTCTCATGTGCCAAGTTGGATCCTACCGGTTATTTTAGATGAAGCATGTGTTGCAGAAGTATGTGGGACTAAATATGGTACCCTGGGTTTGGAAACCATTTCACACTGCTTCCTGGAGCCTGACAGGTGGATGATCTCAGATCAGGCACAGCATGTTAAAATCCAGTGTGCTTTCTGTCATGACTTCTGCACACCCTGCCCTTGTAATCATAGAATCATAAACTCATGAAGGTTGGAAAAGACCTCTAAGGTCATCTAGGCCAACTGTCCACCTCCTGCCTATGTTGCCCACTAAACCATGCTCCTTATTACCATATCCACATGTTTCTAGAACACCTTTAGGGATGGTGACTCAACCACCTCCCCGGGCAGCCTGTTCGCATGCCTCACCACTCTTTCTGAGAAAAAATGTTTCCTAATTTCCAACCCGAACCTCCCCTGGCACAACATGATGCCATTCCCTCTCATCCTATCATATCACCCAGAAGAGGCCAACCACCACCACAGCCTCCTTTCAGGCGGCTGTGGAGAACAGTAAGGTCTCTCCTGTGACCCACATCATCCTCTCAGTCTCATCAAACATGACCCCATACAAATGTTGTGCTTGCAGCCATCAGCTCTGTACTGCTGTTACATGAAACATCTATGTGTGTTCTGGCCTTGCCTGCAGTCTCCTGGCTATCAAGTGACATTAGTTCAGAAAGGTCTCCAACTTCATACTGTCTTTGAGTGAGGTTAATACTATTAACCTTTACTTTGCTATCCTGCAGCTACCCTACCGTTATTTCTTCAGCACAAAAATACTTCAGGTGAAATGCCTGAAAAATGGTAACACTGACATTTTCAGGCTTACCAATCATGGCTGGACAGAGACAAAGCTTTCTGAGGCTGTGCGTTCAGAGCTGCTGGGCAGTGGCTGTAGCTCCCATAAGAAGTGAGCTGGGGTTTGTTAGAGCTTTTTAGGGCTCTGTTTGTTTCTGTTTCTGGAGAGAAGAAGATTACTATTTACATCTGCATATATCTGATGAGGCTCTGGCACAAGCCATCTAGGGAAGCTGTGGTTCCATCCCTGCAGGCACTCAAGGCCAAGTTTAATGGAGCCCTGTGCAGCCTGAGGTGGTGGGTGGCAGCCCTGCCCATGGCAGGGGTTTGGGGCTGGGTAGGCTTTAAGGTCCCTTCCAACCCAAAGCATTCTATGATTCTGTGTTATACACCTCCACGATCTCCATGTACAAATAAACCAAGGTGAAAGTCAACAGTCTCTGGTTTCAGCTAAACTTATTTCCATATGGTTAAAGGAGGGCAGAAAGAAAAGGAGAGAGTTGAGTTCATGGAGCACCACTTACCTTACCAAATAGTGGTAACTAGTGTCTGGAATCAGAAATCAGACATAACTACGTGAAAGAATAGAATCATTTTTCAGTGAGGGTTAATGAACCACTGCAGCAAACAGCTAAGTCCATTTTTTTTCCTCATCTTTATCTAGTTCCATTATGATTGGATCTGTTTCTTCATCTTGTTCCATGATGATTGGATTTGTTTCTGGGGGTTAATTTTTAACCAAATATTAGTGGGTGTGAACAGACATAACCCGGGGAAGGTGCACGGTATGTGATACTCACAGAACAGCTGAGCTGGTACTGGGTGTTGTCAGTGATGTTTTTTGCAGAGATACTTTGAAAAGTAAATTCAAAGATGCTCCACAAAACAGTGTTATAAAATAGTTGTTTCCTTATAACTGATCACATTGGAGACAATATTGGAAGATTCCTCATTAGAAAAACTGCCGAATTCTGTGACATTTGATGCTAACCATAGCCTGTACAGATTGAATCCCATGCCCCATTTTTCTTATGCTAGGAAAAATTTTCCCTGAGTTTGCCATGTGAGAAGAATCAGTTGGGAGGCATCTCAAGCCAGGCTGGCCTTAATGGCTGCCTCAAGCTCTTTTTCTGAGCGCATATTTGCTGGGTGCATCCAGCTGTGGATGTGCTTTTCCTTGTTGCCGTTCATAACATCTGTGCAGTGGGCTTTTGTTTGGCTGGTTGACGCGTTTCTCCTCCTTCCCCCAAGCTGCTTTGGCTGCTCACCCAGCTTTTTACCAAATTGCAAATGTATATTCCTTCTGCTTTCGGCAGGCCCATATGTGGAGCTGTCAAAATGTCACTGGCATCAATTCTGAAAGGTTAGTGCCACATTATATTCAGCGAGCTTATTAACAGGGAAATGATTGGGTTTTGGAGAAGGGGAGGGAAGGACAAATGGGAATCCATTTTCCAGGCACCTGCTTCTCTTGCTAAATGTTTCTGCTTGTGGAATATATATTCTCAGAAAGTGTTTTCTATCCACATGGGGTACAAATAAGCTACAGACAACAAGAAGAACAAGGTTGTTCCATGTGGGAATTCAAGGAAGGTGGGCTGGGGAAAACAGAGAGGTAACAGGAGCAAGTTAGCCAGACTTGTTCTGCTCACATGTGGCACGAGCTGTTCGTGACCCACCAAGACTGGGGTCTTACTGACTATGCTACAGAACTTGAGTCTGCTGGGCCTGGTGTCAGACTGGAGGACTCTGCTCATTTTTCAGTGTGGTCCAAGAAGGAGTCATGACACCCAACCCTTACTCAAGGTTCATGTGACTGTATACAAAAGGGACCTACTGTTTTGCTTATTTTCTCCTCTGCTTTTCTAGATGTAATCAAATTTCATACATAGTCAGCACTTAAAAGAAGCCCCATATCCTTCCACAACGTTTTTATCTGCTGAAGGCATTTTGATGGCTTTTGGTATGACCATTGCCGAGAACTCAGCTCACAATCTTAAATATATGAATTCCTAAAATGGCCCTGAGATAAGCTTATCCTAGTTTGTAATAACTGTGGCACAGAAAGCCAGGCTGCTTTTTGTTTGTTTGTTTTTTCTTTTTCATTGCAGATCTGTGTAAAAAGCAGAGAATAGTATCTGGATCTTTGTAGCCCCTCTGCTGGTGTCTGCGTCACTGAGCCATCTTTCTCATGCCTTATTTTTGTCCTTTGTCTTTTTCACCTTATTCTTTTAAATTCAACCTCATGGCTACCTGGACGCCATTAGGCAGGCAGAAAGAAGCAGAGGAGGAGAGGAAGGAGAAGTAGGAGGAGAAGGCAGAGGAGTAGTGTCCAGATTCTGCCACAAGGTTCAGGCTCTAAATAAGAGATTCTACTCTAAATAGAGTGAAAGTACAGAATAGACACTCAGCTGTTGGATTTACTCTTTCAAAGGACCTACTGCCTGTCTTTTGGACTGCAGCCCACAGCCAGCACCAACCTAACCTAGATTCAGACCATTGACCCTAATGTGAAACCTACCAGAGTCCAGCTGAGCCTCTGGGGCACTGCTCCTCATTCACTTCTGATTATTCCCTTTATGACACAGCAGAAAAGACCATTTAGGTGTCTGATACAGTAGTGCCAGGGGGTAGCATGTGCCTGACCTTTTCTGTAAGAATGAGCTTGAAAATGAGGCAGAGAAAAAGGGACTGAATATTAATCACTGGATTGTCCCAGGGATTTTTCACTGGAGATGAAGTCCATTGTGCAGTGGAATTAGAGCATGCACCACACGCAGGTGCCTCTTTGTTGTTCCCTGAATGCTGCTGGTAGGTGAAATTTAATTTCATCTCTCATGACAAAGAACAAGAAGTGGGGATTCTGTGGCCTCTGGTGGACAAAGGCACAGTGAGAGGTTCCTCTCTCACCAGACAGGGACTCCTCTGCTCCACCTCAGCTCCTGCTCTTTGCTGTATATACAGTCTGATGAGCAACACATGGGAGCCTTGGGATGTGGGGCATTGGCAGAGCAGGGCTGAGAGACAAGGAGAGGACAGGCAGATGGAGCCAGGAGGCTGACCATATACACAGCGCACAGTGTGGGGTTATCATCTTCATTCTTTCCCTTTGGGGACGGTGGTTATATCTGCCGGGATACAGGCATTGTGGAGGTGTGTGCACCCCCTTGAGCATGTGAGGGTGCCAAGACCAGGAAGGAGAGAACCCTGCTGACCCCATCCCTCCTGCAGGCTCCCTCCAGCACAACATCTCAGCTGAAAACCTGGGTCTCAGGCAATTAAGCAGCCATCCCCCATCTCCTCCTTGTGCCAAGCAGAATTTTAATGCATGTCCAACTTCTCTTTCTAGCACACGCACAAAGAAAAAAGAAAAAAATAATAATAATCTATAAGAGAAGTTATTTTCAGACAAACTGAGAAGTGTTCAATGCTGATATATATTTTCCCTCCCCCCCTTTTAAATGGTATCTATTTAAATGCAGATTTTCTGGTTTCCAATGTGGAGCTTGGAAAAAATGCCTTTCAATTTAAATGTTAATAGAAGAGTAAACTTCAAAATCAGAATTTCTCCATAAGAGAGCGTTTCCTCGTGGCTTTAAAAGTCTTTTAATATCTCTTCCCTTCTCCCTCATCCTCTTTCGTCTTTCCCAAGCCCCCAGCCCAGCCTCACTGACATTACATGCTCTTTTTAAAAACAAGAATACACCTTTCAGAGCTCCTGAATTAAAACATTTAACGCTAGTGTCTGTGGAATGAGGTTGTTTGAGCAGAGAGCCGGGGCACTGATAAGGCAGAGATATCATCCCTCCACCTCCAGCCTTTTTCCTCCCAACCATTTATCAAATGCACTGCTCTGAATGCTTTATGATGGGATTATTCTCAGGCTTGTGCTGTGTAATATTGCACCACAGGCTGGGACGGAGACTGTAAGGGCAGAAGAACCTTGGAGATAAGCAGAGCTTTGGTGCTGGAGTGGGATGGGCAGCAGGCAAGGGAAGTCAAATGCAGCAAGGTGATCACGGAGGGACGTGTTACCAGGTCTTTGGCTTTCTGTATTATCCCTCCTGTGCCTCCTGCGGTCCATTCCCCTATACTTTTAACCTCATTTATTTTCAAGATGAATGTAGGGTAAATCTGTGTTTTACAAAAGGCTCTTAACACTGCCTGATAACTGGGATTTTGCATAAATTACATTTCTTGTTTCTTTTCACACTCCATTTGTCATCTTTAATAAGAACTTTAATTTTCTTCATTACTCTCTTCCATTCTCCATCTATTTGTTGTTGTTGTTGTTTTTATTGTTTGGTTGTTTATTGTTGGGGTTGGTTTTTTTTGTCCTCTCTTCTCTCCTCATTGAGAGGAAGTAAGAGAAGAAGAGATATTTCTATTTCTTCTGCTTCCTTCTGGCCCTGCTGGGCCCTGACCACCTTTGCAAGAAATGATTCAAGCAATTCTAACTGAAGCTTAAATGTAAGAAACTTCCATGTCTTTAGTGAAGGACTTCCTTCCAAAGAGAAGATCCCATTCTCATGCCACTCAGCACTGTGAAGGAGCAGCAGAGCTTTTCCCATGGTTCTCCCCATTTGCTGAGCTGCTGCATTGGCCACAGTAGTCACCACTGAGTTGAACACATAGATCCTGAAGTAGTATTTGGCAGGGCAGAGTGTGCTCCCTGTGGAAGCAGGATTTTGTAAACCAGACAAGAAAACCATGGTTGTATATAATAGAATGTAGAGCTTCCTGTATCCAGATTATATGGCTGTTACTGTACTCTGTTCATCACTAAATGCCTCTGTAAAAAGTGGTGAATCCGCTTGGATGACACTCACGGGAAATGGGAAAAAGTCTGATTTTTCAGAGAAGATCTTTGGAGTACCCAACCCTCCCACTGATATCAGGGAGAGCAGATCTCTTTGAGCTCTGTGCACAGATGCTAAGCAGTGGTGCTCGGAGGGGCCACTTTCCCCAAGTTTCTCTAGATCTCACAACTCTAACCTGTTAAAGTTCCACAGCTTGATATTGAACAGAATGCATTTTACTGTGTGTTCCTCTAATTCTTCAGCATTTCTGTAATCCATGAAGGCTGAACAACAAAAAACCTCTTGGCACATCCAGGAGTAGGAAATATTTGCTTTATATATCTTCACTTAGCAGGAGCAAGAAATACTGAAGTTATGAACATGAAAAAAGGTGGCCAAAAATACAATTGACTCAGGCTTTTTTCCCTATTTCTGAGGAATTAAGAGAAGGGAAAGGGATGAAGAGGTTGATTGGTCAAGTTGCAAATGTACTCTGTTGGGACCAAAGCTTGGAAATGTTCCTAGATGATCACATATTGCAGTGCTAAAACCCCAGACAGTAAATCAAGAGAGAAAGATTATTCAAGAACATCTCTGAATAAATATAAATCATCAACTTTAAGTACTTTCTGAAAAGGAACAAATGAAAAACAAAAACAATGAAAAAGAACTAATCTCCAAAATCAGAGGGGGGGAGAGGGGAGGGGATGGTGTGACCTGGCATAGGATAGGATGGGGCAGGATATGGGAAAAGGGAAGGGTAGGGTAGGGTAGGGTAGGATAGGATAGGATAGGATAGGATAGGATAGGATAGGATAGGATAGGATAGGATAGGATAGGATAGGATAGGATAGGATAGGATAGGATACGGAGGAATTGAGTGGAATGGAGTGGAGTGCACTAGAATTGAATAGGATAGAATGGAATAGCATAGCATAGCATAGCATAGCATAGCATAGCATAGCATAGCATAGCATAGAATAGAACAGAACAGAACAGAACAGAACAGAACAGAACAGAACAGAACAGAACAGAACAGAACAGAACAGAACAGTGCTTTGGCGGAGGCTCAGCTACACTGGCCCCTACACTGGGGGTTGTAAGGGCCAAGCTTCTGCTTCCTTCCCAGCCTGCTGCCACTCAGAGCTGAGTAGCAATACAGCAGATAATTTGCTCTCTAACCAAATACTCTTTCTCAGCACGAGGGGAGTAATACTGGAGCAAAAGGCTGAACCATTACACATGATGATATTCGCAGCTGTCTTTCTCCAAAGACCTAGCATAATTTTTTTGCCTTCTATGGTGAAACTCTACATTAGATCAGAACTCCATCTAATGTATTAAATTCCTGCTGCATAAATGCCTCCTTTATACATCCACCTCTTTAATATCCATGTCATAAAGTCTTTTGAATACAAATCCATCTTTTCAGCCTCAAATGAGACACTTTTTCCCACCTATCTTTTTCCCCTGCACTTATACGAGCTCTATTTCTGTACTTGTCTACTGCCTCCTTAACTCTGCCACTTATTATCTAGTGATTCTCTTTTGTCTCCTCTCTATCCTGCAAAAGCAAAAGGCAAGAGTATAACCAGGGCTTGATATTCAAGCTCTAGATGTTGCCTGCAGAATTCCATAGGCTTCTGTAATTTACCCCAGTACTGGAGGAACTTCTTTCAGGCAGTAACAGACAGTGTGTGACCTGGTTTGGGATGCCCCTGCTCTCCCTGGTGCTTCATGAGATGGTTCATTGGGAACAAGAAATTCCACAATTGGTGGGGGTTGTTATCATGGCGTGAATCTCTGACTGCATCAGCCCTTGAACAGGACAGGACTCCATTCCCCCTCTGATGAACTGCTCACCCAACTCTAAAATCTTTGGGATTTCCTATGAAAGAAAGCAGGCTGAAATGCCTTTTTATGTCTGTTTCTGTTTTAAATAACTGTAAGAATGCTTATGCATTCTAATGGAGGAAATGCAGATAGATGATCTGTCTCAACAAGAATAAAGGATTTCCTTTCTACGTCCTGTCCTGAGCAATACGTTGAGTAATGTCATGTAGGCCACTGCCATAGACAAGTGTTTGTGGAGTGCCCTATCAGCATTTCCATATTGGTGAGTTCATGCATTCTGGTAACTAAACACAACCAACTCCTCTAGTCCAGAGAAAGGGATGAGATTTTCTGGTTTAGGAGAAACTATACGTATATTTTATAAATATTGTAGCACCTCTTGTGGAAAGAAAAATAAAATAAAATAAAATAAAATAAAATAAAATAAAATAAAATAAAATAAAATAAAATAAAATAAAATAAAATAAAATAAAATAAAATAAAATTTCGCCAAAAATTCTTTGGATTTTTTATTTTTATTTTTCATTTTTTTTATTTTTTGAGAACTTTCTTTTTCTCAGTTTTGAGGGCTCAGTCAGTGCATGTATTTGTGAGACTTGTACTTCTGAGTCACTCCCTGGTGTAGAGTTTTGCATACAAATATAATCCACTGTTTCTTTTATTGAAGTAGGTTGTACTCGTTGTGATTGTGTTAGAGTAATCTTCAAACTGGAGACTGAATTGCCACAAAATTCAGTAAAAGTGCTCAAAGATTTTAATGGAGCCTCAGGTAGACTAATACATATTTCTTTTCTTATCTCTTCATTCCTGAAGTGGAAAGAAAAGATTAAAGCCTCACCCTCCACTTGCCAGCCTCATCCAAAATACTGTCCTAAGATGTGCAGAGAGAACTGTGAGAGCCAGAAGATGCCACTCAAAATCATCTGCATTAATACTCACTTCTTCATGGTAGCTGGGAGCTGCTGTTAGTAGTCAGTAGAAGACACATCTGTCCAATTTGAGATCTTTACCCATTTTGAGCTGTTGAGGTGAGGTCAGAGAAGGAAAGATATCAGATACAGGTACCTCTGTGAGGCTGACTGTTTATACAAGAAGTTGTTTAAACTCAACTTAGTGAAAGCTGGTAAATTGTGCTCTCTATCTGCTGTTCTTAAATGATTTTCAATACCTATATTTGCTTTGAAAAAGATAAGAAGGGAGTGATTTAGGCTCTTTTTGAGTACAAATGTGTTTAAACCCACATCAGTAAAGAGAGATGAGAATGAATTTAGCACAGGATCTACTGCAGTACTTTGATCTAGCATAAATCAATCATATACTAGATCAAAGTATGATCTAGTATAGATTGAAGATCTAATATAGATCAAGGTCTAGTATACACAAAAATGACCTGGCATTGAAGGATTATGCTGAAGTATAATGTAACCCTACTCTATTTCTTCTTTCTGTGATGTTTGTGATTTTTCCTGATATCTGGTCCTGGAGGGGCACTGAAGTAAATGTTGATTTCCCCTTTTGATGGGACATAATAGGAAAGGGCTGCCCTATGTCATGAATGTCTTCTAAGGTGTTCTAGATTCTGGATGCAGCCCGCAAGATCCTTAGTCCCTGTGGACCTTTCTGTGTTGACAGAAGGAAGGAGATGTGGTGTAGACTGTTTGAAATTCTGTTTTCAGCTGTATTGCATATTCTTATGGTCTGATAATATACACGGTACTGTGAACTGCTAACAAACAGTTGAGAACAAGCATCGCTGAAAGCAAAAGCAGTGCTGTGCAATAAAAGGGCTTACCAGAAATCTGAGAATATAAATTGAATTATATGCCCCTCCACAACATTTTCATGCAGTCATGAGCAGGTTGTTTATTTTCATCTTGTCTTGATTTCCCCATCTTTCATATATTTTGCTTCCTGTATGCACGTTGTGAGGAAAGAAACGTCTAATACTTTCAGAATATTAATCTTGTTTTTGGAGAAGAAGATAGATATCGATAGAAGGCCCAAGCCTTTGCCTTAGAAAAATGACTTGCAATTTCAAAGAAAAGGACAGAACATCAGAAGTCAAAAAGGCATATTGAAATTTTCAAGAAGCAACACTGAGTCAGAACATGTTCTGTTTGCAGCTGCTGGGGTGTGAAACTTCTTCCACAATGTGAAAACCAGCATGAAATACTTTATTGCTCATAACAAATACAGATGGACAGATATCAGGGTGAAATGAAGGGCAGGGGCATTTGCAGACTGACAGAGAGAACCTTCTCCACTCACTACTTGAAAATAAGCAGATCTTAATCAGCTCTTCTGCCTTTCATTATCTTCAGAAAAGCTTTACAGTTAATATTCTCTAGCGGAAAACTAAAATGCTTTTAGGAAGTGCATGTTGTTTTATGAGACTCTTTTAAAGAGGTTGTCTAAAATGCTAATGTTTCTCTTCTCATCACGATTCATGAAGCTTGTGGCTTTCAAACTTACAATTTCAGTTTCAGTTATGAGAACTGGATTATTTCAACCCCTGTCCCTTCTCAAATGTTACTAATCAAGGAATCTGTAGTTTCTAGCCTACTTGAATGGTGTATCTGAATTCCCGACCTAATAATTCACATTGGTTTTGGATCAGGATTAGTTTCCCTCTCTGATACATGCAGCTGCACCTGTAACAGTGTTAGCCATGGAAAATACTCTCAAAGGGAATATATTCACACTTAACTGTAAAAAAGGAAAATGGGGTGAAGAAGGTGCCTCTAAAATGAGAGTGGAAAGAGAATACTGTAAATTCACTCACAGGTGATGGGGTTATCTAAGTCCACGTAGTAGATGAGTGAAACTACTGGTCAAACAGGCATGGCATCAAAAGTCTACTTTGACATCTTAAGTCCTACAGAACAAGCTGTGTGATGCTTTCTTTACATGCACCATGCAGCTGCATTCCTAAAGGTCTGGGTTACAAAGGAGAAGAGTGGATGGAGGCACGTCCATGCTTGGGCCTGCAAACAGAACCCCTCCGTGCCTGCTGCGCACCCTCAGAGACTCTACAACAGGTACAAGGCTCTAGAAGAGGAATGCCTATCTGTGGTTGATAACAGCCCACTGACACTGGAGGAGCCGACAAAATCAAAATTATAACAGCCTTATTCCAATATCAGGACTACATCTACAAAGACAGATGAGTTTCACCTCTTTCAAGGGTAGAACATGGTCCTTAGCAAAAAGATATCAGGGCCCATTGGCAGGGTTTTAAACTAGGTTTGAAGGGGGAGAGAGGTAATGGTGATCCTGTCCATAAGATGTGGGGTGGCATAGCTAAGTTAGAGGGACAGGGTTCTAGTGAGGGTCTTCAACCTGCTGCCCTGAGATATGCTGGCAACACTGGAGCACACTTGAAATCTTACGACCATAAGCCAGGGACCACTGAGACAATAAGAGAAGGCAACAGGGAAGCTCAAAGGAAACACTTCAAAGGAATCAAGACACTAAATTTTAGGAAAGCCAACTCCAAGCTCTTCAGGGAGTTAGTGAACAAAATCTTCTGTGAGTCTGTCCCAGGGACAAGGGAATGTGTAATGTGTGTTTGCTATTGCAGCTTCCATTTAGCTGCATCGCATGCAACAATGCATTTTTCTGGCATAATCACGCCTTCATTTGGGTTGGGATTGTCATACCATCATCCTGAGATTCTGCAGTTACTCAGAGAAGTTTTCCAAGAGAGACTGTGGGGAATCCTGTGTGTGTCATAATCTGAAAAAAATTAAAGGAAAATAAACCAGAAAAAGAAGGAAAAAAACAAAAACCAAAGTCAGGGTATGTTTGAATGTCACAAAGTAGAGTTACATGACAAAGCATGACACTATTTAGCACTGCAGCATATGTAATTAGGGAAAGTCTTGTCAGTGCTGATCAAAACTGGACAAAAAACCAACAATCTTTACTGATGAGCTATTGTTTATATGGCACTTTCCTATCCTAAATTAGCAGAAAGAATATATTCATATTGCTTCAAATAACACTATACGAGTCTTTGCTTTTCTGCTATGCTTTCCTTGCCAAGCACCGTGCCATCAGAACAGTATCCATAAAATTACCATTAATGCGGGTTTGTGGCCAGAGGAGATGGGCTCCTATTCCATGTCCTTCTCACTACATTGCCTGAGGGTGAAGATCTGCTGCTGGAACAAATTATATCCACTAAATATTTTCCCACAAACAAACTGCTTTGAATAGACTTGCTCCCCATACTGACATCAGCTTCATGCTGGCTGACAGGTGAGGATCACCAGGAAGAAGCTCTTGATAAAGTGTGGACTGTTTATGAAACCAGCTTTGCAACCCCTTCGTAGCATTGCCATTTGCATTGGCTGCCTTCAAGGAAGGATATGACAGGACAAAAACCAAGATGGCTTTGAATATTGCTGTGTTTCAGTCTCCAGCAGGAAAAGAAGGCCTAGTGAAACATACCTTAAAAAATGGGTCTTCAGATCTTTGACCTGCTATTTGAACTACTCTGTCCAGTGGTGAAACTCATGTTCATTTTACTGGGGTGGAAAACACCCTTTAGTGTGGTAGATAGTTTGTGGAGATACTTTTGATCCCCTCTGGGACTGGCTCTATCAGACAGTCATTGGGATAGGTCTGAGCAGCCAGTGACATCTCACAGCTGAATAAGACTATTTCAATTAAAAGTAGATTGTTAGGGCATTTGGATGAGCAAGTGCCGTTATCCAGAGTCAGCAGTCACAGGTTAAAATGGATGGGCTTTGCTGAGCTGACAAAGACAGCTGTGCAGCAGCTCTGAGATGTGTTTTGTTGTTATTGAAGATGGCATAGAAACAGTAAACATTTTAAGTTTTTATCTTCCTTTCAAATTGAGCCCAGGCTTTCACAGACTACAGAGCATGAAGATCCTCTGCCAGCAGAAATGCTTACTAACATTTACTGCCTTTGGAACCCTTCTGAGAAATTCCCCCCAAAAAAGGGACCAGCACTGCCTGTGGGAAGTAGGAGTTTCTGTAGGAAATAGTTGTGGGTGTTTTTCTGTGTCTGACCACCTAGAACATATTCAAATGTTTTGTGACGAGTTTCTGCTTAATTTTGGTGAGTTGGTCACAAAACCTGAGATGAAAGAATGACTTTTAAGATATATACATAAGGGCATTGGACGCTGCTGGGCTGAAGGCCTGGTAATCTCTGTGTTGTCAGAGAGAGTCCTTGGAGAAATCAGTGATAATCTACAAGAACTCATTATAATTTCAAGGGAAGGGTTGTGTTCTGCTACTCCATCTTCTGTAAGAATCACTACAATGAACACAGCCCTGATTTTTCCCTGAATCACATCATTCTGTTTCAACACACCTACAGACCTTGCAGAGTCTCTAAACTTTGGATCAGGAGTTTGTTTTTAATCTCTGATGATGATAATTTGTTTCTGTTCATAAATTTCACTGACCCTGCACTGCTGGTATCTGAGGTCCTTTTCATCCACTGTCAAAAAAGGGCAAAAAGAAACAGAAACGGAGAAACGGGGAAATACCAGCCAAGGAGAGAAGCTGTCATAGAGACTGGTGGCTGATTCATGGTTTTCAATCCCACCTCCCTAGGTCATAAGCATTTTGTTTCTTGAAAGCAAGTGAAATCATGGCTATGCAAGTAAAATTTGCTTTAAGAAGGAAACAAATGTTGGAGGGCTGACTTGGCTGGAATTTTCCCTTCACATATACTCGTAACATATCAGTGCTTCAACTTTGTGCATGCATGAGGAAGGACAGGGAGCAGACAAATGTTAGTGAAGATGTTCCCATCTGTTCCATTATTTGAGGATGTAAAGATGCTTGTCAGCTCTCATAGGCCATTCTATTTTTGCCAGGTGGTCTCCCTGCTCAGATTTCACATCAAAAGCAGCTGTGAAGATTTTTTTCCAGCACGTGTAGAACAAGGGATCCCTCTAGTTCCATCCTTGTTTGCAGAAGGCAAATATAGGATGTAGCAAGGGCTTAATTTAAGGGTTTCTTGCATTAGAACTTGAAGACCTTTTCCTACTTCTGAAATAAATACAGGTTAACCCTATGCAGTTGTATCTTATGTGGTACTTTGTCCACAATTTCAGAGCACAAAATGCTCCACTTTAGTCTCCTGCTCTCTTCCTACGCTCTGTGTTCCTTCAGCAGTCAAGAATGTCCTCACCAAAAATCATCTGACAAGGTCATCATCTAGATACAAGAGAGGGCAATAAAGTGCCCTGTGCCCCAGCTGTGTGTCTGAAGAGAACTTCTTGTCTCTGACAGCAGAGCATTTTGTGTCTCACCATCTCGAGGGTCCCAAGATTCACAGACAGCACTGCTAGGCGGCAGGGAGATAAGCCCCATCCTACACATGGGAAACTGCATCCCAGAGGAGCACAGTCTCTATCCCAAAATCACACAGGGAATCAGAACTAGGGTAAACCCTTAGTATTGTCTGTGTGGTCAACTGCTCCCTCTCCCCAGCCCAAGCTAGTGGCTTAATCTGTGGGTTATTCTCCCTTTGGGCATTCCTTATGCAAACCCTCCTGTGCCAACACACACATTAAACACCCGGCATTTTAGTAGCATTTTGGATTAAGACCATTAAGACCTGCGGAAGGATCATTCATTACAAAGCTCCATTCTCAGGCGTGCTGTTTTTCTGTTTTCCCCACTGCAGATCTGCGCAGGATGACAGCTGGCTTCATGGGCATGGCTGTGGCCATCATCCTCTTCGGATGGATTATCGGGGTGCTGGGGTGCTGTTGGGATCGAGGCCTTATGCAATATGTGGCGGGGCTTCTCTTCCTCATGGGAGGTAAGGATTTTGGTGTCTGAGAAGACAAATATTGCTATCATATGTTCCCCCCTTTCTGTGTCACTAAAAACATGTTTTCAGAATTGTTTTAAGTTATCTGGACTTCATTTCATTCTGAGTTCCTTCTGCTGTATATTATGAATAGCCCAACAATGGCTGCATATTCCGTAAGTCAAACTGGGAAGGGCCTTTCAGGGTTGCTTAGACCAGACCACTATTGATACAAGTAATGCTGTCAGAATCTCCTATCCCTTCGGCTCTCTAATATTAATAAATTTAATAATAAAACTCTGAAGATGAGGCACATGCTATTTCCTCTACTGATCTATTTTGCTGTGGGAGACTTTGCTTTGATAGCTGGAATCTGTGCTCAGCGTTTTAACCTGTGTTTATGCCTGGTCAGTTGTTCCTTGTTTCAAATGCAACCTTTGGTTTAAGTTCTCTGATGCTTATGAAGGGCAATGGCATCTTCTGACCTTTCTTTCTCTAAATATAAGTTTCCTACTCTTGCAGATTTCCCTCTGTATGACCAGTTATCAATCCAGCAGCCTTTTCTGTCACCAGTTCTTGTCTGTACATGCCTCTCTCAAATATAGATGAGAAGGGTCACTCCCAAACAAGGTCTGATCAGTGCCTCATATAGTGGCGTGAAGGTTCCAATGCCCTGCTGGAAATCCTTGCCTGAAGTACTTTATAATTGTATTTGCCTTTTTCATGCTGCATCACACGAGAGACCCACAGCCACCCATCAGTTAGATAATACATCCAGTCCTTCCTCCTCTGTGATTTTCTACTGATGAGCTCCCAATTTACAGCAGAGTTTCTCTTTATTAGTCCCTAGATATATGCCCTGGCACTCTGTGCTTTTGCACTTCTTCCCATTTCAACCACAGTAGCCCTCAAGGTTACCCAATATTTTCTGTGTAACATTCCAGCCTTCCTTACTACAGATGCCATCCAACTTTCTGCCACCAGCAGGCTTCATAGCACACAATTACTTTAAACGAAGGATGTGAGAGTTAAGTCAGTGCTGGCTGAACATCTACAGCTGAATAGCATTACTTCTGTTCTCCATTCTTTTTTTCTGCTGGTGCTTTTTGCTTGTCTGGGTCCTTGCCCACTGAGCGGATCACCATTTCAATGCATTTGACCATTTGTTCACCCTTACTGCGGTGTGGAGCAGCTAAGAGTGTGAAACACAGGTAAGTATGGGTAGTCCTAGAAGAGGAGCTAAGTGCTCAGATAACAAGCATTTATGTTCTGGTGCTATTGGTGAAATAGATAGATGCTGGCTGTCTCGGTGCCCACAAACACATCAAAGTCTGCTAGTACCCTTTGCAAACACACAGTGGTCTGTATGTGGATGCCAGTAAGTGGTTTGTTGTGGGTGTTCAGCACATTATGGGCAGTGGGTCTGCCAAATTAGCTTAGTATTTCTTATGTAATTAAAATCTTAATTTGCACAGGGGCTATGTTGTTACATCATGCTCAGATATCTGTGTGATATTTAACTTACTACAGCATGGCATCTGGTTAAAGTGTTTGGAACATAGTAAATAAATACAAGCAAATTTTTTTTTAGAAACTAGTTAAGTCTTATTTAGTAATTGAAAATTAACGATAAATATGGGGAGTTTCTAGCAAAAGAAAAAAAAAGCTTCTTTTGGAAGCTGGTGAAAGCTTTCAGGTGAAACAAGACTGAGTGTAACAGCACATAATGAGATGGGTCACTCACAACTTACAAAAATAACCGTTGTTTGGTATGCTCAAACTATACGTGTTTCAGTGGAGACAGATTCAAGGTCACACAACTGGGAACAGAAGCATCAGTCAGCTTTGCAGAACACAAGGCTGCCTCTCGGAAAGCAACAGCTCTGAGAAGGTGTCTGGAATCATGGTTTCTGGGATCATCCAGCTGCCCGGGAGCATTCAGTGCAGTGCACTTGCTACATGTGCCAGTTCATCCTGTAGTTGTTTTGATGGGAACATGCAATAAGAGCGTAAGGTAGGATTATCTCTGGGGAAAGCACAACTATTTCTGGATATCCTAAACCTGTATCCTTGATAAAAAGGATGTGGAAAAGATAGAAGAGATTTGCAGAAGAGCTATAGGAATGACTGCAGGTCTGGAAAACAAGAAAAACACAGTGTGCCACAAAAGCCAATTGCTTGAAAGTGTTTAACAGAAGGTTTATAATTGACTTGAAGACAGTGTGGAAATACCTGCGCAAGGAGAAACCATCTGATAGTAGCATGCTCTTTGACTGAGTAGATAAAATAATAACAAGATCCAGCAGTTGGAAGCTGAAACTAATTGAAACGAGAGGCACCAGATTATTTTATCTGCCAAATTCTGTCAAGATGTGTGATATTTTTAATAAAGATGTGTTGGGAGGAGATCAAACGTGTTTTCTGCTCCAGCATAGGCACGTGAATCAAAGTTTCAAAGGGTTGCTATTCTCTTTGTTGCACAAGTCCGTGGCAACTGCTACCCCTTTCCTGATTTCTTTTAACAGCAAATGTGCATGAAGTAACATCTACAAAATAAAGCATTCAGTTACGAGCATACATAATTAAAGCTATCTAATCTGTTAGTCAGTAGCTATCAGTGTTTTCCTGCTGTGTCACAAGTTAGGTAGGCATTCTTTCTACAGCCAATGAATCTAGATTGTACATTTTGTTGTCCAACACTCTGTGAAGATGAAGCTGTTACTTCTGTCTTGACATAAATGCTGTCAAGATGTCACCCCATCAGTCTTCAAAATGCCTCTTAGTTCTGGTTAGTTTTCTTCTGGTTAAAAAGGGAAAAATGCCTTGGGAGGCTTCTAGTGCCCAACTACATTGCAGATAACAGGATCCTGTGTTATGTTGGTAGCTTTATAACCAGCCCAAAATCTGTCTTTCCCTTCCATTTGCAATGCTGCTTGTTTAGGCTATGTTTGTAGCATTTGTCTTGCATTACTTTGTAGATAAACAGCTCTTCTGTAACAATTTCAAGGTTAAATATTACTTGCTTAAGTTGTCTATGGGTTTTGAACAGGAAATCTCAGTGGAGCCCTGAGAAATGTGCTGTGGTAATCTTGCAAGACCAGACACGGTTTCCTGGACCTCTGGTTCTTTAATGTATTTACTGAATGGCCTTCTTGCTAGCCCATGTGGCAGTGCTTAATAAGGACTTGCTTTACCATGCTTGAAGTAATTTCTCAAGCAAATTGCTGGAATAAGTCATTTGTGAAATGCAAGGCTGTTATCTGGTATTAGCTCATCTGGAATCCAGGACATGCGAACTGCGATTTAGAGTGTATTTTACACTGTTATTCAGCATGTTTTGTAACAAGTTTAAATTATTAATAATTCATCTTTCCTTTTTAGTCCAAATGTATCTGTATCAACAGTGCACATCTCTTACAGCTTCTGAAGTTCTTTTGCATAATTTTCTGTACTTACCATAGGATTTGCACTTGGATTTCTTATCCTGAATGACAACATTCACCTGGCCACAGTTGATATATTTTTTTTTAGCCCTCATCTTGCACAAAGCCATATGGACACTGCAGGTTACATGGAGTATTTCTGACCTCATATTACACAATGATACTACCGCATAGTGCCCCGTACCCTGGACTGGAGCTTCATTTCAGTATTGCCAGTATGATTTTATCCTGCAAAAGTTTCTCTTCTGGAGTTTCTCCATTTGGAACCATGCTCTTCTAAGAGATTTGTTCATTTTACGCATCCTACTTGACGCTGTTTAATTCTATTACAGAAGTGGGTCACACTCAAATTATATCTCACTCCAAGCACATCCTCTTGCAGCTTCTTGCTTGTTCTCTACATGCAAATTATTGAAAATCTGTGCACCAGTAAAAGCTCTATGCTGGGCACATCCTCCAGTAATTTTCCAATTTTATAATAGTCACTGAAACCTTAGAGGCATCTGTAACACTGCTTTGAAATGTCATGGTCCTGTGGCAAACTTGATGCTTTCATGAATATCAAGTATTTAGGGATAGTCTAAAAGGAGTTCAGTTAGACATCTACTGAAAGAAATGCACGTATTTGGGGCATTTTATATATTCTGCTTTGACCAAAGTGTGTTTAGTTGCACTGAAACGACACCTTTGCTTTTTGAAGCCTGTGTCTGACTTCTTCATCAATTCCCATGTAGCAGTTTTCATGGTTTCGGGCTTGGAAAAGTTCTTCTGAATGCATCCAAATCCTTGTCTTTGCTTACCCCGGCAAACCCGTCACTCCATTTGGTTGGTGTCTTTCCTCCCCCAATAGCAGACAACATTGTTGGCAAGTCAAGGTCAAGTGTCTTTCTCTTCCAGCCCCAAAGAGTTGAAATGCTGTGAACTGGCCCACTGGTAACCCTATAGAGGCAAATTTCCACACCTTCAGTGCATCTCTCCTTCCAGTACTTCAAGTTATTTAAGAATATTTCCTGTATCATATTAGGCACACGGGCTATATGGCTGGCTAGTTATGGACCTTTCCTCCATCCTCCAGCACATTCACGTATAGGATCTTTTTGTTTCGGTGTCCATTTCATTTTAGCCAGCTGTTCTGCACTAGTGTGTAAGTTTCTTTATTTCTAGTTTTGAGAGCGGGGCTGATTTCATACCCAAATGTTCCAGGACCCTTTTCCTCTTCCCCAGTGCCTACCACAGGGGAAGTGGGCTGGCAGGGCAGCCCCATGGGGGCACCCTCCAGCATCTCAGAGGGGCTGCACCCTCCCCTGCTCAATCTGGTGCACCTCCCCAATGAGCTGCTGTCCCCAGTCCCAGCTGGAAATTTAAAAAAAAAAAGGCACTTCTAATATCTTTTTCCAGTACTTGCTTCAGCATAAAATTATCCCTGACCAAATTATATCCCTGGCAAGAGCTGCATCGCTTGCCTTTGTAAATGTATTAAAGAGCCACAAAGAACGACGTTTTATCAGCCTTATCAGAGCTCTGTCCTTCAGCTGCATATTCGTGTGTTTTCCTTTTGTAAGTCTGTAATTTGTATTGAGAACACATTCCAGTGAAACTGTTAGGATTTTTACTGCATGCCTAACAAGGCAGCCCTTCAGGGAAAGACTTCTGAGTTGTCTTATTTTGTTCCAAATTTACTGCAAATAAATGCAATAAATCATCTCTGCGCTTGTTTACTCTTCTGCCCGTTCCTTTTACTCCTTCATCTGCTCTGCCTGTTTTGTCCTGTGACATGCACTTTATGATCATTTCAGGGTTTTTCCCCTCTTGCTAACAGTTCCCTCAGAGAAGCATACCATTTTACCACCCTTGCAGATTTTCATTATTCTTTGCAAAGTCAAGTATGTTTCTTGCTGTAACCTTGCTTTGAGCCAATTACAAATTTTACCATTAATAATTCAGGCTCTAATTAGTCTATTTGGAAATTATTCCAGCTGCTAAATGCCCTTATTCGTGTGATGGAGCTTCACCATGCAGTGATAAAATGATCTGTAGTCTCACGCTGTATCTCATATCTCACCTTTGCCTAGTGACATCTTTGAGTGAGATGCTGGGCTTGAGGCACCACCTGGGAGCCTGCAATCCCCCTTTTTTACTGGCACCTAAAGACCTGACAGCCTTCCTGTTCTGTCCTGCTGTATAAAGCAACTCTATGGAGTTTTTCCTCTCTGATTTTCCATCTGAGCACTTTATGCTATGAAGGCCTTGCCTCCTCTGCCCCACCAGGGAAACATGAGCATCTGGGGGATTCTAGCACTGTTTGCCAGCTCCATTTCTGCTGCTTATCTGGGTTCCTTTTGACCCACCCAAGGCTTCTGCTGACAGATTGCCCTTTGCAGCAGTTCCACCTCACAAGTCTTAGGTTAGAGTTGCAACAGCTTCCAACCTTTCCTCACGGCATAGGTGAAAACTTATTCTTTGCAGTGCTGGCTTCTGTGGCAGAGATAAGCAGGCAGGGAAGATGTGTGAGAAGGAAGAAGAAATAAAGTTATGCAGGTGTGCTGGCACAATTTAATGCTGTATTTCAGGCACGCAAGAAAACAAGTTTATTAAAGAAATGAACAACTCACTTACAAAAATGCATAAGCACATTTTTCCCAGCAAGCTTTTAGATATTTTTCCAGGGAGAAACAACCTTTTCCAAATCCTCATCCTCATCTATCCTCTGAAATGTTCCCCAAATAGTCCTTCCCTCAGCGCAGGCGTAAGTCCTGCCAACAAAATGCTTGATCAGCCCTGTACCCACGCTTGGCAGTGCAGATGTGCTACACGCATCTGCACCCTTTTGCTCTCTGTGCAGTGCCCTGTCTTTAAAATCCCAGTCCTGTGCACTGTGCTTCCTCTGCCTCGCTCTACATGTGTTAGGTGATGACAACGGAGGCATCTGTGTTTTTGCAGCCATGGATTGCTACCAGCTGTTGAGTCATTTGCGTCCCAAATTTAACTCACTGTACTTTGAAAATAGCACGGAGTGGCAGAAAATAAGAGTGTTTATTCTACATAACCGTGGTCCTGCCATCTGAAAATAATCATTCCGCTGCTGAATAATTTAAGAAACAAAAATGTAACAATTTAATACAGCGAGCGTGAGGCAAAGCTCTGTGATTGACGTTTCCTAGGCAGTTACCTTCAGAGCAGCTGCCAAGAGGAGGCAGGGAGGGAGGCAAACAGAAAGAGAAATCCAGAGGTGTTCTTTGGACTCCATCTGGAGAGGCAGTGAGTCCAGCAGGGAGCCTGGGGTGTCTGTTTCCCACTGATGATCACGGTCTTCCCACGTTCTTTAGGATGAGCGCTCGTGGTGATGTGATCAACGCACAACACTGAAGACTGAAGACTTTTTTTGTGATCATAGGATGACCTGGGTGGGAAAGGACCAGGCTGCCCAGAGCCATGTTCGGCCTGGCCTTGGAATGCCTCCAGTGATGGGGCATCCACAGCCTGCTTGGGCAACCTGTGATCTGTCTTTTTTTTCTTCTTCCATACCATTTTTTTCACTGAAAGCTGTGCTTCTTCCCCCAAAGCAGTAGCTTTATAAAATTCATGTATAATCCCTTTTTTTTTCCTTCATGGAAATATAAGTGCGAATGCGTACATGTGTGAACATCTGCTTGCATGTAGAGCTTAAGCAACACCATGCAGTCTTTACTAAAACAGAGGTGTACAAAAAGTGGCTGGAGTCTGAGCAGTGAAGATTGGTGTAAATATCGTCATTGCTGAGGCGTAACAGCTTTTGCCAAATGAAAAAGTATTTATAATTCAAAAGAAGTTGGAATGCTGGAAAAAGTGAGCTGCCAATCACATTCTAATCCTGTGGAAGATGCTAAATTAATGATGACTGCAGAGAAAGTTATGAATTCAGAGAAACTCCTTTCAGAGTGGCCTATGAACTTATTTATGTGGATCAGCCTCCAGATGGAGACAAAGGCTGATTTGTATCAGGGGAGGCCATAAACTGGATGTGAACCTTTGAACCAAGCCTCAGAGAGACATGGTCAGTGTCCCTCTGCCATGCCTCCCACACCAAACCCACACTTCTGCTCCTACCTATGTTTTTGGTTAAATTGTGCATTATGTTTAAAGGGTTTAAATGCCTTGAACTGGAATGGACTTGTGTTAATGTGCACCGTTAATAGGTTTTAAATGTTTAAATGTTTTTTAGACCCGTCAAACACATTAGCAGGGCATTGAGGAAGGCAGAGGAAGAGACAGCAGAGGTCTTTGTGGACCTCTGATGAGACCCAGAGCCTGCAGGAGCCATGCGGACTTGGTGCCTGAGTGCCCCCTCAGGTAGTAATGTATCAACGCAGAGCATCTGCATACTGAGATAATACAAGTTAGTCTGTTATTAAAAATGCCCTTTTCTCCTCACTTTCAGGATCTGTCAGTCCCTCTCTTCAAGCAGCTCTCCTCTGCACAGCACGTAGTATCCCTCATGGGCAGGATAGCTAGTCATAGTCCCTGGTTCCATCGTAGGTCATGTTTCTTGGGCCTGAAGAGTTGTCCTTCTGTTGTTATGCTTTTCTTATGTATTTTGAAAGCTGGGCACTGATGGATACACATCTGTATATATATTGATATGTAGATATATGGATATATATGGATATGTGTCCAGTCCTCCTGCGTGGGTGGGACTGAGTGTGAACTTTTCACTGGTTAACTATTGGTAAGTGCCTTTTAGAAATGAATATAATTTCCCTTTTGAATGTAATTTAATGACATATTTTCAGTTCAAAAATAAACTTTTAGGAAATAATCCATGTAAACATACGCCCCTCTTGCTATGTTTTGGTAGTTTACCATGAGGTCAAGGCGGCTCGTTCACTGTTTCCAAGATAGAAAAGAGCTGTTCAGGTAACTGCATGAGAAGATGGGATAAGGTTCGTGTATCATGTATAGAAGAGTTAGGATAGCTTCCAGCAGCCCTCTATTGTGTAATGAGAACACGTCTTTATTTTATTTATTGTACCTATACTATATTACTTATTTATTTTGAAAATTGAAAAAGGAAGCTCTTGAGAAACATGAAAGATTGTCTGCTTTCACTGTATGGACTTCTCTGTATGCCACTGCATAGCTTCCACTGAAATGTTCTTTTGTATTTTCTTGTTGTAAGACTCCTCAAGGGGAATTATACACATCTTTGCATTTCCTACAACAGAAGTTCAAAAGCAGGGATATGTCCTTCTTCTCACAGAAGCTTGCTATTTTCATTAGTTGTTATATTTCATAATACCTGAGGAATTAAGCTGATTCTTTAAGTCGATATCAACAGATCTGGCAAACAGAGACCTAAGGCTTAACACCTCTATAAGAGGATGGATGTGAAGTGGGAGATAGAAATGGGTCTTGTTATGTGTTTTTTGTGCTGTGCTGCAGGGAATAGTCACTCAGAGGTGTTGAGATTTGTTGTGCTGTTGTTTCTTTTGTTTGTGGGTTTTTTTTCCTGGAAAGAATGGCATGACTAGAGAATTCATTGTCAGCTCCTTAGCATTTGATCTCTGTGGAAACATTACCATCTGATTTCAAGATCAGCCTTTGAGTACGCCGTGGTTTTTTCCTGTGGCTCATTTCTGATTCTCCTGGATGCACACTCACACCACAGGAAGGAAATAGCAGCACAAGCAATTCTGGCAACTTTGTACAGAAGTACACTGGCATTTAGGAGAAGGAGGGGAAAGGCTTAGTGATGAGGTGCAGAGATCTGATAATCCGGATCAGAAGGCAGGGCAAGCAGTGTGTGCACACCTATAAACTCATTGTTTTTTCACTCTTACTTCAAATTGTTCAGCCTCCCTGAACCTGGTGGGCAGTAAAGCGAGGAGTCAGCTCACTCGGGCTATTCAGCAAAGAGAACAATTCCCCTTCCTGTTTTCATCGTTTTGAAAGTCATCTCTGCTGACTTGTAATTTCTCACTCACCAGGACAGGAGCTACTGATAGAAGAGTCTGTACCATCTAGAGTTATGGGAACAAAAAGCCTAGGATGGTTCTTAAGGGCTTGCAATCTGGTTTGCTTCTCAGGGATGTCAGGAGGTCTTTGGGGAAGCTGACAGAAGGTGAATTAAAGCAGAAATAAAGGAGGGAAGACGGAACCGATAGGAATACAAAAGACATTCCCACCCACCCAGTCCTAGAAAACAAGTTATGTGTTGTTTTAAAATGCTGTGGTTGTTCTTTACCTCTTAATAGCATCACCACGTCTTTGATCTGCTGCTGGCTTCTGAATTCCAACAGCATAATGTTTCAAGGCCAAAGAAAAGCAATGAAAACAAAACTGGCATTTATCATGGGGTTGTTTTTTGTTTCTTTTTAAAATACCTACCGAGTTTTTCTGCATGCCTGGCATCAAAGAGGAAAGGAGAACCATGTAGGCAACAGAAGGAAGAGCAATGCTGGCAGGATATGCTGGCCAGGAAGAATTCTTTGCAGAGAGAGAGGTGAGTGAATTTGTTTATGTAGCAAATCTCATTGGCTCTTTGGTTTGTCAACTTGGAAAAACAACACTCCCCTTGGACAAATCACTGCTACGCTCACTTGGTCTAATCTGCCTGGACAGAGAAGTTCATCTGGCTGCTGGAAATTTCACAGACAAGCGGTCAGATCAGGCAGAAACTCAATGAGCAGAGCTGCCTTCTTTTCCAGCCCATGTGCACTGCCCTGGCTTTTCAGTGATAACAGAGGGGAGTCACCTGTGTGCATCTGTGTGTACTTTAGAGGCTGCAATGGGAAAGAAGATTTCAGCATCTTCCATGCCCTGGGATCCTTCAAGGAAGCACAGAGGGGGTCAGAGTAGTTTTGTTATTTGAGAACATTCATGTAAATTATCTGAGCTTCATAAGGCTGGCCTGTGCTTGGTGCTCTTGGCCGTTGCAAGATAAAATTGCATCATATTTTGATTTGGGGCTATTATATCTCAGTGGTTGTGTCCCTCAGCTGCGAAAAATAATTCCAAAGGCTTTCAAGCTGTTTAAAATTTCCTACATAAGAAAGGTTTTGCCAAGCAAAGCTTTCTGAGAGATGTTCATTTCTGACTGGAGGAAAAAAGACTGTCCTTGGAGAGAAGCAGGATGACCTGACTGCTGAAAGACCAGATGCAAAGCAGTGCATGGATTCCCTGTGCTATGGAAGATGCCCTGTGATGAAGCAAGCCCAACCCTGACCTTACAGATTTCTCTTCAGCTCTGACAAAGGCTGAGGCTGGGAAGCACCTCCCTGCCATACAGTTCAATACTAATCATCAGGCCTATCTGAGATACAGAGGATTCACATGAATTGGCTCAGACTTTAGCCTCTTTCAGCCTCAGAGCATGACAAAGCATCTCTTCCCGGGCAGTCCTGGGATGTGCATACAGCAGGGGATGCAACAAACCCACTGGCAGTTTCTACCTGTCACCAAGCGTGGTGCTTGCTAGACAAGGAATGTAATAACTTCACTAACCTTTGGTTAGGATGTTTCATTATTTTGACATTAAGAAAGCCTTTTCTCTCTCTTCTGCCACCAGTAAAATACTGTATAACATCCCACTGCTCTGAATAACATCCCACTGCTAAAGCTGGCACAGTTTTTGCTGCCTCCTTTGTTGTGGCTGCAAGTTCACAAGCCATTATGTTTGCTTAATGGCTACTTTCAAGTCACTTTATTATTGCTAGGTTGGCTCAGGTGGGTCGTAGGCATCGCCATGGCTAAAGTAATTAGAGGGTTGTTCAGCTCGGGCTTTGATCAGCTCCTCTCTTTTCCCCTAGTACATTTTATCAAAACAATGTGCTGTGAGCTACATGGTGTTGCTTTTGCCTTACATACTGGCTCAGAACTTTAGAGGGTACTTGCTCTGTCCTGGCTGTTGCTGAGTGAAGTGGCACCCAGCGTGGGCATCCACTCCTGGTGCAGTGCCGTGCGCTGTTTGGTATGAGCAAATCTGAGGGGTGTGCAGCATGCAAAGTATAGACTGACTTTTGGAGCAACATTGTTAGCTGAAGCTCAGCCTTCAACTGCTGTAATGTCTTTCCATATTCTACTTTGACTTACACAAACCTAAGGGTCATGCCCACTGAGTGTATGCAGTCCTGATGGAGAATACGTAGTCCTCTGATGCCAGAATGCATTACAGCTTGTGCAGCATCAATCCAATAGACAGAGACTGCTGCCGAACCCACTGGCAGCAGACACTCATCTCTCACATGTGGGGCACAGGTGCTGCGGGTACGTTTTGAAGCAGGAGGCCAAAGGCCAAATGCAAACAGCATTCTCACAGTGGCTATAATGCAATATCACAGCCCTTCTACAGACCCTGCATTTTACTCTAGATCTTAACATAAAATAAAAATGTATTAGGTGCCAACCAAGGTGGGTTTATGGTCTCATAAGGACACGGCACTGAATTTCCATCACCCAGTCAGTCTTTGGCTTCCATCTCAGCTTTTTTATAAGGGCAATTTCCCAGTAAGCCCCTTGCTATTCTGCAACCTACCGGTGATGCTGCAAGCTGCTTCTGCTGGAACAGTACATAATTAAGCAATAATTTATATTCTATGCATGTATGCGCAGAGCAATAAAGTGTTCTCAAGAGCTGTGTGCTGCTGAGGCGTTTAATCCGTGCACAGAAGGAGTTTACTGCAAAGCTGCTCCCTCCAAAAGGCTTTTGTCATCCCTGTGCTGGGAGGGAATTCAGTTTATTCTTTAATAATTTCATTTGATTGTGATATAATTTAAATAGCTAATGGTACACACTCCACTTTAGGATTAGACCCCATTTTATTTGTTTGTTTCATGTACCTTGAAAACAATAAAACTAGCAGGGTACGGGGAAACTGAAAATTGCGTTGTTTCACTTGTGAGATTTTTTTTTCCTTATAACCCTACAATAAAGAAGTGATGATAATTAAATAAACAGCGCTCCTTCCACAGACATTAGTAGCCAGACATTGCCACCAACAGCAGCCAAGAGAAATGGAGGAGACTCGCATATATTTGAGAATCACTTGGTTTCAGGGGCATCCAAAAATCCATACCCTTGTGTTTCCCTTTATATCGACTAGTGTTTATAAATTATAATTGACATTTCTGTCACTGCAAAAAAACAGAAGGGGAAAGGAATCCATTTTGGGTTGGGCTTTTGGGTTTTTTTGGTTTTTGTTTTTTTTTTTCTTGGATTGTTTACTTTGTACATCAGACAGCTCTGTTAGCTCATGAGGTGAATCATTTCTGCCTGCTGCTGGGAAAGGGAGAGAATGTGTGTCTCCCAGCCAGACACAGAAGAAATTATTTCTCATTAATAAGAAAAATGATTTCTGCTGCCACAGAGACAGGGGTCTCAAAGGTGGGCTTGGGGCAGGAATCATTTATGTTACTGGCTTTTTGAGTCTCACTTGACTTCACATTGGTGATGTATCCTGAAGGTGAGGAGATCTAGGAAACAGTTCCCTTCCCTTCCCTTCCCTTCATCCCTCTCTTCCCTTCCCTTCCCTTCATCCCTCTCTTCCTCCCTCCCTTCCTCCATTCTTCCCTTCCTTCCTTCCCCAGAAGATGTACTGAAGTGTACTTGCATTCTGATGATTTAAATTCTTCACCCTCCAGATAATGAAACCATAGTGACCATTGAAATGACCCAGTTTGTTACCAAGCCAAGAGAAGCAGTTACCTGAAACAGCCTCTGATGGTAGTTTAAAGATTAGGAGTGCCCTTATGATCACCATCATGGTGCAGAACACCTGCCAACTGAAGGAGTGGACATGACTATAGTCAGGTATCATCCCCAGTGCTTGGGGCAGGGGGCTTCAGATGTAGCCCCTGCTATTGGGTTCTGTTTGATGCCAAGGTCCCATGGCACAACCCATCCCCCAGGGACACAACTAGTATGGGAAGCAGTGTTTTGGCAGGCTTATTTTCATTTGCAATATGGCTAAGAAAGACACACCCTGCAAAGCCACTCAAGCTTTCTTGCTGTGGAAGCAGACCTGTGGTCTGTGGTTTAAGGACATGGGTCCTGAAATGGTTTGGGGGACACTAGTGAGAGGCAAAATTCAAACGTGTTTGGTACAGATGATTTGAACCCCCTTGTATTTATATCACTTCAGCATAGCCAATTAATTTACAAGCAGTTCTGTTCTCCCCTGAAGGTGAGGTTTGAAAATTGCAAACAGAAGCAATGCAGCTCCTCACATGACCAGGATGATCGGAAAGAAAAAGAATGATTACCAAATAAAAATAAAATTCCTTGCAGGGCCCCACAGCTCTGTTTGCTAAGATCATGCTTTCAAAACAGCTGCAGCAAAGGGCGCTTGCTCACAATCCACTCCGAATTAGGTTTTGATCAGTAATTATATTTCCTTTCCCAGCCATCACTCTACTGACCATGTCTGCCCCTGCAGTGAAGATGGCAGAAGCAATGTCCCATGAGCAGCCGCATCCAGTGGCAGGGAGCCAGAGCCCAACCTCTGCCCCGAGTGTCTCCCAAAATGGGAGAGTCAGCTGGGAGTCACGGGCTCAGCTGACAGCAGGCTGAGCTTGGCAGTGGCCACTAACCTGTGCATCCGCCATCAGGTCTTGCACAAGAGAACAGGGTGATACAGCTAACATTTGTTATTTGTCAGATTGTGGCAATGAAAGGATGGAGATTAAAGGACTTTCATGTTGTAGACGTCCATTGCAAAAAAATAAAAATAAAAAATCATATCTGCCCAACACAAATATCCAGTCTCCAGAAGTGACATTCAATACATTCTATATTCTTCCTCCATAATAAGGAAAAAGATCACCAACCATGACGCATTTAATAGCTCAGGTGCTCTGTTAGCAGAACAAGCATTGTCAAAACCAGGGAGGAAGGTATTTGTCTGATGAGGAGTCAAGATGGAGGCTTGACTGCATGTCAAACAGCGGTTTCTGTAGTGCAGACACGGCCTTACTTGGAATTTCATTCCTCACCTGCCTGTAGCATTTTGCAATGACATGTGAATTTCCTTTGTCAAAAATGCTCTTGTTGCCTTGTCTCATTCATTAGTGCTTCACTTAGGATGATAGCGCATAAATCCCGTCACAAAGAACCGAGCATGCTCTGCTCTCCCCAGCTGCTGGAGGAGATGGGCTTTATCTTCCAAGCCCAGCTCATTCACCAGCACATCCCTGGTAAGCTCTTATTACCTCCTGTCATTCACAATATAGAAGCCATTGCCACAGCCCCAGTGCCGAGCCTCAGCCCTCCAACCTTCGCGACTGCTTGGGCCAGAGTTGTGAGCAGTGATTCTGACAAAGAAAGACAAGTTTACGTTGCTGCTGCTGCCTGGGGATATGGCATGTTAGTACCTCACTGGCTGCAAGAACCCACCAGGAAACCAAAAAAGAATCTTAGGGCTGGGGATGCTCAGGAGTTGCTGCAATCCTGTTGCTGTGTCCGTAGTGCAGGCAGTGCTGTGTCAAGAGTGGAAGCCTTCCTCCTTCTGGCATCGAAGCTAGGTGTCGGACCTGCACTAGCAGAGGCTGTCCAAATGCAAACTCTGCCTCATCATTCCTTCCACCCGTGACTGTTTTGCTATGATGGCCAACACCTGTAACATCTGGAAAGATGATCTTTTTTGTTATGGTTGCCAGTTCATGAGGAAAAGGCACTGAGCAGTCATGAGGTTGTAACAGTAGCCAGTTTTCACCAGTAACCCCCCTGGTGAGAAGCCAGATTAACTGCAAGTGAGAACTTCCTTGGTTGGCTGAACACAAACAACACATAGGATTCGTATAATGTTTGTAAGGATTACTCTAGGTGATATAAAATGGCAGTTTAATGTCTGCAATGAATAGTGTGAGAGGCTGATAAACCTGTGGCCATAGTGCTGTACAAAGCATCCTGTGGAAGCACAAGGGTTGAATGGCTGAGAGCCACATTATGCATCCTCTGACACTGTGTGTGATGGTCACTATTTATTATCATGGGATTGGCACTTTCTTCAGTGCAGGGGCAGGATAGGAGCAGCCTTTTTTAAAGAGAAGAAATCACATGTTTATGATCAGCTTTGTTCTCTGTTACTTGTTCCATTTTGTTGTTCATTTGTTATGGGGCAGAATACCCCCAGCAAGGTGGAGTGCCAATAGGCTGGGGCACTGAACAAACGTAATGGGTACAAAACACTCCTTGTACTGAAGAACTTGTAATCAAAATAGCCAAAGCATGAAAGCACAGGGAGCGTTTGAAAACTGAAGTTATTTTCTTCCCTTTTGTACTTTCCAAATGCAGTTTCAGTCTGGCCGCACAGATTTTCCCACCCACCTCTCTTAACAATCTTATATTTCAAGAGAACTGAAATTATCATGTTCTCACTAGAAAAGAGAGGCCTTTCATGTCATTTTCTAACTCTTTGAAACAAGCCGTGGAGCTGGGTTTCAAGCATAGCAGCTCTGAGGGATCCTTTTTCTCCACAATGTACTAGTCATGTTGATGTGTCACACAAGGACAGCCGTGTTCTTGGCAGACAGCTTCATGTTCCAGGATAACCTAAGTGACATGGTAAAGAACAAAAAGAGTTTTACCCTGATCAAACAACATGGTTTTTGAGTACAGGATTCTGGGAGAGAGACCCATTCCTCCTACTCTGTGCTTTGAAGTAGTGCAGGACATCTCTGAAAACAACAGCAAAGCTGGGGCATATACAGTGCTCTTGCAAAAGTCCACAGTGCTTATTGCAGACTAATTGGGTGCTGGGCTGGGATAAGAAGGCAGCCTTTGTAACAGCATAGTATCCACCACAGCAGCTCTCTGGTACAGATTGGTGCTCTGAGGTATTATTGTAATGTGAGAACTTACGAGCAGTACTCTCTGGACCATCTGGCAGCCATATATATCATCAGGAGAGGAACCCAGAGTTCCAGGATTCCCTGTGATGGAGGCTGTGGTCAGAGGGGGTAACAGAGTGACGTGACAGTGGGCTCACAGCTCATCCAGGATGGAGTTTTGCATGGACATTCTAAAGTTTTAGGATGTGCCTGCTAAATCAGAGAGATGGGTATGGTGGGGAGTCCAAACATTTTTGGTGGTATATGTGTTCCTACAAATGTGCTCAGTTCTGAGCCTAATTCCAGAGGAATTCAACTCATAAGCTGATCTGTGTCTTCAATGGATATCAATTTCTTCAGCGTAACTGCAACTAAAAAGAGTGAAGCAGCAGAGGCACAAAAGGAGAGTTGCAGGAGCAGAGGAAGGAGAGGACAGAAGAAGACCAAGGTACCAGAAGTAAAGAGAATGAGGCAAGCTGTGAATGCTTTTGGCATTTTGCTACCTTATGGACAGGAACAGTAGATCCCTCAGCAGCTCTGCTACTTAACAGAGGTCTGACACAGGACGTACTTTGCAGGTAGCACACACAGCATGCCACAGGGCTGTGCACGAGCAGCAGGCCAATCATGTGAGTAGCTCTATCACGTGTACTGCACATCACCTTTTGAGTCAGTCTCTTGCGGACAATTCAGAGAGAACTGTACAGGGAGGAATTAGAGAGGAAAAATAAACTACCAACTTTGTGTAGACAGTGGGTGTTATCTCTTGAGATGGGCGCACAGAGACTGCAGCTATCCATTATTTGGTGTGTGGGTGGCAACAGTGACATTTCAGGAGCTCAGAGTTTAGCTGTGATGAAGCTGGAGGCCAAAAAGATCACAGTTAGACTCATCTGGGTGGGCTAAGGCTCAGCCTCATATGATGTGTGTGGCTTTCCAAAAGGAGGCTGTCCTTGCAGTGCTCTCAGGAAGAAGTGAAATACTGCCGCGGGGATGGAAAACAAGAACAGGATATGCTGAAGAGTTCCCCAGTACTGCAGAAGGCATCTGGAAAGGGACCGAAGTCATGCAGAGGATAGAATCCAAATTTTGTGAGGGATTTTAAGATTTTTAAAGTGACATTTCAAAAGGGCAAACATAGTGGAGCATTTTAGATTTTGATGTAAGAAGAAATGGAAAAAAAAAACCTGCCCAGGGCATTTCTAATGTATGTTTCAACGTAGCCAAAATGTCAAGTATTTTGTAATATTTTCTTCTATAAAATTCATAATTGAAAAACTGAATTTAAACAAGAACTCCATCTTTTTCCTCTAAAGAGTACCGAAACGTGACTATTCACTCCTTATTTGTCCAAAGCAAAATTCCCACAAAATCAGTGGTTTCATGGAGCGTTCTGGTTTACAAGGGAGTGCTCGTAATGACAAAACCGTTCCAGCTGAAGTTTCTCCATACGACTCCATTCAGCATCAGATCAATATTCGAGGCTCTGGTGGCACTCAGTTCATTTCCCATGGCTAGACTAACCTACTTTCTATACAAACTTCTTTCCTTAGGCATATCCTTACTGACTGCAACAACTCTTGGCAGCTAGGAAAGTGATATGTCTCTTACTCTTCTAACTTTTCTGTATTTTTCTCCTCTCTCCTTCTCCCCTTCCCACTCTCCTCCAGGAACCTTCTGCATCATTTCACTGTGCACGTGTGTGGCTGGAATCAACTTCGAGCTCTCCCGCTACCCCCGCTACCTGTATGGACTTCCCGACGACATCAGCCATGGCTATGGCTGGTCCATGTTCTGTGCATGGGGGGGCCTGGGCCTCACTCTTATCTCTGGCTTCTTCTGCACTCTGGCCCCTTCTGTCCAACCTGTCCCCAGGACCAACTGCCCCAAATCTAGACCTGAGAATGGGACAGTGTGCTAAAAAAACAGCCAACAACAAATACACACACACACACAGGTGTATATATATATATATATATGTCTATGTATACCTATACATGCATATATATGTATATATAATTAAATATATATATAATCTCAAATTAATGCCAGTGCCAAGGTAGAGCTGAGTCCAACATGGCACTCACATCTCCACTGGACTCTGTGTTGCTTCGTTCTTTCTCACCAAGATGGGAATGCTTTTCTCTCACATGGCTCTTCCATCCAACTCTTAACTCCAGCGCCATATCTTAGAGGTTGAATTAACATGCTGTCACACCTACCAGCTGCCACCTGGCGAGAGAGAGAGGGGTCCGGGTGGGGACATGGAATCAGTCTGTACAGGACACGGAGGGCTGGGGATCAGGGGCAAAAAGCCCATCCATTGCAGTTAGAAAGGAAAATGCAAACAGCAAGCAAATAAACAAACCAAGCAATTGAGCCACCTCTACGATGTACCTCCTCAAGGCCATTATCAGAAACCCACACACTTTCTTTTCATTCTGGAAACACAATGAAAAAGGTCTGCCCTATCATTGTTTATTTCTTATTATTTTCTCTCTCTCTCTCTATGTATGTATATATAGTTTGGGAGTTTCTTCTTTTCTTTTCTTTTCTTTTCTTTTCTTTTCTTTTCTTTTCTTTTCTTTTCTTTTCTTTTCTTTTCTTTTCTTTTCTTTTCTTTTCTTTTCTTTTCTTTTCTTTTCTTTTCTTTTCTTTTCTTTTTTCTCTTCTCTTCTCTTCTCTTCTCTTCTCTTCTCTTCTCTTCTCTTCTCTTCTCTTCTCTTCTCTTCTCTTCTCTTCTCTTCTCTTCTCTTCTCTTCTCTTCTCTTCTCTTCTCTTCTCTTCTCTTTCCTTTTCCTTTTCCTTTTCCTTTTCCTTTTCCTTTTCCTTTTCCTTTTCCTTTTCCTTTTCCTTTTCCTTTTCCTTTTCCTTTTCCTTCCTAAAATGCAGAAAACAAAAAGGACAGAAGATGTGGGGAAAAGCAAAAAAAGCATTTTCTCTTTCCTGCCAAACTTTAGAAAGAAGCAAACAGACAAAAACAATTTAAAACAAGAATCTTATGAAATAAAAACAGAAAACACAACAACAACAGCAACAACAAAAACCAACATGAGGATGTCTCAGCAGACTCTCCAACAGTACAGTTTTAATCTTCCAGCTGCCTTACATCCAGGCTTACAACTGAGGCTGAACTGCTATTGCAAATGCAGTAGAAGGCCTTCTGAAAATGCTGTGATACTTATGTGTATAACATTTTCTTCCCTCTTCTTCTTCTTCTTTTTTTTTTTTTTTTTTATTTTTAAGAAAAAGAAAAATGTAAAACATTGCAATGTGATTGTCCACGACACCATCCATGCTGTGTTTGTGGCCCAAGACTGAGGCAACTGCAGAAGCGTGAAGAAAGCCGTCAGGTCTGAGACAGCGCGTCTCTTCTGGTGGATTTCTGGATGGTTTTGGTTTTCATGGAGCTTCCGAGAGTTCAGAATGGTGGATCCAAGGGAAGACTGACCAGGGAGAAGGGAGGTGGGGGGAGCCCTGGCAGTTGTTCCTCCTGAGTATTTACCGGATTGGGATTTCATTGAGTTTTCGGATGTTTGAGAAAACTGGGCAAAAGCCATTACTGAGGAGAAAAAGGGAGAAAATGTTTATAAGAGAGAAGTAAGAGAAGCCTCTTGTTGTGTTCATGTATGCCAAATAAGAACTTCACACATCTTGTCTTTGGAACCTGCCCCAGTTCACTGGACATCTCCACTCTCCATCTGGGAGAACTGTGTACAGATGGAAAAGAAAAGGTCAGATGCAAAGAATGGAGATCCATTTCCCATGAGCTCAAGCGTTGTATGATATAATTGTGAATCTTCAAATGGGATTCTCTCTCTCTTTTGGTCTTTCTCTTTTTCCTGCTACTCCTTTCCCAGTAACCCCCTTCTCCCCTCACTCCTTTCTCCCCGTTGTTCAGGTCATAGATCCCAGAAGAGCTAACAGAACAGCCAGGCTTGCAGATGGGGATGTATACCTTTGGAGGAAGCAGAGCATTTTGGCTGTGAAGACAGCAGCTGCTCGCAGGGGAACAGTGGCTGAAGGGAAGGTGAGGTGAAAGGCCAAGGCTGTAACAAAAGGGAGCTGGAAGAGACAACTGACAAATGGCCCTGTTCAGGAAGTGATGGCATGACTGATAAATGAGCAGGCAAAGGGAGATAGGGCAGAGCAAAAAAGTCCCCCACAAAACAAGCCAATCCAACGTGCTCTTAATTCAGGGATAGTTACATCAGTCTTTTATTACACCCGATATCTGCATGCCATCAGTTCTCATTTGATGATAAAAATCATCTAATTGCGCCTGACCTGGGGCTCACAGCTCAAGAAAATTTGGAGCTGTTGGAGCAAGTCCAGAGGAGGGCTACAAAGATGATCAGAGGAATGGAGCACCTCTCCTATGAAGACAGACTGAGGGAATTGGACTTGTTTCACTTGGAGAAGAGAAGGCTCCGGGAAGACCTCATTGCGGCTCCTGAAGGGAGCTTTTAAAGAGGAGGAGGACTGACTTTTTACACAGTCTGATAGTGATAGGACGGGGGGAGTGGCTTTATAATAAAGAGGGGAGATTTAGGGTAAATGTTAGGGGGAAATTCTTTACTCAGAGGGTGGTGAGGTGCTGAAACAGGCTGCCCAGAGAGGTTGTGGATGAAGCATTCAAGGCCAGTTTGGACAGGGGCTCTGGGTGACAACCCTGCCCATGGCAGAGGGTTGGAACTGGATGGGATTTAAGATCCCTTCCAACCTAAGCCATTCTGTGATTCTATGATCTCCTGAATCTACGAAATCTTACAAGGATAAGGAGGCAATCTGCTGAAATGATGCCTGCACAGAAATAAAGACATTAACTCCAGATCATGCTATTTACACAGCTGTCAGGAAACAGCATTTTGACTTGTTAAAAAATAAATAAATCCAACCAAGAAATAATTCTTATGCAGTGCAATTGCATAGCCAGCCATTCCCCTTCCAGATGTGCTTTCCCTCCCTGTTACACCTTGTGTGATGATGTTCCTTTTTGTTAACAGCGTCCAAAGAAATAAAGTTTCTGAAGGCTATTTTGGAGTTAGGGTAGATCTGGTTTTCTTTCACTCCTGCTCAGCTACTTAGCATTAATGTTCTTTGGTTTACAAATTCCCTAAACATGCCAATGTCAGCTGCCAAGTCAATGTGTTGCCACTGAAATGCCATCCCCGGCAAGTGAAGTTTTTGTCATTTTGTTCTCCATTAGATCTGACTGGAGAAAGTAAGTATTTATTGATTCATGTTGAAAATGGAAACCTTTTGAAGAAACTTGCTTTTAAAGTAGATTGGATTTTTTTTTGTTTGTTTTTCTCTGGCAGTGTTTTCAAACAGAGTGTTCTGAAAAGCTCTGAAACTGTTTGAACTTGCAAATGCTCACTAGATGAGGAGGCTGATGAGTTACCATTGGACAGAAGGGAATTAAAAATAAAAACAGTTCTTGGAAAGCTAAATTGAAACTGAAAGCGTGAAACCAATAACTGAAAACTAAAAGAGACCTTTAAAAATGTGAAAAATTGCAAGCTACAAGAGATTCTGAGAAAAAGCGACTGCTCATAAAGGTGTTAATGCTTTACGAAACTGGTACTTGTTTCATTAAAACATCTTTGAACACAAACTTCATTCTTCCTCTGCAGTTCTGAGCTTGATAGGGAAACTCTTCCATGTGAATAGAGGTATCTGGAGTAACCTCACCAGACCAAAAAGCAGAGGGGTTTCTAGCTGGCGTTCGCCATGGGTCGTGTGGCATGGGAAGCAGTGCGACAGCTCCTGTTGTGGTATACAGCCTTGTGCGAGCCGTGACAATTCACAAAGTGTATTTGTTTCAGATGGAGTTTGGAAGGAGCTATAGCAGTAAGACTGAAAGAAACTGAAGTAATTCTGCTGTTTCGTGGACTCTCGAGTCTTCTCTCTGCAGCTGGCACAAAAATAGTTCTTCCCTGATGAAGTACTCTCTGAAGGTGTTGGTTGGTTTGCAAGCTGTGTATGAGCTGAGTGCAGCCCTGTGTTTGGTGACTGGGAGAGAGTTATGCTTATTTTTCTTTATAGCAGAGAAGCGTTAACTCTGGATCTTTAAGCCCAGTTTGTGATTTTCCACTCATTTGAACACAGCCTCTCAGGTCTGTGTGAGTATGAAGTGTGTTAAAAGTGTGGGTGTAAGTGCCTGAAGCAGCAGGTGAATACAGAGCTTTAATGTCAGGATGGATTCCTAAAGGGACCACCTGTCCAGGCAGCAGCTTCGGTGCACTGAAACAGGGTTAAAACCCCTTGGGATGTTTTGAATTTCTCTCTGTGCTTCTCACAGCCTCAGGAGGAGCCCCAAAGGGCTGTGAGCAGTGTGAAGTTGGCCAAGAGCCTTACATGTTGGCTTGCACCCATCTATAGAGCAGGGCAGACCCAAAATACATCCAGAGCCACATCTGTGGTGGTTAGCGACTATGTACATCCATAGCCAAAGCACACTCCCATCTAGTCTGAGCTTCTGCATTTTTGGGAGGCTTTGAAATATCTTTCAGACCTGAGATTCAAGCTCTTTGACTAGTGTCTGGTTCACTAGTACAGCAGTAGTCAGAAACCTGTCAGATGTGCTCCTCATGCTAAGGGTCTTGGCACTGTCTCTCAGTCTGCTCCAGGGAAGTAATCAAGTATATACTTTACTTCAAACATGTGACTGATTCCATTGCCTTTGGTAGACTATTCACATGCTTGCAAGTTAAGAATGTGCTTTTCTGGGTGATGCTTAGCTTCCTTCAGACTCTAGCCCCTGTTCTTCTTTTCCTATCCTGTCCTTGTAGATAATGTGACACCCTCGTCCTAGCCTGATGCAGGTGCTTGTGTTTCCTCCCTTTTACAGGAAGCTGTTCCCAGGGAAGTGGGGTGAATTGCCCCAGTGCTCTGTGGTGTGTAGGCTGAGGCTTTTTTTACAGTGAGCCTCCAGTTCTTGTACAGTGAGGTTGTTCCGTGATGGCAATGAGTTAGTTGCCATGGCTTCTACTTTTATCCCTGCCAGGGCACAGTGTGGGAGCCCTACATAGGGGATATATTGCAGGAATCTATGTGCTGTGTATCCTATGGACTCTTAGGACACCATCTTCAACCTAAAGCTGTTTGCTTGTTAAAACTCCTGACTCATAGTGGCCACCTGTATATATCATCTCTCCTTTCTCCCTCTCTGCAAACACAGATCTTCCCTGACCTAAATAGTACAGTCCCTCAAGTCATATTTCTAGTTGGGTTTTTATGTCTTTCATTCTACCCCAGGGACCATCACAAGTGGATCAGAAGCCACCAGTGACCAGGGCAGTTTCTTTGAAATATTGCTTTTAAAAAACTAGCACTACTTTAGAAAATGTTATTTCAGCTACATTCAGAAATGAAAAGAAGGAAAAAGAAACCCAAAATAATTTTAAAAAATAACCCTCAGAGTGCAGTCCTCTAACCCAGAGGATCCTGTCCTGTCCTCCCAGGAGAGAGCCATGAGAGTGCAGGTATTCTGCTTTCCTGTAGACACAAGTCACTTGGGAGCACTTTTAGCCATGGCCTGCTGGCTGTGCACTTCATCAGACGATGAGCAAAATAGCATTGGGAAGGGAGAGGATTGCTATGCAGAGGATATCTCAGATTTCCAAGTGTTCCTGGAAGACTGTGTCTCCATGGCTGTCCATTTACTCACCATGCAGCACCTCCAAACCAGGCTCATCCCTGGAGCCCCACTGATAAGCAGAGCTCAGAAGAAAATCACTGTAATCTGTCCTTAATTCTTGAGTGCCAAGCTAACTCCCAGGAGCAAAATGGAGTGAAATAATATGTTACCAAGTATAGCTTAAATAAAGACGTATATTATTCGAGCTCTTTCTTCTTTCTGTCTCTACATAGGCCTAGAAGGGCTATAGGGCTGCTTGGGTGCATTCACACAAATCATCCCTGTGTATCAGCACTGCATTTCCTTGCCCCCAGGGTCTTGCACCCTTTCACAGTGCTTCCTGTTGCACTCATCCAGTCAGCAAGGAGAGGTTCAAGGTGAAAAACCAAGACATTTCTGAATGATTGCCAGGCACCACTGAGAGACAAGGAGTAAAAAGCCTGCGTGAAGCACATTAAGCATGTAAAGGTTAGTGATGGGTGAATATCCAAGGCCAGGAGCTGAGTTTCAAATAGCCCAACTCCAGACTCCCCATAAGATCTTGATTCTGCCAGTCTGAGCTGAAAAGCCCATAAAGACAGGGCTTAGCTCAACACTCAGCACCCCAGTTTTCAGTAACAGCCAGCAGTATAATGCATATGCTCCACATTGCATACATTGAAGTCCACAGAAAGCTTCACCTTGGCTCCAGTGAGTTTTGGATCAGGTGCTTCAAAAAATATTTCAGTGCTGTCGTGTTAGAGGCTGAAAATGAAATGCATGCTTATATACTCATTTATCTAACAATTGGCTTTATAAATAAATCAGTGATTATCCCTTTTCCCCTGATTTATGTTTCCCATTCTGTCTTCCTCCCCAAATCACTAGAACCCCAATCCTGTTGCTTTCTTCAGAGCCATAGCTAGAGATTGCAGTGCTTTTTAAAACAAAGGACCAACTGCTGGTGCCAGTGGACTCTTAACAGGCTTGCTGTTGACATTGGTGGGCCAACTGGAGCTTGACAGAATGCTGCTAGTTTAAGTGTAGTATGCCATGCACATGTGTAGGATTTTACTTGCAGAAATAAACCTGGACAACTGCCACAATATAGGCCACAAGAGAGAAATGAAATGCTGTTCACCTTTAGTAAAGCACTCCAGAGTCACAGATCAATTGTCCTTTCTTGCTGAGGAGAGACTGAGAATGAAAATAACTGAGGCTTAGATAGGTTATCCTCAGGGAGAGGTGGGGAGTGAAAAAAAAAGGAAACCAAGGAGCAGTCGCTTTAGGTCAGACTTGATGGGCATTGGTTAAATTATGTGAGGACAATCCAATGACTCCCACAGCATCAGGAGGCTGGGCTGTCAATCCCTGCCCAGACAATACTTCTGTGTCTTTCTTTTACTGATTAACTCTCCTGCACAGTGGCAGGAAACAGCCCCAAATGTTTCTAGATTAGGGTGTATATATGTGGACACCCTCAATCCACTCCTTCCTTAGCCACACACAGACCATCATACCCCAGTTCATGTGGGTAAACTGGAAATAAGTGTATTATGTGCAGAGGAAGTACGTAGCAAAATGCAACGCAGTGGTTTGTTTTCTGTTCTTTCGTACTTAGCTCAGGAGTTGCAGTGCCATTCAGGTGTCATCTCCGTCTGTGTTAGGTTGTGTATGCAGATCACACATAAAGTCTCTGCTGAAGAGAAGTGAAGAGGCACAACAGAGCTGGTGTGAATTGGATACTTGCCACTAGAAAGTATTTGAATACTTAGAGAAAAGATGCCAGTGTTGTTCTAATTCCAGAGGTGTAGGGAAAGGAAGCAGCTGAGACTCAAATATATGCTTCTTACTGCCTTCTCTGCACTTAGGCAGGATATACCCAGCAGAATGGGGGACAGGCAGCAGCTCAGAGCAGTAACATCCTGAAACACCACTGCAAGACTCCAGAGCTGACTATTGGTGCTCTTAACTATGGGATTTCTGCAGACCTACTTCTGCATCCAGCCAGTCTTGAGCTGGCCATTCTACCTCAGAAAACATCTGTGCCCACAAACCCTCAGTAATTTCTAATGCTACAGACCCCAGCAGTAACCACTGTGTGTGGTACAAATGGGATGTTCTTACTGAGCGAGCAAGGCTAAAGGAAAACAAAACTGAAATCCCATCAGGAGAGCCTTGGTGTTCACTAATTGCTTCTTGCAACCTGCATTTACAAGATGTTTCTGTAAAACACATTGTCAGTTTTCATATTTGTCACGAGAGAAAAAATGGCACCACATCACCTCCAACTCAGAAAAGTTTACAGTCCCTTTATGTAGAAATACTGCTATATGAGGGGCAGTGCCCTACAGCCTGAGTCTTATTTCTGTCCTCTGCTGAGAGCTATGGTTGGCTGCTGGCATCGCCACGGCTGCGCATTAATGGGGCTCAGCACTGCAGGGAGCTTCACATCCCTGTGGCTCTGTGCCTGTGGTGGCGTGGCATGGAAATAGTGCTGCAAAAGCAATTGCTTTCAATTGGCCTTGTTATTTTGCCAACTAGTCAGAACTTCCCAAACAGCAACAGTGATTCTGATAGAGTCAAGTCTTCAAAAAGCAATGTGACCTGCAGGTTTAGCTCCAGTTTCAGGGGTATGTAGACACCAAGGGCTCAGTCTCCTGGGACCAATTGCACAGAAGAAGCACAGCTTCCAGTCCCTGTTCAGACAACGAATAGGAGTAAAACACTGAATGTTTTTGGTGCCCACATCATTTTTAAGAACTACACACGCTCCTAATTTGCTTAAGCTGCTGTGAAGTTGTGTCTGAAGAATAGTTTTCATCTGGCTGTAGAACATAAGGCTACATTTTTATGAAGGGTTTTCCTTTAACAATATAGATCATAAGAAAAGAAAAAATTCAGGTAATCATAACAACAAAAACAAAGTGCAGCCTCAGACTATTCAGCAAGGAGGTACTGAATTATTTATAACTCCTGGGCACCAATAACAATCACAGACATCTCATTTAAAGTGTTACTATTTTTACTTGGCAATTTCCATCGGTTAATATGTTTATGTTCATGTATTTGTGTTTGATCTTCTGCAGGACAAAATTCCCCCTACTTACACACACACACACACAAAAAAAGCATATTTGGAGACTATTGGAGATACTCTTCCACAGTAACTTAAATTGCTCTAAAGCATTTTGAGATCTACTGTGGCAGAGGTTACAACTTCCAGAGCTGTACACTATACCTAAAACAGTCTTGAACTTTCAGTTTCTTTTGAAGTGAAATCCCCTTTGATTAGAGGTCAGTAGGATCAATGGGAAGTTTGCTTCATTAAAACTGTGAAATGGAGTCCTCTTTAGACACCTCCCATTCAGTCATTGTCATTGGAGGTGTGAAGGAAAAGGGTAGACATGGCGCTGAGGGACGTGGTCAGTGGGCATGGTGAGGATGGGCCAATGGTTGGACTGGGTGATCTTAGTGGTCTTTTCCAACCTTAATGGTTCTATGATTCCATTTATGTGTTTATGTGGTAGGGGAACTTCAGCAAGACTGTATCTACATGTCAGCCCACTTCAGGAGCTTTTGCATGGATATGGTGACAGCCACCACTAAGTCGCTTCAGATTTATACCAATTTTTATTTGGTAAAAATAACCTACCATTATACTTGTGTGTGGCTGGAACGATGCAGTGGTAAATGTAGCCCATAGGCTGATACACATATACATGTATATATGTATATATATGTATATATATTTGTAAATTTATGAAAAATGTCCATAGAGTCATGATTGCCTGAAATAAGCTGAGGCTGATGTACAGAATGTCAGGCAAAGGATTGTTTCTTTTCCACAATCCCCGCGTATCTCAGATCTAAATTAAAGCAAATTAAACAATATTATTTCCCAGGAAAATCCCTGATTCTGCTGTTGCACACCAGTCAGCAGCGCACACACCCACACCCGTACATGCAGTAGCGGGGCTGGATCTCAAGGGCTTCTCTAAGGAAGAGAAATGGACTGGAAAAGCGATGATAGAATTTCAGTTCCACCTTAGCTCTCTAAATAGCCGCACTTATCCTTTACCAAGAAGCCCCTGTATAGGCGCTTTTCTGCACTAAGTGTATGTCTGTGAGGGGTTTCTCTGTGTGTGAAGTCAAGCTACACAGTTACACCAAGGCCTGGATTTTCTGATCTGAATTCATCCTCATTAACCTTGGCACTTCACTGAGCTGCTGTCATTAACAGGCTCATCTGCCTTGGTTTCATGTATAGTTAATGAAGGGAGACATTGGCTTCTCAGTGGTGACTCAGTAAAGCTGAGCTCTAACTCAGCTTTAGGAACTCCTTCTCCCTCCACAGAGTGACCACTCACCTGTCTTGAATGGTTCTGAGATCCTAAAAGATCTCAGATCCCAGTGGGAAGACTCAGGCGCCTTGTGCAAAAGAGTATCAGTGCGGAGATCTGCTGTGGCCCCGTACCCACCACACAGCATGTAGGTGTTAAACATGGAAGAGTGTTGGAGCAAAACAAGAGGTTCATAGCAGTCTTCCCCTCCCCAGATTGCAACACAACTGCAAAGCATAGGGATTGCCCCAGTTGCTGCAAAGCCGTATTTGAGGTGGGTTCTTTATGGCTGACTCCAGTCACTGATGACTGGATGGTGCCAGTGCTGAATGTCAGAGATCTTTGGTCTAAACTCTTCACCATTCTCTGTCAGTCTTGAGCATTACTGAAGCAGTCCAGTGAGTGAATTGACATTCTAAAAGCTTAAATTGCTCAACTGTTCTGAGGTTACTCATCTCCATGCTGGCCTGGAAAATGTCATCTTGCTGCTAGTAAGAATCAACAAATTCTGCTCCAAGGTACAGTTTGGGTAATTTCCTATTTGGGTTTTATTCAATGTTAATAAATGCTTTACAGACAGCTTACATGGAGATTAAAGAGATTGCAATTTCATCCCTTATTGTTGGGATTATCGTTGTCCTCAGAAAAACTGAGCCAGGGACTCAACAAGAGAATGAACTGTGACTGTGCTATTGAGAAAGCTGCTCTGGCAAGGCTGAACACATGTCTCCATCTCATGGTGAGAGTCTCTCAAAGCTGAAATCAGGTATTGAGACCAAACTGGTTTGGGAGGACTGGCAAATTAATCAAATATAAGAACTCTGAAGCACTTACTTATATATTCCCATATTTTACCTGACTGAAGCAAACACAGACCAAGGAGTGGAGGAATTAAACCAATTCCTGAAAACTCCAGGGCTAAGTGAACTTTGGCTGCGGTGGCAACAGATGTTCGCTACTATTTATTTCCACAGCTAGATTTAAGTCAGGGACTTGTCAGTGCTTTCCCATCACTCAGAACAACTTCATTTTTAATAATGTTCAGGTTATGGCAAGAAGGACTTCAGGTGGCCTGTAGGAACCTATACAGTAAATATTTAATACTGTGCGTCTATATTTAGGGAAAGACTAGCAAGAAAATGGAAGAGAAAAGCAAGATCAAGGAATCAGTTGTTATCCAGCACAGTACCTTCTTGTCCAGTCTGTACTGTTTCATTCTGATGTTCCTCTCCTGTTACCCTTTCCCCTTTTTTAAGGTCTCAGATGTGTATATCTCTCTCCCTTTTCCTCTCTCTGTGTGAGAATATAGAGATGCTTCCTGTAAAGATGTTTATCTCTAAATCCCATTCCGAACTGACTCTTGCATATGTGACTGTTCTGTTATTTGAGATGTCTGTGAAAAAGAAATAAAGGCTATAAGAGTGAACTCTGGAAATGAGGAGGAGCTTGGAAATAAATCATACTTAAGGATTCGGCATCATTTGCTGCACGACTTTTGAGTATGGTCCTCAAATTTCTTCTTTGTCCTCTCCCATTCCCTCTCTGTGAGTAGGATGGGGACTGTCCTGGAACATGGGACCCAGCTGCTGCTGTGGATGTAAATGTTTCTCACTGTGTCCCACAATGGTTTTGCAGACTGCTCAGAGGTTTACTAACAAGGGCAACCTCTTGCTAAAAGGTGATAAAGTCTCTGTGCAACGTTATGTGGGAGGGAGGCTCTGTGGGGTGATCCTGTCCCACTTCTTCACAACAGCCGTGTGTATTCAGACATGAGCACTATCCTCCCTGCTGCATTCTCCACACCACATTTGAATTATCTTCCTGGAGAATGTTCCACTTTCTCTTAAAAAAGCCATCTCACCTCCTGTGAAAGCCATAATTGATCCTGTGACTCCGCAGCAGGGCATGAGTGTACAGCATCCTATGGGACAGCAGCCAGGCCTTGGCAGCAAACTGACCCCAGAGGCAGGTGGGAGAATGGGTGCGGCATTGTATGGCCATCTCACTTGGGGAAGGCTGACATGTCACCTTGTGGGTGCCCACCATGTCCCTCATGGATCACACGGCCCTTTTAGGCCTGTTGGATCTGACTTGTCCCATTCTCACCCTTGTGGCATCACGCGATGCTACGGTGAATACATACAGCCATGGAGGCAGCGGTCAGTGAGAAACCAGACTCATTGTATCCCTTATCCACAGCTGGTGCACCTCATGCAGACATGTGGAATTTCTTCTGCCACAAGTAATACTTGCCCTAGTCATGGTTTACCTCACTAGGCAAACATTTTTGGAGGGTTCCTCTTCCATCACACCCTTGTCAGTTCTGTGTCCCTTAAGGAAAAGCATCTTTTTGCTGAAAGGAAATGAAACAACTCCCATAACATCTCCATCATTCAGTGATGACAAAAGTTGCAGTCACCACTTTCTCTGACAGTTTAGGAGGCTTAGCATAGTTATTCACTTAAATGCCTCCCACTTCTCTAGGGTATTCCCAAGTACAATGATACAACTGGTACAAGGCATTTGTCATGCAAATGCATCTTGGCCAGATGTTTATGTTTCTTCTAAGTGCAGCACACACATATCAAAGCTAGATTAGAAAAGGCTAGGTCTTTTCTAATGCCACACAACTCAGGCATATTCAGACAGTTGCATCTCTATGTTTCATCTTCCTAGCATGTTTTCTCTTCAAAACGTTCTGTAAATGTGAGTCACATCAGACCTGACAGGAGAAGGTAAGTATTAGAGCCATTTTAGAAACAGGAAACAAAAAGCCTGGAAAGAGATGTGATGTTTAGCAGTTTGGTGCCCCTCAAAACTTCCTCTAGCTGCAACTTTCCAATACCCAGATTGCAGCTGGTTTGTCCAAATCTGCAGTGTCTGTAAAGGTGAAAGCCAGGATGAGGACACTCAGGATCCTGCCTTCATCAGAAAGCTGCTAATAAGCTTTGATCCCACAAAGCATGTCAGCACTTGCCTAATTTCAAGCATGAATGTCCCATTAACGATGTTATCGCCATGTTTAAAGCTAGGCACACGCCTAATTGCTTTGACAGACTGGGAATTATATTAAAATATACTCAACTTTAGGGTATTTTGAAAATCCAGAAATGTGCTCGTTCCTGATTATGCTTCAGGCATTGTCAAGGACATTTGAAGTATGAATGAAGTAGCTCGGCCAAGAGGAGCATTTTTTAGCCAATAAAGGAAGAGTTTAATGAGTTTGGGATGTTAACATCCAGTTGTCAGGAGTAATGGAGGGTGGGATGTACTGCAAGGGTTTTGCTTCTGCACTGCTGCAAGAAGCAAAGTGGCTCCTGTAGCCATTGGTGCTAACAAAAAATAACAGTGAATGACTACTGCCTTAGGTCATTCAGGGACAGTGTGAATGTGCTGGCTAAATTCACAAGTGATGCTCCATCATATCAAATGTGTTGTACTTTCCATTGCTTCCTGTAAATTACTGCAGAAGAAGTGAACAGAAGTTGTTTAAATATGACACAAACCCAAACTTCTCGCTCTGTTATAATCCACGGTGCTAATCTGCAGACACGCGGGCATTTGGGTATGTGCATTTGTGTGTGCAGGACCATGGCCCTGAAGGGTAATTTTCATGGCAGGGTTGAGATCAGGGAACTAACATGGGGAACTGAGAAACCCCTGTGACTTTGTAATGGCATAAAGCTGCAGAAAGCATCACAGGACTTTGTCAAAACAAAACTGGCTTCATCTAACAGTTTTCCTTTCGATTTTTTTGCCGGTTGGTTTTCTTTCTATTTAAATTGGCAAAGAACACTGTATTTCCATCAATTACAGTCCTGTCTGGTAACTAACTAAACAACCTGTTCATGGAAAAAAACTAAGAAATAAATAAGTTAACTGTCAATTGTGGAATGTAAACTGATGAAACAAATAAAGAATTCATGTTGTGTGTTTTAAGAGACTGTCTGCTTGTGTCAGGCACCTCACTGCCCCAGCTAAAGGATGGAGGGGAAAGAGGAGCCGGGGGCCCACAATTTTCTAGCTGATATCTCTTCCTGAGGTGAATGGATTTTGCATTTCATAGGATGGAACCCTTCTTACAACCAAGGAGGTCCTGTCTGATATCATCTGCAACAAGGAACAGAATGGAAGGTGAATGAAGGAGACAGCACTTACTACCTGCCTGCTCCTGTGAGTAAATCCTGTGGGGCTGAACAGAGAGGCATGGGGAAAGAGTTTGCCAGTGTGCTTGAAAATGGCACAACTTCAGGGCAAGTGAAATGAGCTAAGGCTGTGCAGCAGCTTGGTCAGCACTGTGCAGGATTGAACCCCAGGCACAGATGCAGTCTGAGCACGACTCAATGAAACCTCTCTCTGGACAGAGGCAAACAGCAGTAATAAGGGCTGCTCAGGTCTTCCTCCTCTGCCATCAGCAGAGGTAGTGTGATTCATTGGTGCTAAAAATGGAAGCCTGCAAAGCTGTCTTTTCAGCCAAGGGGAAAGCAGGTGCCCTCTCCCCTAGCAGCAGGGAAAGCTCCAGCAGTGCAGCCACAGGGGCATGGAGCTCAGCTGCTCAGTGCTTCTGGAGGAGGGGGAAGGAAGAATGTGAGAGGAAGGAGCCAGCTGCTCCTTGAAGTGTGAGCTGGAGATGCTGTTGTACAAAGGCCTGACTTCTGGGAAAATTCTTAAGACAACAGATTCACAGTAGCCATGCAAAGACTGAACTCTAGCCCCCAGTGCACTGTGGATCCCTGTAGTATCTAGGATATGCCGGAGCCTGTAAGGCTTGTATGCAAAGCAAACAAAGAGAAGGAAACTCATTAGTCTCACTGCTGAAGCAAGGGTGCAGGGAGAGAATTAAATATCTCTTTCAGCATCACACAAGCTACCTGTGGGGCTTGCTGTGCCCTTGGTAAGCTGGCTCTGTTGGGAGTTCAAGGGCTGAGGCTGCCACACACGGATGCTGCCCCTTGCCTGCACAGGCACCTGCACTCCCCAGCCCATGGTGTGAGATGAGGAGCTGCAGCTCTGATCCCTCATGGTTCAACTCTGCCTCTGTATCAGTGCCATCTCTTCCATCACCTTCCATAGCTGGAAGTCAACACTGGCTTAAGAGGGAAAACTAATGCCTTTCTGTCCAGGCAGGAGCAAGGAGTCTGCAGTGGAAGCACGACCAACGGCTCTCTTTCACAGGCAGGATGACCCCATGGCAACCTTTCCTGTCAGGAGCACACAATACCTGCAACAGGTTGGGGCTGCATGCAGAGGATCCTGGTAATGAAATACTTTCAGAGTTCAACACTCATTATCCCATTATAGGACCATGATTTTCCCCAAGGGCCTTCTAAAGAGTTAAGGCTGAGTTCTTTTCCTGCAAAGACCAAACCCAGACCACCTAACATACCACATTTACACAAGTTCTCACTCCCACCCTGCCCAGGGGAAGCAGGATTGTATTCATTTACACTGAGTTGTATAATATTCTACTTTTCAAGGAGTCATATATGAAAACAACAGACCAAAGATTTTAATATATTCAGAGATATTTATTTGCAATGCATTGAAATAATAACTTGTATATGTTATAGCAATGAATAGCAATATATTATATGCAAGACAATTGCATAGCATTTATAGTATGGCAATGCACAATTGCATTGTCATTGTTGGCTGAAGTACAAATGCATGCAGAATTGTTAAGATGTTATGATAACAGACACATCTTCAGTATATTTCTTTGTTGAAACAATCCTGTCTGTACCCAAAGCTAATGCTGAAGCCATTGCTGTTAGGGCGTTACGTTCTAAAATGTTTCTAACTTATGTAGAGCTCCTGTTCAATAGCTGCCTTGACTTGCACTTCAGAGATGAGTATAATCTCTGCTGCAGTCGATGATCTTTCATGGTGACTCTAAGAACTCTTTGTTCGATGTTGTAATGAAGGAGAAGCGCAGCCCTGCTAGTCCCTCCGAGGGGGCGGCCTCTTGCAGGGCGGCTGTGGGTCCTCGTCGTCCTCGGCTCTTCTCTTTGGGACCCGCCGGGTCCTCTCAGGAGAGTGGCCGGGAGCGGAGGGGCTGCTGCCCTGGGCAGAGGGAGCTGCTGCCGCCGCCGGCTCCATCTCCTCGTGGGGCCGCTCCGCTTCCCTCGCCGTGTGTGCGGCGGGGCCGTGACTGGGACCCGCACGAATGTCGGCCCCTGCCGTGCCGGGCTGCTCCTCTCTGATGGACGTCGAGGAGCTGCCGAAGAGTCCGGACCTTGATGGGAAGGTCACCTGCGGGGAGGCTGCGGGGACAGGGGCGGCCACACGGCTGTCCTCCTGCCCCCAGGCGGCAGAACCCTCCTCGTGCCCCCCAGACACGTGGGTGCCCTGCAGACGGGACGGCCTCTTGCAGGGCGGCTGTTGGTCCTGGTCGTCGTCGGCTCTTCTCTTCGGGGGCCGCCGGGTCCTCTCAGGAGAGTGGCCGGGAGTGGAGGGGCTGCTGCCCTGGGCAGAGGGAGCTGCTGCCGCCTCCGGCTCCATCTCCTCGTTTATCGGAGGAATGTCAGCCCCTGCTGTGCTGGGCTGCTCCTCTCTGCTGGATGTTGTGGTGCTGACATAGAATTCGGGCCTTGATGGGAGGGTCAGCTGTGTGGAGGCTTCGGAGCCAGGGGCGGCCACACGGCTGTCCTCCTGCCCCCAGGCTGCAGGTTCTTCCTCCTGCCCCCCCTGCAGACCTAGCAGTCTGTGGGCCTCCTGGCTGCATTGGCGCACAATGGTGTCGACCAGCTCCTGGATGAACGGCTCAGCTTCATCCCTCAGCACAGGCCATATCAGGTCTGCCAGCCGCTCAGTGTCCAGCCCGATGTCACACAGGCCATTCTGGATGAAGCTCTCTGCAGCCAGTGTTGGCCACCAGTACATGCCCAACACGGTGCTCAGCCTTTGTCGCAGCCAGGGCAGCACAGGGGCCAGGATCTCCGGGTGCAGCTGGAACAACTGTGCCCAGGTCTCAGCAAGGAGACCGCCTGCTGTAGGCTCCTCCTCGTCCTCCTCGTCCTCCTCCTCATCAGCCTCCTCACCTTCCTCTTCATCTGCCTCCTCATCCTCTTCCTCATCTGAGGATGGCAGAGGAGACATCAGAGGAGATGAAGGGTTGAAGCTGAAGGTCTCAGCAATGCCTTCCTGGAAGCAGGCAGGTACTGGTGGTGCTGGAGGCCAGATGACGAAGTTCAGGTCGTCGTCATCCCACTCGGCGACCTTGACCACTTCCATGTCCCTTCTGCAGAGCGGGCAGCTCTTGTTCTGCTTGCCCCAGCGCAGGATGCAGCCGAGGCAGAACCCATGATGGCACGGCACCACGTAGGCAATGTCCTTGCGCACATCATTGCAGATGGGACATACCCATTGCTGCTCCGCTGCCATGGTCCTTTTGCTGTGGCCCACTGTTCTTCAACAGAGCCTCAGCGGTAAATGTTGAGCACTGCAAGAGGGAAAGAGGCCGCGATCATTCTCCATCCCATGGACAGACAGAAGAAAAGCCCAGGTCCCTCAGTATGACACCTTCCCGGCCCTAAGGGGCCACCCCATGCTCCATGCCCACGGAGGTCTCTGAGGCTGCAGCCCTGGCCCTGGCAGCTCCCCAAGTCCCAGCACGCACCCAGTCTCTACCCTGGGGGACTTGTCCTCACCCAGCTCACCTCTGCTGCTATGAGTGCGCCCTGTGGGGCCCCGGCTGCCTGAGGCAGGCAGGCCAGGGAAATACAGGTGCTGGCTGTAGGGACAGGCAGCGAGAGCCGCTGCCAGCAGTGCCCAAAGCACAGCCCAGCACCCAAGACAAATGCTCGCTCCACTTCCAACCTCGCACAAGCGCTCGGCAGGAGTCCAGGCTCGAGACTGACTGGGCCAGGCTCCCTGCACCCAAAGATGAACAGTGATGGTGCTGCAGTCACAGTGCATCTGTTTGCGACATCACAGCCTGTGCCTCAGTGATGTCACTGCAGCCCTTCTGCCCCCACAGCAGTATACCCAGCAGCACTTCACATGCGTGTGTTTGTATATGCATCTGGGGTGACCACAGTGCCACTTGGATGGGCCAAGGCAAACTGTATGATTTTCAAGAGGGCCGAGTGTTGTGTTCTTCATTTTGGTCAGAACAACCCCAGGCAACCCAACGGGCATGAGGAGGAGAGGCTGGAAAGCTACCTGACGGAAAGAGACATTAGTGTGCTGACTGACAGTCAGCTGAATATGTGGTGGCAAAGAAGACTGCTGGTATCCCGGCTTGTATCAGGAATGGTGTGGTGAGTGGGACTAGGGAAGTCATCCTGCCCCTGTACTCGGCACTGGTGAAGCCTCACCTCGAGTACTGTGTTCAGTTTACGCACCTCAGTACAGAAAGGACATGGAGGTGCTGGAGCAGGTCCAAAGAAGGGCAATGACCCAGCACCCCGTATGTAATGAAAGAAGGTAAAGAATTCAAAAGCAGTATTTGTGTCCTGTGTCATACGTAGCACATAAATGAACAACATGAGAATAACAACTGCTATGTTTAAAACACATTGCTGAGCTACTTTCTGAATTACAAAATGCAATGTAAAACTGCGCAGAACACAAAGTAGCCACCGAGCCGCTCCTTGAAGTGTGAGCTGGAGATGGTGTTGTACAAAGGCCTGATTTCTGGGAAAATTCATAAGACAACAGATTTGCAGTAGCCATGCAAAGACTGAACTCTAGCCCCCAGTGCACTGTGGATCCCTGTAGTGTGTAGGATATGCTGGAGCCTGTAAGGCTTGTATGCAAAGCAAACAAAGAGAAGGAGAGACTCATTAGTCTCACTGCTGAAGCAAGGCTGCAGGGAGTTCTCTAAAGAAACACCGCTTGCGGAGGCTGATGAGGAGCTTCCAAACCGAGGTCACTGCTGGGTCCTCCTGTCTGTCCCTCTGTCAGATGGTGTTTGTGCATCACCGTGCGCTCCTCATCTCTCCTCAGCTCCCCATTTTCACAATTAGAAATCTGATGTTCAGACTTACAACACTTCATCAAACTCGCTTTCAAGTCAACAACAGATTCAAAGGTTGTTGGGACAGATGGGTAGATGAGAAGTGACAGACTCTTCATTTCCTTAGGAAACCTGGCTAAAAATACATGTTCTGAGCTCAGCTTTTTTCCACAAAGATGCACACTCTCCTCAGTGGACTCAGGTGGCGGCAGCTCTGTTCCTCTGCCCTCTGCTTCTGCTCTCCTCACCAAAACCCATCGGGCCTCCTCGTCCCCTCACAGCCTGTGCCACGGGCCTTTGCTTTGGGCCTGCGTCCTGACTTGGAGCCTGCCAGGGAGGATGATGCAGCAGCACCTTTTCACCATTTTGCCAGAAACAACAAATACATTTTCACCAACCACAAACACTGTGAGCCCCTGTGGCCTGGAGGCCTGCAGTCCAGGCAAGGGCAGTGAAGGAGGCTTGAGATGGGCTGAAGGCCTAATGTGCAGGGAGCTGCCCCAGGCAGCCTCAGTTCACGCACCCTGCTGGGACTCAGGGTTCCCAACCTTCCCGGGGCTGGCTGGTGACTCTCCTGTCAGACCTGTGCTGGCAGCAGTTTAAACGGAGCCAGTTCTCACCTGTGATGTTCAGAAATATTTTTCCAGGCCAAAATGAGCATTAAGGAGTGGAACTGTTAAAAATGATCAACATGGATATGCATGCTCTTTATATACCAGAGAGGAAGCCATCACGAGTGGTTCTATCGAGTGTGCAGTGTACTCATAAAATGTTCCAAATCTTTTTGCGTACATTTACACAAGAAAAAAAAGAAAAAAGAAAAAAGAAAGTACCTTAAATTTGTCAGCAATTATTTTTACCAGCCAAACAAATGATGGTCTGCTGTTGGATCAGACCATGTGGATAGAAGCTAGAAAAAGGAACTGTTTTGATACATGTTCAAGTGGCTCAGAGCAGGTGTAGCAGAGCTAAGTATAACTGGGCACAGATGACGGGCAACAGCAGCTTGAAAATCTGCTCACCTGCTCTTCACGAACATATTTCCATTTATTACATAGAATCGTAGAATCATGGAATCATACGGTTGGAAAGGACCTATAAGTTCATCTAGTCCAACTGTCTTCCCTTCACCACACCTACAGAAAACCACTAAACCGTATGTCCTAGCTCCCTATCCAGACACCCCTTGAACACTGCCAGGGGTGGCGACTCCACCACCTCCCTGGGCAGCCATTCCAGTGCCTGACCACTCTCTGAGAAAAAAAGTTCCTTCATATGTCCAGCATAAACATCTTCTGATACAACTTGTGGCCATCTCCTCGAGTCCTGTTTGTTGTTGAGGCCAAGCTCCTTCCCATCACAACCTCCCCTCAGGAAGTTGTAGAGTGCAATGAGGTCTCCCCTGAGCCTCCTCTTCTCCAGGCTAAACAAACCCAGCTCCCTGAGCTGCTCCTCATAAGACTTGTGCTCCAGACCCCTCACAAGTTTTGTTGCCATTCTCTGGACATGTTCCAGGGCCTCAATACCTTCCTTGTAGTGAAAAGCCCAAAACTGAACTCAGTATTCGAGATGCAGCCTCAACAGAGCTGAGTACAGAGGGATGATCACCTCTCTGCTCATGTTCAGCTGAGCATCAACCAACATCCCCAGGTCCCTTTCATCTTCACAGTCATCCAGCCACTCTGCCCCAAGCCTATAGTGCTGCATGGGGTTGTTGTGGCCAAAGTGCAGGACCCGGCAATTGGCGTTCTTGAACCTCATCCCGTTCACCTCAGCCCAGTGATTGAGCCTATCTAGATCCCTCTGAAGGGCCTCCCTACCTTCAGGCAGATCAACACCAGCTGCCAATGTGGTGTCATCTGCAAACTTACTTAGCGTGCACTCAGTTCCCTTACCTAGGTCATCAATGAAGATGTTAAACAAGATGGGCCCTAGAACCGACCCCTGGGGGACACCACTTGCAACAGGTCGCCAGCAGGACTTAACTCCGTTAACCACTACCCTCTGGGCACAACCCTCCAGCCAGTTCCTTACCCAGAGAAGGCTATACCTGTCTAGGCCACAGGCAGACAGTTTCCTCAGGAGGATACTGTGAGAAACCGTGTCAAAGGCTTTGCTGAAGTCTAGGTAGACTACATCAACTGCCTTACCCTCATCTACCAGCCTGGTTACCCAATCGTAGAAGGAGATGAGATTGGTTAAGCATGACCTGCCTATCATGAATCCATGCTGGCTAGGCCTTATGCCCTGGGTGCCATACTTCCAGGAGCTGAGGATCAGGCCTCCCATCTTCTAAACATCCATGGCTCAGAATAATTCTGTGGTTTTGCTTTTCTCAGTGCAGTGCCAGGAGCCGCTGCCTGTCAGGAAAATGACAGCCTCCCAGTCCCAAGCAAGACCATCCAGGATGTCACCCAGAAGCAGGGGATGAGCCCAGGAGATGCTGGATCACTATCACAGAGCTCAACCTTGTTGCATCTTCAGCATCCCCCAGGGCCTGCACAGGGACCAGTGTGTGCCATGAAATTCCAGCGATGTCACCCCTGCTGAGATGACTCCCAATTCCCACATGAAGGCTCTGTCCATTTCTGGTCCTTGCCATACTTTTAAGGATCACATCAAATATCCAGGCTCTACAAGAGAACCTTGTGACTGAAACAAGGTTTTCTTGAACTATTCAAATATTTCACAGAAAATAATGTACGAGAACAATCTGATCAGAATTATCCATCACTCAGTGTGAGATTCCAGTGCAATATCACTGCTGCATTGCATATATTTTTATTGTCTGTTTGGTTAATGAGTGTTGCAGTTGTAGTGATGAGGTTACTGGTAATACCAAACAGATTTTCAGAATGATGAGAAGATAATTAGATGATATCTTGAGGGTGATTTCTGTTGAAGACACAGTAACTATGTCACAGACTAAATAAATGTGGATAAGGAAGAAAGCAGTGCTCCTTAGCCAAAGACACAATGATTCCCAAGTTACCGGGAAATACGTTTCATTGTGGTGAATGATGTGGCGACTGATGCTTGGCTCAAGCTGGCCCAGCTGTTGTGAGGCAAGACTCAGCGATGCTCAGAGGAACCTGATGATCTCCAAAGGTCCCACCCGACCCCTACGATTCTGTCATTCTGTGACCTGATGTTTGCTGCAGCTACAATACCAGCTTCAGCACAAACCGTGAGGTTTTGACAAGCCCAAGTGATTGTACTGCACGCCCAGAAAGCTCCTGGATTCCAAGGGCTCTGCTTGTCCAGCTCCTGTCACCTATGAGTGACCAGCAACAAAAGCCTGGCAGCACAGCACTAACAGGGATGCTCACTACAAAATCAAACCTTTCCTTTCTAAATCATCCTTCATGACGTTTCGTGGTTACAGTAAGGAACCTGGTGCTGCCGCATGGATTTGTGGCTCCAAATGGGGAAAAGCAGCCACATAGCCTTGAATGAACACACTTCAGTGGATGCCCACCCCTCCTGGGGACACATCAGGCACATCCTCCCCTTCTTCTCTCCTCTCCTGGATTCAGAGAAGACCACGTAACTCACTGTGTGCCAGAGGTGACAATCTCAAGTGAATACGCAGCTGCTGGTGTCCCACTGCTCTCATAAAGTGCTGGCAACCCCCATACATCCACACCAACAGATGTACAACTCTGAGGTGTGTCCTTGACTTCCAGTAACCAGGCTTTGTGTCAAACCATGAGTAACAGGTGCTTACTCTCAATATAATGCCACTTCACAGAGGACTCTCTAGCTATATAACGGGTGCATCATTCCAAGCAACCACATACATGAGAGCAAGAAGAGGTCTTCTGGATTTCTTTGGGAAACCAACTGGAAGAACAATGGTTAAAGGTTGAAAAGCTTTATCTTGCGAACCACGTCCACTTTACGGACAGAGTGTACTGCAAAATATATACTGCCATAGAATATTCAACTTTTCATATATGAAAACAACAGACAATAGACTTTAATATATTCAGAGATATTTATTTGCAATGCATTGAAATAATAATTTGTATATATTATAGCAATGTATAGCAATATATTATATGCAAGACATAATTGCATAGCATTTATAGTATGGCAATGCACTATAGCATTGTCATTGTTGGCTGAAGTACAAATGCATGCAGAATTGTTAAGATGTTATGAAAACAGACACATCTTCAGTATATTTCTTTGTTGAAACAATCCTGTCTGTACCCAAAGCTAATGCTGAAGCCATTGCTGTTAGGGTGTTACGTTCTAAAATGTTTCTTAGTTATGTAGTGCTCCTGTTCATTAGATGACGTGGCTTGCAATTCAGAGATGAGTATAATCTCTGTTGCAGTCGATGATCTTTCATGGTACCTCTAAGAACTCTGTTTGATGTACTAATGGAGGAGAAGCGCAGCCCTGCTAGTCCCTCCGAGGGGGCGGCCTCTTGCAGGGCGGCTGTGGGTCCTCGTCGTCCTCGGCTCTTCTCTTTGGGACCCGCGGGGCCGTCCCAGGAGAGTGGCCGGGAGCGGAGGGGCTGCTGCCCTGGGCAGAGGGAGCTGCTGCCGCCGCCGGCTCCATCTCCTCGTGGGGCCGCTCCGCTTCCCTCGCCGTGTGTGCGGCGGGGCCGTGACTGGGACCCGCACGAATGTCGGCCCCTGCCGTGCCGGGCTGCTCCTCTCTGATGGACGTCGAGGGGCTGCCGAAGAGTCCGGACCTTGATGGGAAGGTCACCTGCGGGGAGGCTGCGGGGCCAGGGGCGGCCACACGGCTGTCCTCCTGCCCCCAGGATGCAGGACCCTCCTCGTGCCCCCCAGACACGTGGTCGCCCTGCAGACGGGGCGGCCTCTTGCAGGGCGGCTGTGGGTCCTCGTCGTCGTCGGCTCTTCTCTTCGGGGGCCGCCGGGTCCTCTCAGGAGAGTGGCCGGGAGTGGAGGGGCTGCTGCCCTGGGCAGAGGGAGCAGCTGCCGCCGCTGGCTCCATCTCCTCGTTTATCGCTGGAATGTCAGCCCCTGCTGTGCTGGGCTGCTCCTCTCTAATGGATTTTGCGGTGCTGCCATAGAGTCCGGACCTTGATGGGAAGGTCACCTGTGGGGAGGCTTCCGGGCCAGGGGCGGCCACACGGCTGTCCTCCTGCCCCCAGGCTGCAGGCTCTTCCTCCTGCCCCCCAGACACGTGGGCGCCCTGCAGACCCAGCAGTCTGTGGGCCTCCTGGCTGCATTGGCGCACGATGGTGTCGACCAGCTCCTGGATGAATGGCTCAGCTTCATCCCTCAGCACAGGCCATATCAGGTCTGCCAGCCGCTCAGTGTCCAGCCCGATGTCACACAGGCCGTTCTGGATGAAGCTCTCTGCAGCCAGTGTTGGCCACCAGTACATGCCCAACACGGTGCTCAGCCTTTGGCGCAGCCAGGGCAGCACAGGGGCCAGGATCTCCGGGTGCAGCTGGAACAACTGTGCCCAGGTCTCAGCAAGGAGACCACCTGCTGTAGGCTCCTCCTCGTCCTCCTCGTCCTCCTCCTCATCAGCCTCCTCACCTTCCTCTTCATCTGCCTCCTCATCCTCTTCCTCATCTGAGAATGGCAGAGGAGACATCAGAGGAGATGACGAAGGGCTGAAGCCGAAGGTCCGAGCAATGCCCTCCTGGAAGCAGGCAGGTACTGGTGGTGCTGGAGGCCGGATGACGAAGTTCAGGTCGTCGTCATCCCACTCGGTGACCTTGACCACTTCCATGTCCCTTCTGCAGAGCGGGCAGCTCTTGTTCTGCTTGCCCCAGCGCAGGATGCAGCCGAGGCAGAACCCATGATGGCACGGCACTGTGTAGGCAATGTCCTTGCGCACATCATTGCAGATGGGACATACCCATTGCTGCTCCGCTGCCATGGTCCTTTTGCTGTGGCCCACTGTTGTTCACCAGAGCCTCAGCCGTGAATGTTGAGCACTGCAAGAGGGAAAGAGGTTGCGATCATTCTCCATCCCATGAACAGACAGAAGAAAAGCCCAGGTCCCTCAGTATGACACCTTCCCGGCCCTAAGGGGCCACCCCATGCTCCATGCCCACGGAGGTCTCTCAGACTGCAGCCCTGGCCCTGGCAGCTCCCCAAGTCCCAGCACGCACCCAGTCTCTACCCTGGGGGACGTGTCCCCACCCCGCTCACCTCTGCTGCTATGAGTGCACCCTGTGGGGCCCCGGCTGCCTGAGGCAGGCAGGCCAGGGAAATACAGGTGCTGGCTGTAGGGACAGGCAGCGAGAGCCGCTGCCATCAGTGCCCAAAGCACAGCCCAGCACCCAAGACAAATGCTCGCTCCACTTCCAACCTCGCACAAGCGCTCGGCAGGAGTCCAGGCTCGAGACTGACTGGGCCAGGCTCCCTGCACCCAAAGATGAACAGTGATGGTGCTGCAGTCACAGTGCATCTCTCTCTGACATCACAGCCTGTGGCTCAGTGATGTCACTGCAGTTCTTCTGCCCCCACAGCAGTAGCCTCAGCAGCACCTCACATGCGTGTGTTTGTATTTGCATCTGAGGTGACCACAGTGCCACTTCCAGGCACTGCCCCTCCATATCAGCGTCCTCGTGGGGAAGCTGGCTGCCCATGATTTGGATGAGTTTACTCTCTTCTGGTTGAAACACTGGCTGGATGGCCAGGCTTAATGAGTTGTGGTCAATGGAGTTACATCCAGTTTGTGATGAAGACCTGAACTTCATAAATTAACAACATGATTATAACAACTGCTATGTTTAAAACACATTGCTTAGCTACTTTCTGAAATATAAAATGCAATGTAAAACTGCACAGAACAAAAAGTAGCCACCGAGCTTGTTTAAATCGGCCTGCTGAAAATGCTACAGAGTTTAGACAGAATCCCTCTTGATGAACTCAGATGTCTTCGGAAACCTAAAGATACAGTATATGTGATAGGATAGTCAGATCTGTAACTCCAGCAGATTTTCTGATGGGCAGAGTGAAATGATGGCCTTTGAGATAGTTGGAAACTAAGAGATAATTAAAAAGCAAGATATCAGGTTTTCTTCTACTCGAACTAATTGGAAGAATAACAAAATAAAGAAACAGACTAAACAAAAAACAATCTCAAAATGCAGTTATGCACTACCAACACCTGATAACAGTAACTGTGTTTCATAGACCAGTGAAATGGCCAGCAGTCATTTATAAGCAAAGTTCAGTTTCAGAATAAGATGCCGGATATGTCTTGAGGCAGGGACTGAAGTACGACCATCTGTAGTAACCCGGCAGGATTACACTTTTCCTACGTGGCCATATTTTGTGCTTCAAAATCCAAGTCAAATTAATTGTCTAGCTTTTGTAGTGGCAAAGTTATCTGGTCAGTGAAGACGAATGGGAGTGGTTCTTTATTACAGTGATGGATTTTCTCATCCAGCCTTCTACTGCGACTTATCCTGCAGTCCCCCAACTCCACCTAACAACAAGTATAAAACAATATGTTGTCACAGGACACTGGTACTGTCTTTGGAAGAAGTGAAACTTTGAGTATACACAGCAATGTTCCAGCTATATGGTTTAAGATACCAGCCAGATGTGTGCAGCGGGCCATGGTGATGCACACGACTGAGTCAAAACAAAATGAAAATAGAAGTATTTAGTGGGAAACCAACTGGGAATCTCTTCTTCCTTCAAAATGTGGCTGTTGCTCTTTGATTACAATTGCCCAAGGCCCATTCCATCTGGTCCGTAGATTAGAATGTCATTGCCTCAGTAAAAAATGAGTCATTGCTGCAGATGTATTGGTACTTTGCTGGAGTTTTTCTGCACGTAATATCATCTGCCTATAGGATGCAACCAGGATGGTATACAGCAGCAGCAGCAGGACTTTAAGGCAGCTGATATCTTAATGTAACTATAGGTATGTAGTACATAACAACAGGGAAACAGCACAAAAGCCCTGGTTTCCTACCTTGTCTCTTATCCAGTTGTACAACAAATGGAGAGAATACAAATTTATTTACTTTCATTAAACAATGAGCATTAATCTCTGCTGAAAGCAAATTACCTGTGTGAGAATCTGGTGGCTGTAAATCATCCACTCTGAAGTTCTGTTGGTGGCAGTGTCAACACCTGCCTGTGGAGGCTTGATGTTACCAGCAGGATGGATGCCAGCTTCCACCATCCAAATGGGTACTGCCTCCAGCTTCAGGATGAATGACCTTAGTCTGGACCAGCAGGACTTTATAAGAACAGAATCCCCTACCAGTGATTAAAATGATATCCTCAGAGTAGCCCTCACTGTCATATTCAATAAAAACAAATAGTTTATCAAACACAGAAGTTGCCATGGATTTTTATGCATTGGGTTTTGTGCTGCTGAGTGAAGGGATTGATCCCAGCCTGGGGCACTGTCCTTGTTCTCTCATTCAAAGCAGACCTAAGGGATACCCAACCCAGCTGGTGCTGGCAGTGGGACAGAATGGGGCTCCTCTTAAAGCTTGGAGCCAGGACTGCTCATTCTAATGCCTCAGTGGCACCTGCATTTACTGAATCCAAATAGGTTGGGAGTAGGCGCAGAGCCTCCTGAAATGTCTCTGCTAAAGGAACAACCTCCCGACAAGATTACCACAGAGAAATGTAATGGGTTTCTGCGACTGTTCAAAAGCTGTGAATATCTCCATTCATTCCCTTGGAAAAAAGGTTAATAAACTCCGAGAATTGGGGAATATTTCTGTGTAATAGTCCAGCCACAGGAAGAGAGGGCATGGCACAAAAGCAGTGATTTTTTTTGCTGTAGAAATATGCTGGGCACGCTCCTGAATTTTGATCTAGGGAGGGTGAAGCTCATATTGTGTTCTGCTTACTGAATAGAATAGGAAAAGTGGATGGAAGGGATTATTCTCACATAGAGTGCCTCTGAATTACCCAACCAAAAACTCTGTCAGTGTAATTCAGACCTCTCTCCACACCAGTGGAGCAGGCACTGACTGCAGACATGAATGCCCCATGGGCTTGCACCTTTGGGCAGAGCTGAAAATGAGGGCAAAAGAATCCATCATGAACTTTTCCTGCTACCACAAACACAGAATTTCTCCGGTTAGCTTCAATGGCTGCAATACACCCTGTTATTACACAGGACACGGGCCAGAGTGGAATGGAGAGGGACGTAGAAATGGAAGGGATGCTGCAGATGCTGGGCCCATGAGTTGGAGAGCACAAGTAAAGAAACACCAACTGGAAAACCCACCAGAGATTTCAGCAAGCATGGGAAGCCCTAGGCAAGGAAACAGCACTTTCTGCAGCTCAGTCCTGTGGGAGAGATAGGCCTGCAGAGAGAGAAAAGTTGGATGTGTGGAAACCAGTAAGGCTGGAGCTCCTATCCCACAGTTTGATCTGGAGAGACACCCCAAGGGACCAAGAACAAGGGCTCTATCCACTGTAAATCATGTTTGGTGCTCAGGTGCTGCAGAATTAAAACAGAGTTCAATCTCCCTTGGCCAGAAGCATGGAGAGATTTGCAGTCTGGGGTTTTCTCATCAGCAGCACAAAAGCTTAAGGTTTCTGTGCTAAAAGATGCTCCCTCCAGCCTCCCACTCTTGCCACAGCTATATCAATAAGGTGTATAAAGGTAGGTGTGGGGGACAGACGGAGCTTATCCTTCATGCTACCATCAAGTAAAGAAACTCTCCCTGCCTTCACAGAGTGCTGATGTAGAATGTACTGGAGATGCAGGATAGGGTCACCCAGCTCAGACATATGGGGATTATCTGCAGACCATATGGCTAGAATTAGCTTTCAGGCTGTGAATTTGAATAGAAGACCAGCTGGTGGCTGGGAATAGGACTCTTTTCACAGCTTCCATGGAGGTATCAGAAGGTCCAACTCATAACTACATATCACGTGATGAAAGCAGTGACTTCAGTCCTGTTCCCAGAGGAACGATCATGGCAGAAACACAGCAACACAGACAAGTTAGCTGAGGTGAGGACTTGGGGACAAGTTGTACTGAATAGAAAAGAAGAATAATTCTCTGTCCTTGAACAATACTTACATATGTACAATCATAGAGCATTGCCAAGTGGTAGAAAAGCATCCCTCCTTTACTGTTTCTGCCATGTACTCTAGCTAAGAAGAGAACTTATCCAGTTAAGCATGTGACTTTTCTAATGTTATAGATATGTCCCTGAATCATGGTCTGGGATGAGGCACGCACTTGTCTTCACAATTAATTTGCGTAGTAATTTTAGGTGATAAATCCCATGTCAAGCATTACAGTTGTGGGGCAGCCTTTCGAACACTGACTTCTTTTCACACAAACCATCCAGCAATCGTAAGAAACCCAAGGACGTATTGCAGCCTCCTCCAAGCAGTTTTCTGGAAAAGGTAATAGTCATTTTATTTGACTACAGTATGTGATACAGAGGATGCTCAAAATCAGCCCTCTATCCTCTCATTTTTCATTGCACTTATCCTACTACCTACTTCTATTGATCTGACATGCAAAAACTAGGAGACCTAAAAAGGAAGTACCTGGTACATTTGAGAGCACGGCAGGTGTGATCTACCTTGAGGGCAATCAGCAGCCACAGCCAAAAACTAGGACATGCATGTTTGCCAGGAGGGATAGCAGAACGGATCTGCATCCAAAGTAAAGCCTGATAATGGGATAAGCACACAATATGTCGCTGCTGTCTGCAGTGCTTCTTCTAAGGGCAGCTGTCAAAAAGCACCATCTCAAATTTCCAGACCAATTTCTCAGATAACGTCCCAAAAATTGCTGAGGCGAGAAGGGAATCCACTTCTATGAGTACACAGATCTTCTGTGAGAGGGTCTTATCTTAGAAGTGACCTCCGTGCTGGCAGCCCGGAACGCAGGGCCATGGCTGCCGTTTCCAGCCGAGCCGGGCGGCGGCGGCCGCGGGCCGTTCCTCGTTTCCCTCCGGGTTCCCGACGGCATGGCGGGGGCGGGGAAGGTGTTCGCCACGCTGAGGAATCACTGGAAGAAAACTACGTTCGGTGTGTGCTTGCTGAGCTGGGGGGGGAACTGGTTGTACGGGAAGCACTGGTAAGTGCCGCTTGGGGCGGAGGGCTGAGGGGCGGGCGGCTCTGCGTCCTGTTCGTTGTCGGGCCGGGTGTGTAGCAGAACTGCTCTGTGTGCGCAGAATAGGATCATAGGATTACTCAGATTGGAAAAGATCTTTATAATTGACCTAAACTTCCCCTGATGCAACTTGAGGCTATTTCCCCTTGTCGTGTCATATGTCACCAGTGAGAAGAGACCAGCCTCACTCAAATACCTTTTCAGTATTTGAAGAGAGCAATAAGGTCTCCCCTCAGCCTCCCCTTCCCCAGACTAAACAGCCCCAGTTCCTTCAGTCACTCCTTATAGGGCATATTCTCAAAGCCCTTCACGAGCCTCGTTTCCCTTCTCTGGAGCTGCTCCAGCACCTCCATGTCCTTTCTGTGCTGAAGTGCCCAAAACTGAACACAGTACTCGAGGTGAGGCCTCACCAATGTCAAATACAGGAGCAGGATGACTTCCCTAGTCCTGCTCACCACACCATTCCTGATACAAGCCAGGGTGCCACTGGCCTTGGCCACCTGGGCACACTGCTGGCTCATATTCAGCTGGCTGTCCATCAGTACAGAAGGTCTTCTCACCTGGCTGCGCATCAACAGGGGTAGGCTAGGGGCTCTCTTTGTAGTTTCTGTTTTGCTTCCAAATGTGATAGTGGATTTTGCATTTCTTTTCATATGTCAGTCAGCCCCGATTCTTTTGTTTCTATACCAGTTACACTTGGACAGATCAAGGAGAGAGCCATACATGGGCTGTGTTGGCTCTGTGTCTTGCTGTTAGTAGCATCACAGGTTAAATTACTATGCACCAGACATACTACTAGACTTATATTTGCCCTCGTAGAACAGATTAAAGGTTTAGTGAAGTCTTGTGCTTCATTTTCAGGCATTGCAGGAATTTCTGATGAAAGGGCTTGCTTTAGCACAGCATTGGTTCAGATTAGCCTCTGACTTCCTGGAATTAGCTGTCTGAGGTGTTGCTCATTTATTTGGAGCTGAACCCTCCTGCATCCTTCTTCTTGGCTTTTCCATCCTCATGAAATTTCTGAGAAGTTCATTTGATATTCTGACTTATCAAGGTTCATTCTTCTTTTGGATGCAGAGGCTATGATGCCTGCATTAAGTGGAGCTGCTACTATCTGCCCTGCAAATAAATGGCAACTCTTCTGTAGTCAGTCTCAGGCTGCTCATAAAGACACAAGAACTCTGAAGCACTTGCTTAAGACTTTGGGGAATGCTGCATAGACAGATCGGGGATATGGAGAATGTTACCTTCTCCAGACTCATCCTCTGTGCATCTTCCCTGCACTTAAATAGAATATCCCAATTTGAGAAAGAGCCATGAGGAGCATTAAGTCCAACTGCTGGCTCCACACAGGACCAGCCAAAACTCAGACCCTTTGTTGTCCCCCTCCAGCATAATGTGGGCTGTGCTGGGGGTCTGATGTTGATGCCATTGTGTTTCATCGGCTGTAAAGGAGAGAGGGACACTGCAGTGAAAGGATTCTTCTCTGAATTAGTCTAAAGGTTGTTGATGGCTTGTAAAGGCCAAGGAATTTCTTAGCCTGGTCTTGCGTGGTGCTTTTTTCTTGTAGCATTTAGTTTCTGGATCAATGTGTTAGCCTTTCATCTTTGGAGGTGTTTGTTCAAATACTGACTGGTTTAACAGGAAGGGGCTTTTGAATGAACTAGAAGAGCAAAGAGTGCAGATTCCCCCTCAACCATTTGTGATTCAGATGAACTGTATGTGTAGTATAATGGGCAATGCCTCTTCAAAATTGACATTAATCAGGAGATAGGAAAAACTTTTCATGTGTGGAGTGATAGGCATAGTGGCTGGTTGAACTACTGTTAACTAAAACCCTGTTGCTGTTTTTGGAATGCCTTGGTGAACCTTAACATTCCTTTGTTTCTCACAAAAGAGAATCTAAAATTGGTTGCCTTGTATTTGGGATAGCAAATACCCTTACAATATTGGAGAAATAAATTGAATACTCAGTACTGTCATATATGAGGTTATCACTCTTTAATATCACTCGATTACATGAATTATCATCATTTTAATCAATAGTATATCATAGAATCACAAGGTTGGAAATGACCTACAAGATCATCTAGTCCAACCGTCCTCCCTTTACCATACCTACAGAAAAACTACTAAACCATATCTCCTAGCTCCCTATCCAGACGCCTCTTGAACACTGCCAGGGATGGCGACTACACTACCACCCTGGGCAGGCAGAGATAGTGGTATATCATACTACAGGTGTGAGGGGCACTGAATTTTATATGCTAGATCAAACCATGGAGGGTGTGCAGATTGTCAGAGACATGTTTGTACTCAGTGCCTCGCTTCTATTTAACATATCCAGACAAGACTGATTACAGAGAAGTAATCAACTTGCCTTTTAAAAACCTCTTTTCTCACTTAATAGGATGGAAAAAGGGTACACAGCTTAATTCTGGCTGTGTTTCTGAGCAGTAGCTACTGATGCCTGTTGACTTCATGAGCTCAGGGAGTCATAGTATAAAATTCAAATTGCTTTAAATTGTACTCATCATCTTGTCTTACTTGAAATGTTTCCATATTGATGAAGAAATAGCAAGGCAAGATATCATAGGATTGTTTTTACATGTTCACCAAATCACCTCACACCTTCCCAGTTCATATCCTGGATCTTCTCTCCTCAGTGGGGCTGTTGCTGCCCTTCCTACATCCTGAGTGGTGCAGTGAGCCATCAGAGATGGCAGGAGCAGCAGTTTTATCTCTTGCATGGTGTATGTCGGCTTGTCTCACTGCAATTTGGGCAAAGTGTTGCAGTGGTTCCACTGGGTGAGTCGTCATCATCTTGTCAGGATGGGGGCTGCTGTGTGGTGCTGAGGCGACGGACTCCTCAGATGCTCTGCTTAACTCTGTATACATTGAAGTATTGGCATTCTCCATAGAAAATGCTGGCGAAGCATCTGGGCCTTTGACCGCTTGCCAGCCATCTGAGTGCTGTTGTTATCTGTAATTTGAATGTTGGTCCCTGTGTGGTTGCCAACTGATAACTCACTTTGTCACCTTTCTGCGTGTCTCCCTGAGTGGACGATGTCATTGAAAACACAGAGTGTAAATTCTACATTCTGGGTGAAGCTGATACAAACCTAGGTTTGTCTTTCCTGTCTTTCAAAAGCCAAGGTGAAAGTAAATGTTGATATCAAGCAAAGAGGGTGCTGTGGTCTTGTTTTGGAAGCTCCCAAAAGCTGGGCACTTGCCCTGGGAGCAGACAGACTATGTAGTGCACATCTGTGCTCTTCTGGCAGGAGACATTCAGGACAACATTGGTGGCCACCAGTCCCTGTGTACAGGTTAATTGGTTACTGAAGACAAGGGCTGTGATGCAGAAGCAGGCCTGATACTGCCTTGCTGATGGATAATTGGTTTTAGCACATAGACAGGAGTGTCTTGTAGCCAGAGGACAGATGAAGCTGGGTGCTACAGAACAGGACTCATTTCAGTCTGGAGAAGAGCTGAAATGTGCTGCACACTGAGTAGCTCTGCTTCCAATTTGCTTGCCACCAGCGTGCTGTCTTCCACCTTGCTCATGTCACCAATGGCAAGCATACAGATTAGAGTCTGGAGTCTCTTTCTGACATGACTATCAGTGTCACATCTAATACTGATATTTGCTTCTTTATTTTGAAGTTTCACTGAGGTGTATTGGGTTATTTCACCTCTCTGGCCTTACTTAGTCTGTGCTCACACCTGTCTAGGTGGTAGGCCCTGCATTAATGTGGTCAGCTTACAGACTGGGGGGAGGGAGAGTTCACAGCTGTAATGCGCAAAGAGTTAAGTCTATAGTAGTTATGCTTAGAGTCAACTCTATGTCCTTGTTCTTGTATTCCCAAAATGGTAAGTACCTTCAGTACAAATAACAGGCAGTATTAACTTTTATTTTTAAAGGAAAAGCAGCTTAGATCTGGAGTGCAGTTATGTACCAGTTCAAACATAAATCACAGTGGTGCAATGTCTCATGGCTTATGTAATCTCAGCACACTGGTCTTTGTTTTCTCTTTTTCTTTACTGTAGAAAGGGTGTTTGTGTGCATATGCAGAATGTGCTTAAAAGAGTGTGTTTTATCCTTAAACGTTTGCTAAACAGGCCTTAAAGAAATGGAATGTTTTATTTTAGAGCATGTGTGAAAAGGGTACATACCTTTATCTTGAAAAAGAGCAAATTGCTCTAAACTTACTCAACCTAATGTCCACTCTCTGTTCTGTCTTATCTAATAGCGATAACCTGCTACGGAGAGCTGCGTGCCTAGAAGCCCAGGTAATACCATTTAAAATGATAAACTTAGATTAAAATCCCCCTCTTATCTTGGTTGTGCAGGGCTCCTGAGATGTTCCCAGCAGGACCTCTTTACGTGACAAGCCTTGTAATGCTGCCATCTGTGTTCCCTTGCTCCAGTGCCAAAGGGCGGGCAGGCCTGCAGCCTGAAGCTGGTGCTCCGTACCCTCCGTGCCCTGTCTCTGCTGTTGTGATGGATGGCACAGTGCCCTCACTGGGGTGTGAGGTTTCAGCCACTGCTCCAGCTACCCACACCTCCATTGCTGCAAACTGAGTTCCTCCTTGCATGTATCAGGGATGCTGTGCTGATGGCTCTGATTGCCTTGGTGGTATGATGTAGATTTTAGGAGTCTTTCTACCTCCTACAAGTTCATTTCAAACTCACTTCCCTGTGCCAGCTGTTAGGGTGTGATACTGCTCCCATCACTGCTATGTACTGGGGCCTAAGGAGAATAATGAAGACTATATTTCTCATTAAAGAGCTCTGCTTGAGGTTACCCTGCTTCATGGCTGCAGTGCATTGAATAATCCCAATTTGGGGCTGCCAGATGTTGAGGGAAAGATGTTCACAGCAACCTGATCTGAACTGTGGGACTTTTTTTGTCAAAACAGATATAAGGGAGCTCAAGTTCTATGGAACAATAACGGAAAAAGATAATAAGGTATAATGAAAAATATAATGATAAATAAAAAGCAAAAAAAACCAACAAACAAATGACTTCCATAAATCATACCTTCAGTGTGAAATGCAATTTCAGCTCAGACTATCTGTTGTTCTTTATTTTTATGTCTTCCATATTGATTTTCACTGCAGAGATCTCACGGTGACAGATGCTTTTATATGGCCAAAAATAGCAGTTTTTGCCTCAGTGTTTGACGCATGCTGACCAATTCCTGGCATTTAAAAACAAACAAAAAATAGGTAATGATGAAGTGATGTATAAGGAGAAATTTCAATACCTAAGTGTGCATGTTGTCATAACTGCTAAGGAAGGGCTGACATGAGAAGATAGTTCTGTTGTGGAAATTCTAACTTTGCTGTTTGTTAATTCCAGCCATTAAGCGATGGGATCTATTCCATTATGGCTTATTCTTGTAAATGGAAGTGCAATAGCACTGTCAGTAGAACTTCCTATAATTGCAGGGGGCAAAGCTTGGGAAAATATCCTTTGGAAGACTCCTGCATTATAAAGGAATGAACCAGAAAGCTTAGTAATCAATTCTCACTGTAATTTCTGTTCTCACTGAAGTGTCAGTGCCAAATACTGCTTGAAAACACAGCAATGTAGCAGTGAGGCATTAAATGTCTGATTTGTTCTCTGGAATAGCAGCAATCAGTAATTGTTTGAAAAATGCTGTTTGCTTTTATAGCACTGTATAAGTGCTGGGCAAAACAGAGGCAGACTCACTCCATAATAAGTCTAGTCGGGTTAAAGCAGGGAGCTTTCCCTATTATTTTTACATATGTTTTTTGAGTTCTTAAGCCTAATACAGTACCACATTGGTGATAACCCACCTTCCTGCCAAAGCATCCCCTACAGCAGCGCTTCCTGCAAGAACACATCTGAATTTAAAGATGAGTTTGTGATGACAGCCTTGGGGCGGCGGATGATGATAGAAGGCTTCCACAATAAAGAACCCATTTACAAAACTGAAAACCTCTTACACCTCCTTCTCTTGAATAAACCAGTGTCAGCTGACTTTGGACTTCACAAATGTGGGCTCTGGCTGATGTTACTGAGCTCTGGGCATGTATTAAATAGATGCTGCTTATGTGGCAAACTGGTTAGTCTGTCAAGTGGGGATAGTTTCTTGTAAAGGCACATCACATCTCTGCATTCATAAAGCATTGTTAAGCCTCATAGAATGGGTTTTTCATAATCACAAAGTAGCGAGTTTCATCCTAGAAGTCCAGAAATGCAGTGCCTGGATTTATGCATTTAACAAGGAGCTGAAAAGGATATTGCCTTTCTGAAATTATACCTTCTTATCTATTCAATAATCATTTTTAATCTCCGGCCTTAAGTTGACATCGCAAAACTTAAAAGGATGTTGCATGATTATTTTTTCTATTACCTGTCTTGAAAATCAGAATTTGCTTTGGAAGTGCCCCCATATGTAACATAAATGTCCTCATCTATTACATAAAGAAACAGTCATGCCAATACTTGTACATTTTTATGAGCCTGTTCAGGTTGTTTGGAGCAGGCAAATGTATCACATTGCGCTCTTCCGAGTAAATAATCCTTTCTAACAGCTGTGATATGTTGTATCTTTCCCAATCCTGCTCCTCTAACAACTGTGGTAAAATACAGAATCATTCTTTTACCTGTTTTGGGAGTGAAACTACAGAAAGGTTGGTTTGTTGCCATTTCTTTGACCATTTGTTTGCTCACAGCAACTTCCTTGGCGAAGTTGGAATGTTTCTATGGCAGAGGCTTCCTGAACAAAGTTGGTAAGAGAAAGTCCTTTTGAGTTCAAGCAGCTGATGATCACTAAAATCTACAGTGTTTGGTGCACCGTGTCCACCTTCTTCAAGATAAAAATTTTTATTAATTTGAGCTCCCTTACCAACATTCTTAAACCAAACTGTGATCTTTTTCTCTTGTTTAGGTTTTTGGCAACGAACTGATTCCTTCCAATATGCCTTTGAAGAAAGCAACAGTGTTCCTCAATCCAGCAGCTTGCAAAGGGTAAAATTCCCCCTCCCCTACTCTCCTATTTGTACATCTAATTGCCATTCACTATAAAAACTGGCCAATTTTTGAGCTCATTTTTGTCCCCCTCTGATGCCAAGCTGCTGCTGCTTAACTATGCCAAAGTATGTATCTCTGAAGATGTTGGGATGGTAAACAGAATTAGATGCTCAAGTTGAAAGAATGATTTCCAAATACTTCATCCTGCATTTGAGTCTTTGTCATTTCTCCACATCCCTTTGTATGTGGCGTGTTTACCTCAAATACCATAGAAAGTTGGCCTTGATTTCTTTCAGAGTTGAGGTTAGCCTCAGTGATCTGACTTCTGTAGGAACATGTCCTTTAAAGGGATGTGCCCACAAACTGGGAGGCTAAATATGGGTTCAGAGCAAGACTCCTGGAAGAGGTCAGCTGCTGCTTTTGCATACTCAGTAAAAAAAAGAGTTATCTTGGATATGATGCATGTCTGATTCTGCTCATCAGCTCGGCTTCTTCTCAGCTGCACCTCTGGGGGGGTTCAGTACAGATACCATAGGGATGGCATATCTGTTATAGAAGTGTTTGGAATTGTGTGCCTTTACACCAAACACCTATGACTAAAAAATGTCTGATGTTAATAAATCAAAGCCTCCAACTTTAAATTTAAATCTCTCATATTTCTACTTCTAAGTAATTTATAGTTAACAAATCATTCTTTTACCATGGAGTTACAAGCATTAACGTGCACAAATCCTGTACCAGAAGAAGGTCAGATAAGTTTTTCAGTAACTTTCTTTCTGGAGATCTTGTTTTGACTTTTGAAACTAATTTTGGAGGAAGCCAGATAACCTCCTGCATGTATTAAAACTGCAACAAAAAGCTGTCAGATCAGATAGGACTATGAAATATAATGCATTTGAAACAAATGACATTTAGTCTTTGGCTGGCAGGTTGAGTGACCGATAAACTGTATGCTCTGTTTTTAACTATGTTTCTTGTCATTATTCAGTTATTACTTTTCTTTTGTTTTTTTCTTTTGCCACCCGACCGATGCCTGTTTTTCCTTTTTTATTTTCTTCTAGCAAAGCCAGGAACCTTTTTGAGAAGAATGCTGCTCCAATTTTGCACCTGTCTGGCTTGGATGTAAATATAGTTACGGTGAGAACTGATAGGTTCTGTGAATAGGAATATAGTGTCTTCTTTGCTTTCTTCTCTCCATACTTGAGTGCTGGTTAGTGGTACATGGCTGTTGCTGCTGAAATGGTCAGTTCTGCTTCATCTTGCAGAATGCAGAAGCGAGGAGCTTTGATGTGCAGTGGAACTCTTCAAGTTAATCAAAAATAAGTTTGTGTTTTTACCCTTAACATTTGTCAGTGTATCTGCAGATAATTCATGGAAGCAGAACGCTGAGCTGTAAATGGCTTGACTTAGCTGAGGGGGTTTCTTTGGAAAAAGTAAACATAAATGAATTCCTGTCTCTTTGCATGTTTTTGAGGCTGTAATATATGGATTGTTTAGTACTCACTATGTCCTGCAATATATATATTTCTGTCTTGGAATATTTTTCTTAAGCTTCTGTTTAGTGTTAAGATGCTGTTTTATTAATGCCACTCTTTGATCATTGAAAACACATAGTCCAGCTTAAGAGAAAAAGAATTAGAACTAATGCTTTGTAACTTCAGATCTGGAAAGGGAGTGAAACAGAGCTATGCCACTACTGGGTCTGAAATGTCCTTGCAAAAAGCATTCATTCTGCAGAAAACAGTTTGCTACTTAGAAAGCGAGCATAGAACTTAATGCTAAACTGGTTTTTAGCAGCTTTCCTAGCCTGCTGTTGGGCAGCAGCCCTTGATATAGCTGTTTCTGTGCTTCAGGAGATGCACTCAATCACTTTGGCCTCTAAAGATGCTTTTTTCTGCAAGAGTGGTTTGTTTGTGGGTTTATTTAAATGTAAAACTGTCTGCAAATTTGATTATTGCTGGATAATCTAAATCTACTGAGTGAAAGCCTCATTAGGCCGTGTGTGTGTTTATTTTTTTACATTGTATTAGGCAAAGGACTGGTTTCTTAAGTTGAAGAAATTTAAGAGAATGTTATATAAGAGGCGTACAGTACTACGTGCTTATGTGAAGATAACTGCTAAACAAAATGGTAGATTACTCTTATTCTCTTCTGTATATTAAAAGCACACACATTTATGTATCTATCCTAGAAATAATCACCTGGGTTCTCATGTTTGAATTTCTGTTTCTTCAGACTGATTATGAAGGACAAGCAAAAAAACTGATGGAACTGATGGAAAACACAGATCTGATCATTATTGCAGGAGGAGATGGCACAGTACAAGAGGTATGGCTGCAGCTTTGTGCTGGTTTGCTGAGAATTTTAGCATGGCTGAGGGTGAGAAGATTGAGTCCACGTAACCTGGCTGCAACATCGCAATAGTTGTTACTGGAGATTTGTCCATTGCCACATCCATATATTAAGTCACTATTATCATCTTGGAAGGATAAGAAAACTCTACTGGTTTTTGTTTGCCTAAAAGCGATGATGGGAATAAGAGTCTCTGGCATAACTGTGTTCCAGAATTTTACTCCACAATGAGAAAATTATTTGGGGAGAATTGTTTCCAACTTTCTCTTTCTGTGCAATGTAACTGTAATGGTTTAATTTTCAAAGTTCATTCTCAGCCTATCTATACTTCTGAAGATGAACGGAAGTTTTCCTAAACGGGAATCAAAAAATTTAATATTTATATGGGAGCGATAGTAAGCGTGGTATGTATTTAATAAATGTCTTTTGTCAAGTCAATTAATGGCAAGAGCACACTGCCAACAGAACTGGAGAATACTCTCTTTCAAGGCGGGTTGTTTTTTACCAAAGTATTTCCTGGAATGCTAAGTACTGATTTCATCAGGCAATGGCTAAATGAAATGCAATGATTTTAAAAGAAAGTGGTTGGAATCCATCTAAACGTTTCTCCTACCTTAAAATCAATTATTGTTAATTGTGCACTGAGCCGTGCTGTTCTAGAATTTATGCAGGGCTGTCTGGGTCTATTCTATGTTAAAAGGTTTATGCTGGCATCAGTTGTGATGTCAATACATACTCATGTGCACTCAGCTCTGCTGTTTGCACCATGTTTGCTCACTGGATTTGTGTCCTTTCCCATGCAAGTAATAGTAAAAAAAAGAGTAGCTGCTTCTTAAATCTTTGCAAAAGATAAATATGTATAATTTTTCATAGCTTTCTACAGTCACTGCAAACAGAATTCTCAAAGATGAGCCTTTCTCTTGTTTTCCAGGTCATAACTGGACTTCTTCGCAGAGCGGATGAGGTGAGGAAGTTTATTTCCTAGAAAAGGTGTCTTGTGAATCCACTGTGATCTCTTGGTCCAGCCTGGCTTTTGCAGATGTTGTTGCTTACTAATACCAAGCCAGTTTACTGTGTAATGAGTCAGCCATGCTGGTGTCCTGCAATACTTCCCGTTGTTCTTCATTTCCTTTCTTGGGGAGTACAGTGTCTCTCAAGCCATGTCTCTGGGTAATTCCCAGCTACAGAGCAGGATTTATTGAGAAGCCAAATGCACAACTTTCAGACACCCATATACAGCTGTGTATGCTTTGTGTGGCACAAGTATTGGGCAAAAAATGCAGGTTTTTCTTGTATTTATGCAGACTTGAAACTGAATTTAGGTTTGCCCATGCCTATGGTGTTTTATGATTGTTTTGCCTTTTCTTCAAGCAGTGAGTCTGCCTGTGCAGATCGCCACAGAGAACTAATTGTAACCTCTCAAGGTAGATCCCTCCTAATGGAAATGAGATTTTTCCGAAAATCTTCCGACAGTGCTGTTGAAGAAACCCAAAACCTTCTGGCAGGAGCTGGCAAAAGCTCAACTAAATGATCCAGAGAAGATTCTGATGGTATCCTTGGCAGCTAGAACTGTATCTGTTTAGGCAGTTGCCTTGTCTGAGTGTGGCAAGAGAAACTCTGCAGCTCTGCCAGTGTTTTTTCATTCTGAGACATCATGTGTTCTTAAATTTAGTGTTGTTATAACTAACCCCTGAGACCTCTGCAATCTAAGGATTCTGAAAGAAACATTGTGGAGGCTTTACTGGCTAGTTACTTCTTTTGTATTTTTGTCTTATCTTGATGTAGCTCATGTTGATCTGCAGTAACAGAAAATTCTGCAACCAGTACTGTTTTTGGGTGGATTACTGCCCTGTGACATTGCCACTGTGTCACTTCATGTCTTTGGCCTGCAAATTCTTCTTGCCCTTCATATCACTCTGTCCTAGGAGTAAAAACCTGCAGCTCAGTCCCCTCAGTTTGATCTCTGCTTCCCTTTCTCGGGTATGTCATGTCACTGTTGTCTGGATAAGGAGAGCTTGTGCAAGGTGTTCCAGAAACGTGGGTCCTAGTAGCCAAGGGAACAGAGCTTGCTGCATTTGCTGCAAGCTGGAAAGCAGTGCTGAAGATGAGCAAAGGATGTTTGAGGTGTGTTAAGACTTGCAGGTGAGACAGAGATAACAAGGGAGAGCAGGTAGGCATGAAGTGAGAGCGATGTTGTTTAGCCAGCATGGATTTGCAGTGCTGTGGCACTGCTGATAGCAGCACCCAGAAGGGAGATGGTACATTGTGATATGCAGTAGTTTACACTGATTTGCTGACATGATCCAAGAAGCACAGTTTATTTTGAGGTACAGTGTAATAACTTGCTCCTCCAACGAGCCCTTTTGCTGAACTGAAAAATAACATGGTCAGTGAGTTTCAAAAATTAGACCTTCTGCTGCTTCGTGATTTGGATGCAGGAGGAATCTATTAATTTCCTTTTCTTAACTGAAAAAATCTCTTTGCCATACAAGGTTACTCTACCAGAGTGGCATTTCTGCAGTGGTAAATGAGATTCAGAGCTTGCTCTGCCTCCATCAGTATTAAGAAAGATGGCAGATTGCTGACAGAATCCATGCATTAGTTGGGATGTGTGTGCCAACCTGCACGTAACAATGCTTGTAATGATTACAGAGAGCTCCTTTGCACCCAGTTGGCAGTGGTGGGTTCAGAGATTTGGATGCCGTGTTCTGAGTCATTGTGTATTACTGCCTCATTTAAGGAATTGCCTGGCTGCGTAGTGCCAGAGGGGTGATATCAGACACAGCTGTGGTCTCCATACAGAAAGCTTCATTCAACTGATGCAAATGTTATTTTACTCCCCTTGTGTGTCCAGGCTGCTTTCAGTAAGATTCCTATAGGATTCATACCTCTTGGAAAGACCTGCACATTGAGCCACACTCTCTACCCTGAGAGTGTGAACCAAGTACAGTAAGTATTAAGTGTTTCTGAAATGCAGCTTTTGTTTGTTTTCAAGAAGCAGTGCTTCTTGGTACTTCGACGCTTTCTTTTTCTTCTATATTACATAGAAATTGGCGGTCTCTGGGCAGAGCCTGATGATTCAGTTTGATATAAAATTGTTTTGTCCACTTCGAAACTGAAGTCTAGTCAATTAATCTCTCTTTTCCTCACACTTAATTCCCTTTCAATATTCCCTTCCTTTCCTTCCATGCTAACAAGTATATTTCTCCTTGCTACTGAAATCTGTTCACTCTGGTTCTCCCAGTGACTAATTAGCATTCTTATTCAGTGGGCCCTTGCTGGTGTCCATCACACATAAAATCCATGATCCAACTGGCATAACATCCTTCATTAATGCCACCGGAGTGCTTTGAAGCTCAGCAGGATGGACAAGGTTGCAATCAGTAGCAAAGATTAAAATAATAATTTACATTTGAGTTCTAAAGAAGCTGTTTGAAATGAGTAATCTTCTTACCCCCAGGTAATGAACTGTGCAGGTGATACTGCAGCATACCGGTGAAGCTGAAAGGAATTTGGTCAGTAGGTTGCTGAACAACCCACACATGTAACAGAACCTGACTTAAGGAGTTTGGAGTGATATTTTAAAAAGAAATACTTCAGTTCCTTTGTCACTATTAGAGCTATTCTTTGGGGTGTAGGAATTGCAGAGATAGTGAGGGAAGGCAGGAGCCAGGAGAAAAGAAAGTCTGAGAAAGAAACAGCTTCCTTCTCTGTCTCAGTGTCCTAAGCCTGATGAAGCCAAAGGCGGTCTGACTTGTTGATTTACATAGATATTGGGTTGGATCTGAAAACTGTTTGGCTTGGTTGCTTTCCAGCTGAAACAGTGGAATTATGCACAGCGTGGAATTTAAATTTTACCCAACTTTGTTTAATTAGAGGAAAAAAAAGAGGTTTCAATGAAATGCATGCTTCAAAGCTTAAGTGTAGAGATTTCTTTTGTGAGCAAGAGCACATTGATTACAAAGTCATTAGAGCTACCTTTTATGACAAGAAATGAGGTGGTATCTTATTTAATGTCCCTGACTTAATGGAGGCCAAAACAAAGTGACAACTGCTAATAGGTAGCTTTAAATTAATTAAGAACTTGAAAATGTGTTGGCATACCAAGGTGATGCAGTCCCAGGCATGTGAATTGAGATGGGTGTCATGCTGACCCCTTCCCTCCTAGGTTGTTACTCTCACTGCCAATAAAATAAAACTATGTTTGGATCCTTAATACTTGTCCAAAACAGCAGCTAACAGAGTTGCTGCACAGCTTAGGCTGGGAACTTCCTTTTTCTTTTCTGGTCTTTGCTGTTTGTTAGGATGCCTTTGGGCTTTGTTAGGCTTTGTCACAGCTCACACCCACCTGGTTTGCTTTCTTATTTCAAGGAAGTGCAGCACTTTGGCATAATTCTTTTCTTGAAGCTGCAAGAAAAAGCCCCACCAGGATGGTAGTGGAATCTGCTGGGGGAGGAAGTGGGGGGGAAGAAGTATCACTTTAAAGCTTATTCCTTCTGCCTTTGTTTGTTTTTTTTCTTTCCTGTTTCTTTTTCAGACATATTACTAACGCTACCTTGGCTATTTTGAAGGGAGAGACAGTTCCACTTGATGTGTTGCAGATCAAGGTAAAAACGTCTGCTTGTTTGGAGCCTGACATTCCTAAAACTTTCCTACGCTTGCATTGTTCTGTTTAAATAGACTATTTTTCCTCTGTGTCGAGCTGCTGTGAATTTTGGCTTATCATATCAGCAGTCCTGTTGGCAGTCACTTCTCCACTGTATGTTACAGCATCACCTAGTTTAAAATGGAGAAAATACTTGAATGGCTGAATATATTTTGGGGGGAGTTAGGAGAGTTTAGATGAATGTGAACCTTAATTAATATTTCTGTAGAAGTAGTGAGAGATAACAATAGCTGTCTAAGCTGATTTAATAAATTCACGTGCATTGCAGAATGAATAACTTTCAAACTGAAAGGTGTGAAATGGGAAAGCCTTCCACTGTGCTCAGTATGGAGTTTTTTTTTAGTATCTATTATTTTTCTGTTACATTGTAGAACAGAGGTTTCTGCAGCAGGAACTTAGTGCTGCTGTATAAGAACATCTTGCTTTTGGCTGACACTATCCACAGAACAAAATGGCTATTGCTGGGTGTGCAGTCAAACTCAGTCAACCCTTTAAAAAATTCATGTTTTATGTTTCTCGCTGGGAGTAAATGGAATGTGTAACACTTAAGTTCAGGTTGACCTTTATGGCTGTTAGCTATTTATCATGCCTTTTCTGTGAGATTTCTCTTTCGGGATTAATCAGAATTCAGGTTTTATATAGAAATGAAATTTCTCTGCTTTCAAAAAACAAAGTTGGAAAAAAAAGATAAGAGAATGCAATTTTGCACTTTTTAATTCTCTTTGCAGGGAGAAAAGGAGCAGCCCGTGTTTGCACTGAGTGGTTTAAGATGGGGATCTTACAGAGATGCGGGAGTTAAAGCTAGCAAGTAAGAAAACATCATTTTTGAAGCATCTTGTCTAAAAAAATAACCCTCTGTTGCAAATATAGATATTTGACAAGCAGAAGCACCCACTCTTTTTAGATTAAGCATCACACACGAGTGTAAAACATTTCAGGGTTTTTGTCATTTGAAATAAACATGTATTTAGTGCTGACCGTTTCTTAAGGTAATTGCTTTCCTCTCGCCTTTTGGTGCCCATCTCTGGACCTTTGTTCAGATTGCATCAGTGGAAAAAAATTCTCCCTTGAGTAAAGTCGAAGTAAAGTGATGGATTGTTGTTTTTCATCAGTTGCCAATGAAAGGATGGAGATTCTGTAACTCAATTCCAACAAGGGACATCAAATGCAGTAGAAATGCCGTTCAGCTCCTGCCAGAAATGACATGGACCTCACTCTCTGGTGATGGTTTTCTGAATGCCAAACTAATAATCATTGGGTTTTCTCCAAGCGGATATTTAACGTGCCACTGTCTGTGTGTATCAAATTACTGGCATTATGTGGTGAAGGAGCAGCGGGGTCAAATCAGCTCGTTGCTCACACTGCCATAGAGAAATTGCAGGACAGGGTGCTGCTGACCACTAAGTAAATATGATATGTTTTGTGAATGAGCTATCTGCAGGGAAGCAGGAGGTAGCCCTCCTCTGGCATCTGGCAGGTAATTAAGTAGGTTTGAGAGGTGATGTGGGATAGGAGAGATGTAGTAAACAGCCTGAGTTCTTGTGCTGGAGAAACATAGGATATGCCTGGTTGCTTGTGTGGGTGCTGACTCGGCTATGCTGCGGGCTCTCCTGCTAATTGCAACCCCAAGATTAAGGAAGTGCACTTCTCTCCTCTCTGTGTTCTTACTAGGCTTCCTGCCTATACCCTATTATATATCTAGTGTCAGCCTTTGCATCTTTTCCTGCACCCACTGCCTTTCATAAGAGTCACGAATGCCGTGCTGGAGACTTGACAGCACCATTTATACTTGGGGCAGTGTGAAAGACTACAAACCTCATTTCTCCATGAACGTTTTTGAGTGCCCAGAAAACATGCCCAGCTTAGGAAGCACTTCAGCCACAACTGAATGGAGGCTCAGCAAGCTTTGGTTAAGGACCCTGTGTCCTTGTCCTCTTTTTATACTTCTCTCTAAATGTAAACATTTGATCCCTGACAAAGGTGGAATTCTGGGCTAAGTGAACTTGTAGTGTTCCAGTAAAGCTGAAAAGAAGGCACCTTGTATAAAGAGAATTGAGTTGCAAACTGCAGTTCCAGAAGTGTGCCTGGCTATCTCTAAGCTAAGCACTGTCCTGGCGGATACGTAGTACTAAGTTTTACATTTTTGAGGATTCGTTGTTTTACAGGCAATTTCATGGCTTGATGGAAAAGTAGTGTGACTGCTGCACGCCTTAGTAGTTAATGATAGCCTTACATCTTCAGTGCTGTTCAGCTGATGGTGCTTAATGTATGTTGTTGACCTTCTTTTATGGAAGACAATGATCAAAATGTGTACCAAGCTACCTAAGTATAGTCATGTCTTTAGATTCTGTACTGTATTTCATGACTGACAGGATTTTTGTTTTGTAAAACACTGATTTTGGTTTGAGAATACTTTGGGGCGAATGAATGTTTTCCAGTTCTGATCTCTTGCTGCTCATTTTTTTGTTTCCTCCAACTTCACTCTTCACTGCATATTGTAGAGGTGCATCTCACAAACCAAAGGTTTGTGGACCACAAACCTTTAAATTAGTCCCAGTTGTGTTGCCTAACAAGATAAAATTTTGCTACTCACATGCCAGGCTGCCTGTAGGGAAGATTGTATGCTGTGTGCTGGTGATCTGTAACTCAAGAATGGAATGTTGCTGCTAAGCTGCTGGTGTGTAGAAACTTGTGGTATCACAAAGCTAAAGGCTGTAGGGGAGCACTGACTTGGCTAACAAATCTATGTGCCCTAACTCCATACAAGAATTATCCTTCTTCCATTATCATCTGGATGTCTTAAGAGTTCTTTTTGTTCTTTTTTCAGGTACTGGTACCTTGGGCCTCTGAAAACCAAAGCAGCTCACTTTTTCAGTACGTTTAAGGTAAAAAAATAACTGAGGGATGGAGGTGATATTTTTTAGATGATTGTGTAGCTTGGAAATGAAAAGGCTGACTGCTTTGTACACTTTATCTGCGTTCTGGTAGCAATATAAAATGGGAGCGAAACGTAACTTGCTGAAAAACCTATCAGTTATTAAAAATTTCTAACTTATGAAGAGGTGAATGGGAGGCAGAATAGCTCTGCCTTAGGTAAAATCTTTTCTAAGGATCTGTTGCTGCAAGATCACCAGGGGGAGCCAGTAACCACCTTTGGAGCTGGAGAGTAGCAGTGGTGCTGAACACAGCACTAAGCATGTTCTGTCACCTTTTCTAAACAGTATTTCTTATGATAACACCTCATTATGATTTATTTATCTGGCAGAAGTTACGTATGTATTTAGGCTGCTCATGAGTAGTGATAATCAGTTTTCCACATGTAGCTAAATGGAAATGAGGATTCATAGCTTCTGTCTTCTATCTCACCTTTAACTTGCTTAAAACTGACCCTAGAAAGATGAAAATTTGACCTGTGTGAGGGGGAAGGCACTTTCTCTCATGTGCCTTTCCCTTTTCTCTGAACATATGAGAAGCCTCATGAAAAGGCTGTGGGGATACCCAGATGCTGCAGTGGTAGATGAGATCGTGCAGCCAAAGAGTTAGGCTGTAATGTATTCATGAAAGATTTCCCCCTGCTCCCCATCCCCAAGAGATTTGAGATGATGATTCTGTATGCTGATATTCTAAGGGGAAACTTATTCTTCACCTCTCTCCAGCTCCTTTCCCATTTTCCTTGGGGCCTTAGTGAGTGGCAGTGATAGTGAGTCTCACTGGTGAGTTATTCATTCTGCATTTAAAGGATCTGTTTAACCTGCTGAAGGTTAAAGAGAAATGCCCACTTTTTCAGCTATTAAGAGAAAAAGGTTTCTACCTGATCTCCCCCAGTTGTGCTATCCATTGCTTTATGTGCCTCCTATGTTACCATTTTGTTAATTTCTGTAAGAAATGGTCCCAGTCTGCTGAGTTTAATCTTTTCCAAGCTTGTCCTTGCTGCTGTGCACTATATCTTGGTTGATTTTGCTGTAACTGTCCTTGGAAATGGAAATACATTTTTAAAAGGAATCGTATTATTTCATCCCTAAGTTCTCTAAGTGTTTCAGAAATAAGTTTTAAAACAAAGTGAGAGAAAATGAACTTTGTCTATGGGGTCAGTGTCTGTATGTTTTCAGGAGCTAAGATTCAGCTATAGCTCATCAATTTCTGGCATTGGAATGTGAAATTTCACTGAGAATTATGTGTTATTTTATTTCCTCAGGTGCCCTATCAAGCTTAGGTGACTTGTCCTAAGACCTGCTGTGTACTCCACAAGCACCTGACTATACAATCAGATCTTGATTTTTTTGAGTGAATCTAGAGACCAAAAAGTAGATTGAGGCAGTGGCAGCATCTGTGTAGCTCTGAAGTAGTGCTTGTGATCACAGGATGAATAGGCTGTAGGAATCAGCAGAATAAACAATAAGGTTCACAACAAAACACCCTCTGTCTTTTGTTTGTTTTTCCATGTAAATCCAAGGAATGGCCTCAGAAACACCAAGCTGCTCTCATGTATCTGGGTCCAACTGAGAGACCTCCAGATGAGCCGGAGGAGAAGCCATCCAGGCCTCCTTTGTACGTGAGGCTTTACAGACGACTTTGCTTATACTGGTCACCTCCACGAAAAGGTGAGGTGTGTGTGGTGTTATGGTCTAAAGTCACAGGCAGCCTTTACTTACCTGATAGATCAGAGCTGTGGATTGTTTTGTTTGGTCTTATTTTTCTCCACTAGTTTTTTTCTTCTCTCTTACGTCTGTCCCTTTCTCTGCCTTTCCAAAAAATTATTGCAATTTCAACATTGACTTTGTCAAGATACTTTTTTTTTTTTCTTTTTCTTTTTTTTTTTTTAAATGTTTTTCAGAAATAGAACAGAGTAGTTCAATACTTGTGATGTTATAAGCAAAAATGCCTCTGTAAAGAACTCACTGTGTTCACTGGGCTCACGGTTGCTTGCCACTGAAGTATCTCATTCCCCTGTAGAATGACTTCTTTGTGTGGAGAAAGGAGCATCTCTTGTTTTCCTTTGTGGAAGGAAGGAGTGCTGAAACAGAACAGCAAGCATTACTGCAGGAGGCAGTAAAACTTGAGCTGTGCAGAAGCCTGAAGTTTCTCTTACTACCTCACTTGGAAACCTGAGGCATAAATTCTCTTCGCTGTGTTCCATAAGTCACTCCAGAGAGGTTAGTTAGGCAGTTCATGTTGCAGAATGCAAAAGAAAAGGAGCATGCACGTTGTGCGCTATGTAATGATACAGCCTCAACTGGTGCTTCCCGTTCTTCCTAGAGGCTAGAAGAGGGGATTCAGATTGAGACATGGACTAAGTGACCTGTATGGGAGAACCAAACCCTGGAGCTTTTTCCTAAGGTGCATGTTACTACAGCATCCTGAACACTGGCTATCCTAGGGTTTTTCTTTGTGGTAGCTGCACTAAATGTTCCTGTAATACTAGTCTAGGAGGTTGGTTAATCCCTCTGCATAAGAACTCACAGGTCTGCCAGATAATGTGCTTGATAGTCTTTCCTGCCACTGTGTGAACATCAGTGGTTATTTCCTTTTTTTTTTTTCTACAGTACTTCCAAACTTTTGCTGTTTGAAAGAAAGAAAGCTATAGTGGTCATAGTGGGTCAGAGTGATTTTTGTGGCTGGTATTGATGTTTTGTACTTCTCAGCAGTGAAATGATTATCTTTTTAAGTAAATTTCCCTTAATGTTATCTTCTGTATTGGCTTCATAGAAATACCCCAGGAGGTTGCCTCGGAGGACTGGCAAGAACTGAAGCTCTCCACCGTTGAGCTTTCCATTGCAACTCAGAACAGACAGCTTGATCTGACAGTAAGACCATCGTATTTCACTGGATTCCAAATGCTCCCTGCCCACACAGTTTTCTTTTATTGCTTAACTCACATTCTTTTGTCTTCATAAGTAAAGCAGTACCCTGTGCAAGTTGGAGCCTATAATTGAATCTAGGAAAAGGCAAACTTTTTTACACCTAGCTGGTATAAAAGCTCTGGAGACTTCTGTAAAACAAAAGCAGTGCGATCAGGAAGAATCTATGTAACTTGGAGGTTTCATTAGTTCAGTGGAAGCTTTAGCACTACTTGGGAGGAAACAAGGCATCGGAATGGATATTCCTTTCCTTCTTGACCCATGGGAGAGGGGAAATCAGATACTGAAATTTGATCAGTGAGTGCTGGAGTGTAGCTGTGAACATGAATGTCTGCCTAGAAATGAGGCTTCTTGTCTCCCTTCTGACTTACAGAGCAAAGAGTTAAGAAGAAACGGCACTAAAGAAAGGACAGGGGCTACAGTGAGTTAGAGGACAGGAAATGTGGGTGGCTGTGGAAGAGCAGAACAAGGGAGCAAGGGCGCTGTTCCTATGATAGCCTTCTGTCATGTCCTGCCCATAAGGCTTGTGCTCTTTGTTGAGTGCTTTAATTACCTGTCTTTGGCTTATGTCTATGTTTTGGTGCAATGTCATTGCTATGAAAGCTTTTTGGGTAGATGCCAGTCTTTAATTCTGCTGGAGAACTGTAGCACAGTGATCTCTTTCTCTACATGTCTTTCTCTCGGCTGCAGTAAACAGCAGCCACTATCCCAGACTGACAGGAGGTGCTGGACTTTCTGCAGTGTGTTTCTGATACAGAATTCAGACTCTTTAAGAACCTGAAAATCTGAGTTATGTTGATAGGTTATCCTTGTAGGATCAGATTAAAAAATAAATAAATAAAAATCAAATGAGGCAGATCTAGACTTAAGATTTCCTCCTGTGTTCTCCTTAGCTTGTACTACATAAACGTTAGTTTCTTCTCCATCAGTGATTTCTGATTTGCACTGCCGGTGTCTTGGTAATTGTAGAAATAAGACTGCCCCTACCAGAGTATTTTTTTCTTTACTGACTTTCTGTTGTCCTTTGGACAAAATATCCCTTGTCAAGATGTCCCCTAAATTAGAGTCATTGATATGATGTGAGAAAGACCTATCAGGAATTGAAAAATCTCATTGCCACAAACTAGCCTGTACATCCCCCCCTCCTTTTTTTTCCCCCTTATGTCTCCAAGATGTGCTTTAATAATTTATTTAACAAAGAAACAGTGTAGGGCTCTCTCTTGTTTCTCTTCCATATCCCAGATAAATGGGTGACATCCAATTAGGGCAGTTGTACTTCTTCTGTTTCAATAACTGGATGTATCTTGATCTTACATCTTCTTTGCTACTGATCAGCACCCCATATATTTGACTTTGAATCCTCCTCTTGAAGCTATTTTCCCTGCAGCCATCAAAGCTGAATCACAGTACTGTCAAATGGACATCAGGGATCAGGGCTAAATACTGCCAGCCAGTCCTGTCTTTCTTTCTCACTTGTGCCCAGGCTCTCCTGCGAAGCTGATAAAGCTATGCAGGTGCAGCTCAGGCACTGACAAACTTACCTCTGCAGATACAGCAAAGGAACAAAATGAGTTCCACTTCTAAATGTATTCAGTTTTACTTTTGACGTTTTAATTGTATCTGTGCTAGGACTTTTGCCAGAGCAGAAACGTTTGCTTCAATTAAAAAATAAATAAATATGATTTACATCTTAATCAAAGTTGCTTTCTCAGCAAAAGCTTTAATGTCTACTCAGTTTAATGCTGCAAGTGGGGAAGTAGCTAAGTAAGGAATTGAAAGGAGTAATAACGAGAGCACTTTGATTTCAAAATTGTATTGGTTAAAATTCTCTTACTGTAGTGTTTGGTGGCCAAATGCAGCATCATTATACCACTGCTTCAGGTCATGAGAGATCCACTGATTAGAAATCTCTGTGAGCAGAAATAGAATCATAGAATGACTTGGGTTGGAAGGGACCTCAAGGATCATGTAGTTCCAACCCCCCTGCCTGGCAGGGCCACCAAACATACACCTTTACTAGATCAGGTTGCCCAGGGCCCCGTCCAACCTGGTCTTGAACACCTCCAAGGACGGGGCATCCACAACCTCCCTGGGCAGCCTGTTCCAGGACCTCTCCTAGTAAAGAACTTCCTCCTAACATCCAACCTAACAGTCTTTAATAAGTGTGCCAGACGTAACAAGAGCCAAACATGTGAGCCATTATTTCAATTCTTATGGTGTTTATTCTTCTGTAATCTTCAATGAGAAACTGTTCTCTATAATTCTTAATCTGCGTCCCACAGGTCAAGAAAGGAGAAAAAGCATGAAATGCATATTTTGTTTCTTTCAGTGGGTCAAAGAGCTGGCTGTTTTGTAACGTATTTCACTATCATGAGCGTGGTGTTTTGAAATATCAACTGTTTCATTTCTGAATCTGTTTTTTTTGTGTGTGTGTGTGTTTATTTTTTTTGCTTAGCGCACTGAAGACTTCATGAATATTTGCATTGAAGCAGATACTGTCAGCAAAGGACAGTTTGTGAACAGAGGGTGAGTATGGGAATACTGCAATAAAAGATGCCCAAATCTCCATGCAAATCAGAATGCTGATTTTCTGGGAGAGTATGTTATGTTTCTCTCTGATATTCTGCTGTAGAATTCTGCAGCAAAGGTCAGCGATGCATTGCAGAGATTGCTTTGTTCTTTAAAATTCTTACAGATTTTCTTTTTCTGGAAACAAGGCAGATGAGTTTACCTTGAGTTCTTCCTACCTTCATGTACCTTTCATCTTTCTGTCCACTGGGACTGGATGGTGCTACTTGGACAACACCATCATAACCAGCGCTTTGTAGGCAACCATAAAGATTAACTCCAGAACCTTTTGCCTCTTGCTGCTTGGTGGTTTAAGAGTCACAGAGCTGATAAGCTTCCACTAGTGGTACCTGGAATTTCTGAACTCTGATGAGACACAGATTTTAAGTGAAGGGCTCTTTTTCTTCAGTAACTCCTTGAAGATGAGAGATCTGAGCTTGAGCAACTTTTTGTAGATGTGAATTTACAGAAGGACTGTAAGCAGATGTGTCATATGCTGAGCAGGGAGGCTGTGGGTATGAAGAGGCAGCACACAGAGAAAGAGTGAGCATGCATTTCTTACCTGTGTTTGGGGTGTTATCATGCAATGTGATTGTTCCTCTGCTCTCACCAAATATTAATCAGAACTGCTTTTTCCAGCTCCTCCATGCTGTCCCACCAGCAAATATACTCCGTCTTTGGTGCAATTTTTATTACCAATCGGTTTTCTTACTAAATTCAAGGCTGCTCTTCTGTATTCTTCTTCCTCTTTATTTCCTCATACTGTTTTCTAGTCATAGGGCCCCCTCTAGTGAAATCGGGTGAAATACATTTTCAAGTATGTTTTTCACCTGATTGTCATCACTCTCGGAATTCCTGCATGAGTGTCTTGTTTGTCACGCTAATAGCAGAAGTACACACCTTATTTGAGCATCCTGTGAGCTACAGTGGGCGTATAGTCTTCTGATGTATGCATTCATAGTGGATCAGGATGCCACCTGCAACTGCTTTTAGGCTGTATGAGCCATGAGGACCATGTATGCTTTAGACTGAGATGTTTGCTTTAAAGACTACGGAAAAAAAGGAGGAGCAGCAGCAAGAGAAGTGTGGCCTCTTAAAGGGGAAATGTAGAAACCTAAGTAGAAAGTAGAAAGGGGAAATGAAGTAGAAGGAGACAGTGTAATGGGTTCTTGGACACATTGGTCTGAGAAAAAAACTGTAGATGGTTTTGGGTGGTATAAATGGGAGGTGTTTGACTGCACACCCAGTGTACAATATCCTCCATGTGGGTTGGACATGGTTCACACAGCAGCGTGTCACGTTTTTTCTCTGTGGATGTACAGAAAAAGCTTCCCATGAGCAGTGACGTGCCCTGCTAACTAGTTCCTCAGAGACACTGCCAACAAGTTGGAGCTGCTGTACAAGCAAAGCTCCAAGAGAGCTCTTTTGATTAAACACTGCCCAAGTCTTTAAGTAACAACAAAAGAGAAGGGGGTGTGTATGTGTTGGGGAGCAATAGGAGGACCCAGTTACTCCTACAGAGAAGAGTCTGAACAGAAATAAAACACTGATTTTTCAAGGCAAAATTGAGGTGCTCAGAGCAGCTCCCCTCTGTAGAAATGCCCCTTGGCAGTTTGGTTTGTATCAGGTCCTTATTATGGGTTCCCCATTGCCTGGCACCAACAGAGTTTGCCTTTGGAAATGTACAAAGAAGCCTTTTGCTTGTTTGTTTTGTTGTTAAAGCGCCTCCACCAGAATTTGGAGCCAGCTTCTATTCTTGGTGTGAAAGCATGGAGAGGGGTCACTCCAGGGGGTGAGTGCAGTGATCAGCTGCAGTGTAAAGACTCTTGTTACAGAGTTTTACATTGGCCACTTCTGGAGACAAGAACTAGATTAAACCTACCTGTTGTCTACAGTAGGTTTTCCTTGCCTGTATTTTTGTAGCTCAGTGTATGGAGTGGGAGTTAAATAAATTGAAAATATTCCTATTGGACTTTCTGTTCTTACTCCTGTTTTCTTTAGCTGTCTTGTTTCGTGTAAGAGAGTGATAAGGTGCTGGTACAGGCTGCCCAGGGAGGTTGCCCCATCCCTGGAGGTGTTGAAGGCCAGGTTGGATGGGGCCCTGGTCAGGCTGATCTAGTATTAGATATGGAGGTTGGCAACCCTGCAGGGGGGTTGGAGCTTCATGATCCTTGAGGTCCCCTCCAACCCAGGCCATTCTATGACTTTGTGGTCCTTTCATGTAGGATCACTAGAATTGCAGTCGTGGCAAGTGAAGTTCTCCTTTGGCCATTCTTTAGTTACATTTTTTGTCTCTGTTGTGCAAACCTTGATCCCGTAATTGCATATATGTAGGTCCTCATTTGTGGATCAAATAATCTTACTCACCTGAGTACAGTAAGTAGGACCTTATATATTAAACTTTGAGCAGGTTAAACCTTAAGCAGGAAATCTTGTTGCATATTTGTACAGCACTGCATAAACTGTATAATTGCATCTCATCAATGATTTATCATTTATATTGCCAGAGGGATGTTTAATTCCCTTTCATTCATTCATTAATCTTTTAGCATACACATACTGGATTAAAACAAACTTTTCATAGTTAATATTGCTCCTGTCTTTCCCTGACTTTCCTTTGGTGTCTGAGCTTTTATTCCTTTGTTCTTTGGTTATTTCCTACTCTTTCAGCCTCTTTCTCTGGGATTTTCTATGATTTTAAGAGAAGTTTGCATTTCTAGGGTATGGAATATTTGGTGTATAGGATGTTTTTGACTTGTTTTTATGGCTTCTTTTCCCAGGCAAGATAAAGTTATTTAAATTACTGCTTTCGTAACAGTTCTCAGAATGGACAGAGTCGCTGGGGACAGCTGATGTTGTCTATCTGAGAATATCTATCTGTGATAATTGTGCTGTGCTTGAGACCACGCAGCTCTGCTGTCCCCTTAGCTATCTGTGTGTTGCTGTCTGTCTAGACAGGGACCAAAAAGAGGGGTGGGGTGTGGTCCATTTTGTCTTTTGTTGTTGTTGTTGTTAAGAGTTTTTTAGGTTGCTGTTAGGTGTGTGGAATTGGAGGAGATGGCAGCCATCCACTGTGGATGTTGCACTGTTTGGCATATAAGTGAGGAGCACAAGATTGTGCTATAAGAGTATGTTTAGATTTATTCAGTGAACCTCAGTGTAGAAGTTGGTTGGAGGCTGTCAGTGCATACTGATACATACTGACTGCAGCAGAAGAGGCAATCTGTATTTTATTTTCTCACAGTTAAGCTCTCAAGTATTTGTATGCATATATATAACCTTCAGGTTTGTCAACTGCGTAGTGATTTACAAACCCGTAACAATGTGTCAGCTCTAAAGGTGGCTGTTTCTAAAGAACCCTCTGCTTAGCTTACCTCTCTTTTGATTGAAACAGGAGTCAGAAGATGCGTGATCCACATATGTGTCCTGAAGACAGTCAATGCATCCAAGCTAGCAGATGCATCTTGCAACTTCCAGAGGTGAGAAGTTAAGGGGGTGGGGAAACTTGGTCAATTCATTTCCTAGTGCCACGTGATAATGCACATTAAGAAATCCCTACTCCAGATCTGGGATGTTGAGTATACCATCGATGAGACACTCTGTTCCTCAGTGCGGCATGTCAGTCCCCAGCCAGGAGACACATACAGAAATTGCAGCCCAAGTGGTTTGTGAATTAGAGGGGGAGTTTTGTTTAGCCAAGAATTAGACTGCTCCCCAAACCTGTCACATATGCAGTGCTGGAGGCTGTAAAGGAGCTCTTACTCATATGCATTGAATAGACAAACCTTCACCATTGTACTGAAGATAGAATTCCCCATCTGTGTTTTACCCTAGAAGGGATCTGCCATAGAGAAGATAAATATCAGTGTCTTATGTAGACGAGGTAGGAAGGAGGTTGGGCAGTGGGGCTCAAGTCAACACATGGAAGTTTCGCTAAACTTTGAGTAGATCGGGCTGAAAAAGAAGCTGAGACTGTGTCTGCCTGAGTAGTTTAGATTAGTCTGGTGTTACCTCTTAGAAGGGAATGTTGCTGCAGCCTTGGGATGGGCTGTTTCTTGGTTTTGCAAGGGCATTCAGTCAATCTCATGTACCTCTTCAAGGGCCCTCATACCATTTGGAGAATAGATTTCATATTAAGGGAGAATAGAACACAACAAAAAGTGAAAAAAAAAACTTTACCTACCAAGTGAAAATTATGAATTACATAATAATTAGTCAGCATCCTAATATTTACCTCAAATTAGTATTGTGGCAATCTTGTGTTTCTGAAAGAATACTCTGGAGTCCGGGCTAAGTACAGATAAGCCATTGGTAAGGGTCGTGGTATAAAATCAGCTCTTCATTCTACAAGCTGAGACCTTCAGAGCATTTGTGCATGCCACAGAGCAGTGCTGTTTTTTGAACCCTTGATCTAGAGCTGATGAAGGAACTGGAGACAGCTCAGGCCAGTCTCACCAGTTTTGAGAGAAGTAGGATATGTTGATCCAGGTGGACTGCTATAGCTCTGTGATTTACAAGACCTATGCTGCTTTCTCCAGGCTGAGCTCCTTTGACGTACCAGCTCATTTGGAGCTAGTTTAAGTGTCAAAGTGGCAGCCCTGCCTAGAGTGAATGAAGTGCATGCAGAGCAGACACCAGATTTGTGCGGGTAAAGTCAACCTGCCATTTTGAAGAATGATTTTAATCATCGGTGACTTTATCAGCATTAAAGTAAAAGCTCAGGAAAATTCTGCTGAGTAATTCCTGACCTGTGAAATACTTTGCATCTCACATTTCAGATCAATACAGTAAAACAATACCAAAAGGTGTTTGTAACGTGGGTTTAATAGGAGTAATTTAACAGGCACTTCTGCAGATTAGCTTGTGTCACTGCTGGCAGACCAAGAAGAGCCAAACACATATAAAATAGTTTCAAGAGCAAAGAGTCTTTCAGTATAAACAATGTGGGTCATTAAATCTTCCTAGCATTTAATTATCACCAATTAACAACTAACTGAGGTAACATTACACCACAGACTCTCAGTACATTCCGTGCAGTGAAGAATAGCTTTCTCTGTGTAGTTGAGACCGAAGGGGCTGGAAGGCATGGGGAGGCTGTCACCTTGGTTAGCACCCAACTAACTGTTGAACTGTAGTCAATCAGTAAAATCAGGTCTCGGCATTACAGCATTGCTGAAGTAATGTTTGCTGTTCGGCCCTGACCAGTACTGTTATCTGTACGCAGGGCACTGAGGGATCCTTTGGCATTGATAACGAGGAATACGAAGCTATGCCTGTGGAGGTGAAGCTGTTACCCCGGAAACTTCGGTTCTTCTGTGATCCCAGGATGAGAGAGCAGATGCTCCGTGCAGCCGTACAATGAGAATTAATACCAAAGGGGTCACTCTTCACCACTCCTGCCAGGTTCTCTTCAAGGCATGTCCTCACTAACTGGATTAACCCCACCAGATTAACAAGCCATTCAGCTACTTTACACACAAGGTACCTCCACTGAAGGTGGCTATTTGGCTAGTCTCAAGGGGGTTGAAAATGCAAGTTAGAATTCTAAGAATTGCTTGTTAACTTGATGGCATTTTTTCCCCCCTGAATTCAATTGTGTTCCATGCACAGCACTACAGGTTGAGTGCTGTGTGCCAGATGCTACTGCTTTAATGCAATTGTATATTAAAGTAAAATGAAAGAATACTTGTCCTTGCACTGTAAAAGTTTACATCATCTATGTATAAATCTCAGGAAAGCTGGGATCTTGGAAGAATTTGTTTTGGGGCGGTTTATTGAGTATATTAAGCATATACTTAATGCTAAGTATATGAAATGTGGGAATTGCTATATGAAACAGCTGAACGCGTATCTACTCTGTCCCAAAATAAATTGGATATCAGTGGCATGATTTCAAAGCAAGTTTGAAAATTCCCAGTATGTATCGGTCTTATCTTGGTAAGATACTTGTTTTCTCTTCACCTTGCCAGATTCAACAGCACAGAGTTATAGCTAATAACATAGTAGAAATATATTCTTTTGATCAAGTTTCAGTATGTTACACAGAAGCACAATGGAGAATCACCATTGACCTGGAGCTGTATGAAGTCCATGTGGAAATACTCTTTAACAAGCCAAATCAGTCTTTCTTGTAAGTACTCCCTTTGTTCCTGTAGTAGCATGAGACAAATAAGGGCTTCAAAATAACTTTTAATATTAATTGTACCTGGTTGCATTTCTTATTAACGTAAACAGTGCTCATCACTCCTTATGCATCCTGAAGCCCTTTGAGCCCCAGTTCCATAATTGGCTCTGTTGATTTTGAGTGGGTTTGTTTTATTTTTTTTAATAGCTTCACTTCAGTTGCTGAAAGGAAGTGTTATTGACTTCAGCAAGGTTATCTGTTGGCTTTATTATAACGTACAAGTTTACTCGATTCTGCCTTGTTTACTTGAGAACAATTGATGGTTATTTTTTCTGATGTGATTGCTGTTTGTACATAGTCTCCATGCCTACTCTGAATTCATCTGTTGATTCTTGGCCGTAGTCAAAGTAAGGACATTAGCGAATCGATTTCCAGTCACTTTTCTTTAAGACAGCATCCTGGCTGCATGCTGTTGCAACAGCATCCTCTGCTGTCAGCATGCTGAAATCAAACTGCTTTGAAAGGGCAGAAACAGGTTGGTTTTCTTGGTAATGCTGGAACCAAACTCAGTGCTGACCGTTTCTTTGCCATAGTGTGAAGAAAGCTTGCCCCAGAGACACCTGGAATGTTGTTCGACAGTTCTCATTAACTGAGTTTTTCCTGAAGCTGAGGCTTCTATAGGAAAATTAGCAGTGTTTTTGCCCAAGTAGCAGGAAAGACAAGGCAGCAGCCATTTCAAAAAGGTAAGCTTTAATTGTTTTAAAAAATACCTACGTGTAAGTAAGCAGTTCTACTACACAGCCACAGGCCTATGGGAACAACCACACATCTGCGAGATGCAAATAACACCAGAGCTCTTATGACTACAACCAGTCTGCTTAAAGGGGCTAAGTGATACCTACAGCTTCTGGTTCATCTGGACCATTTCAAGGGGAAAATGATTCACTCCCTTACCTACTACCAGACACATGGCTTCTGCACAGTGTGATTCTTTGCTCAAGGGTAACCAAGAGCTCTTTTCAGACCTGGTGCTTATAGTGCTGTGCTGATGTTGAAATACCAAGACCAGTCTGAAATACGGGCTGATATTTAAGTACTTATATCAATGCAAGTTGAATAGCTTATATAAATATCATTCAAGTGTTCCTTCTTTCCCCCCCCCCCCCCCCTTCCTTCACAATTGAGAGGTCCCTCAGTATGAAGTGGTTCTAGATATCTGAATTGCAACACTCAGAGGGAAAGATGTGAGGAAATCACAACATAAAATAAGCGGAGGCTGAACCTTCTACCTACAGTGTAGAAGAAAGGACTCTGTTCTTATGTTTCTATCTGACAGCAAGATAAACAACTTTATTTGTATGAACCCCGAGACAGGAAGGAGGAGAACACTGGGCCCCACTCCGTGAGAACATTTATCCTGGCTTCAATTTACAGTACATTCTAGAAGGGCTTAAAATACCACAACAGAAATAAAAATGAAGGATAACAACCTAATAATGGACTGGCCCAAGGCACCTGTTTATTTTAACCATCACAATTAGTCATTTCCATTTGAATGGCATGCTGCATTAATTAGGATTTGAAATCCCAGTTCACTGCCATTGTGCCATTCGTGATGGCAATACATTCCAGTCCCTCCAAAAAACTATGATGAGAAAATTTGCAGTAGTTAGCATGCTATGTAAACGCAAGAGGACAGAGCACTTTTGCCCTGCTGTTTCAGAAACCACTCCCTTTCTCCCTTCCAAAGCATGCCTGTCCTTTGCCCCACGAGGGCCGCAGCTACTTCTCCCTTCTTGTCAATGAACTTCGACACCTAAAATGGAAGTGTCATAGCAACACTGCTTTATTCAGTGAGCCTGTACGGTAGAGCTACTTTGTTGAAAAGGTGATAGAACTTCCTTTTGCCCTTCAGAACGCTGGGTAGGAGAGCTTATCTCCTCTGACAGATGTCATCATTAGCTCTAACTGCTTAAGTAACTACTTAATTTGAGCTAGAAAAGAGTGTGTTAGCATGTGTCCAAGATGAATCTGAAATCTAATTCAGTCAGATGCCTCCCTCCTAGCATCCACTATTGTGTTTAGTTGTATTTGGCTCAATGCTGCTTGCCCTACACTTGCAGCAAGACTTTCTCATGATTTAAATGTCTAACACTGTATATCACCTGCTGAGATTTTAAAAACCTGATATTTATTTCTCTTCTGAGCTTTACCGTCTACTCCAGATACTAAAAATAACAATAATTCATTACTTAATTACACATGTCTAGTGCAACTAAAGATGTGACTGTGAAGCTCTTGCTCTTTCCTGTAATTGCTGTACTGGGAAGGCAATAGGAGAAAGAAATATACCAGCTGGTTTACTGGGGCACTATGTAGACATGATTTCTAGAATCACTATTTAACCTGGCCTCTGATCACTTGCAACCAACCAGAGACATTATACCAAGAGATTAAAGGCACCACTGTAAAGGCAAAGGACTTTAACTGGAAAAGAATGGCCTACAGTACTTGTTCATATCCTACCTTATGGCATACTTTTCTTCCTCTTTTAGTTTTAAATATACCAAATAACTGCGCCCCCCTTCCCCCTCCAGCTGCCAAAAAGGCAGCTATTAATTTCCAAGGAGGGGATTTAAAACGTCTGTACTTAATTCAAAGTAAAACAGTGAGTTAGCTCCTGAACAGACAGAATTCAGTGAAATTGGTTCAAAGGCTGGGAAACAAAACCAGCCTGCTAAACAGGCCTTTGTGGCACAAGCTATAGCCATTCTTCTGTATTTCATACTGCTCTGTCAAGGATTTTCTGTGTGCAACACCAAGTACCTGTTGTATTAGGAATAGACACTGCAGATGAAGAATTCATTTGCAAAAAGAAAGCACATGTGGAAGGTTTAGGATAGACAAGTAAGTCTTTTAGTTCCGTTTTCTATTTGGATACTTCTGACTTCCTTCCAAGAAAGGCTGTAGAGAAACAAAACTACAAGAGCAACACAGACTGTAGCCATCAAGCTGGGATGTAAGGTGAATGTTACTTCTACAGTAATCTGCTTGCTTTGGTGCTACTGCGCCCATGCTCTGGCTGACAACTGAAGACCTAGTTTCTGAAAAGCAGAGGTTAAATAAATGTTAAATGATCAAGTCAGGAGGTTCTGCTTGCTGTCTCACAGCCCTGATGTTCTGACAGCTTGTGAAAAAGGCGCTGCAACGCAGTTTGTTAGGAAAACTTTGAGGCTGTGAAACTTCCGTGACAAGTTAAAGGTTTGTTCCTGTTTGGTTCAGCAAAAAAATTTCTGATACCAAGGAGAAGAGAAAGTCATCAACAGCTGATCACAGTAAAGCCACGCGGAAAATGAAAAGAATTGTTGGAAAGTAGTTTCAGTTCTGTTTTTAATATGAAGGAAATTAAGTCACAGCAGACCTTCCCCCGAGGTCTTCACTGCAGACGGCGTGTTAGAACTGAAGTGGAAGCTAGAAGGCATAGAGGTGGTGAATCACTCTTATACTATGGGTGTCAATCTAAAACCAAAACCTTTCCTTGGGAAAAAAAGAAAACCTATGAAAACTGGCAGTATAAGCAACAGTGTTTTCCCCTGTAGAAAAGCATTCCGAGTCCTGAAAAGCAAGATGGGGAGCAAGTGTTTGGAAACAGATCACGAGAACATAATCCGCTTAAGTTCATACCAATGAACTGTGCAATAAATAAACGTGAGGCCTCTGATCCCACGCCTCACTGAAACTTCTGAATCCACAGCAAGCAAAACTACCCCTTTGCTGCAGATAGCCTTCAAGAAAGAATGCCAGCCTCCTTCCTTGCAGAGGGATGCAATCCATAAGGGGTCTACTTGGGGAACACTTGCTTCACATGTTTTAAGAACAATTAGCAGGTGAGACATCAGAGGTTCAGGTGCTGTCTCATTGTATACGACGCAATGGTAAATGTGTAACTCCAGCTACAGTTTGCATAAAGGCTCCGAAGTGCTGAAGTCTCTTATGGTAGAGGAAGCAACTAAGTAGCAAAAATGGTAGTTCGTGAAAGAACAGTTAGCTTAGAGCTGGCGCTACTACTGGCGAAAGGATTTTGGACAAAGTATTATGTCACACCTATAACCCATTGTTCCGTTCTTGGACTTTACATGGCAAAAGGATTACCCTTCACAGGCATAGACTTTCTGGAGGAAACCTCTGGCCCGGTATAAACTGAATCCTGCTCTTTCCCCAGCAAAAGAATGAGAAAATGCTGGTCTACCCAGGTAGAAAAGGGCTTGCTGTTAGCCATTGCTTCTAGCCAGTTAGCAACACCAACCTCCAGGAGAACCTCCTTTAAGCCTTAAAGACTTTCCAGATGGAAAGTCACATACTGTTCTCTGCCTCATATTGAAAGACAAGGACAGAACAGGCAATGCCGAAGGCTGCTTGACAAAGGAGAAAAGGCAGACAGTGTTGAAACAAAGGTGTGGCAAGTACTGTCTGCTGCAAAAGAAGAGCTAGTTACAGTAGTTAGGGCAGACTTCTTCAATGTAATCCTGCCCAGCATCATCTGAACTGAGGCTGAAGAGCATAGCAACTGCAAGGTGGCTCAGTGGTGTTGGACCCTTTTCAGTGTGAGGATATTTTGCTGGTTTGAAGATATTAAGCCAAAGCAGCAGGTTCAATACAACTGAAAACCAAAGGAAGTGGAAGGAGGGATGAAGTAGAGATAGTGCTCTTTTCCAGCTGTGAGATAGGCAGGTGCAGTCTTTTACACTGTTTGTACCTTGGATGCTGGAAATGAAACAGTACCACACTGGTAAGCAAAGTCATACGATCCTATAGCACCCCTTTATCCCAAGTTCGTTTCAGCTATTGATGAGGAAGGGTGGCTTTCTTCCACTTAGCTGCTAAAAGCTGGATGAGGAGTTTTTAAAGGATTCCCAGTCTTCATCATTTAACTGTCCTCACCTGTAAACATGGTGGAACAGGAGATGTTTTATGAACCGGTACAGTAAGAGCCTGTGCTGAAGCTCTCTTCAGTCAAGTGGAAGAAGGAATGACAGTAGGGTTTTCCAGTCAAGTCATGAGAGCTCAGCGGCAGCATTTCACATTGGTCCCCATCAGACAAAGTGCTTTCCTGAAGTTTTCAGCCCTCATGCATCCAGAGTAGGCCAAAACCTAACTCACTGGCACCACTGAGGGTTGGTGCAGAGATGCCACTGGTCCTATCTAAACAAAAAACACAAGTGAAAAAGAATAGGAGGTGAAAACAAAGAAACAAAAAACCTGGAGTGCGTGCTCCTTAGGGAAATCAAGGGGGTGAGAATAGAATCACATTTTCTTTTAAATTATAAATATTTTCCATATAAAGTTATTAAATAAAATGAGATCCATCCAGTGGCCGTGGTGAGTTCCAGTGACACTCCTAAGCAATGTCTGATAGTCTTTAAAAAGTGATCTTTGCTCCCCGTTTCTCTTCCTCTTGGTTTAAGTGCAGCAGGGGTTGTCGATGACTAGCATGACATCAATGCCATACACTTCCAGTAGGTCCATAAGGAAACTTCGATCCCCCTGGGGATCCAGGCCCATGCCTCGTGCGTGGTCAGCTGTCAGGGTCTTGTCCTGGCTGGCCGACACCTCCATCAGTGTCTGAAATATGCGGTTGTTCTGCTCCATGAAAAACCTATAGGATAAAGTCAGCTGAGGTGATAGCAGTGAACCCCCAAAAGACAGCATATTTACCAAAAATGGGCAACAGAGCACCAAAACTGTGTTTAGGCCATTGTAATCCTACACCCCACTATCTTTGTGATACTGCAATAGTTTTCTATCCACCCTATAACAAAGGGTGGTATAAACAAAAGCAGTAACTTTTAATTTACAGTGATGCTTCTACCAGGCTGATTTATAGTAACCATTTGCCTCTTCAGAAGAAAGCCACGTTGTAACCTAACATGTACTTCGTGGCAACTAAGACCTCTATCTCCCAGAGTATATAATAGGCAAGGCTTTGCAAGAACAGTTCTGGCTACATCTGTGCAGCGCAACACTAAGTTCTGCCCTGCTGGTCTAACACATTTTCATCCTGTAACTTGTCAGCAACTGCGTACTGTGACACAGTAGCAACAGGCAAAAGCTTCAGAGGTGTTACAGGTGTGGTTTTCATCTAATTCTCCACCTTACACTCTACACCCTGATCTCTGGGAAACACAGTTCCTCTGTTTCCCATTTACAGAGCCTGCTGCACCAATGAGCTGATCCTCCACGCTCAGGTCTCACCTCTGCACTGTACCTCCCCCATAGACGTTGGTGCTTTCCTGAGCCAGATGTTTCTGGCATGAGAAGTCGTGTGGTGCTTACGTTTTCAGAACTGGAAGGGGATTCTTGCATTTCTCATTACATTGTAAAAGTTTCCATTCCCCTTCTAGCATTTAAGAGACCCCAGTGGAGACAAATATGGCTGTCTCTGGCTTCTCAAATTGCAAGGAAGATGATGTGAAGAAGAACCAGTTTGGCTCTTGGTTTCCCCAAGAAACATGGAACTGACTATGGAATTACGTGGTGTTTCATAATATGCTAAGCTGGCACAACATGAAATCAGTGAAATGTGTTTCTTAATCCCAACAGTGACCAATTAAGCATTAAGGGTAGCCACTCACAAGATGAAAAGATCCTCTTCACAGGAGCTACAGTCCTCACCCACCTCTTGAGAATACATTAACATCTGCCTGAGGGAAGGGAGACAGATTAAATGCACATACCTCCAGCGAGCCTGAAAGCATTACCAGCAAACAGTTAAAACCAAAGACTTCACATCTGTTTCTTGGAGACAGTCCAGTTAGCACCACTGCCCCAATATCTGAGGCAACAAGGTAGTCTTTATAAGGTGCTGGGCTAGAAATCATGGCATAAGGGTAATATTTTCACTTCTGCTACTAACCAGTAATATATTGCAACCTCTGCTTTTCCTCCTGCCCTCTGTCTGCTTCACCAGTTTACTGGTGGAATGATTATACATACGCAGAGTACCCAGGGACTCTCATACTAGTCAGCTACCGTGGAACCAGAGTGAGCTGAAGCAGTAGAAAACTTGAATAATATTAAGACATCCTACATCACGTTCCTGTCAGAACCAGGACCACTCAGATCTCTGTTATTACCTCTGGTCATTAAGCCGCCGGTATTTCTCCTTGTCAGCACTGTTAATTTTCAGGAGTGGTTGCAGATGCTCGTGATGTGTTTTCACATTCTGGTTGTCTACATAGACATCATAGAGATCCCGTTTCTCCTCAAAGATCTTTTCTGTTGTACCTGCCAAAATCAGATGGGATTTTTCAGAACAGCATATTGCTTTCCATGCAGACCAACTGTTCTCTCCTGCTTTTGTAGATAGTTAATCCTAGCACGTCTTATTTCTCAACAGTTTTAATCTACAGCCTGGTGTCTCAAGATGTTTTGCAGCCTGAAATTAAAAAATAAAAGGTCTTCCTTATCCATCATACTTACAGGCCACATATGATACTTCTGTCTCCAGCATTTCTATGTCTGCCACATTCACATAGAAGAATGGTTTGGATTCTGGGACAGTTCCTCCAAGACCAGGTAGAGAAACGTTGGCAAGGCAACAGCAGCAGTACACTGCAGACGAGAGAAATAAGTGCTGAGATGCTTTCAGTATTCCCTGCAAGGGCATTATGAACCCTGCTTAGTCAGTTCTCCCACATGCTCTTATGTAAACAGTGGTTAGAGCTTTGAAACGCCCCTGGACACCAGAAAACCTCAAGTGGGAACATCCAATTTTGGATAGGAAATATTCAGTGCTCCCACCGGAATCCCATGTTCCAGATTCTACAAATTCAAAGGCTTGAATAAAAGTGTTTTGTTAAAAAAAATATATGTTCAAGGCAAACTTCATCCCCCACAAAGAATGGCTGTGGTGGATTTTTAAGACCTGTGTGACGTCGCTCCCCTCAGTACCCACAGGCAATTTGGCAGCTCTTTAGCCTACTGTGTAGCTCTGTGGTGTCCCTGGAAACATACCTCTATAGCAGACAACTCCAACTGGGGGCGGTGAAAATATCAATATGCGCTTGCGCAGCAGGGCAAACTTCCAGAGGACAAGAATCTGCTCACCAAAGAATTTGATGAACTGAGACATACAGCCAGCAGGGTGTGTGATCTGCAGGTGGAGGGAAAGGGAAGAAAACAGCTTAGAGGTGACACAGGGACACATGCACAGATGCTAAGTCTAAATGTGGGAGCAAGACCAGCACACGGCAACAAGAGAGAACTGCAGCTTGTAATAGCCCAAGTCAGTCTCATTTAAAGCAGCCTACAAAGTGCTGGAGTGACTTCTTACATAAAGAAGTGCAAGACACCAGTAAAGAGCAGCAGCACAGTGTGTGTTCCCACAAGCCTCAGAGCCCCTGCCTCACCTTCATCTCAGGGTACATGTATCTGTGGATGGACGGCAGCCAGTGAACCGGCTGCTGGGAGGTGGTAGTGCCCATGTTGTCAGGGAGAACACCTTTCTTGTCATCATAGAATGCCTCCAGATGGGAGTAGTGCCCTGGCATCTCCAGCTGGTGTCTGGAAGAGAAATGAAAGAGATCTGTAGTGTCTCCAAACTCTATTTATTCAGTGCCTTGCCCCCAGCCAGAATCTGCTTTTGGAAGTATCAAAGGCGCCCTGGGTGCCTCAGTTGCACAGCCAATCTAGAAGGGCAGCCTTCGAGAGGAGTAACAACAGCATTCTGTGCAATGAACAAGCAGGATTGAAGCAGACAGTGAACTGATTCATGAATAGGCCTGATCCTCTTTCAAAACGTGCTCATGTAGAATTAGCTTTCCTTTCTACCAAACCCATTTGTCTGACCAGGCCCACTGAACACAGCTGAGGCAAACACTGAGCCAGAATCACAGTGACAGGTTTAGAAGCCTCTTGCGAGCTCTCAGTACAGTAGTTTTCAGAAGGACAAGAGAGAAACTTGTCCTCTTAACAAGAGGGCATTAACTTCTTGTCCTCTCCCCTAACAGTTATGTCCCCACAGTGCTTCAGAAGAAGTAGGGTTTGGATAGCATTCGATAGCCTGCTAGCAGAGAAGAGACTGCTGCTAAATCAATTCCTTCATCCCCTTTCCATTGTACTCTCTCTCTGGTGAACCAGTCATTCAGTGAAGTTCTAACTCAGCATTCCACTCGAGTTCTCACACATCTAAGTCCGCTCTCTACTGAGGCAATGCTACCTTTCCCAGGCAGGGAGCAGCCAGTTCCATACCCAAGGAAACTTACCTGACCTGGTTCTCCAGGAAGTGCATGTACCTATAAAGCAGGGTGTAAGAAGGAGACAGAATCCCCACAGACTTCATACGGGCACCACGCTCTAACTCACTCTCCACAGGCATGTTGGCAAAGCAGGCCAGGCCAAAACAGAGACCTTTCCGGAAATAACTGGGGACAAACATTTCACAGAAGAGTTAATGTTAAAAGAAGGGAAGGGAATGAAAGAAAGGTATCCTACCAGCAAAATACTGATTTTTTGGGGGGACACAGTTCCTTCTTTAAGAAACCCCCTGAAATCCCACTCTGCTGTCTGAAGGGTTGAGAGCTGGCCCTCAACAGGGCTGGACCATGGAAGGGTGGAGTTTCTGCTGCTTCTACCACTAGCATCCTTACCAGCCATATCACAACATGGCAGCAAGGGAAAGAACTTGGAGACCATAGGGGATGCAGGACCCAATTGACACAGTGCTATTCTTCTTAGGAAGAAGAGCCTGGGATGCATGAGGCTGTGAGCAGAGTCTAGCTACTTCCTTATATTTTGAGTGCCAGCATATGGAAGCACACTCCAGCTGAGAGTCAAATCTACATGCCTTTGAGAAAGCAACAATTACTCTTGACCAAAAGAAACAGCAACAGTGCAATTCATTGCAAAACACTGCTGTATCGCAACAGTGGGCTAGGAAAAGCTTGAGAATGCGGAACAACTCTTCAGTCTCTCCACTGCTGGAAGAAACCAGGGGTGAAGAAAGTGACTGAGTTAAAGCATCCAAAAGTGCTGACAGAATTAACAGCCATAGAATTTCTAAGTTCTGATCCAGCAAACTTCTTCCTATTTACTTCTGCCATTCTCTCTCCTTCACCATAAGTCTCTGCTGACTATCTCAACATTTGCAATGCAGTATGATTTGCCCAATAAGCATTAAAATTTGCACACCCCTGAGAAGCTGGCTGACCTTCACAGCCACAGCTGTCACCACACAGCAGATCCTGTACAGCCAACTGGTACTGGATATGATATTGAGTATACCTGAACAGTATCTGGCTTAGTGCAGCACAGGTCAGCAGCACAGCAGTGCAGGAATTTAACTTCATAGGTGTATTTGTCTTGCACGTTGTGATCCTTGATGGTGTGAAGATGTAAAGCCAAGAGAAGGAAGAAGTAACCCAGTTCAGGCATACTCACATGAAGTCTGACTGGATTTTGTGGGACCCACTTGCCATGGATTTGAACTCCACACCTTCCAAATCAATATCTTGAGGTAAACACCACTCCACCATGTTGCCTGCAAATAAGCACATTTATTTGGGTGAACACAGATGTGGTGCTCGTTAGTGAAAGGTCAACATCAACAACAGCCAGCTGTTGCTTTTACATCAGATCTATGCTGGTAATGCTGAAGTAATACTGCTCTAGAACTCCCTCTGTCCTGGACAGGGGCTGTGATACTGTACTCCACTCTGCTGTATCTCTTGCAAACTTCACTTTTAGCATGCTGTTCACCATGGGTAAAAATGGGCCCTTCCCAGGCTTTCCCATTACAGCCCTTCAGAGCCTACCTTGCTCACCTGAACACTCCTACTGCAACAAAATGTGCTCTAGGTTCAGCCACCAGTAGTTGAAACATGACTTTGAAATAGTGCAGCTTAGTTTAGAGAAACATCAAAGGAAACAAACCCTTTAAAGCAATGGCACAGGCACTCACGGGGACAAGCATCCCCCCACACAGACACTGAATACATTTGGAAGGGCCCTACACTTAGCCAATGCTTTTAGAAATAAGAGGCCTCAGATTAAAATATCTCTGAGACCTGTCTCCTGTGTTATTACTCATACTGCATAAGTACATGCATGCAAATTCACATTGAGTTGAGCTGTTGACATTTAAATAGGCTATTTTTTTTTTTTCCCCACAGATATTGTATTTAGCAGACCTCCCCCAGCCCTGCCTGGCAAGGGTTTCCAAAAACAACAGCGTGGCACCAGGAGGGATGTGGTACCCAGGCTCTGCCAGCCCACAGGCACACAGCTCCCCATGGGCCGGCTGAGCCACGCAGCTCGTGCCATCCTGTGCTCTGCTGCAACGCGCCTTCGCCTTTAACAAGAGTGAAAGGCTGGCAGAGGGAAGCGGTGACATCATGCCACTGCACGGTCCCCTGTAGGTTTTGCATATTATATATAGATGTTGGCTTTTGTTCTGTGGGGGTTTTGTTTTTTAAAGGCACAGGACCCTTCCTTGACAGACTATTGCCTCCTAACCACAAGGCTGTGGTTACAGCTAGATCCTCTTTTAAGGCTCGCACCACAGAGAATCATGAGTCGGTCATCAGCTCTATATTAACGTATCAACAAGCAAGACAGCACCGTGGAGCAAAGGAAAGTAACTTCGTTTAGTTTATCAGAAGCTCTGCTGTCTGCCAGGTACAGAGGTGTTGGTGTGGACTGCACTAAGGAAGGAAAAGGTGTCTGGAGCAGATTCTTGCCTGCTGCGTACCCACAAGACCTATTGCATGTCATGTAGCTATTTGTCCTGAGCTCTGCTGCTACAGGCTGACATCAGCAGCCCACACCTGCACTCCTGGCAGTTCCTCACACCGCCGTGCCCTATGAATGTACAGGCGACGTGGCAGCCAGAGAGCCAACGAGATAAAAAGACTTGAAGTCAGTCTGGTGAAACAGAGCAAACAAAGGACGCGGCGGCAACTGCCAGCCTGCATGAGAAACAGGAGGAGGAAGGAGAGCCACGCTGTAGAAAAACAGGAAGCATTTGCCTTCCTCAGCAGACGGCAGCTCTCGTGCGTGCAGGAAACTTTCCAAAGTGAGAGCTGAGCTGGAGAGAGGTTTTGCCAGGAGACAAATCTGGAGATCTTGTGGGAGCTCTCCCAGCACCGGGCTGGTCAGAAACAGCACACTCAGTTGTGGCATGCAAAGTTAAGGATGTTCTTCCACTTCTGCTCTTCTTTTCTTTTCTTTCCTCTCACCAATGAGGCCAGCACCTGATGGCTGCAGTAAAGTCACCACCTGGCCCTCCTCACTCATAGATGTTTCCCAAGGTCTTCAGGGTGCTGGTGCATGCACTGCTCCTGTGTTGCACTGGGACAGGAGCTGCACCAGATGAGACCTCGCTGTGTAATGGCTCCGTTTCCCATGTGGAGAAAACGTGGGAGAGAAAATCAAAACATTTACATGCTTCCTGGTGGGAAACTGACTCCTTCTCTCACTTCTGCCTTATGTCCAGTCATAGCTACCTAAGGTAGATATGAGTCTAGGAGAGTACGTGGAGCCTAATGCCAAGTAGGTCACACCTAGCAGGTATGTCCCAGCAGCAACCCAAGGTAATCTTGGGTCTTCCATTACTGCCTGCCCCAGAAAAGAAAGGCACTGGGAAGTTCATCAGCCTCATGGAAGCACCATTTGACTGCACTCTTTGTGGGGTTGTGTTGGCACAGACCAGGTGCTCACACTTTTTCTAAGTGTCAGAACTTTCTTTACTCCCTTAAGGAGAAGGCTGCTACAGGGCAGGGAGCAAAGAGAAGGCAGCACGGTTGGCTCCTGGCCTGCCACCATTCTGCTCTCCTTGTAGCAGCCATGAAAAGATCTCTGTCAGGTCCACCGTGCTGGAAGCAGGGAGTGCAGTGCTGGGTTAGAGGCTGCCTCTGACTCCTGTGTTCAGCACACACAAAGGGTCCCAGGGACACTGGAACCATATTAGTGAGCTGGTAACTCCATAACCTACCCCTGTGAGCCCAAGACGTGCTCCTGCCAGAAATACAAAGCTTGTGGTCCTCGAGCACTTTCAAATTTAGGAGGGAAGCTGCTATCACCTTTATTAGTGCAGTCACCACACGCTCCTTCTACACGAGATCCCTCATGCTACTGCTTGCCTATGTTTGAGTAGACACTGCTAGGAGTTCTGCTTTTCATGTGCCTGAGCAGGCTTCCACAAGAGAACTGCTGTGCTTTTCCTAAGTAGCAGCAACCTGTTTTTTGGCTCAGACACAGTATGGATGATCTCCTTTAAGTCACACGCAGAAGTTTCTGGTTGACCAGAAATTCCTCTTTCCGATGCCAGCAAGCTCCTCTCGCTGCAGTTGTGAGTCTTGTTCTGGATCTGCGTCCTCCATGAGGCAGTCTGCCTGTGAAGCTGCCATCTCGATGTGCTCCTCACCTGGATACTCCTTGTGTTCAGCACCAGCACTGCAAGGCAATGGCAAATTAACCCTCCCTGGACACAGCAGCCTGTTCCTGGGCCGGTGACACCGCACAAACTGCACATCGGATGCGAGAAGAGCTGTTGCCCAACTCTCCCTGGACTCTGTTCAAAGCAACAGCTGGCCCAGACAAACTCCTGAGAAAGCTGAGCTTTCTGCCAACCAGGAAACCTCCCCAATTCATAGAAGGCATATGCTGTCAGATTGAGAGCAACCTGCTGCCGCCATCCGCGCTCTGCTGTGTTTTGGGTACTTATGGGAAACACCTCCCTCCCCACCTCCAGTTAGAAAGGCGACAGCCAACCTCGTTCAGGGTTTTGCTGAGTCCCAAGCCTGTGACCTCCAGACTTGCCCCGTGGCAGCACAAAATGGGTGATGTCTGGAGAGCCCTCGGGTGTCCCAGGGCACAGCAGCCACAGGTTGGCAGCGCGTGGTTCGACCGCATCCTGAGGCTCCGTTCACACTGATTCTGGGAGCTGCAGCTCTGGGCAGGGTCAGCATTCATTTGCAGGGCCTCCTCCTCCGAGCTCGGCCCCTCCGTTAAGAAAACAACACAAAACCAAAACAAAGCGGCACGCTTTACATCTGAATGATTCTGCTGGGGATTTCTTCTGCGTCTGTCGGCAGAAAGAAGGGGGGAAAAAAAAGAAGCGGACCGTGTTTCCATGCCGGGCTGTGGGTGCGTTGCTGCACCTCCCACGCTGCTCCCAAACTTCCTACAGGTCCCGGGCCGTGCCCCACTCCTGCCAACACCCCATGGCCGCTGTCGGGCGCAGCCTCCGGCCGTACATCCCCACGCAGCCGCCCGCACTTAGGGACGCGTGAAACCCCCGGCAGCCCCACGGCGACGGGGGATGCTCCGGACCGCCATCTCCCCGTCGACCCGCCGCTCCCGCCCGCTCTCACCCGTGCGGGGGTCGAAGGTGACCACGAAGACGGCCACAATCTGGTCCTCCTCCGCCTCCGCCCGCGGCGGCCCCGCCGCCTCCGCCTCCTCCTCCTCCTCGCAGCCCCACGGCGCAGCGCTCCAGCCGCCTCCCAGCCGCCGCCCGCCGACACCACCGGCCTCGACAGCGGGCGGCGGTGCGGACACAGCCGGGCCCTCGGCCCAGAAGAGCAGCGGCGCCTCGTCCGCCCGCTCCACCATGGCCGCGCACAGCACAGCCCAGCACAACCCAGCAGCGCCGGCCGCCGGCGGGGGGCGGCTCCGAGGCGGGGCGCTGCGGGATACGCCCCCAGGAGACGGGCGGTGCTCCGTGAGGGAGGACGGGCTGTCGAGAAGGTCGGGCTGCTATGGGGTTTCCGGTAGTGAGGTGTATGTGTGTGCTATGTGAAGCAGTTGTGGATGCCCCATCCCCGGAGACGTTCAAGGCTGAGCCCTGGGCAGCCTGATCTGCTGGGTGGGTTTAAGGTCTCCTCCAACCCAAGTCAATCAGTGGTTCTCTGAGTTCAGCTCAAGACACAAACACAGGGACGCCAATATGCCCAAGGCACCCGCAGCATCCAGCCTCTGTAATTACCATCCTCGTTTTACTACCAGCACTGAACATCATTAAGTTTAGCTCATTTCCCTGGGAGTTTCTGATTAATTGGATTACCCAATTAAGCAGGCCACAATTAAAGGGGGAAGTGTTGCCATAAAGGCTTTAACTGCCCAACTTTTTGCCTGCTGAGCAGCTCGGAGCGTTCAATACGCCATTAAGGATCTCACAAGCAGCACCAGCAGCGTTTCTTCTTCTGTGACAGTGTCCATTTGCTGTGAGCTGTGGCTCAGCCAGTGCCAGCACAGGCAGAGCTGGAAGGAACCTTTAAGGGCCATCTAGTCCAACTCCCCTGCAATGAACAGGGACACCACAGCTGGATCAGGTTGCCCAGGGCCTGATCCAGCCTTGCCTTGAAAGTCTCCGGGGACAAGGCATCAACCACATCACTGGACAACCCATTCCAGTGCCTCACCACTGTAAGACTTCTTCCTTATATCTAACCTAAATCTCCCCTCTTTGAGCTTGGTGTCATAGAACGTGAACTAAACACGGTCTCTGTATCTCTGAGCAGTCTTCCACGATAAGTAAGAAGTGAAAACAGAAGCTGGCACCTCCTCCTCACAGCAAGTGAATGGGCTGCCACAGCTTTAGCAGGCAGCTTCAAAGACCTGAATGGCCTCAGTTCTGACTAACTAGCCAGGCACAAGAGCAGGCTGACCTCAGCTTGACGTGTCCCTTTGTTTTCTGGTGGGAACCCTCCTCAACCTGTGCACTGGGAAGCACATGCCCATGCTAACAAACCTCATCTCTTCTGGGTTGTGACCACTTCCCACTTCTGCGTGGCCTTTCAGCAGCTCTCCCTGATGCTAAATGCTGTGTATTGCCCCTCACTAAGTCTAACACATTAAAAATTAGGCTGCTAATCTCTCTGTGCAGGCTGTAATGCTTTCCAACCTAACACATGGCTAAATGCAAGAAGTTAAATTCAGACCTAAAAAAGAGGAAATGCTGGACCCATCCCTGGCAGATCTGGCATTTATGTAAGCAAAGCCCACAGAGGCTCCATCTCTGGTGGGATTAACACAAAGCAGCCTGGCTGTCAGCAAACATCACCTCCCCACAAAGCTGAAGGAGAGTGTGCAGAAGCAAAGGGATGACTCAGAGCAGAGCTGGCTGCAGACACAGCATTCAGGTCTATAGCAAAACCCCAACCAGCTGCACAGTCAGCCCTGCACATGTGCTGCTGAGCTCCAGCTGCTTCCCATTAGTGATGGTCCTGAGGTGGGAGATGGTTATAAATGTGCTGGGTTGGGAGAGGGTTGTTTGTAGGGTGGCTGGTGGCTTCTTGGGATTGTCTCTCTGCTTTTACAGCTGTATGTAAAGGGAGAAATGTTTTGTGGTTGAGAAGTTTAAGAGTTAGAGAGGTGAAGGGTGGGCTGTAGTCCCTTGTTCCGGGGTCTGGTGTTTCACTCTTTGTAATGGAGTGGTGGGTGAAGCTCCCCTTGAGGCTCACTGGGAAAGGCAGTGATTTCTGTGCTGTATCTGACTTGCATTGACAAGATGAAAGCCCTTTCTGTTATAGTTATGTGAGAAGTAGCTGGGTAGGGTTATATGTGGGGATATTCCTTTATTTATGCAATTAAATGCCAGTTTTGTGTGTTCTACACCCCTGTGTGTAAAAGGTTAGGGGAATAGGCACAGGGAGCAAGGCTGTTAAGCTGGTCTAGGTGAGGAAGGGGGCAGCTAATCTGCCTACGTAAGTAATGCTGTCTTTCTCTCTTTCTGCTCTTTTCCCTTCACCAGGCAGGCCAGGGTCCGCTCTATCAGCTCTATTTCATATGGTGGAATGGATGACTGGGAGAACAGTGACGACTTCATTCAGAGGCTGGATTTTTCCAGCTGTGCAGAAGAGGGTGAAGACAGAAGCATTAATGAGGAGGACACACTGAGTTCCAGCCCAATCAAGAGCTGTGACTTCCAGAAGTGGAACAGTCCTTTCCCTGCAACTCCTCAAAGGAAGTTCAGTGAGATTTTCCTGAGCAGGACCAAATCCTTGGTGAGCCCTACCCTAAATTCCTCCCCAGGTGTGAGCAGGACCCGTGGCAATGCAGAGACACCACTGCTCATCACTTGGAAGAAGCTGCAGCTCTGTGACACCCCACACACTCCCAAGGTACTGGTGTGCATTTCTGTGTCTGGGCAGGTAGAGGCTGTGGCATTACTGAAGCATTACTGGGTGTGTAATATGGGAAATCTGCTGCTAGCTCTATGGGGAGTAGGTTTGTGTGCGTGTAAATCCTTGTTGGCCTTCTACACTTCCATTAGAAACTGGGCCCACAGTCTCCTTAACTGATTATTTTCTAAGTGTGAATAGAAACCCATGTGTGGGAGCAGGTTCCTTGACACTTTCCAAGTTGTTGTCATCGGAATTAATTAATGGGTACTTATTCAGCCTGAGCTTAAGAAAAAACCCAACAACCATTTGCCTTGGCTATTGAATCCCTTCTGCTTTGCAAAATGGACTGGACACACGCAGCATCTTTGTAGGCAGTGTGCACAGTGCTCCCAGAAGGATCGATATATCTCTTTGAGGTCCTTGTTACATAGGGGCAACTTGGAGGTGAGCAGTTGACCTCACTGTCTGTTCTGTTCAGCCCATTTTTGGATACAAGTGGGGTTTTCTCTTGATGAAGAAGTTGGATGTGCTGCTGTTGCTGGGGTGTACTTCATCTGGTGAAGCTGGAATTCTTCCTGCCAGCTTGTTCATTGATGCTGCTTCTCTGTGCATGGAACTGAGCTGCCCAGGGGACCTGAGGAAGGCAGAACTTCTCACAGGGTAACAAAGCAACATGTGATTGTGAAGGGAGATCTACCTGCCTTCCTCTGCACCACTCTTATGTGTAATTTACCTACAGGTCTGGCTTCTTGAGAGCATGTCCTCAGCCCCCTATTTTCTTTGAAATGTCTTGTGTGAAATACAGTGTAACTGATGCTGTCTTCTGTAAGCATGAGTGTGGACTCGAAGCCAATTTCTTGGTTCTCAAAGCCAAGTTCATAGATAACTTCTGTTGTGTGCACTGGCTTCTAGCACTCAAGATTTGCAATGCCCTGCAGCTCTTACAGACTGTTTGTATTTCTGAGCTATGATTTGACTCTTAGCCACCAAAGCATTTTGGTTTGTCTCCCTCAAGAAACCCGTTTATGTGGGTAGAAGGATGGCTTTAACACCACATGTGACTATGCAGCCATATAGGCTTAGAGCAGTGCCTTGTCTCTTTTAAGGGGGAAGTGACTCTAAAGAGCCTTGCTCCAACAATTTCCTGCAATTGTCCTTTATGAAATCTTCTTTGAAAGAAAAAGGGAAAGAACAGAGGCACAACTGCAAACAGGGGAGCACTGAGGCCCTAGGTAGACTGCATGGTGGAGTAGGCAGTCAATTACATCTTATGATGTCTTTGTGGAAAGGTAAACTAAAGATCATAAAGTTCTGGAACTGTAGTTTTTCTTCTCAAGAGAAACAGTTTTCTGGTCACCTTACCAGCAGCCATATCTAAATATTCCCAGTAACTTCCCCATAGAGATGCTGCTTACCACTGGGGACTGGAAGGGAATTTGGGTGGTGCCCTATCACACTTTCCTGACAAACCTGTCCTGATTGAACTGATGCAACAGTCCAGGCTTGACAGAACTGGGCCTTGTGTTGATGCAATGATGGTGCAATTTCTGTGGCTCTGTAGGTGGGGAAGGTGAATGGCTGGTTCCTCTTGAGCTTGTGGAAGTGGCTCTGCAGCCTGGAGAGCAGCAAATGGTCTGAGAAGGTTTAGTGAAGGACTCAACACTTCATGGAAGGAGAAGAAAATTTAGGACTCGGTGTTTTAGGGTTGTAGTGATTCAACTAATCTGAGAAAGGGGTTAGAGTTTTCTTTGATTTGCAGGACAGCGCTGATTTTATTCTGACTTTGTGGCAACAAAAATATCTTGCTGGCTCATTTACTGCTCTTTCTTCCCTCAATACAGAGCCTGTTATCAAAGACAGCTTTTCCTTCACCTGGGGCAAAGGTCCCACCCAAAGGCTTCAGACATCTGAGATTTACTCCTGGTGCTGCTGACTTGGATGACTCAACCCAAGCTCCTCTTGTCAACATTAATCCCTTTACACCGGAGTCATACAGACAGATGCTTTTTCTTCCTAATGGCAAGCGGAAAGCCAGGGAGATGTAAGTGAACTGCTCATAAATAACATGTGGGAAGGAGTTAGTTTCAACAAGACAAGTAATGAAGGATACATTTATTTTAGTATCCAGTATTTGCTAACAATGAATTACACACTAGAGTAATATATATTCAGTGATACATGTAGACTTCTCTAAACTTATGTTACAGAAGGAATCCTGATCTAAGAGGCCAGGTAAAACAGGAGCTACCTACTAAGGTGAGTGCCTCTGTATAATCCCCCCTCAATGGGATCATAAGATGCTTACCAACTCTTGGTGCTTGGTGAAACTTACTCAACTATTGGGGTTTAAGTTACTGTGTGACAGAGGATGGGTACTTGTAATAGAGCGATTCTGAGCTGAATGTCTGATGTTAACATCTGAAATAGCAAACTTGGAAATGATTCCTCATGGAGACTTGTGCCAGAGCAGATCTGAAATATAAAGTAATCCTGAAACTCATCCATTTTGGCCAGTAGGTCATATAATGGTTTGGGCTCCTTGAGGTGGAGAGTAATTACTGTATTTCTGTATTACTGAATTACTCTAAATAGTAGAGTACACACTGTACCTATGTGGTTTAAAGGAGCAGGTGTATTGCTGTAGCTATGAATTGGTGTACTGAGCATAATTGGATGGGAATGTAGTATAGTTTTTATATTAATAGTTTCTATAATATATAGACCTATGCAGGGTGATCTGAATGATTCTGATGTGGGTGAGTATTGAAGGCTGAACTTCAATTGCAGTAGTTGCAATGGTGAGAAATGAGGGAGCAAATTCCTGAATGTCCCTCAGTAGGCAAATATCTTCTTGCTGTAGGTCTTGTCAGATAAGTCAAGAGGATACTTGTAATTTTAGAATACCCCAAGCAGTGTTTCATGCTAGTTAGCAAACTTAACCACCTTGCACAACAGTTTTGTAAGAGAGCTGAGTTATAGAAGAAGGGACTCTTCTGTGAGACCAGCAGATCTGAAGAAAGCCTGGCTCCTACTACGACTTAAGTGATAATATCAGTAAATGCAGAGCTACCTAGCTTCATGGCCCTGTGTAACTTTGATATATCAAGTCTGGAAAACAAGTTTTGACCAGCTGAAAATCCCACTCTGACCATTTGGCACTAATGAGGCTAGTTGTGATTAAGTGTGAATCTGGCACTCCACTGAAGCTTTGATTATGGAAAACGAGCTTGCCATACCCTAGTTGAGCCTCTCCTGGCTGATGTCCTTTGCTCACCTTCTGTTACTGGTTTTTGGGGTGGTCAGGAGAGGTGTGAAAAAGTATTTTGACTTCTTGACCACCCCACCAAGGGCTTTCTTGTTCAGCTGGGCTGTCTGTGCATTTTTGGATCCTTCAGAAGACCTCACTATGCATTTCCTGCATCTTTGAGACAGACACTGTCTTAAAGCATAACACCAAATTCTATGGCTATAGCAAAAATTATGCTGGGAAACCTCTGTGGCAGGGTTTGTTGGCCTGGCTACATGGGGCAGGGAGCAAGGTTGAGTGTGCCCCTGGCCAGCTGGGTCCTGCTATCCTTACTTCATCCACTTCTCATCCTTCTGGAAAGGAAGTCCAAATCAGATCTGTATTCAGGTGAGGTAAAATCTCAGTTTTCCTGAGCAGCACCTTTAATCAGGTATTTTTGTGCGTTTTGTTCACTGTAACTGTGAAATACTAAGGGTCACTTGAAGAATGATGATACCCTCTAGTCGAGAAAACTGGTATTGCAGAAAACCCATAGCAGGTGTAATACACAACTGTAGCTTCTCTAGGGTGTGGCATTTGGAGCTGTTTATTTAGAAGAATGTCTCCATTTGTGACTTACTTATTAAAACATTCTTGCCTTCATTTTAATCATAACTGAAACAAAATTGTGTACTAGAAGCATATTTAATCCTGAACTACGTATATCCTGATTATATAACTGCCTTACAAAGTTCAGCCAGCTGTCTCATATGGGCCACATATTTCTGGTTGGGGGACTAACTCTTCCCTTTAGGGCCATGTTGCAGTCAAGCAGGAATCACAGCAGTGGTTTATGTGGAAAGTAATGTGGAACGTGAGTCTTTGTCCCTGTAAGGGATGTAGAGGGATGATGGGAATTCACCTAGTCCAGTCTCTTGTTCACTTCATGCTCCACTACTTTTTTTTTTCTTTACTTACCTCACCTGCTGGTAGACATCACTCTACAAGCAGTATCAGCATCTTCTATTTCCCTGCTGATCATTACTGTAACAATGTTCCAGCTGCTCTGCAGGCTTTTATCCCTTGGTAGATAAGTGGCTCTCGGTGAGGAAATAGCCGGGAATATGAACACTCAGACCTGCTAAAGTACAATCAGTCAACAGCTGTTGCTTCAAACCCAATGAGAGCCTGAGCTGGTGCAGAATGTTCTTGCTGCAGGCAACTTTGACTGACAGCATAAAGCAGGTTTTATGTAGCTGGGGTAGTACCAATTTCTCCTGAGGTCTGAATATTCAATAGCTCTCATTTAAGCCCAAGCTCAGTACATGAGTGATGGATGCAGCAGTGCTGAACTTCCACATATCAAGACTGGTAACAAGTCTTCCCAGGTCTGCAGTAGCTGAGCAAAAGGCAAATACTGTTTCTGCAGTTCTTCCCTGTTTGACTCCATCTGTTGTGGATGTAGGAACTGGACAGAGCTGCCAAGAGAAGGGATATGATGGTAGTAATTCAAGGCACATACAGCCAACTAAACTGCTTCCTTAGTCCTTAGCTGCAATTTCTAATACTATGATTAGAATAAATGAATCTCAACTGAGCTGGACCAAGATGGCCTTTGTTAGGTGGCCAGAAGGACTACAGAATCTTGAAGTGGATGATAGCAGTTGAAAGGCTGCATGCATGTGGAGAAAGCTCAGGATGGGAAAGGGAGCAAAGTGGGTATTTTGTATGGATGAATGATTCACGGCTCTAAAAAGTGACGTGTATCTGAGTCTTTCAACTCATCCTGCTGTCTCTGCTGTACTTATGACCTTCTAGAGATGTCCTCTGAAAGACAGCAATATGGTTTCCCGCTACCAGAAGGAGTTCCTGGAACTAGAGAGGATCGGTGTAGGGGAATTTGGTTCTGTCTACAAATGTATCAAGCGCCTTGATGGATGTGTTTATGCCATCAAACGTTCCAAGAGGCCTCTGGCAGGATCCTCGGATGAGTGAGTGTGCTTGCTAAATGATGGACATGTTCTTGGGAGGTGTGATGGGGAAGGAGGGAGTGTGAATCTAAAGGTATATGAGGAGTGGTGGGAGCAAAAACTGGCTGCTGTTTAAATAAGAGGTGGGAGGGTGAAGAAAGATACCGTTTTAGGGTAAATGAATACAAATGTCTAAGGAGAAGCCACGTGCACTATAAAGCGATATGTCAGCTTACCCAAACTCCTAATACCCCATGCAGACATGTCCTTAAAACAGCTGTTAAACCACTTACTTGCTGTATTGGCCTACCACACAGCCTGTTTGCATCCATATTGACCACCTAGTGTTAATATGCATCTTGATGTGCTGAAGCAGTGTCTTTTCTGCCTTAATAGAAGTGTTCAGAAGTTGTTCAGTGGTACTTGTATTGGCAGCTGCTTGACAAGCTTGAGGTATTCCTGAATATCCATTTAAAGGCTTTGCTTCAGCAGCTGTGAGTCAGTCCATCTGCCAAAATCCTCAAGTCCAAAACATCTCTGCTTTCCCTCTCCCAAGTCAGGCTATCAATCAGAACTCATTTTATGGTCCCACATGGTACCTTGTCAACAATACTTTCTCTGTGTGCTTCTCTAGGCAGCTGGCGTTGCGTGAGGTTTATGCTCATGCGGTTCTTGGACACCACCCTCATGTTGTGCGCTACTACTCAGCATGGGCAGAAGATGATCACATGATTATACAAAATGAACACTGTAATGGTAAGAGCTGAGGTGTTTTAAAGGCTGACGTTGAATGGGTGCAGCTAAGATCAGTGTATCTTTATGTTGACATCTTGGGTAGGAGAAAGGGCTCAACAGCTTTAGGGGAATGGAACTAAGCTATGAACTGTTCACTCATGCTGCAGGCAGGGCAGAACACTCACCTGGGTTTGCCCTGGTCATGTATTTGGTTAGGAGATGCTGGAAAAGATGCTTCTGGCTATCAGAGGAGCTGTGAATGCCAGTGTGTAGTTATCCTTGCTCAAATGTTACCTCAGGCTGGGAACTATGATAAGTAGTGATGGCTGTTTAGAGTAGTAATTGTAAATTAGGTGCAGGTACCAGTTAAACATGGGGACCAATGTCTTCTGGTGGCTGAAAATCTGAGACTAAAGGAGAAGTGGTGAAAATAAAGATGATGGGAGAGAGGAAATGATATTTTCTTAGTCCTGTGAAATGGCCAATTGACAATGACAGCCACAACTTGCCTGCTTTCTTGTCAAATGTTGCATTACTTAATCACATCTGCTGCTCAGAGCTTAATTTCCTTGCTCTAAACACGCTGCTCTACCAAGTCTTTGAATCTCAGACTGACTGTTTGCTTCTAGGTGGGAGTCTCCAAGATGTGCTTCTGGAAAATGCAAAGCATGGCCAGTATTTTCCTGAAGCAAAGCTGAAAGAAATCTTATTACAAGTTTCCATGGGACTAAAATACATCCACCACTCCGGCCTTGTGCACTTGGATATCAAACCTAGTAAGTCTTCCTCTACCCTCTGCGAACTTCCCTTTCCATGCTCTGTGACCCTGCTGCTGGATTTCTTACAGTGTTTTAAAGGGAAGAGGATTTTTCCCTAAATAGTGAATGTGTCTTGTGGGTTTTAAACATTGCACCACTGCTGCTGTAAATCTGAACCTTTTGCAACAGTTGGTATCATTTGACTTGTCTTGTGATTGTTGTAATTCGTGGGAATAGATGCCACTACCAGAGGAGCTAGTAGGACTGCAAAGGAGGAAATCTTCCTTATTTGCTACTGCTTTGTTGTACAGTGCATGATCTTTGTGAGAGCTGGTGTGAGAAGTGAATATTTGTTCTGTACCTACCCCCAAGGGATTAAATTTCTGCAAGAATAGTAAAATCTTTCTTCTTTGTGCAGCTGCTCATGGGCATATCCATGGCAGGGTTCCCTCCACAGTCGTATGGTTAGATCCTCATAGCGGATGCTTTGTCCTGCTGAAATCCTGTTCTTAGCATGGGGAGCAGAAAGGATGGGTGGTAAAGGTGATTACAATAGGTAATTCTATGCATAAGATGGGACAGTTTTCTGCTTCTGACTGGGCAGGAAGCATATTGGTAACTTGGTCTGTGAAGCATATATAGATTTACAGATGGGTTTTCTACAGAACTGTCTGGTTGTTCAGCTGATAGTTGCTTAACTTCTGTTGTCTTACAGGTAATATCTTCATCTGTCACAAGCTGGCAGTTGAGGGCCAACCTGGACAGGAAGAGAGTGACAGTGATGATGAGTTCTCTTCTGGTGTGATGTATAAGATTGGTAGGTCTTTAGCTCACTTTACAACTACCTTATCTTTAATGTTGTCAACTTCTGCTTGATGTTGCTCTGTCCTGGTTGCTGAAGGGGCTTTCTATATGGAACTGTTAGTGTCATCCTAAATAACTCTTGTACTCACCAGAATTAATTCCCCTAAAGCAACAATCTTGTTTTCCATGCCCAGATTTCTGTTTAGAAGCAGGTTTCCTTTCTTTCACTGCTTTTGGTAGCTCTGTTGGTACTCCCGGAAAGCAGGATTGTATTGATTATTTCAGTTTGTTCTCAGTCATTCCTTTTGTTGTTTGGGTTGTGTTTCTTTTTAGGTGACCTTGGCCATGTGACATCAATAGCAAACCCTCAAGTGGAGGAAGGAGACAGACGGTTTTTGGCCAATGAGATTTTGCAGGAGGTAATAGTTGCTGATGGAGGTGGCTTGGAGAACAAGGTTGTGAGCAAGTAGAGAGATATCAACTGTAGTTATGGCAAGGAATGTGCCAGAATCATGACTTATCTCCTTTTTTCCTGCATCAGGTCTAGCTGTGAAATTGGCCAAGTTAATTGGGGAAAAAAGTGTTGTCTTAACATAGTGTCCTAGTGTTGGGTGTTGCCTTAACATACTTTATATTGCTTCAGAAGCAAGTTTAGATTAACACAACTATTTTAGCTGCTAGGGATAAGTTGGACAAACTTTTAGAGTCCATTTCATGTTACATATCCAGTTGAAGTGAATCTGCTGTATGTGACTACTGACAAATGTTTGCACCTGCACACATGCTTTGTACACCAAAAACTGATCAGGGAACATGGAGAGGTGGGAGGCACTACTGGGGGAATTATGTCCTCTTCTGAAAGCTGCACTAGTTCTGACACTCTGGTCAGTGAACAAAAAGGAAATAAGTTTGTAAAAACCAGCTTGGATGTGTTGATCAGTTCAGGTATTCAAGAGGCAGGAGGATCCGCCTAACTTGGGGGTGATGAAGCCTGTATCACATATTTGTTCAGCTGTTGCTTTTTGAGCCGATATCCCTCTGTTCAATATAACATCCTTTGTATAACTGTTCCTCTTCTCTCTGCAGCAATACTTCCATTTGCCAAAGGCAGACATCTTTGCCCTGGCACTCACAATAGCTCTGGCAGCAGGTGCAGGACCACTGCCTCACAATGGGGCCATGTGGCACCACATCCGCAAAGGCAATATCCCATCAATCCCTCAGAAGCTTCCCAATGGCTTTATTGAACTCCTCAAGGTGAGGCAGTAGCCTTAACAGGAAAGAGGTTTTTCCAGGTGGCATATGACAGTAGGACCTGTAAACTCTGACCTTTGCCTTCTAGCTCATGATCCATCCTGACCCAAGGGAAAGACCCTCTGCCACAGCTCTTACTAAGCACCCAATCCTCCGTCCTTCACTTGGAAAAGCTGTGCAGCTCCAGAAACAGCTAAATGTGGAGAAGTGTAAGACTGCCATGCTGGAAAGGTAGGGCTTGTGTGAGGCCATGAAGGAGGGAGAAGACAGATTTGATCAGCTGAGCAAGTGCTGATGATCAGGCTTGAATGCAGGGAGGTAATGTTGGGTGATCCAGCAGCAGAAAATACCCAGTCAATTACAGTGCCTGGATCTACAAGGGTGGCAGGGCTGTAGCTAGAGATTCATAGTGCAAATGCAGCTGTAGTTCGTCTGTGGCTTTTGGATTCTGGTTGAATTAGAGCAGTGAAATTGCACACCTACTGCAGCCATGGATGATGGCCCATGCTGGTACAATATGCAGGCAGATGAACTGATACTGAGCTGAGTCGACACTCAGCAGTACTGTGGTAACTCCCCTGTGCAAGGCTGTTCACAGCCTTCTACAGCTGATGGGCATTTGTGCATGATAGAGCTTACCTCTCTTCTCTTCCATCTCTTCTCTTGCAGGGAACTGAAAGCAGCTCGCCTTGCCCAGACCCTCATGAAGGATCAGCCCATAGGAAATGCCAACTTACAGGAGTCTGAGTCCTCTCTAAAGAAGAACAATAAGCGCCTGGTGGGAGGGAAGAGTTGTCGTTCGTTTAGCTTTAATGTGGGTTACTGAACTTCTGTTGTTTGAAAGGCTCTGGCTGTTGAATAACACTGAGAATGCAGGCTCTGCACAGACCAATGCCCCATGCTAGCTCTCCTTGTGGTATTTTTTTTTTTGTTGTTGTTGTTCCCTCATTAACAGTGGTGAGATACTGGCTGAGGAAAGGGAAGAATAACGAGCTCTCAAGTGTAAGATGTGATTTAAGACTATTTTCCTCAGTACTGATATTTTCTTGTGTAACTGGTCTTGCTCTAAACTGAGAATAGTTCTGCCAAAGAAGAAAAAGGATGGCATTTCCTCTATTTTCCTTTGTTTAAATGGACACCGATCTTTATGTTCTTACCACTGACCTCCTGTATATCGTTAGAAGGAAGACAGTGTGTCCTGCTGGTCTTTTAGCAGTGAGGCAGTTGAAACAATGGTATAGTGTTAACTATGTGTTTGGAGTTACACAGTTATTCTGGTCGACTTGGGATGCATTGGGAGTGGTATTTCATTGAGGGAGCCGAGAGTAAACTGCTTTCAGTTAAGGAGGCTTTATTGATTGAGCTGAAAGTCCCCTTATCTTTGAGCAATGAGCACAATCACGGGGCTGCAGTGGCTGAGCTTTTGCAGGCCAGACCCTGAAGCCTGGCTTGTGCTGATAGAAAAGGACTTGGCATCAGGTGGGGGCTGTACCTTCAGTATGCAGGTAGGTGGCTCTGCGTGCCTATGGGAAACGGAAACTTCTGGGATCTTGCTCATGGAGCAACCCCACCTGCCTGAAAAATCAGTTTTTAATCAATGATGAGGGAAGCTAGAAAACATTTAAGCTTTGTGGGGGGAGGTTTGTGTTTGTTTTTCGGAGTTGCCTATTTAAAGTGAATATTTTAAAGACAAATCCCACCCCTTATCTGAATGTCATCTGGATACGTGTGCCTTGCAGATACAAGCGGTGTACTGCTATGAGGGAGAGCATAGCGCTGCACCATTGGTTACTGTGAGCTTTTACGTAGAGTCTGCGCTCAAGCGTTTGAAAGTCCTGTTGTTTTTTTAAATTAATCTTATCCCTTTAAAAGCGAAAGGTGCCAATAAAGATTTTAACACTCGCTTTCACTGTGCTTTGGGTCCTTGTTTCCGCCGGACCCGCTGTACCCGTACACAGCCTCTCCTTTCCGCTTCCGTCCGGGCTCGTGTGGCCGCAGGGCTGGGGCAGCTCAGCCGGGGGTTGTTCGGCATGTGGCGGCGGCCGGCTTGGCAGGTGGGTTGTGTGGGGCGGGATAGAGGCTGCAGGGACTCTCGTTCGCCCCCAGGGCCGGGCCCTGCTGGGAGGAGGCGGGTAGACTCGGGATGGCTCAGGCTGGAGGGGATATCAAAGCCCACCCAGCCCCATTGCCCTGCTGTGGGCAGGGCTGGCACCCAGCAGCTCAGGCTGCTCGGAGACTTATCTAACCTGACCTTGGACATCCCGCAAGGATGAGGCACCCACAGCTTCTCTGGGCAAAACGTGCTTGGTTGTTTAGTGGCCCTGAGCTCTCCTTGTGTCCCTGCAGGTCGCTGGAAATGAATATCATTGCAAAATGTCCAGTTAGCACTCAGAAGATGAGCAGTAAAAGCACATAATGCGTGTGGTGTTCATGCTTTGTGTCCTGGAAACTAACTTCTGTCTGTTCTTCAGGTGCTCCGCCAGTTGGTGAGACATGAGTCTGGTGATACAGTTGGCTCATTGGTGCTGGAACGATGTAAGTAGCTCTTGTGTGTATGTCTGAGGTGTTGCTTAGTTGTTACTCTGTTTTCAGCCTGTTTTTAGAATGGCTGAAGTATGCCTGGGGAGGAACAGATAAGAATGATAGCTGCTGATTGCAGAAACTAAGAATGCTACTTCAAACTAACTCTCTGGGAGCTTTTTGTCTTGATCTGTGTCACATCAGGTAGCCCTTAAAGCCCTTAAAACTGGTGGCCTCAAAACAGGGGACGCGATGTAATAATGGAATGTTGTTTTGAAGGCATTGTTTTAATTACAGAACAGGACGATGAACTGCTACAGTTTTATAGCTTAAAAGTCAGACTGCTTTTAAGTAAATACTGCATAGTCTCATATAACATATAGATGTTTCCTTCCAGTACTTTGAAAGGAGCTTTTAAGGAGTAGGACTGGCTTTTTACATGATAGCGATACAATAAGGGGGAATAGCTTTAAACTCAAAGAGAGGTTAGGTGTTAGGTGAAAATTCTTTACTCAGAGGGTGATGAGGCACTGGCACAGCTGCCCAGAGAAGCTGTGGGTGCCCTGTGGAGGCACTGAAAGCCAGGTTGGATGGAGCCCTGGGCAGCCTGAGCTGCTGGGGGGCAGCCCTGCCCACAGCAGGGAGGTGAGGCTGAGTGAGCTTTGAGGTTCCCTTCCAGCCTAAGCTATTCTGTGGAAAAGATGACAAAAGACCAGGAGAAAATAAAGAACCTTCAGCTTTCTAAATGGAGTTACTTAGCAGTGATAACAACAATAAGGTAAGTGTTGTGGAACCTGATCTGCCCAGTCATAAAAACTGGAGTATGGTGGGAAGTGGCTATTCTGTCTCTTGACAAAAGCTGCTGATTGATTTAATATTTGCTGTGGTTAGAAGGATCATAATTCACCTGTACCAACCTCTTTAGATTCCTTATTCTCCTCCTGCTACTGAAGAGGAGAAAATGACTTGCTGTGTTGGTTTGCCCTATGCTGCTTAGCACATCTCACCTTGCATGTACTCTTATGTTTCAGCTATGAATCGTGTTCAGTTGCTTGGTCGGGTTGGGCAGGACCCTATCATGAGGCAAGTGGATGGAAAAAATCCTGTCACCATATTTTCTCTTGCAACCAATGAGATGTGGCGGACTGGGGAAAATGAGGTAGCACAGACAGGTGAGTCTGCAACAAAGGCTGCAGCAGGTTGCTGCTGCTGTGTTCTGAAGCTTGCATGTTCAGTAGTACTATGCTTTGTCTTCAGACTGCTCTGTACATCTCTCAGGTGCAGGGAAGATCCTTTGAGGTAGTTTGTACATCCCTGCCTAAATCCTCAATAGCATGTACTAAATAGGGATTTATTTCTTGACTCTCTTCTGGAGATATGGAGAGAGCGCTGACTTAGCAGTTCTTTCTTGTTGGGGATGCCACTGGAACAGGCTGCCCAGGGAGGTTGTGGAGTCTCCTCTGGAGATATTCAAGACCTGTCTGGATGCCTATGTGTGATCTGGTGTAGGGAACCTGCTTTGGCAGGGGGGTTGGACTCAATCTCTGAAGGTCCCTTCCAACCCCTACGATTCTGTGATGCCAGAAGTATAGCAGTTCCATACTCTTATTTGTATCCCATGTTTGTTTCTTCTGTCAGTCTTTATTTACAGTTGTCTCCTTTTCTCAAGCTTTTGTACAGCATGGAGTCTATAAGGAGGAGGAAAAAGTCTTAAGCATTGGTTTGAACTGTGTTCTTGCACAGTCCTAATGCTGGGACACAAATGGGTAGTACACTGAGTACTACATAGTATATTTCCATTTCTTATATCTCTTTGCATAATTTGAGAATACCAACGTGTTAAAACTGGTTTCCAAATCTTGCTTCAGTAAGAGGATGTGGCATCCTGCTTTGTTATTTTTATGTACCTTAGGTGATATCAGTCAGAAGACAACATGGCACAGGATCTCTGTCTTCAGACCAGGCCTCAGGGATGTCACGTATCAATATGTGAAGAAGGGGTAAGTTAACGTAGTTGATGACTTGATGCTTTAATAGTCAATTGATGTAAGAATTCATAGAATTGTGGTAACGTTTAGTTTGGAAATGACCAATAAGATTATCAAGTCCATCATATTTTTCAGTGTCATATCCACACATCTCTTAAATAACTCTAGGCAACAAGTGAGACAAAAGCCTGTGGATTCAATGTCAAATATAAAGGAGGAAGTAGTTGCAGTTCTCTGACTGGAACCAAATTCTTGACTTTTCAGTTCTCGGCTCTACGTTGAAGGGAAACTAGACTATGGTGAATACACAGATAAAAACAACGTGAGGCGGCAGGCGACAACAATTATTGCAGGTAAAGAATAACACGCTGTTCCACTTTGCCTCTTTAAATGGATGGATGATCTTAGAGCTTGGTTTGTCCTCAGAATCCATGGTTGAGGGTTCTGAGAGAATGAAGAGGCTTTTTGCAGTTTCTGGACTGTACCACTAGATGTCCCCTGGCACTGCATGTGAAGGAACAGAAAGTGAGAGCATATAGTTGCAGACTATTGCATAGTTTGCTTACACAATCCAATTAGTGGAGCAGATTTGTGTTTTAAGAGTATTGGCGTGTTGCAAGTCAGCTAGATTCTTTTTCTAGCCAAAGTAGAGTTTATTTAGTGGCTTTCTCTCAAGTTTGGCAATGAGTTTTTTCTTAAAGACTGGAGGCTTCAACCTCTTTAAGGACATCTGTTTGTGGAATATGTTGAATGGGTAGGAACTAGAGTTCTTCCTTGGGTAGAAGCAGTGAAGAAGAGAACTTGGGAACTGAACCTGTTCTTTAGCCTTAAATAGCATGAGGATAGTAAATGACATTTGGGTCCTACATCTTTTCTGTGGGTGGAGCTACGGCCTTGTAGCTTTTGAAGGAGGGCTGAAATGGGTAGTAAAGCAAATACTTCTGTTATGCAACTGTAGCTAAAAACATGAAGCCAGATGATGAGAAATAATGTGGTAATGTACGTTTCTACAGTGCAGCCTCTTGAAAGCAATAGCAATCAAACTTTTACATGAGCTGTTCCAGCTGTCAGTGCTACAGGTTGCTGCTAATAAGTTGCTCAAGGGGAGAAGTGGATCTTTTTTTGTTGTTGTTTTAACAGGCATTTATCCTATTGGTTTCTTGGTATTGTTCAGTATCCTCAGTCTCAAGATGTTTCAGTAGCTTCTGAAACATAGTTTCCTATAACCCCATGAACTGCTGTCATGGTAGCGCATATTGAAAATGAGTTAAAAATGGACATAAGCTGTAGCTGCTGGAGATCATAGTCAAAGAATTGAAATGTTATTTGAAAATGCTTTTGTTACCTTCATACAGCAGATTTTCATCAAGTTAATCCATTTGTTTTGTAGCGTATTTGGTCATCTTGAATTGTCATCTTTTTGGGGAGATAAAGCCAGAGCCCTCATATCAGACAGGTTTATTCTGTGAGATGCATTTCAGTACAGAACACATCTTTGCAGCTTATTTTAACACAAATAGATCAACTTTGTGGTTGCTGAGGCATGTGCCATTGCAAAACAGTCCTGAAGATTAAACTCTCTTTATTCCTTTTCAGATAACGTAATATTTCTGAGTGATAATATCAAAGAAAAGGTATGAGCTCATTAGCGCATGGACTGAGGCTGTTTCATTCCTTGTGCTTCACAGTGCTTCATAATTCTGTAATCATGTATATTTCTGTAGTTTCTTTAAAAAAACAAGCAAATAAAGTGTTTGATACCCACACAGGGTGATTGTGTATGTTTTGGTGTTTGGTTTTCCTTTGTGCTTTTTCTTCATCACTGTGTAGACTTTTCCTTCTTGAGGAAAAACTATATTCTTGAGTGAATGCATATAAAAATGGACATCATATCGAAATCTTCAGTTGTTTTCAAAGCTTGTATCGTTGACTGCCCTAATAACTTCTCTTCTGTCCTATGGGACTGAGCAACTTACCTCCCACCATTAGCATCCCTTCTCTGCTCTGTAAGTGTCATTCTCTGTCTTTCTCAACTAAGTAAATCAGACAGTAAGTTTAAAACAGAGGCGTTGGCCTCAAGGGGTGCTTAGCTCTGAGTTTCTGTCACAGACCCAGAGAAGGCCACCAGTGTGTTTGGCTCTGGCCCTTCACTGACTATAGCATTTGATCAAATTAGGTGTTGTCTGTCACTAAACCCTGCTTTGGTTATGTACTTATGTTTTCAGTATTATGGCCTTGGACGTTTTGTGACCCTAAGATGGCATCAATGTTCTCATCCTAATACCTTGTTATGGTGCTATGCCTGCTGTTTGCCACCGGGAGGAGCTGGAAGAATGACTATCTCTTGTTCCTTCTGAGAGGTTTGCAGTATAGCATGGAAAACATCTCTGATCCAGGATACTGTCACTGGGGGAGTGCTGGCTATTATGCCTTAACTTTGTTGTAATTGCCGGGGAGACTGAAGATTATTAGTGTTGTTAGTGAATTATGAAAGGTGCTTCATTGTAGTACATGGGGAACTGGTAAAGTTCCTGTTGTAATACAGCATGATGTGAACAGGGAAATTAAAACATTGGGAGTGACAACTTCCTGCCTCCAAAGCTGATGGGATTTTGTATCTCATCTCCCTTTCCTTCCACTAAAAATCATGCTTATTTGTAGTGTTTGTAGCTCTTTCTCCTGTGGAATGGTCTTATGTTCCTCTATATAAGCATAGGCAGTACTACCAAGAACTTAAGTATTTTCACTTAGGTATTTACTTCTGGCTGAAGCTAATGCATTGGCTACTATCATAGTCCCTATCACAGGCATACTGAAGTGTTAGGTATTTAAGGAAATGCTTGCTTGGTTAAGTGTGTTATCCATGTGAGATTGTGGTATAAAATAGGAAGCTTAGACTTTAATTCTAGTAACAGTTCTTTGTTAGATTTGAGCCTGTTGGGAGGTTCAGATCTGTATTGCTAGAGAAAGTGCCGCTGCTTTTCCTGGTGCAGTTGTCTGTATGAGGAGCATGCCGTGCATTTCAGAGGCTGAGAAGAGTAAACAGTTTTGTGGTTATTTCTGCAGTATGCATTAAAACATAGCTGTCCCAAGGCTGAACTCTTACCTGGCAATTCCTGTTCTTTACCGCCTCTTCCATCTCTCAAGTCAGTTCAATGTAGCATACTACTGTTTGGTATTTCAGTGTGAACCCATAATGCTCTCTAACCTTCAAATCAGGCTTTCTACTCCGGAATCAGAGCACTGAGATGGCAGCAATGATTGCCTTCACTGCTGTACGTGAAGATCCTGGCCAGTGCTCCTCTTAGTGCTGAAGGGCTCATCCTAGTCTCAGCCCGTGGCTCAGGATGAGGATAATATTGATCTAACACAAGGTATGTGATTAGGTGCCAGCAAAGGAAATATTTGCTCAAGAGCTTCCACTTTACTTGCTTTTCCAGTTCTATTTAAAGTCAGTAATAATTTTTTAAAGATTTCTTCGCTGTACCTGCTACAGAGATTATACATATCTATTGTGAGAACACACTGTTTGGAAAGCTGTGCAAGATCTCAAATGTTCATCACCATTTTGCATTAGGGCAGATCTTACAAAGTGACACCATGTTAGCAAGAGACAATAGTTACAGCGTCCTTTTGCCATCAATTATTGTTTGCTGTATGTTTACCTTCTGTGTCTGCTTTGCAGCCGTGGGGCAAAGCTAATGCATAATAATGGTTTTGGCTATGAGAAATAACATGAAATCAACCTTCAGAAAGTGTCTCATTCATCTTTATTGCTTATTATTTCCTCTGCATGGAAATGTTAAAGAAGGGAGTGATGTCTACCGAGTTAAATGCCTTGTTTGCACCTTGCTTATACCTTGTTTATGGCAAGGCAAAGAGTACTTTTCCATTTTATCCCTTGATGAATGGCATTCATCTTTTGTTCCTGGTAACCTCTTGTGTAAACTGGATTAGGTAAACCCCGACTGTTTGCATCAGCTGGGGCTTTTATACATGTTTGACCTTCACAAGTAATTTACTTTATGTTTTTATGAAGATAGATTAGAAGAGATAAAATAGTAATGCAGATCTCTTTTAAGTATTTGGAGCGTTTCTTGATAGAGCTACTTTGGTCAGTGAGGCATCTCAGCATCATTCAGTTACTTCCATCAGCCTGGTGTGAGGTGGAGGGAGCCCTCTTCTGTGCTCATTTCAGTGGCTGTAGTTGTCTGGTTTCAGAACACTGTGGGCGTTGTGCCAGTTAAGAACTCTCAAAATAGGGTGGAGTGAGAAATATTTTCACATTTAATTAAGGCTGAGCAGTGTTGGAGAACAAAGCTACAAGTGCCCTACAATTCATTGAAATAGGACTTGATGCCTCTGGCTGAACCAACTTGTTTCAGGACTCAGTTTCTGAAGACAGAATAACAACATGAATTAAGCATTGCTGAGAGCTTGGACTAGAAAAGAACTGCTTGAGCTTTCTAGCAGCAGGTACCTGGTTTGACTACTGATACGGCCAACAGGTTGCACCCTGCTGTCTGCTCGGTATCTTGCATCAAGGGTAGGTGTCTGAGCCCCGTCCCTGCTCTGCTGTGAAGATTAGGGTTGCCTGTGGAAGCTCATGCAGGGAGGCCTTGAATTGTCAAAGGCAGGACAGATGAATTAGTGCTTTGAGAAGTCCTGAGGTACGGGGGGGGGGAGAAATGTTCTGGTAAAGGGTTCTTGTGTTTCTGTCAGTGTACTGATTATGTGGTTTCAGTAGTAGGCTGCCTCCAGTACTGGCAATCCCACATCTTTCACAAGTATTCATGTCAGAAAATGACTATAATGCCAGGATTTTGAAAAGAAAACTGCACTGTTTTCAAGCACACCTTCTATTTTTAACTGAAATTTCAGTGGTGGGAGCATTTTTGTGCAAATAGTTGAATCTGTACAGACAAACTAAGACTTCGTGGCTGTTCAAACCAGAGCCTGCCCCATTTTCCTGTGGTGGTGGTGGTGAGCTTCTTCACACAGCAGATGTCATTTACACAACAAATTTGCTTTGTTAGTGCTGTATCAGTTGCTGGCTACTGCAAGTGATGTATCTGCACATAATTATGCAAAGAAATCAGCTTCACATTCTTCATAGAATATCTTCATATTCTACAAATATCTGCTTGTGGAAAATGCATATTAGTGTTCTTCTCTTATTGCTTTATTTCCCATATAAAAATCATTGCTAAGTATGATACTGAACTTTCAGAACAATCTCCAGCAACTGCTGTGATTAGAAATTGACAGTCTGGGCATTCATTTTCACCTTCCTCTGTGTATGATAATTTCCTATTGTTTTTAAAGGGTAAGGGTTTTTTTTTTCATTTGTAGCTGTCTTTAAAAGAAAAGAAATATCCTGTAGGCACTGTTGCTATTTGTTCTTTTCTTCTTGGTTGACTTTTAAAACGTATTTGAACAAAATGGCTTTAGAAAATGGATGGTTATCTTGATCCTGGTTGTCACAAGTCAGGAAAATATCACTTGTAAATATTTAATGAGCCTTTGTGCAACTGACCCGATCAAGAATTGGGTAAGGACGCAGTCACAGGAGCTGTGGTTTCTGTGACCCGGATCTGTGAAGAAAACAGAGCACCTTTCCTTTGCCAGGCTTTCTGTGATTTAAGTTATCGGCTTGCATTGTAACTAGCTATTTTACTTTGATATTTAAAGTAAGTGATCATTGTTTGGAGCCCTACATTAACAGCCTCCTCCTCCTTAGCTAGTTTGGTTTCTGTGTGGTTTTTCGCTTTGGGTTTTCTGCTCACGCATATCGGAGATAGAATGCTGAGTAAAGGAAAACCAAGCTCTCCCCACTTCCCTTCAGCTGCGTCTCTGCAGACCATAAAACCCCACCTTTTCATCTTCATGCATCTTGACACTCTGTTTTTGCATTGTCCCTCTGTGTGGGAGACTTTGAACCTACTTGAGAAGTCTGTGGTGACAGAAATGCTCACAGAATTAGCTGCCTTAGATCTTAAAACTACTACTAAATTAGCACAGAGAGTTAAACAGCTTTGATTTTCAGCGTGCTAGCAACAATTGAAATCTACAGTTTTAAATCTCTCAAGCAGGATGGGAAAAAGTTAGGAGGACAGGTGTATCTGTGTAACATTACCATGCAGGCCAGTTGGTCATAGCTCCTTCTCATGAAGTCTCAGGGTATTCTTTTAGAAACACTGAAGCTTAAGAAGTGAAACATAGTCTTCAACACTGAGGTAACAAGGCTAGCAAGGAATGTCTAGTTACCAATGTCTGGCTACTAGTTACCACTGTTCATTAGTGGATAGGCCCAGAAATGGGTCCTCTGCATGTTAAAGGGAGCCTTTTGTTCAGCTCATTAGCACGAGGCTGAGAAAACTTTAAAAGCAAGGAAAATCCAATGAGAACATGAAACGTGGAAGACTGTGAACAAGGAACTGACCTTTACAAATTTCACAGTCTATGCTTTAGGACTGGCAACATGTAATTGTTGTGACAAAAGAGTGTGACGGTGCCAGCATATCATGAAGTTTGTATCTCCGCCTGGCCTTGCCAAAGCATTAGGTACCCATTCAAGTGTTAGGAATTTGGCTTTGGGGTGGTTCTCAGAGTTGCTGGGGGCATGCTCTGGTCTGACTTGTTGCACAGTAACTCAAACTAACTCCCTCTTTGCAGGAGAGCTTTGGTTGTGGCAGCTGGAGCTCTTCTCTTCGTGTTCTTGACCGAATAACACGGCTTTTGTTAAATTAAAAATGACGTTTCCTCTTTTGATCAAGTCAAAACCGAAGAGATTAATATACCCCAAAGCATAAACCCTGACAAAGTCACCATTATTCCTTCTCTTCTCTTTGCTGCTGTGCCCGATGGATGATGGGAGGCCTCAGAGGGCCCACCCAGCTCCCTGGGGAGGGTGGAGAGCTGACAGAGCAGTGGTGTGGCAGTAGCCGGAGCCCAGGGGGATGTCGGGGCTCTGGTTACAGCTGAAGCACAATGTGGGATGGAGTGCCAAAGTGTGGGGCTGACCCACAAAAGGCTTTGAGCGCCTGCCAGGAGCTGGAACTCAGAGCTGAAGAATGCCTGGTGTGTCGTATCGGAACCATGTGGCATCCTTCATTTTTAAAGGATGATGAAATCACACACAGAATCACAGAATGAGCCGGGTTGGAAGGGACCTCAAGGATCATGTAGTTCCAACCCCCCTGCCTGGCAGGGCCACCAAACATACACATTTACTAGATCAGGTTGCCCAGGGCCCCGTCCAACCTGGTCTTGAACACCTCCAAGGATGGGGCATCCACAACCTCCCTGGGCAGCCTGTTCCAGGGCCTAACCACTCTCCTAATGAAGAACTTCCCCCTAACATCCAACCTAAATCTTCCCTCTGAAATGTCAACTTTGTCCCAGCCTGGCATAGAACCAAGGTTAAAATACCACAGTTCTCTATTGCCTGGGGTTCTCCTCGCTGCTCTGTGGAAACAGCGCTGGGTTGTGAGCGGTGTTACTGGCACATTCATCTAAAGGCAGACGTTTATGGTATGGGACGTCCTGAAACAGGACGTGCGGGCTGCACTCAGCAATACCAAACTAAGTATTTTGCCCTTCATGCTCTCTTTTCAATTAGCTGAAGAGGTGAAGGGCCTGGCGTGCTTCCCGCACCCGAAGCTGCTCTGGGTTGTGCTCTGTGAGCACCCCGACACGGCGCTAACCGGGCCCATAGGCTCCTCAGGGCCCGCGGCCGTTCCTCCTCCCACACGAAGCGGGCGGGCCGTGTCCCTCCGGCCGCAGTCTTGTCGCTGTTTCATTCGCTGCTTTGCCCGTCGCTCACGCGAATCCCCCGCCCACATTCCCCAGCTGGAGCCGTGGGGCCCTGTGGGCTCAGAGCTCCGATTGGGGCGCGGCTCGCAGCTGGAGGGGCCGCCCCGCCCGACCCGGACTCCCGGCTCCGTCGGGGGGGGGACGCGGCCTCGGAGCGGCGCCGGTACCGGCTGCGGGCGGCCCATGGGAGAGGGCGGACCTGCGTGAGTCGGGAGCGGGGCAGCCGGGGCCGCCATGGAGGTGTGCGAGAGCGGCGAGCAGCCGCCGCTGCTACACTGGGATCGCAAGTTGAGCGAGCTGTGCGAGCCCGCCGACCCTGACACCCTGCTGGGCCACACGGTGAGGAGGGCAGGGGTGGCCCCGGGGGGGCGGCTTCAGGCCGGGCTGAAGCCCCTGAGCTTGCTGCGGGGGTTCCTTAATAGTGACACGCGTGTGGGAGCGGCTCTGAGGGCCGGCACGTAAAGTTTGGGCTTTTTTGGCCCAAATCCCCACTTGGCGTGTGCGGATGTGGAGATGAGACGTGCACCCAACACCGTTCATCCGCTGTCCCTCCGGGGGCCAAAGGTGTTTCGGGACGGTGCGTGCTCGTGGGGCGTCTGGTGGCTGCACTGGTGCTGGGTGAATGATCCGTGTGGGACGTGGGAAGGCCTCTCATCCACTCCTGGCTTCTTCCATCTCTCCTTGGTAGCACGGTGTGTCTAGGATGGCTGCACAGCGGGAACAGCCTCGTCCTGGGAGCGATGGGGCTCTCGGTGTCGACCTCAATGGGGAGATGAGACCTCAGTCAAGGAGCACCGTGGCCTCGCTGACCTAGGGCCGCAGCTTTCAGTATGGCCTGGTATCAGCAGGAAGGCAGCCAGCTGCGTGTGTGACCGTCCTCAAACACTGCCTGATTTGTTGGCTTTGGTAGCTTTTGTGCTTTCTTGCACAAGTCCTGTTAGACCCACCAAGAGCAATTGGATGGTGGGTAGTGACTTTTAAAGACCCTCCAGGAGCTCTTAGTGCTGGAAGGCCCTTCCTTCAGCAGCTGTGCCGCAGTGGGCCTTTCTTACCTTCCTCAACAAGACAAGGAGGGGTGTTGTGGTGAGGTAAGAGGCCCTCTGGGTGCTCCAGCCGTGCCATGTGGTTGGGATCCTCGGGAGGAGAACTGTGAACCCGCCCTTCTCTTAGTTCACGTTCTTGTATTCTTTTAATTAGTGCCCTGAAACAGATCAGTGCCTGTGGCTGTGGTCGTGCACATGTGTGTCATTGCCTTGCTTCGGGGAGCTGTGACTTGGTTTCATGTGTTGCTTGACATACAGAATGCCCTGTGGTTGCAAACGGGGTGGTTGTCCCTCAGCTGTTGGGAGCTGTAAGCACCAAGTGCTACCTTGAGGTGTGTTATCAAGGGGAAGAGCATTGCTAAGTCTGCAGTAACATTGGCTGTGACCCTCTTTGTTGGGAGCCGCTTTCTGCTGCGTGTTTGTCAGTGTGGGTTTTAGTTGATTTTCTTCTTAGGTGCTTATAAACAAAAGGCTTCTTTAGTGGTCACCTTAAAGTCTAATGAAAAGCAAGTAATCCATTTAGCTTTTGTTGTTTTTGGAAGGATTCCAAGAGAAGCCATCCATAAAGAAACATCATAGTAGCACAGTACTATGGATGAGGTAGCGGGGTGCTGGGAGTTTCAAGGGGGCGAAAAGAAAGCTTTCTGAAATGCTTGCTTTGGGGGGGAAAAGCACACATTTCTACTCATCAAACTTCTATTTCTTCTGCAAAAAGTGCATTGTTCTGTGCAGAGGAAAACACTGTGCTTGACATTATGAAACACAATCTCTCCGCTTACATCTGGCTGAACGTTCATAGGATCGTTGAAACAACAGCACAAAAAAAAGAGATGATGGATAGAAACCACCACCCAAAAAAAAGCCCACTGGATGAAACATCTGTTATTCTCCTGCCTTCTGCTTTCAATGTGGGAGGACTGGTTTGACCCAGCTGGTTCTGCTTTATCTGTAAGCTTGTTTGCTGGTGTTACTGAAAAGGATGAAACGTGAAGAGCTGAGCCTCCTAAGTGCCGTCTGTGGCCTTTGCAAGGTCCTAAGGTGCCCTATAGGTGCAGCTGTGCAGCTGTTGCCTTGCTCCAGATGCATGTTACAATGCAGGATGGACGAGCACCGATGCCTGTGGAGCTCAGTCCTTCAGCACAGTGAAACTGGTGTCCTGGCATTAGATGTGGGTCTGTCTCTTCCACACACCTGGGTGTACCAACTCTTCCGGATGCACTTGGGAAGTGCCTTGAGGTCCAGCAGTGCAAGCAGGGGAGAGGTGGGGGCTGGATGGCTGGTTGGGACACATGGCTCCAGGAACAGGGATCCGCTTCCTTCTGCAGGCAGACCTGTGTGTGCATGTAGGTGTGTGTGTGGGCGGGGGGCTAGGAATTCTATGAGTCTATGCCAGCTGTCTTTTGTGTATTTTAAGTTAAATTTTAACCTTTAAACAACCACACAGGCTGCGTATGGTCTGGTGGATTTGAAGCTTCCGGGCAAGTGTGGAAGCATGCATATACTTAAAAACTCAATTGCTATGTTAAGCGGTTCCAGCCTAATTAGCAGGGCTGAATTCCAGCCTTTCACCTTTGCCTTTCAGCTGATGATTCATCAGCACAGGTGTGAGGATGTGCCTTGTGGTCATCAGCTGCACTGGGAGAAATCAGGGGACTCATCCTGGGCTGGAAGAGGCTCGTTCATCCAAGTCTGTGTGCTTTGCAGGTGTATATTGGACTGTCCCAACCAGCAAGTCACCAGTGCCATTTTCTGAGTGGCATTAGAGCTCAGTAAACCCATTGCTGCATTGCTGATGCCACTCCAGGCACCTCACCCTCAGACTGCACGTGCAACACGAACACTTGGGTTGGTGGCTGCGTCATCACCTCCCAGCCGGCCCTGCGAGCTCAGTGGTGGTGGTTGTCATCTGAGATGGGTTGGGAATCTTGGAATCAGCCTTCCTCCTTCAGATAAAAATTGCCCATCGCAAGCTTCTGTGAGCTCCCCAGGAGCCGCCGGTGACTCATTTCCTCCGTCACAAAAACACCGCTGGCTGTTGCTCTGCATGCTGATGATTTCTGCAGAAATGGGGCATCTGAGTGAGCTGCCGTGGACTGTCTGCAGTTTTCAGAGCCACGGCACTGGTGATGTTTAACTGAGAAGGAACACAGCGCTTTGCTTTTACAGGCCGCGTGTATTTAGTTAGAGGTTGTGGTCAGCGCACAGCACGTGTGGGCTGTGGGGCTGGCTACATTTTAATCTGTGGTGGTCACCTGTACATAAGGTAGCTCTGTAAAACCTGGCGTCGATATAGGCTAATCCTATTTATCGATTTACTCAATTTTGGTGGGGAAAAGGTAATCCATTGATTTGAATGTGGCGTTTAGCCTGCTGCTTGCTAACAAGGAAACTGAAATCTCTCATTCTTCCATCCCTATACACCTGCATATGGAGGACCAGATGGCCAGCTTGAGGTGGAAAATATGTAACATCAGTACGTCCAGGAATTATTGCCAAACTGTTCCAGCAAAGAGAAGAAAGACGTGAAAGTGAGATGATATTTTTAAGTAGTTTGTAAACAGAATTTGTGCAAAGTGTTGCATTATGAGAAGAACCCCCCATATGAAAAGCATCAGGGTCACAAGCGATGAGCAGCAGAACAGCTCGTACTTGGTGTTCTGCACCAAAAATCATTTTAGTGTTTTCTTCCAAAATTGAAATACAAATATCACTCCTGTTTGCCAAGGGACGTGCCAGCTGCTCGTAATGGATTTAAACAATGTACAGTTTCTCTCAAAGCTGAGATAAACACACATGTGATGCTTTGGAACTTTTCTCCTACCCTCGTATTTTCTGATAGTTCAAATTGGAAAAATAATGGTATCGAGTTGCTGCCTCGTTGCATTTGGATTGTCTGTAACTGTATAGAGAGGAGCTTGATCTGCAGGGAGGACAGCAGCTGGAAAAACTGTTAGTCTGTCCTGGGACTGACTTTAAAGCTTAGTAGATGAGAATGCGCCAATGTTTAATGTATGAAAACACTTCTTTTTAGGAGCATGCGTGCTTGTGGAGGAGGCAGACTAGCTGTGAGTCCAAATAGGTCTGAGGGTGCTGTGTCCTGCTGCCTTTGCCAGGTGCTGGTCCCAGCTACAGTAGTGTGTGCTGCTCCTCCTCCACGAGCCTGCCTTCACTTTGCTCCTACATGGTGAGAACTGGTCACCCTTGTGCAGGCAGTGACAAATAGAATAAAGATAACATAAGTATAAGCACAAATCATGGAGGTCTGTGGTCAGCATGCTGCCAGCTCTGGCTGTCTGTCCCTGTCTTTGCTTCTTGCTGCCTGGCTATCACCTGGAGCATCCCCTGCCTACCACAAGCACTCTGCATCTGTCTATCTGACTGATGTGGGAGCGAAGGAACTGCTACAGGGAAACATCACTAAGTGAGACTTATCAGATTAGGGGTACCCACCTTTTGCAGGGGGAATAGCTAAGCTCGGTGATATACTCCACAGGCTGCATTGCCTGCCTTGCATGAGCTTAAAGCATCCTTCCTCTAGGTTCTCCCATTCCTTGGTGCAGCTTTTCATTCCCCATAGGATGTGAATTTGGAGAGCATCCTCCTGGGGTCCTCTCACAGAAGAGCTCTGCACCTGGTTTTCCGGGGATGGCACGTTCCATTCTGCTGTTGCTCCCTGAATCACACAGGTGAAAAGATCAGGGTTGTCTGGATGCCCTTTGGCTGCATTTTTTTCTGGGTGACAAGACCTGACAGTGCGGTTCTGCACCTGGATGTAACCGCAGGCTGTTGCGGCAGCTGCCTGAGAGCTCATCCAGTTGAAAAATGACTTTCTTGCACGACAGAAAATAGTTTTCAGCAGTATGTTTCCTGATGCAGCTCGCTTTGTTGCAGCTCAGGTACTGGCGCTTACATGAGAGGGCAGGTGGGAATGCTTGCCTGGGGAAGAGGCAGGTGGAATTGCATTTTAGGCTGAGGGAATGTACAGTGGGAGTAGTCTGGCCAGCTTCAGGAGCGTGTGCCTAGATATAATCCTGGTGAGCGTGGGAGATGTAATGCTGGTAAGTGTGCATCTATTTATTTGAGAGCAGTGGGTTGCACTTTGGGAATAAAGGGAGAGGAGACTTCGGAGAGGAGACTTCTGCTTAAGGGCCATCCATAGGGAGAGGCTGTTTGAGAAGAGCATGTTGCAGAGCAGTGGACAGAACCCTTCCTGCTGTGCACGTCCCCTTTCTGTGGTACGTTTCTGAGCTCTCCATGGCAGGGATGGCCACTGCCTGTGCCTTGGAGCTTTCAAAAGTAGCTTGTGTCTTCAGAAAGCTAAACCAAGTTACAGCCTTGATGCTAAATACGTGCAGGAAGGAAGCAAGCGCTCAGTCACATAAGGAGTGTTTCCTCTCAGGATGGCAAGTTGGGAACCAGAGTAGGTAACTAGAGAGAATAAAGAAAGGTGAAATGGGATAGACCTGAATTACTAGAGCTGTCCCTGGAGCTGCTACCCATCCAAATGTGTAGCTTACTTGTGCTGCTGACCTTTTGGTGCCTCAGCTGTGCCTTGGAAGCTACTGAGTTTTCTTTTTTCTTTCACTGCCATCTGCCACTAACCAGCTTTCAATCTTCTGCATGCGATCTGGCTCCACCGTGGTGACAAGCAAAAGTCTAATGGAAAAATGTGACACCCACTTCATCTCTTTCTTCTCTGCCAAGAAAAAGCATTCCTCTTCTGCCATGCTGGGGCTGGCCCCGTCCTTCTACACAATCTGTTAGGTGTGTGGGGTAGGAGGCTTTGTGGCTTTTTAGGAACTCTGGGCAGACCCTGGTGCTGGGAGCTTCTGGCCTGAGTGATGCTGAGCTCTGACCGCAGCTGTGAACCAAGGGACTGCTTTGTTTAGGGACTGTATTGCGAGGCAGGAGTCTGATCCCCAGGTTTTCCAGCTAAAATTCAGAACATCTTACTTGTGTGCTCCTCTGTAGTGTGGTATGGTCACGCTGGAGCCTGCACCGCTTGCTTCAAGGCTGTTTGTCCAGCCTGCTGCCTGTTAGGATTATCTCCTGCCTGTGATATTTGCTTTTTGTGGCTAACCGTAGAGCCGTAGGTGTGGGCAGAGACCACCCTGCATTGCAGCCCATGTGATTAGCTCACAGGGCTTTTTATAGACGTTAAACCCCCAAACCAGCCAACCAAAAAAGCCCCCAAGTCTTGAGTACTAAGCATGTCTCTGTTCCTTCTTCCTCACAGCCCAGTAGTGAATATTATGTGCAAAGGGGAATCTTATCCCAAGGCTGCTTTTTATTTTTTCCCCCACTCCCCAACACGTTCTACTGTTGAGCTTCAGTGCTCAGCTTGCCTGTCTCTAATGTTGTGTGGGTTAACTGAAAACAAGTATTTTCATTTCTTCTAGCACCTGAAGAAATGGTTTGCCTGACTATTTGTGGAACCAAAACTTAAGAGCAAAACACAGCTGAAAGCTGCTCTGCTGTCCTGCCTTTTTCACAGCAGAAGCAGCAATGTGGCTGGCGCCTGTGTGGGGAGGCTTGTGATATAGAGCTCCGTGATCTTTAAGGACTCTTCCAAGCTAAGCCATTCTACGATAGTATGGCCAAGATGAGACCTTCACAGGGAATCGAGGCTAGGGCAGGGTGTTATTTCTAGATAGCTGGCTTTCTTGAATTTGTCCTTGCTAGCAGACATGGGAAAATACGACATCTGCATGGCTGCTTTCATACCTTATAACATGAGGCAGCGGCTGACTGCAAAACATCTGTCTTTGTCATCTTGGATATAACTGGTCTCCTCATCAGAACTGGCCATGAATTTGACTGAGCTCCCTTCCTTTGCCTTCTCTCCTCATCTCTGCCATTTCTCCATGCACAACAGCACAAGGGATCTGGGGTCAGGGCTGCTGTGGTGTGTGGGGGCCGCGTTTCTTCCAAGAACAGGCAGCAAGAATAGGCATAAAAGAAAACCAAGCCAAACTTGCCCAAGTTGGGCTCTGCTGGATGGCTTAGCTCAATGCACGATGCTGTGGGGGCTGATCATACTGTGAGGGACATCCGTAATGGTTGGCTTCAGCCCAGCCTCAGGGACGTGACTCATGGAAGCATTTTTTTCTCCAGACTCCAGAGATCCATGCCTGCATCTCCTCCTGCCCCCTTGTCCCCTGGCACCATTTTATTTCCCTCCTCCACCTCCAGAAGGAAGTGAAGCTGAAACCTTGGGTAAGAAGCATGAAGGGCCTGTGCCTGTAGATATCAAATGACAAAGCTCCACATTGATCAGGGAGGAAGGGAGCTGGCACCTGTGCAAGGCCTCCAGATGTGTGTTTTTGTGTGTTGCAGCCCTACAGGGGGGTCACACTTGTAAATGGCTCCCCAAAGAAGCAAATGCTGTGCAAATTTGCTATGGCACTGCTGTGAAGGGGTGAGCCCAGAGAAGCTGTGGTGCCCCATTCCTGGTGGCACCCAAGGCCAGCTTGGATGGAGCCCTGGGCAGCCTGAGCTGCTGGGTACAGCCCTGCCCGTGACTGGGCCGGGTGGGCTTTAAGGGCCTTCCAACCCAAACTGTTCTATGAGTCTATGAAGAGTACTGCTTCTGTTCTTGCCCAGGGTGACTTATGGCTGCTTGTTCAGTTGTCCTGACTTTACACAAAGTTCCAGCTGAATTCCGGCCTACTGTGTCTTTCTGCACTGACAAAGTTCTGCAGGGAGTCTGCTCAGGGAATTGGGAAAACAGTTTCCTGTTGCTGTTACTTGATTGTTGGGTTGCTGAAAATATTTTGCAGAATCACGGGGAGAAAGGGACTGAATTTATGTTGCTGTTTTTTTCTCCGATAGAAACACAGTTGCAAGACCAAAACCGAAAGAAAAGTGGCAGTATGATATTGAAAACCGTGTAGAGAATGTCATTAAAAAAAATAATAAAAATAAAATTAGAAGTGTTTCATGCCCAGAACATCTTTTTTTTTAGCTTTAATGAGAAAGATGTGGGAGAAAGACATATGGACAACTCCCTCCACAGTACCTTGCTTGGAACAGCTTTCTGGCAAGATTAATTGGGGATGAGAAGCCCTACTTAGTTTTAAGATGCAGCTTCGGTGTTCACGAGGGCATTATGTGATACTGCAGCTGGGTGGGAATCTTTGGACTTTGGTAGCTGGGTAGGGGACACAGGGAATCTCTGGACTCGTTTGATTTGGTGTTTCAAATTGGAAGATGTTTGAGGGAGGGGGGAAATGGAGGTTGGAAGAGCAGGCGAGGAAAGGGAATCTGCAGAAACTTGTGCTGCTGAAGATGAAAGGAAGAGACAACTAAGATGTTACACAGCACAAAAAGCTGTACGGTCCACATATCAAAGGGCCCAGGGTTGTAACTGTGGATGGCTTTGCTACTGCCACAGCAGTGATGAAAATGCTGAACAAGTACAGTTGGGGGACGTGCATGGAAACGAGGGGCAGCTTAGAGTTCAGCTGTGGGTTTTTTTAGTTCTTGGCATCTGGAGATCTGAAAGAGACTAACTGTGGGGAACTCAAAGAAGAACAGTAAAAATAGATGTCCGAAGTAGCTGATTAGTGAGGAAAACATGATCTCTGTGTTGCTTTGACAGGTGTTTGGAAGAGGATGGGGAAGCGATATGATTACAGCTGTTTATGTTAGGTGCATGCTAATATTATAGAGGCTTATTTCTCGGTTTCATCTGAAGGTAAAGTATGTAATGCAGTTTTCATTATCAGTACCAGAATAGAGTATCTGCGACAGCTTTGCTTTCAGCTCTGGTTCTTGTTGCACACAGGTAATGAGAATCTCTCAGCCGGTTCCTTTATAGCTATGTGCTTGGAATGAAATTATCATTGTCATGAAGGGATGTATGAATCTAAAGCTGTCGTTATTCTATTCTTTTTTGTTTCTTCAAACTGTTCATGTCATCTCAAAATACCTCTTCTCTTTTTGCCCCATGTAATACCCACAGGGTAGAGAAAAATGGAGTGTCAACGTGAAGTAGACTTGGTGAAGTGTAGAGGAGCTAATAATGCTCAGCTAAGAAAATCCAAAGGGAAAAGGCCGTGGTGGCAAGTCTAAATACTACAGAACTCCCTGAAACCAGTGAATCTGGAAATCCAATTGGCCTAAGACAAGTCTGGCTTTTTGACACTTGATTTTCTTTGGGTCATGACATCACGATGGAAAGTTTGAAAACATAAATTGATAAGGGGAAAAAGTAAGGGGGAAGGATTACTAACTATACACTGGGAAACCTGGTACCACATGTATTCAAAATGCAGAGAAGCTGATATAGGATCGTGTAGGTAGAGTAGGATATATTTAACTCAGCGGGGTTAAATCATTTTGTGAAAAGCAGATACAGTTAGATGAACTATAGCTTTCGTTCTTTGAGATGAAAGATTTGAAAGTAAATGAAATCTCTTTGGAAGTAATTGGTGATTTATCTTGCTCTGTTTGAAAGTATACCGCAAAATATATAAGCAATAAAGGGACCGAGTGAGTAGATGCTAGAGGAAAAATGCAGAGTGAGAATCAGCAGCTGGGCTTCAAGGCCCAAGCAAGAAATTAGGCTCGTGTTATAGGAGAGACAATAACAGCTGAAATAAAGTGCAAGGAGAATTGATCAAATGGTAATTTCTTAACTGTTACAGCACACCCATGTGCTTCTCTGGTGGCAAAAGGGCAAAATGTCAGACTCTGTAAGAGAGCACCTCAGGTAAACTTAGTGGACTGGACGTGTTGGAGGGTCTGACTGGGAAGGTTTCATAGTCCTTTCTGGCTTTAAGTGCTATAAAACTTTATTGCTGTACCCATTGACTCTTAAGTGCTATGAGGCAGACTGTATAGCAGCACACATAGTGACTCCTTGTATCTGTCCAAATGCATCAGAGTGTTTGGCTGTTCTGAACTGCACTGATTTCAGCAAAGTTCAAATAAACGCTTTGATTGCACTGAGCTATTTTGAAGCGCTTCTGTTTATCATGACATCTCTTGGCACGTAAAGAAAGGGAACAGCACAGGAAACATGCGGGAAAGGGCAAAACTTTCTGGTAGGGGAAAGCATTTGTCTCAAAATACAAGGTCACCTTTTACATATGCTTCCTTGTTGAAGTCAAGTACCAAAGGCTGCCTAGCATTTCCTCTACCTGTCTCAGAGACTTGAAAATGCACCCGATCTCTAAAATGCCACTTTGTCCGGAATCTTTAGCCCTGACAAGTAAAAAGGGGCCTGTTCTAAAGGCAGAGAAAAGGAAGAAAGCAATGCAAATTGGACAAGGAAGGAAAAGCCAGCAGATGAGGAGGTGAAGGTAAATTCCCAGACAAAAAAGAAAGGTCTCTGGCTTGCATTTTAAAAACAGACCTAATGGGAGGTGGCTGCTAATATGATCACAGTTGTATCAGTGGTACCAACCTGCACCTTCTTTTATAACAGTGGATGATTTTCATTTTCCCTCTACCTGTTTTGCTGTGATACTACAAGCAAATGCTTTTCTCCTACCCGGGGAGAGCTTGAAGTCCTTTGTCTGTGGCAGAGCTTAACTTATTGCTGTCTTTCTAGAACCTTAGCATTGTTTTCATGTGCCTGCTAGTTTGTTTATTGGTTTGGTGTCGGTCCCCAGTAGTTCATGGGATATTCCATTTCAGTTTTGACACGCAGGTTGAGACTGAAGGAGGGTGCCTAGAATGTTTGGGAAGGGTGAGAAATGTTTCTTCCCTGACATTCTCTGTATTTAGGCACATGACATACAGAAGCTGCTGCCTTAAACTGCTTTTGTGGCGTAGCATGATCTTCCCTAAGATTATGCCATTCCCCTGCTGTTTTGCTTAATTTGTTTCTTTGAAATGTACTGGCAGGAAAAAGGCTTTATTCAGTGTGGACAGCAGGTGTGGTCTGATAAACCTGTATGAAAGCTGTCTTGGTATCAACAGCACTCACCAGAGGCATACCCAGCTTCTTTCAAGCAGCGCTGCTTCTCCTTTCGGCACAGAGCGCCTGGTGCACCTGCGGTGTGTTGGTGTGGGGAGCTAAGCTGAAGTGGGCTCTTCTGGCCTGCTGCTCAGCATCTGGCAGCCTGCTGAAGTGCTTACAACAGGTCTGGCCAGGAATGCAGCTCCTCAGCTTGATCTCGTTAAACTGGCCGGGCTCTGCTGGGTCAAGCAGAGGAGGCTGAAGCTATGTGTGTTACTGGGAGCCACTGCTTCCACCTGTTGGATGACAGATGAGCAACCCTGGTCGTTCAGCAGTAGCTTATTTGTTGGGTAGAGGAGTGCCCCTATGATTGCCCTTGCTATTCTGCTGTGGGGAGATGACCTGCAGCAACGGTGTGATAGTCCAGGATGGGTGCGACACCTCAAGCCACCCTGGATGCCTGTAGCCTGAGTGTGTGCTTAGCGCTCTCCTGTGATAGATACGTGGTAGCTTTATCTTTGGAAAGCTGCCTTCTCTCATTTTTGCTTCTCATATGTGGTGCAGCTGAGCGCCTCACAGCAGTAAGAACAGCAGTGTGCGGCTGGGTGATGAGGAACAGATCTCTTTTTGGACCAGATGTGTCCATACAGAAACCATGTGGAGGGCTGTTGCCTTCACTGCTGAAGCACCCATGTGGGAGCTGGATGCTACTTGGGCTGCGGCCAGAGAAATGAAGCAGAAAAGATGGAAATAAAAGCAGAAGTGGGATGTGAAGTTTGCTCTCTATATTTTTCTTCTTTATAGAAAGGTTGGGTGGGGGGGGATTAAACATCTCTGACTTCTCAGAGTACTTCTAGAATGCCTCGGTGGTGACCGTTTTCAATGATAAGCCTTAATTGAGTCCTTTTAAGGCACATCCAGGCAGGTGTCCCAAAAAATCTGGATTGGTGCTGCTGCTGAGATGTCTGACTGGAGGTCTGGTGTTGAAGCCAGGCAGACGGAGCTGCGCCAGTTTAGTCTAGCAGCAGGGAAGGAATGTGAGTCAAAGGTCCAGGGAGATGATCGCACCGAGTGCAATGGATTCCAGAGAAATTCTAAACCAGGCAGGGGTGCGGAGAGACCTTGAGGCAAACAGGGCAACACAGCAGTGCACAGACCAGGCTGTAACTCTGATGATCTACAAACCATACCCAAAGGCTCTTCAAAAACCTCTGTTGCAAGTGGATGCTGTGCTGTCTGTACCATGATTCAAGATCGTGGTACATTTATCCAGAATGCATCCCTTGAGCAATTCCTCTAGTGTCCCCCATTTCTCCCCTTTTTGTTTGGAAGGGAGGATGCCTGCTTGCATCACACCCCTGAGCCTCTTCTTGGAAGCTCCATACAGCCCGCCTGCTTCCAGGCAGTGACGCAGAGCAGGGAAGCGGAGCCAAACCAAACAGGGACGTTCCCTGCTTATGGACTGAACAGTGGTGCCTCTGTGCCTTGTGAGCAGTCAACAGACAGGCAGTGTATTTAAATGCTCCAGACCAGTGTTAAGTTCTCAGAGTCCTTGTTTTCCAATCCCCAGAGGTATATCCCAGATATTCTTCAGGGAAATGGCGGTGTGGGAGAGAGGGGAGGAAGAAAAAAGGTGAGAAAGGAAGGAAATTCTTTTTTTCTTCCTCTGTCTGTTGTTTAAATTGAGAAGTAGCTCAGCCTCACTTATGTCTTTTCTCCACTATAGAATCATAGAGCGGTTTGAGTTGGAAGGAACCCTTAAAGACCATCTGGTTCAACCCCCCTGCCATAAGCAGGGGCACCCACAGCTACATCAGGTACTCAGAGCCCCTCCAGCCTGACCTTGAGTATCACCAGGGATGGGGCATCCACCACTTCCCGGCAGCCTGTGCCAGTGCCTTACCACCTTTACTGTAAAAAGCTTTTCCCTTGTATCCAGTTTAAATCTCCCTTGTTTTAGTCTGAATCCATTTTACCTTGTCCTATTACCTAATACATGGTACCTTGAACTTGTGAACAGGCTTGCATGAGAAGGCAGAAATGTAACAACTGTAGCAAGTAAAAAGAGCTTCCAGTACCTTACTCGGGAATGATTTAGCTGCAGGATGTAGGGAGGAAGACCAAGGAACAGCAGAGGGAAGTGAAAGAGATTGAGAAATGTTTGCTGTTTTAGCCAACCCCTGCCCTAGAAGTTGGGTAGTACAGGAGTGTGTTTGGGATTGCATGGCAGAGATGTTGCTTCCGCTCTAGAGGTGCTGGTTGTCTTGTGGAGGTTACTTTGTTTGATATAATGTATCTTACCCAGGCTCAGCAGCTGCTGCTGTGTTACTTCAGGCAGGGCAACTTCCTCTGTTTGCAAAGTAAAGTTTGGAGGGCTCTTCAGATGGTTCTGACTTGAGGGGTTGAGTGAGGACAAAGACTGCACACCAGGCAGTTTGACTGAAGGTGGGAGCAAATAGAATGGAAAACTCACCCTAAAATGGCAATGAAGACTGCTTAGACCAACCAGGAGGAAGAATAAGAAAGTAGAAACTGATTGTGCTCTCGCTTCTGGGTGAATCACAGAATCACAGAATGAGCCGGGTTGGAAGGGACCTCAAGGATCACGTAGTTCCAACCCCCCTACCTGGCAGGGCCACCAAACATACACCTTTACTAGATCAGGTTGCCCAGGGCCCCGTCCAACCTGGTCTTGAACACCTCCAAGGACGGGGCATCCACAACCTCCCTGGGCAGCCTGTTCCAGGGCCTAACCACTCTCCTAGTAAAGAACTTCCCCCTAACATCCAACCTAAATCTTCCCTCCTTCAACTTGGATCCATTTCCCCTAGTCCTGCTACTGTCAGCCCTTTCAAAGAGTCTGAAGCTGGATTCTTCTTCATATCTCTAGGATACACATTATGTGTCTAGCAGAATCTTAATCTAAAGGTTGTGTTGTACTTTTCTTTTGCAGATACTGTGTAGTTGTGTCTGTAGATGCCATTCTGGAAAGCCAGGCCTTCAGCTCAGACCTCAGGAAGGCACTGTCAGGGGGTCAGCATTACTTTCTTTGGTCAAAGGCTGACTCAGAACTTGTAGTGCAGACTTGCTCAGGAAGTGGTGCAAATCCAAGAAGATCCAAATGTGATTCCCTCTTCTCCAGAGGGTTCAAGGGCTGCACTCAGCCTTGGCAAGAAACATTCAGCTGTCCACTAGTGTATTGTTTCTATTGAAGGTGTGTGGTGTTTTGGAGAATGCTTCTGTTATCTAGGGGAAGTATGGAAGTATGCAGTCCAAGGCAGGGTATATCAGAATGTTGCGTAGCATGGGAGTCTTTCTAACAAAGAAATGTGATCTAATAACTATTTATTAAACTAATTCCTGTTACATGTTTGTGGTTGTTGCTAGCTGATTCTGATCCTATAATGAACTAGAACAACAAAGGAAGTACCCTGCTGTTGAATGTAAGGCGCTATCCGAGTAGCTGGTCTCTATTCCTCAGGTATTGTGTGGATTATGGCCTTGCTCAGAAGACACAGATTTGGGATCTGGTGGGAGGCCAGGAGCGCTAATGCTTCTGAAACAGTGACATCCTAGCTTGTCATGCTGTGTAAATAGCGAGGGAGGGATTTGTTAGTTCTCGGGTACATCTGTGGTGTGGGAGGGTGGTTACAGACTCGGCTGGCTATGGGAGGGCAGCCGAGTGAATATTTTACTGCAGTTGTCACAACTATATATGGAAGACCAGTAAAAACACTGCAGTGGTCAGGCTGCTTACCAAAAGAATCTCAGCTGCATTTTCTTTTCTAATTGCTTCAGCATGTCTGGCTTGCTTCTGAAGTAAGAAACAAGTCAGGTACTTTGCTTTTGATGGATGGCAAATGGTCTGGAGAGCAGCAGATCAGCTTGAGGCCGTCCATGGTGATCAAAACATACTTTGCCACCTAGTCAAGTCTTTTCCAGCGGCATTTAGGAACATCATTGGCTCGAAGCAGATATTACCTTCAGTAGGGAGGGATGAAACACGCATGTGCCTTTGCAGGAAGCAGTATAACTGGTGTTCTCCCAAGAGTTGTGGTGACGGTCTTGGAAGCAGAGCTCGCAGGACTGATTTTGCTGATTTAGAGCAGTTCTGACTGCTCCACCCATCAGGGGTTTCAGGGTTGTGGGAAGTAGCCTGCAAAGTCATAACAGGCAGTTAAATTTCGTTGTTGCAACATATTAAAAAACAGCATGTTCTGACCAGGATGCATCACAGCCTGAGAAGCTTCAAACTGATCCATGAGCTCATAGGGAGAGGGGACCACACAGTGGTCTGTAAGAAAGAGCCATTCATTCTGGAGATGTGTTACGATTACACAACTAAAACTTGGAAAATATGCTAGGTTTTTTTTCTTCAAATCATCATACGGTGACAGTGCAGTGAAATGAGTTTTTAAAGTGCGTTTTCACACACAGAGATATTGAGAAGTTGTTAACAGCCATCAAGTCACTCATCCCATTGAATGTCAGAATTTATTCGTTGCACAAAATCTTTAGAGATGTTTACACCATACAAATGTTGGTTCTTTTTGGAGCTGAAGAGGAGACATTTGGGTTCCAACCTCATACATACCACTAGGTAGGTTTACCTACCTGGTACTGGAGTAGTCAAGTTCATGTTTAGGGACCCTTAAGATTATCTATTTCCAACCTTTCTGCTATAGGCAGGGACACCTCCCTCTAGACCACGCTGCTCAAAGCCCCATCCCTGCTGCAGGAGTTATAGGTCTTATTTCTGCTTTCCTTTACTGCAGGAAAGGCACTGCCATTAAGTCTTGCAGACCTCAGCCAGAGTGGGCTAGTTGTTGCAATTACATCATGAATTACATCACCCTTCACACCTGTAAAGGGAGCTGTGCTCTGTGCAAGGCAGTGCTATTTATAGGAAACAGCACCAGGTTTCTAGCAGCTGTAAGGGTGTCTCCTATGAGATTCCTCCAATCCCCTGATTTGACTTCTCTTAGAGGAAGGATAATTTTGATCAAATTATACGCCTGTTAAGAAAGTCTGCTAAGCAGTTTGCCTTGGTGGGCAATCTGGTGAGAGCCAAAGACTGATTAGACTGAGGCAACCGCGTGTGGAAGCTGCTTTCTTCTGGCACCAAACCACTGCAGAGACAGTGCTTGTGCAGGTTGTGGATTCAGCAGATGTAGATGAGCGTCTGCTTCCAAGGAGAACAAACCCTCCAAGTTTGACTGGGGTTTTTACCCTCTTGTCAGTTGATAAGTCTGTATGTTTGCAATACTTTCCATGAGCTATATTTCTTCTGGACTTGGTGATCTCATAATGAAAAGATTGCTGGAAGGATCAAAGTCTGGGGAGTGCTACAACTAAAAGGCAAACCCCAGGTGCAGCGTAGTCTGAGTAGAAATCCCCCGCGAGGCAAACTGCCACTATAAGCACTGCAGTTTTGAGAAATGGATGGAAAAAAATGTCTTTTTTTTCTTGGAAAAGCTTGAATTATGCAGCACTCAATGTTTAGGCTGCTAGTGAGCAGCTGTGAGAAAGTCACGGAACCACGTTTGTTACTTAGTTGGCTTCTTAAATTAGATTTTTCCTGATTAGCCACACAGGTCTTGAAGGTAAGAATCATTCTTAGGAGAGAAAGCAATAGTGTGACTGTGGCTCTAGTCAGGTGCGCCCTGCTTGGAATACCACACCTGTTCTTAAATGTGCTAATGTAACCGAACCTGGTTCAGAGATGGGAAACTGCATATTTCTTAACTCTGTCGTCATCTGAAATCCGATGTGATGGCTTCAAACACTGTATTGGGGTTTGGACAATCCTCTTCTGTTCAGTTTGAATTCTGATAATAGAGCTGGAATATCTGAGTAGTGTACACGTGATTGCCTGGACTTGCTTGGTTTTCAAGATGTGCTCTCACGCACTGCATCTGAGCCTCATGAGCTGTTGGAAGACATATCGCCAAACTACGTTGCATAGCTTGATATTGTTAAAACACTCTTTGACACATGCAAGATTTTCCAGTAAGTAAGGTTTTTCTGCCTGTTCTTTGGTTTTATTTGTGCTGGTTAGGTTAGTTGGTGAGCCCTGTTTTCTCCACTGCCATAGGCAGAGAAGACTGATTTCCCAGTTATAAAAGAATGTTACACAAGAAAGAGGCTTAGATAAGACTGTTGTCATCTAGCATGAAGGGTGTCCCATCAGAGCCTGAAAGACAGGACCTATGAATAGGCTGGGGAGCATGCCACTGCCACAGCCTGCCTTATAGCTGCTCCCCCCACCCTCATACACTCTCCACTTAAAAGCAAAGCACAAAAAAAGAAACCTTGAAAAAACACCCAGTCGGGACAGACAGAGGCAGGCAGCCTGCAATTAAAAAAGCCTGCGTGCTCTGTCACAGACATTCCTGCAGCTGCAGGCTTGTGGGGCTGTGCTGGGGTGGCTGGGCTGTCTGTTGGGACGGCTCATGCCTGTGTTGGCAGAGGCTCCTGAGCTTCTCATCCCGGTGTTGTTGCTCTGTGGGGCAGTGAGATGGAGTTTCCAAATTCCTGTTGCTGCTGCTCACCCCTGGCTTTTGGTGCTGACCCCAACTCCTTGTCTGCATGAACTGAGTGTGAGCATTCTCCTGCGCTGGAGTTGCTACTGGGATTCTTGCTGGCAGGAGCTCATTTGCTTGGCACAGGATTTTCTCACTTTGTGTTTAGTTTTCAGACCTCAGGCAGGCTGCCTTAATGAAAGAGCCTCAGAAACCTGCTTGGAGGGGAAAGCTAGCACTTCTCCCTGCATTGGGGGTGGTTGTGCCTGAAGCAAAGCCCTGGGGCCCCATGCTGCCCATGCACAGCCCCTGCTCTGTGTGCTGGCTGCCACAACAAACACTCCTGTGTTTCCTTTTGGGTTGGTGGGGAAGGAGCCGACCTTGGTGCCAACAATCAGGCTTTTCAGAGCCTGGGGCTGCTGAGACTCATGTATGTGTATAGCTCCAGGTGTTGTAAATCCAGGGTGTTTAGCATGTTGGGTGTTGCCAGTTCAACACAATGTATGAAGAGTGGGCCAAGTGGGCCTTGGGCTGTTTGGGAAGGACAGACACCTTGTCTTACCCTGTGGACAGAAATGACAGGGGTGAAGATGTGTTCTTCCCAGTGTGAGCAAATGACAGTCCTGCAGACAGCAAGTGGGGCAGGGAACAGGAGGGCAAAGTCATCTTGAACCCGGGACTTTATTTCTAGATTTTTTCCAGAACTTGTTTGTCAGAGTTCTTGGGCAGTGATGGCAGGATGTGGGTATCCCAGGTATGGACAGATACCATAAGCAAAAGGCATCTCAGAGGTGGCTTCTCACAAGCTATCATCCCTGTCCCCAGTATCTCCAGAGCTCATCTGGAGACAGTGCATAGTGCTCATGTGGTTTTAGGCTGAAGGAGGTGAATGAGTGCATGACCTCCAGGTTATCTTGCCCAGGATGAAGCTTGGGTATTTTAGCAGAGGAGGCTCACCTCCTGTGGCTGTTCCTGTACTTGTTATGCAGGCGATGTCTGGGATAAGAAACAGTCATTGTCAGGGAAATTTGAACACTGAAAAGCAAGATAAGGAGCTCTGCACACCCTTCACCTGCTTCCCTGTTGTACTGTTGTGCCTCTTTTTTGCCCATCTCATCACCAATGGCCTTAGCCAGGTCAGTGCCATAGTTCTTATAAGTACTGGCATGCAACCTCTGTGTAGTCCTTAACTGCTTTATTTCTTCTCTAATCAAAACACCAGCTTCAGAGTGTTCCAGGGAAGCATCTGAATGTGTGAACTGTTTGTCTGATGGGCATCCCATAGAAGTGAGAGATTTCACACCGTTTGGCTAGGTTTGTAGCCAATTTGCTTATCATTGCTCTGGCTGTACCTCTTGGAGATGTATGGCAGCAGTGCTGCATAATAATAGGAAGCTTTATTTACAGTGAATGACGTGGTATGAAAAGTTCCCTCAGGCTTTTATTTGTGCAGTTTTAGCTCTGCACATCTGCTATCTTACCAACAACAATAACAAAATGAATACAGATAATAATACATCAAAAATGGCTGCTTCTTAAAGTGTATCTGTTTATTTCCAGAGTTTTTGAACACTGGCTTGCATCAAGATCAGACAAAGATGCTTAATTAAAAATGATTATAGTGCTAAACTTTTAAAAACATCAGAATGTTTTTATTTGATTGGATTTTTGGTGGGGAATATGCAGTTCGAACTACTGTGAGCATGGCCATCTAGTCTAGATATACTTCCATGGTGGAGGTTTTCTTACTCTCTATGTCCTGTCCTTGAATTCTCAGTGTCTGTATACAAGCATCTTGAGACCATTAGAGAACAAGTACAACTGAGCTTATGGAAATCATAGAAATGTTGAGTTCCCATTTAGCATTAGTGCCAACCGTACTCATTTTGACTCTTGCCAAGGACCTGATCTTCCTGAGCCATCTGGGAACTGCAGCTTCTCAGTAGAATCAGCACAGTGCTTTTCAATCCCTTGTTCTTTGCTGCACGCTGATTGGTTTTCTAGAGAGGTTTGCAGATACTGCAAGCTTGAACTTATTTGATGTCATTTAGTGTCCTTTGTTAACAACAAAAAATAAAGCTTTGGGTGGGGGGTGGGGAAGAGTGTTCAGCAAGTTTTGTGAAACTTCTTTTTTAGGTGGAAGCCTACAATACTCTGTTGTAACCCATTTAACTTCAAGTACCATTTTCATTTCACTGGGGCAGACCCGTTTTAACTGCAAATCTCTCATGCCGCACGCCCTGAGAACTTTTGTTTCTTTTAATGATGCTGAATTTTAGTGGCGTGAGATCATTGTCTGTAGCCAACTCCAGCCCCAGCAGGAAGTTGCAGTTTTAGGATCACTTCTCTCTTTTCTTTTTTCCTTATTAAAAGAACCTTCCTGATAGCACACATTTGTCAGTGTACCTTACGCAGAGTGACTGTAAAATCCACTGCAAGTTTCAGATTCCTCAGGAGACCTGTAACGTTTCGCTCTCGTTCCCTCCTGGTCCATATGGTCTTTAGCAGATGCTCACTGCAACAGTTCCGCAGCCAATAGTGCCGTATGAAAAACTGAGCTATATTTAATACACAGACACATGCACACACACGTATGTGTGTGTATCCTTAACTGGCTTAGGACTTATGCGTTGCTGATAAGTAATGCTATGTTCCCCCAGTTACTTTTCTGTCTATATACCTTTCTTTTCCTAGAACCAGACAGACTCTTTTGCTTCCAAGAACGTGTTTTCCCTCTGCCATGTGCCCTCTATTTGAGCTAGCGGAAAGCATAATGATGGGGGCTGAGCTGGCTGAGTGATAAACAGGGTTTCACATGGCTGTGCAATGCGGCTGGCTTACAGAATGCATGGAAAAACTCTAACATCTTAATTTTGAATTAGAATTGCTTTTGGGTTGTTGCTGCCTTGGGCAAGAGAGGAGATGGATCTGTTGCTTCATGGTGATCCACAATCCCTTATACGTGCCCAGGTGAGCTTGTTTGTGGATGCTTCCTTCCATTTCTGCTTTCGTGCATCTGTGCTGTGCCACAAGAGAGAAATGGAAGCTTGGGGGAGTATTTATGAGTGTCCATAACTACACCAAAGGAGGTTGTAGTGAGATGGAAATCTGTAGTGAGGTCAGGGGTTCGTCTCTGTTGCTCAACAAGCAGTAGGACAAAAGGAAATGGCCTTAGGTTGTGCCAGGGGAGATTTATGTTGGATACCGGGAAAATTTCTTTGCTGAAAGTTTTGTGATGCATTGGAACAGCCTGCCCTGGGAAGCAGTTGAGTCATTGTCCATGGAGGTATTTAAAAGATTTGTGGATGTGGTATTTAGGGACATGATATACTGATAAACTTAGTAATGCTAGGTCCATGGTTGGACATGATGATCTTAGAGGTCTTTTCCAACCTAAAAGACTCAATGATTCTATGTTTATGATCCTCCTACCTCAGCGTTGACCACAGAGCTATCATCCATGCCATTGTCCTTGAAACTTCTCCTGTCAGGAAAGTATCACTTTGTTACCACTCTCAGAGATGTTCAAGCAAGAGGCCAAGGCCATCTAGAGGCTTTTGCATCAAGAGATGGAGCCCAGGCCGGACTCTGTGACCCTGGCCTTTCATTGGCATGCTGGTGCCAAGCGGAGGCACCAGTGTGCTCAACATGGCGCTTGCCTGTTGTGGGTGGAAAAGCCCGTGATGTGCAGTGCCACCAGGCTGTATTTCTTTCCTCACAGAAATTTTGACTGAGTCTGCACCTATCCACCACTTTCTGTCTGTTAAGCTCTGGGATAACTTTGTGGAAGCACAGGCTGAGTGGTCAGCCTCTGGGAAATTGGAGTCAGCACTTTGTGGATGCTTGGGTGGCCATCTGTGAGAGGGCTGTGTGTTCAGCCTTCCCTTTTCCACATGGGGTGTGCCTCTCCTTCCCTTTTCTGCTGTCAGTTGCCTTTGGATGGCTTGAGTAGATCTGGCTGCAGTTCACATGGGTCTGGGTTTGCGTATAGCTGGGATAACGCCAGTGAGTGATTACATGTGCCGGTGATTATGCAATGTCTGAAATTTCCCTCTGCTCGTCTCTATCCCCAGGACTCTGGCAAACTTTTCTGGCTGTCTTTGGAGAGTTGTCTTCTGCACCACGCAGTGTGCTCGCTCAATATATCCAATTAATTAAATCACAGCGCTGCAAGTGAAAGTGGCTTTGTTTGTGCATTAGTGTTGGAGAGATATGGATTGGGAAGGGGTGCATGTATGTGTGCTTGCTGGAGGCGTTGGCTGGAGAGTGGTTCTGCTTTTAGTGCCAGAAACTCACATTGCCTGGTGGAGTTAATCCTGTAATTAATCTTTGAAACTGGATGAAAATCCTTCTTTCCTTAAAAGCTCCCTCTGCTTCCTCTCTGTCACTTGTTTACTTTTTTTTTATTATTAGTTTTTATTTTGATAGAGAAAAACATTAAGGAATTATTATTGTAACAAAATAGGCTAAGCTGTCTTGCTCTCAGTGTACCTGGGTGCTTATGTTTGTGCTCTCTCTCAGGTTAAAAGCGACAACAAAGTAATTTGCCTCTGACAGTTTCTGCTATGGGTTGACTTCTGATGCTTCAAACCCAGCGTTTGGAAGGAGGGTAGGCCATGAAGGAGATACCCAGACATGTGCAGCTTTGCTAACTTAGAGATGTGAAAAGGAGTCTTGAAAAGAGAAGCTGCTAACTTAGTTCCTTTGATATCGCTCCCTCCATGCAGAGGCTTCATTTTAGTTCCCATACGTGCCCCTGGCATTCCCCTCATCTGGCTCACTGGGAAGCTCCCATTGCCACTGAAAGCAGATGTCTATTACATCTATTACATTATTATATCTGCTTTGCTGGTCCAGAGGAGGGCCACGAAAATGATCAGGGGGCTGGAGCACCTCCCCTGTGAAGACAGGCTGAGGGAGTTGGGTTTGTTCAGCCTGGAGAAGAGAAGGTTGCGGGGTGACCTCATTGCAGCCTTTCAATACCTGAAGGGAACTTACACCCAGGAGGGGAGTAAACTCTTCGAAAGGGCTGACAATAGCAGGACACGGGGAAATGGTTTTAAGTTGAAAGAGGGAAGATTTAGGTTGGATGTTAGGGGGAAGTTCTTCACTAGGAGAGTGTTGAGGCCCTGGAACAGGCTGCCCAGGGAGGTTGTGGATGCCCCGTCCTTGGAGGTGTTCAAGACCAGGTTGGATGGGGCCCTGGGCAACCTGATCTAGTAAATGTGTATGTTTGGTGGCCCTGCCAGGCAGCGGGGTTGGAACTACATGATCCTTGAGGTCCCTTCCAACCCGGGTCATTCTGTGATTCTGTGATTACTTGGATTATTTGGGAATTCAATGTGGGATCTGAAAATGATTATGTAGCTGTCCCTGGGCTGTCCCTTGCCCTTACTCCGGACCAGCTCGTTCATGGTGAGCAGCACTCAGTCACTTCCTACAGCACAGTTTGGGAGCCCAGCCTTAAAAATAAACCACGGGTAGTGCTGCGGGATATGCCTGCTGCTTGCCTTTGTAGGTTGAAGGGCTGAATTTATTGAGAGCATTGTTTGGAGCTTGCTCGTGAGTGGGTGGGTTGTGTGTAATGCGAACAACCTTTGGTCTTAAACCTTGGTTCTTGAACTGTGTTTCCCGGCTGCCTTCCAGATAAGAGTATCAAGTTATCTGGAGTGCAGGAATGCAAAGCAGCATCAGCAGGTTTCTCAGCCCAAGGTGTGTATAGGCTTCTCCAGAATGTGCTGCTGTTCTTGTAAACAGAGTTGTTATGTTGCAATAAGGCCGAAGGAAACTGTTATGATTAATTAGTTTAGTTTTATGCAAATCAAGGACAATAAAGCTTGCCCAGATTGTTTCCTGTTTGAACTTCTGCATATCTTTGCAAGGAGACCTCCTGTTTTGCATTATGAATGGCTTGGGTCAAAGAATTGACACTGTTCCTTTACGGTGACTGATCATCCTCCCTCTTTTTAATATTGTGTCCTTTTATAACCACTGTGAATGGATCTGGCTTCAGCTTACAAACTTTATGGTGACTGATCATCTTCCCCTTTTTTAATATGTCCCTTTATAACCACTATGAATGAATCTGGCTTCAGCTTATACTTATCTGCAAGCTGCTAGAGCTGTATTCTGAGGCTAATTCCCAGTTTCAGTGCTTAAAGTTCATGTTCTGCATTCATTTCCTTTTCGACAAGCTAAATATACTGGTTTCTCCTTCTGTTATTTGCTGTTGTATTTCCTGCTGTTGCAGGATTTGCAGCTCTGCAGTGCTTCTGGTGATTCCCTGAACTTTCCCTGGCTGAGCACCATCTCTTTTTTTTCTCTTTTTTTTTTCCTTCCCTTTTTGGAAGTAGAGGATTTCAGTGCAGCAGCTGCATTTGCAATGAGCATGAAGAAAACGCGTTCCTCCTTCACAGCTCTCTGTCCTCTGAAGTCCCTTAAGTCCACCTGCTCTGGGTTATATGCTGGACACAGACTTAGGCAGTGTGTTATGTGGCTCCTTTCACCTCTTCTCTCCCACAGTCTTAGGTCTTTTTTGAGATCTTTCCTTCTGATTACCCACTCACCCATTACAAGAGCAGCACTTGGGGCTTTTTGCTGTCACCTTTGGCTTTATTTAAAACGTGTTGCTGCTTAACAAGTAATCTGTGTTTTGGTTTTGTGACCCGACCTTCTTATTATTCACTGCTCCTCCTGATGCTACATTATCTGCAAACCGGTGGAGGTGACTTCTCCTCTCAGGTCACTGATAAAACAGCAGTCTGGGGCCAAGGGCTGATCCCTGTGGGATCAGCTGATCCACTGAAAACATATGGTGCAATCTGCTGGTTTATGTTTCACATCTAAAGATTTCTTATTTCTTTATCCCACTGAACATATCTTGTTGACTTCACTTTTTGGGTTTGTCTTCTATAAGTACCAACCCAGTTGCCTTACCAAGAGACAAGGTGCATCAACCTCATGAGATTATTACAAAAAGAGATAAAATTTGAAAAGCTGAATTTTCCTTGTAGAATTATAAGCATAAATCAGATTTCTCTCCCTTTTGGTCTGAAATTCTAACTACTCCTTTCCCGTCTTCATCTCTTCCCTTAGTCAGGAATGAACAGCGGGTAGGTTAACTTGCTGTTACTTTGGCTGCCTTGTTTACACTTAAATATTTTTGTATTTTTTCCAGTCCAACAGTATTGTTCCTTACTGAAAATAGTTTCAAGAGCTCCTTAACAGCTTTGTTCAGACTTTTCAGATGGAGATTTTTTAATCCTGCTAATTAAAATGACTGGCTTTGAGTAGCTGTTGTTTTTATATTCTCCTTAGTTGTTGGGTTGGAAATCAGTTCATTACCATCCTGTGGGATGGCTGTATCATCTGTTATTTCTCATATAAAGAGCAGTAATTCAGAACCGCCCCCTCCCAGGGGTGTTCAATTAAACATTTTGGTCCCTTTCCTTCCCCCCACGCAGCTTGAGACAAGAATTTGCCTGATATATAATTAACATTCTTCTAGGTCCTAATGAACTCCAAAGTGATCTTGTTCCCCTCTGAATTACATTTTCTGTACACTCTTTATCAGTTTCCAGATTTATGATTTATGTTAACTCTCATTAATTTTTACATTCTTCCATTATAATAAATAACTAACGTGTTTGACAGATGATCCTATCCATGGTAGGTGGGATTGTTTGCCTAGAATGGCTTTCTCTTTACCTGCTGTGGTGACCTGTTTCAATGTCCTCAAGCGTAGAGGTGGGAATCTACCCTCCAGAGGCTCTGCCCTAGTGCTTCTCTGGGAGGAGAAGCTACTAAACAAACTGTTCCACCAGTCCCTGTATCTCTGGAAAGCATAGAGCGCTAAACATAAACTGTTTTGTTATGTTTTTAAGACCTTATGTTAGGATGCAGGTGTTTCCATCTACCGCTATTTTGAGGCCTGAACCTTGATTCAGTAGCATTTGTTTTGTTTTTAATGAAGTTGACTGAAGTAATGTTTTCTGGCTCTCTGACAAAAGAATTGTCATAGGAAATTGGAATCCTGGCTTTAAAGTGTGGAATGCCTTAAAATAATTTGTCTAGACAAGTGCTGTGCATGCTATTCAGTGTATATTTATTTTATCTCATTCACATCCTGTTTCCTTTCTCTACAGCTTTCAGTATGGTTTCAAAACAAACTAGTCTGCCTTCAGCACAAGCAATAGCAGGCGACCCCCACTGCTCTTGTGGTGACGTAATATGAAATGCATTTCTTCTCAGAGGAAGGATGCTGGAGTACCAGTATTGATGAAGGCACTGGTCCACACAAAATGAGAATCACAGAATCACAGAATTACCCGGGTTGGAAGGGACCTCAAGGATCATGTAGTTCCAACCCCCCTGCCTAGCAGGACCACCAAACATACGCCTTTAGGTGCCAAATGAGGTGCCAAAACTATTTCTGTGAATGCCTTTGTGGCTTTTTGCAGAAGAATGGCTGTGCCTGTGCAGCAGGGGTGTTTTGTAGCCTCTGTCTCATGGTGAAAAGGGAGATGTTGTGGCCTTCCAGTATTTGAAGAGAGCTTATAAGCAGGAAGGGGAATGACTTTTTATATTGTCTGATAGTGATAGGACAAGGAGCAATGGCTTTAAACTAAAAGAAGAAAAAAATGGGTTATAGGAAGAAATAATTTACTCAGAGGATGGTGAAGCTCTGACAAAGGCTGCCCAGAGAGGATGTGGACACACCATCCCTGGAGGCATTCAAGGCCAGGCTGGATGGGGTTCTAGGCAGTTGAATCCATGGAACGGATTGGAACTGGATGAGCTTTGAGGTCCCTTCCAACCTAAGCCATTCTATGATTTTATAATTCTATGATTCTATATATGGAGGGTCACCAGAGTCAACTTCAGAACATCAGGCATTTTGCTATGGGATAGATTTGGGCACAGCTGGCTGCTTCAATGCAGCCCCAGAGTCATGGCTTCAGCACAAGATAGGAATGATCTTCCAGGGCATCGTCTTCACAGGTACCATTGTTCTGCTTTCTTAGCCTTCTGGAGCAATAGCTGTTTAGACATGATGAACAGAGCACAGGCAGCAAGCTGAAAGAGTTGACAGTTTTGAAAGGGAAAGCTTTGGTTATTCCTGTTGTTGGATCCATACAGAGCTGATATGTTGCCCCAGTGTTTGGTCTTAGTGCAAGTTTGTGGTAGTGGGAGAGGTACATCAAATCAAAACCCAAGATGTTTCTATTGAAAGGCAAGCGTAAGACTTTATTACTGCTAAGAGATTGTTTAATTTGGTGGTTTGCTCCACTGTCTGGCTAGATCACGTGTAGGAATGGGATATGACATCAGACGGACTGTTGTAGTGCACATGCTTAACATGTAGTGCTCAGTGATAGCAACAAAGAACACAAAGTCCTGCCAGTGTTGTTTCTCTTTCTGCCTGATAGTAGATATCTGTCTGATATCTACGCAGAGGGACAGCATTTTCTGTAGGGCAGGGTCTAAGCCCTGTGCCAGCTGAGGTCATTGCTAGCCCAAGGCTGCTGATCCTTGAGCTCTGAATCAGGCAGAGAACTTCATCTCCCAGGTAAGGTAGTGTGGCCTATGGATTTCTTCATGTTTAGATTGCAAAGCCACACTGTTGTTTTTCTTCCTTACCCAGTGATCAGGCAGTTGATTTCCCACCTGTTTACTTGCTTCTTTTTAGTACTGGAAGGCCATAGAGAGGCCATCTCCTCTCCTAGCTAAAGAAGCCCAACTCCCTCAGCCTGTCTTTTGTAGGAGAGGTGCTCCAACCCTCTGATCATCTTCATGGCCCTCCTCTGGACCTGAAATAAAGCACTCAGTCTCCCCTTAAACTGCCCAGTACTTATGGTAAAGCTGTACTTGTTTTATAACAACCAGGCAGCTTTTAATTTAAGAGCTGGATTTTGATGGGTGACACGTAGGTCTGCAGCCTGTGTTAGGGAAATGAAGGAATGATAATCTCAGTGAGCTGAAATGCTGCCATTAAACTTTGCAGCCACTGAAGAAAGTTCTTGAATATGAAAACAGTGATTTTTATTTTAAACGTTAAGTGTCCTATCAGTCACGAGTGGCAAAGCAGAGCATGCAGTGAGCTCTGCTGACAGAGCAGAAGCTGTTCTTTCCTACCTACACTTTTCAGACTAATTTAAGATCCTCCTTTGAAAGATACTGGTTTGGTCCTTAGGGGGGAGGCTGTTGCGAACACTTTCCACGTGAAAAAAACCGAGCTGGAGAGCATCTGTGTTCTGCAGGAGGCCCTCTGCAGTAAGGGGAACCTAGACAAGGAGTTCTGATGTAGCCCTGCTCTAACAGTGTCTCAGTGCAGTGTGCCTCCTAGGGTGGTTCTTTTTGTTAGGCTGTGCCCATGGCCCAAGGCTGGCAACTTCAGGTGTTGCTCAATATATAGGAACGGTAAAGAGACCTTGTGGGGTGAGCAGACAACAAAAAGTCTGCAGGGCAGGTTTTATACAGTCATGGAATGGCTTAAGTTGGAAGGGACCTGAAAAATCATAGCGGTCCAGTGGCAGTGCTATTGACAAGAGTTCCTACCATCAGCTCAGGCTTCCCAGAGCCCTGTCCAGCCTGGCCTCCAGCTATGGGATACCCATAGCTTCTCTGGGCAACTTGAGAAGCATCTCTGCTTTAAGGAACTGTCTCTGAATGGCCTTGCTAGGGACGGGGTTTCAATCTCATTGTCTTCTGAGATCTTTCATTGCTTAATCTTTTCTGCTTCCTGTTACATGTGTAAGTCATCTTTAAGATGGGTCTCATGCTAGTGGTTCTGTTTAAAATGCAGGGATTGCTCTAGCTGTGCCCTTTACAAAAGGCTTATTTGTGCCCTTCAAGAAGTGTTGCTTTTACCTGAGGACTTGGACAAGTTTGCTTTGTTTTATTCCCCTCCCATTCCTCTGGTGAGGGAAGGTCATAAATGAAACCAAGTGCAGCCTACCCAAACACTGTGAAATACTGCTATGTAATGTTAAGGTCTCTCTGCATACATTCAAGAAGAAAGCAGAATAACTGTTTTCTTTCAGAAGTGGCAATGAGTTAAGCCAGTTTTGCAATGACAACACGCATTATCCCCACTGCCTCGCTCCTGGGCAGCTAATGAGACCTTAAGTGCCCACTGGTGAACAGTAAAATGTGTAAACAAAGGTTTCAACTTGTCTGAAGGCTTTCCTTCACTGCTTTTTCTTCTTTCTGGCTAAACGCTGGATCGTTGCCCAGTAGACACTATTTAGATGTAAAACTTGCAGTAAATGCCAGTTTCTTCCAAAGAGCCAGTAGGTGTCCCAGCCTTGGGGCATAACGCAGCAGATTAGCATTAGCTCACAGCAAGCATTTTTGACTTGGCATTGTATACATGGAATGTAGCTGGGGAGGAAAAAAAAAAAAGCAACAAAAAACAAACGTCTGTTCCTTTCTTTGCTAGATGGTTTTTAAAAACGTAACAGTTATCTTTAATTATCTTGCCAAAACCATCAGAGATCCCAATGACTAAAGTTTGGCAGCCGAACTCTGTCTAGGTGAGTCACGCCACTTGGAGGTGCTGAGGGGAGGTTTTGCTGCTGCTCTGCTGGCATTCTGGGGGCTTGTGAAAGACACACTTGGTGATCAGGCTTGTCTCACAGCTTCCAAAGTCACTCATGATAAAGGGTTGTGACCACAGATGGAGAGAAGACTGTTGGGGAAAAAAACATATGAGGGAGAACTTTGGTATTCTGTAGTTCTGCTTCTCAAACTGACAGCCCAAGGGCTGTGTGATGGGTGATGCAAATGGAATGCAAAGCAATGAGCCCGGTGTAAGAGGGGTTAAAAAAACAAAAAGCAAAAAACCGAAACTTTAAGCACAAAACAAAACAACACCAAGAAACATCAACAAGTAAAAAAACAGCAACCTAAAAATGAAAGAAAGAAAAGCCAGCCTTAGTGGGTGAAACAGAAGAATGAAAACAGCTGACCTGAGGCTGTAATCCAACCACTTGCTTGCAACATGAAATTGGGAATGTTTTTGAGGTCTCAGCCGGAGACCCAACCAGGGAGCTGCCCTGAAGGGCTCCCAGCTGGCTGACTACCGCCCTGCTGTGCTGATCCTAGTGACTCACTCCTCTCAGACTTGAGTTCCTATGGGGAGAGGAAATAGCAAAACATGCACCCGGCCTGTTGGAAAGCGAGCCTTGATCCAAGAATTGTGCACTGGGGGAAGGGCAGGGGAGTGTGAGAAGGATTTTCCTATTTCAAATGACTCTCAACGGGCCTATGCTAGGAATGAGCAATAGCATCCTTTTCTCTGCCTGTGGACGTTGGGCTTAGGAGACACTGAATTCCAGGGTTGCTCACCCTTGCCTTTTTCTTTCAGACTCTGTTTACTCCTAGTTACTAAAGGGTTTCACTTTGTTTTTAATTTCCTCTTTAAATCCCACATTCTTTGGAGAAGGGAAGTTAAAGAAAGATAAAGAATATTCTGAAGCATGAAAAAGCAAAGGTATTAATACGCTTCTTGAAAAATCCCCCATTAGTTGAAAATAAATATGCTGCTTCTGTGCTGGTTGTGGGTTGGAAACACTTGAGTGTTTGCAATGGGAGTGTATGCATGCATGTGTGCATAATGGGGTGGATTATAAGATTTGCTCAGCATGAACTTCAGCATTTCCAGCTGTGTAACCTGAGCAAGTTGGGAAGATGTACAGATTTAATTACCATGTAAATCCATTAGCTCTGAATTTCCTGGCATTTGTTTTCCTGATGACACAACCTGAATGTTATTCACTTAGTGGATTTTTTAATCCATCCAATTCTGGGGGGTGATTAAAGTGAGTAATTGCTGGTGTGAGACTCCAAATGATCATATCTGCTGTTATGGTGGATCTCAATGCTGTTTTCAAATATCAATTTCATATTACCCTTCATATTTTCCTGCAAATGAGGCAATTTTGGTGTAATTAATAACCAGACAGTTGAAAAAAAAAATGTAGTAAAGTAATTGGCAAATTATTCCTCTGTGCCTTGATTTTTTTACACTGTAGAAGATGTATGCCTACAGATGTGAGGTCCTCTCTGTTTGTCCACACCAGGTGCATAAGGCAGGGTAGTGCCAGTCTCCACTTTTATCAGTGTGTTTTAGGTACGACCTGGGGGACTGTTTACATTCCTCAGTCTCCCTGGTCTCTTCTGTTTGCTGTATGCAACACGTTTTTCCTGTCATCTGAAAGCTCTTCCAGCTGTTCTGTCGGGCTAGGAGGGAGGATCTCTGTGTCTCATTTAAGAGTAAGCAGTTAGATGTGCCTGCAGTTGCATGCTCATTAATACTGACTATGGCCTGTTTGGGAGGTCTTCTGGCAGCTGAAATTTCATACAGTTCATGTGTTGTTGGATGTTGTTTTTTTTTTTTCCAAATATGCATTAGCAAATGTAGTTGCTTTCTCTTTTTCCTCTTTCTTCTCCCTCAAATTAACAAATACAAAAGCTAAGCACACTGCTATCAAGTTGTATATGGTAAAGATATCTGCTTTTCCACTCAGTTTCCCTGTGGGGATGCTAGGGAAGGTTGATCTTGTCTCTCTTTCAGCCCCTATCTTTGTAATCAGTATTCTGGAAAAATACTGTGCTGCTGCCAGGTTGTCCTTCGTTTCTCATCCTTGTAAGAGCATTGGAGCAGAAGCTTGGATCTGTGTCTCAAACCAGTGATGTATCAAAGCATCTTATGCCAGTAGATGAGCGCTTCTGTATCCCAAAAGGCAAGTGAGAATGAATCGTGGAGGTGAGGCTCTTGGAAGTTCCATCATTAGCCCTTCTCAAAGCTGACATGGCTGTGTACCACGTGATTCAGTCTGTGGCTGAGTTTGGAGAAGAATGAGGGTTGGCCAGCTTCCCTGTTGCAAATGTAAAAACTGCCAGAAATGGGAGAAGTTGAGGGATGTGATGTACCTGAAAATTTGCAGAGCTTTTGCCTGAATCTGTGTGACAATGAACTGATGCACAAGTGCCAGTGAGTGCTGAGAACAGTTCTCTTGGTCGTTTGGAAGCTGAGGGAGCTTTTCAGTATGTGTCCTTGGGTTTGGGTGTGCAGGAATTCATGGACTTCTCTGCTGCATCACTGATAGGACTGCATGTGCATTCCCATGAGCAGTGTCTGGGCATGGTTCTTTAGCTGCAAAAGGCAGATTTCTGCTTCAGGTCTTTATCATAGAATACCAGAATGGTTTGGGTTGGAAAGGACCTTAAAGCCCACCCAGTTCCAACCCCCTGCCATGGGCAGAGCTGCCACCCACCAGCTCAGGCTGCCCAGGGTCCCATCCAACCCGGCCTTGAACACCACAGCCTCACCTCAGCCTCACCACTGTCTGACTAAAGAATTTCTTCCTAATGGGTAGATGCTGCACTTGCACGCTTAAGCAGAACGGTGTATGATGCATTTTATGGCTCTTGCATTATAACCAAGTTTAGAGCTGAGCCTGCTGAGAGTGAAAAGCATGTATGTGCCATCTTAATGACTGGCACTTTGCCTGGGTGCCCCAGAGTTTGAATCCTTGTGTTAGCAGCTGTGGATCCTATTCAGACCTCTTTGGATACCATATAAGCAGATGCCCGTGAAATGTGTGTTTGGTTGCTTGAAAAGGAGATGGTATCTCCATGCAGCCTCTCTTCCTGATGTTTGATGCTATTAACTAGAAATGGTTCTTTCTATCTATCTCCTATGTAACTTTGATTTATACAAACCACAAGACAGCCAGTGAAAAAAACAATTCTCTCTTCTCCCTGTTAACTTACAGTGAGAGAGGAAACCAGAGATGAGGACAAATTCACGCCTGGGGTGCACTCTGGAATGGTGCATGTAGGCCAGCATGCTCTGGGATTCCTGAAAGGTGGGCTTTGATTTTACCCTGTAGGAAGTGCAGAGGCCTCCTAGTGGGTGTAGTGTGTTTTACAGGCTCAGCAAAGCAAGCCACTTATGTAATATTGCAATTATGGAGTATCATTTAGGGCTCTCAATGTCATTCCTTTTTTTAGTGAGTCCTTTGAAAGCCAGTTTTCTGTTTCAGTCTTAGTCCAGATGACATGACATCTTGAGATAACTAACACTTGCTGGTCTGACTTCAAGCTGGAGAAGTCAGCACTCCCACGGAAGGAACCAAACCTGAGTCTCTGTTTCACTTCAGAGCTGTCCATTTGAGCAGAGAAGAAAAAAACTTTTCCTGTAGGCAGAGCTGGAGAAAAGGGGCTTTGTCTGGCATGAACAGTCAGATGCTGTGAGAGCTGCAGCCTGTGGCTCACTTGGGCTGTGGCCAAATACGACTTGCTAAAAGCCATCCAAAATCCACCACGCACCCGGATGCAGGAGCCCTCCTCTGTTTGCTTACCACGGGGATGATATCTGTAGGTGTTTTGTGTTCCCCTAAAGCACCTGGCTTATAAGCAGGAGCAAATGTCCCAACAGATTGGCAGTGAAACTCCGTGGAGCTGCAGCTCTCCCCCTGCAAACATGAGCCCTGGTGTTTTGCTTGTTTGTAAAGTGTTCTGGGAGAAGGGGAAGAGAAGGTTGTATCTGTCCTAATGGCTTTTTACAGAGATTAAAATCCCAACTAAACACATTTTTGTAAAGTGAACAGTTTAATTCAAGATCAGCCCTTTTACAGACATGTCTGTAACTAGTGCTGTCACTGGCAGTGGGGTGTGAGGGTCTAGAATCATAGAATCATTAAGGTTGGGAAGACCAATAAGATCATCTAGGCCAACCATCAACCCATGCCTATGATGGCCTAGATCACGTCCCTCAGTGCCACAGCCACATGGTTCTTAAACACCTCCAGGGACGGTGACACCACCACCTCCCTGGGTTTAAAGATAAACTGTTGGGGAAAGATGCCAAACTGAAAGCCAAAGACAAAGAATTTCTTTCTAAATAGATATTAAGTTTCTGTCAGTCTTCTCAGCTTCCTCCCTAATTTGCCCTTTCCTCCTCTGGAGTGCAGAGGTGATTGCTGCAGTATCAGCATGGAGAGCTGTTCTGTGGATGTTCTGCTCTGGAAGTGGCTGCTGACCACTGTGGTGTGTGCGGAAATGGTGGGAGGGATGGAGGATGTGTCTTGAGAAGGCAGAGAGGAGCAGTTTAAGTGTAGGTGGGAACTGTGAGGAGGCTGATGTCTCAACTGCTCCCTGAAAGCTGTAGCTGCTGCTCAAATGCCTTTTTGAAACCTTTAATCAAATGGATTTGCTTTCAGTGAGACTGCTGCTTCCTTAAGGGAAGCTTCATGTTTTCACTGTGGTAGAGAGGTGTGTAACATACAAAATATTGCTGTATCTTGAGCAGTATTTTTCTAATCATTGAGAAGTCCAGACCCTAACTCTGTATCTCTTAGTGGAGACCAGCAGCTGTGTGATCTGGCCTGCCACATTCCTTTAGGACTTCTGTGTTCAAAGTTATGCCGCAGACTTCAAAAATAAGACAAAAACACAGCAACAAAATTAGAGAACCATTTTAAGAATAGATAGAGCATTTATTTGTTGTAAGAAGGTTCTGTTATCAAAGCACGTCTATTTCTTCCATGCAGCTTGCTGCTTGTCAGCTTTGCGGATGCAACAGTAAAACAGAAAGCACGGATGTTGAGGAACAAGTTGGACTCCCTTCCCTGCCCCAAAGCCCTCTTTCTGTCTGGGCTTGGGAAGCTGTATGTTTATTTCCTTCGCTGCTTTTTCCTGAAGTGGTTTTAGGCAAATTCCCCATTCAAAAGAAAAGTAATCTTCCATTTGCTTAAAGTGATTTACATAGCAATTGATACAAATTTCTTCCATATTGAAGCAGTATCATGCAGAAATCTTTCTGCGAATTTACTAAAGATAGCCAAATAGCCCACGGTCATTTTGTCTTCAGCTGTGTCTTGAAACCAGTGTACAAATACTGAAGCAGTCATGTTGTAGCTTACGTTAATAGGGAAGTGTGGTTTATACATTTAGCAGACGGGAAGCAGCTCTAGCTCTGAGTCCTTGTGTACTGAAACTAAACAAGGTTTTCTAAGGTGGTCATGACCCCGTTGCTGAGTTATTTCAGTGTTAGTTTAGTTTTATTGTTCACAGCAAGTTAATATGAAACTACAAATCCATTTTGCCATTTGTAAAGGCTTTATTTTAGCTAGCCTGCTGTTTGAGCATAGAATCATAGAATTACCCAGGTTGGAAAAGACCTTGAAGATCATCAAGTCCAACCATAGCCTAACCTAACCATAGTACCCTAAATCTAACAACCTTCTGCTAAATCATATCCTTGAGCACCACATCCAAATGGCTTTTAAACACATCCAGGGATGGCGACTCAACCACCTCCCTGGGGAGCCTATTCCAGTGCTTAACTACCCTTTCTATAAAGAAGTATTTCCTAACGTCCAACCTAAACTTACCTTGGTGCAACTTGAGGCCGTTTCCCCTCGTCCTGTCACTTGTCACCAGTGAGAAGAGACTTGCCCCACTCTCACTGTAAGTACCTTTCAGATACTATAAGAGAGCAATAAGGTCTCCCCTCAGCCTCCTTTTCCCCAGACTAAAAAGCCCCAGCTTCCTTAGCCTTTCCTCATAGGGTTGATTTTCCAAGCCCTTCAAAAGCCTTGTTGCCCGTAACTAGTTAATAGTTAACTGTGTTCCTCCATTTTCTGCCTTCTGTTTAGTAAATATTTTCTTTAGTGCCTGTCAGAATTGACTGAAGGCTTATGAATTTTGGAAGAAGTCCCAGTTAGTACCGGTGAACATTTGGAAGAGTCTTGTTGACTGCTTGGCGTGCTCTATGAGAGCCACCTGAGCTCAGCATATTCTAGCACCAGGCTTTGAGACCACAAGTGTTGCTGTGGTGTAAAGGGCATGCTAGGAGTGTAAGCACACTGCTTCTCTTGTGGAATCATACACTATGGACTAGTTTGATTCTTATTTTAACCTACAGGGAGCCAGATCTTGAATTTCAGTGTTTGTTTCTGCAGGAGAGAGAGAGATGAAGGGCCAAGATGAATGCTGCTTGCAAAAACAGAGCAAACCGAGCAGACTTAGACTTTTGTAGGACCAGGCCCCAGTTGACAAAGACTCCTATATGAGATGGTAGATAATGCCTGATTGTTTAGAAAAGCTCGTTACTATTCATTGCACAAATATTTTTGTACCAAAATAGATTTCTCTGTGTATAAAACAAGGAGGAATGGTTTCTTGCAGGACAGTTTCTTCTGTAGTCTTCTGATACTTGAAATGAAAGCAAGAAGAGCTGCAGAGTCTTTGGATATTGCTGGGAACTGCACTGGGGTCTCTAGGAAGTAATTGGGAGATTTGTTTTGTGCTTGTTTTGAATAAGAAACAAGCACAAAGTTATCCTAGTGCATGCAGTCATAGAATGCATTGCTAGTGTAATAGGTAAAGTGCTAATTAGCAGTGGCTGCCAGGAGCTCCAGCTGTATGGCCTAGAAGCTGAATGTGGCTGGAATGCTGTGTCTGGAGTAGATGTATAAATCACCCAGGAATTCCACTGTATAGCAAATTAATTGCCTGGGGACATATGGACTTTTTTTGCTGGAGTGTGGTGTATGTTCTGTGCAGCCAGAATTGTCATATGTGGTGGCAGACGATATGAGTCTGAGTTGTTTCCTTTCTCTTCTCTGTGCTTCAGTGACCACACGTGTTCTATTTCACACATGGCACATGGTAACAATAAATCCTGTAGGGTGTGTAGGGAGTACCTGTAGGGAAAGAAAGGAGGCTGCCTCAGGGCATGGCTGCTGTCCTTCTATTTTCTGTTTTCACTGTGAGTTAATTATAAATTCTTCTGTTTTGACTGGAGCAGGGCTGGTTGCTCCTGCTGCTGACTGGCATGGGTGCCTGCTGCAGATACTGGGACTGTTCTGCTCAGTACTGTACTGTTGTTGACAGGCAAGGAGACAGACTTTTTCCCTTTATATCTTCACAGCACTTCACAGAGTTCCTGGATGAATTCTCACCAGATGTCTTAGGCCAGCTCTTGAATGATCCCTTCTTGTCTGAGAAGAATGAAGTGATGGAGGTAGAACTGTCTCCAGCATCCCCAGCGCCACTCATCCAGGCAGAGCACAGCTACTCCTTGTGTGGGGATTCCCGGCCCCAGTCGCCACTGACCCGCATCTCGACTGATGACAACTTTAATGAAGGTAATACGGCTGTGTACAAAATCAGTGTTTATCTGCTTGTCTTTCTTTGCTTGCCATGATGATGGAGTAATGTTCCTGGTGGGGTAGTGGTGCACTAAAGGTGCATGTGAATCTTTTGTGCTAATTGATATACCTACAATGAAGTTACAGGTGGGATTTGTTTGATTTTAGTCTGCAGGCACTGTGAATCAAGAATTGGTCCATAGAGAGGGAAATTGTGCTCAGCAGAAATTACTAACTTTGCACTGTATTGCATTAAAACTAAGCGTTCCTCCAAAAGAAATGGGAGAAGGTCCAGAAATACACTTGTTTCCATGTATCTGAATCTTTGGTTGCTGATAAACGGAGACTGATAAACCAAATGAGTCAAATGAAGACCACCCTGATGTTTGGGTCCTATATAACGTAATGTGTAAGGAAAGGGTGCGATGGAGTTTCAGTCTTCAGGAGAAGAAGCAGAGGGGAGGTCTTATTGTGGTCTGCAGCTCTCTGATGCACAGATGCAGAGGAGGCAGATCTGGACTCCTCTCAGAGATGCACAGTGATAGCACAAGTAATGATACAGGTTGCAGGAAGGGAAATTCCACTTGGAAGTTAAGAAAACCTTTTTCACTGTGAGCGTGTCAAACACTTGAACAAGTTCCAGGGGCCATGATGTCATCGTCTATGGAGGTATTCAAAGCTGAGGAAGAAAAGGCCCTGAGCAATCCTACCTGAGCTGCCTGTGCTTTGAGCAAGAGGCTGATCTCTTGAGATGCCTTTCAACCTACGTCACTTCAGGTTTATTAAAAAGAGAGCAAAGGAAAAAACCTCTTAAAACCATAGTTATTTTCAGTAATGGAACTTTCTAGCATCCCAAAATGAAAATCAGCTCCTTTTATTTGTGTTTTTAAAATGTGTGTATAGGAATGAAACTTCATGTGTATTGTTCTTTAAACTTGTCTTGTGAAGTCCTGTTTCCATTATTATTATTATTATTATTATTATTATTATTATTATTATTATTAACTTCTAAGAAAAGAAGTGAGAAATGGTGCACAGGATACGAAGAACATCAACAACGTTTTTTTTTTTGCTGCTATGTTTAATTCAGCAGTTATAAACATCTGGAGGAAAAAAAGGGAAATGCAGGAATGGTGGGAGGACAGAATCCAACCTGTTTGTTCTGGTGTGTAAATGCCTACTAGCAAGAAGGGGAGTTCAATGCTAATGGAGGAGCAGGGCCATGAATACCTGGCAACTACTAGACAGACTTTCACTCCTAATAATGTTTGTGTGTTCAGCATTAGCTTCACGGTGAAATGCAGTGGAGTACTAAACCACTTTGTAATAAAAGGGAGAGATTAGTACTTAGGTCTAAGCATTAACAAGCTAAGTTGGTTAAGAAGATCCACCAAGATCATCAGTTTTCATATGCTGACAGTTTTGTAGTCCAAAGCCCTCTCTTTAAACAAGGTATGGCCTCTTAGAGATTTCACAAATGTAGCTGCGTTTCACTAAGGACAATACATAAAACCTGAGAGAAGGCTTTGTGAAGTGACAAGGCTTTTAGAGATCATTTGGAAACATCATCTGTATAAAGCCTTGCCTTTCTATATTTCCAAAATGTTTTATGTGAATATCTTTAAATCAATGTGCAGAGGAGATGATGGATACTTTTACTGTGGCAAGAGAACAAGCACAAGGAACTTTATGAAGCAAACTTCCCTAGAAGTTAATAGAGAGAAGCTCCAAACTAGACCAAAAGTGAGGGGAGTCTCCTTTGGGGAAAAATCCTTAAGAAATTCATACTGCTGAGACTACTGGGTAATTAGTAGAGCTCTGGTCAAATGATATTTTAAAAAGCCAAGAAATGTTAACAAGTGAGTTTAAAAATAGAAAATGAATGGAAAGCATTTCATCTTCTGCTCATTCTGCAGTGTTTCGTAAGAGAGGAGGAGGAGGTGGAGGAGTTGTTCCTGGTGTTTGGGATTTTATTTAATCTTTACCCTGGAATCACTCTAACAACCTCTCTTGACTCTGTGAGAGGGGGAGATTTTGCAGGTGGCAGTACTGAAGGACTTAGTGCTGAAGATTGAGACCGTCTGCACTGGTAGATGGTGGAGGAAGATAATGCTCTTGGCAATACTGGTGAACCCCAGTTCCCTTGGCAAAGGGGCTAGTGTAAAGAATAGACAAAAAAGTCACCTTTTCCAAATAACTGCCCTACTGGGCAGGCTGCCGAACTCTTGCTGTTGTTGAAGTCAAGAATGTGGTATTCCTTCTTACAAGTCTCTTTTTAGACCTTTTGTGATTGTCCTAGCAGTGAGCACTGGTGGCTTGTTCCCCAGAGTGTGCAACAGTGCTAACCATTCTTGTCCGTGCGAGCTTATGGGCAGACAAAGAGGATGAGAGAGAACTGCAGGAGGAAGGAGAAGGTGTTCTAGGGCTAGAGCCTTTAGCCTGTCTGACTAGGTAATATGTATTTGAAAAAGGCACCAGTTATGGTCCTCACTGAAGTTGTCATTCCAGTAGGCGTTCTGTTAACATGACCTGGAGCTGCTAGCTCCTTTCCACAAAGGTAGCTTCTTAAGTGCAATGTGCTTGGGTATATTTAGATGCCAGCTGGCTCACAGTGTGTCTCTTCTAACTCAGTGCATTTTAATTATGTGAGGCCAATCTGCTGCTCAGCCCTTGGGTACCACCTGAGAGCTGCAAGTGGCTGCAGAGCACCATGCTGGTCTAGCCTTAGGCTGGGATGGAGCTTCACTGGAAGAAGATGTCCCCACAGAGGGTGATGGGTGGTTGAGTTGGTCTTGTTCCACATGGATCTGGTGTCCAAAAGGGTGTCCTCGCCTGCCTGACTTTAAAAATAGTCTTTAAATATGAAGTTTGTTTCCATGGCAATGGGTGCATTGCAGATAGCAGTGGTGGCTGTATGTTCACAGCCCAGCCAAGGCTCGGGGCTCCCGTGGGAGCAGCACCTTGGGGTGGCTGGAGCAGTGTCCTGCTGGGAAATCTTGCTTAAGAGTTTAAAAACAACAACAAAAACAGTGCTGGAAGTGTAAAGCCAGGCAACTATGTCAGATCTGGGTTCAGCTCTTTTGAGAAGTCCTATTAACTACAAAGTGAAAATGAATGTGAACATCCATAAGACCAGGATCCCAGTGCCAATTTTTCCCAAGTTATTTATTCCAGTTTCACTGTATTTCCATAGCTTTATTTCCATATTATATATTCCATATTATTTCCATAGCTTTATGTGGAAGACATTTGCTGAACACTTTCAGGTTGTTGCTAACGTACACTTTGAAAGCATCAGTCCCTAAATCTTCAGTTTATGAATGCACTGACAAGTATAACCACTTTAAGGCAGATGTGTGCAAGATGTCTGGTATGTACTTCTTTTTTTCCGTCCCAAGAATCTATTATTATATTTAATTTTGCATAAACTTTTAAGACTAGAGATATCTGAGAAAGGTTTATAGGTCTGGGCTGCTTGCTTACAGCTGGCTGACTGTGTTTGCTGGAGCTGGAGAATAAGGATCCTGGCCTGGGAAGGGATCCATGTCTTGCCATAAGAAAGGAGGCTGCATCCCTGTGACCTGAGCTGTAAGCGTACAGTCCATCCCCTCCCTTTCACCCCTTGCCTTGTGTGTCGTAGGCACAAACTTCTTGTAACAGCGTCTGTGCCTTGTTTTGGATGCATGAGGTCTGTAGGTAAAAAACTACACAGCAGAGGCTGCAGCAGCTGCATGGGGCTTTTTATCCTCTGGGATCAACTGCAGCAAGTGGACAGTGTCTCAAGGTTGGCATGTGTTTGGATTTTATGTTTGTTTTTCACATGGTGAGCCTCACAGAGGTGAGAGGGTGGACAGCCAACTAGTCATTTGGATGGTTTTTCTCTTGAAATTGTGGTCAGGTGGCTGGGTGCCTTCCTTTCCCAGTCCCCCGGGGGCTTTGCTTCAGAGGCTTTTCTTGGTCCTCACCTGCCCTCCTGTTCATGCTTTCCTTCCCAGGAATGCTTTGAAGCTGCTCTTGGATTTGAAGCAGCTTGCCTTGGCTAAAGGTTTGACAGTGATTGCTGCAGAAATGGAATGTTTCTGTTTTATGTTTGCTTGCACGAAAACTCAGGCCGGCCCCAGAATATAATCTGTATTGTTATCGAGCTTTTAAAATTATTATTGCTGAGGTTATATTTTCCTTCAATGTACTTTTAAAGCCTAAGTTTCCTTTTAAGCTTCAGCTCCATCTCCCTGCATGGTTTAGGGGAAGACAGGGAATCCACAAAATTGTTTCCACTTCTCCAGTGCAGATAGCTCCACAATGACAAATCCAGTCCTTATCATACACAGCGCCTTGTACAGGGAAATACTTCTTTATGTGAAATACTTCTTTATGTATAGAGTCTGCATGCAGTAATCCAAGTCATATGCTATCTTTTTGCATAGAGGCACCTGCGGGCTCAAGGCTCAAGTTGGTCTTCATACATTTTATGTGCATATACACTCATGATATATATGTATATATATGTATAACTTGTCATATTTATTTTATGAATAATAGGTTTTATTTAAAAGCACGTGGGTTTTTTTTTTTGTGTTTTTTTATTTTTAAATTATTTGTAGGGAGGAAGCCATTTGGCAATGGTAACTTGAATTTGAGCTTTCTTACGTGGGAGGGAAGCAGTCAGTCTTTATCAGCATCTGCAGTTTTGAGGTATGGAAAAGTTTCTGACCTTTAATGTGTCTGAGGTCTGAAATCTCTGTAGCTCACTCTGAGTCAAGCCTTAAAACTTCTGCATCAGTGCATCTGAAAAAGGTCAGTTCTGATTTAGAGGTGGACATTTTGGTGATTACTTATACTTACTGTTTTAACATACAACTGTGCTTGCAGCCAGACCTTCTTTAGTTTCCAGTTCCACACGTCAGGTCTCTTTATGGCCTTTTCCCTGCTGGAGCAGAGAACCATCTGTTCTCAGAAACCTCTTTCCCCGGGTGTTTGTGGGCTGTGATTAAGTTCTCTCTTGAGTTCTGCTTGGATACGGTTTGAACGAACAGCACTTCTGTGCTGTCCTATTAGGCTATCTTCTGGACATTGAACTATTCTTGCATTTCCTTTCTAAACAAAGGAATCTATGCAGTTCCTTTTCAAAACTCTCCATAAAATAACCACAGGAGCCAGTTTCACAAATTACGAATATTAGGGGAATACTCTTCCCACTTCCAGTCCTGCTGTTTCTGGAACCAGAGATCTCATTCTCTTGTAGCTATACAGTTGCACTGGGAGTTCATGTTCACTTAGTGGTTTACTAGGACTATTAAGTCCTTTTCACGTGCCTTTAAGCCTGATTGCTGCCTTCATGTGGATGCCTTCAGAGCATCCATGTGGGAAGAAAAATTCAGAAGGCTGAGAGAGTACTGTTTTAACTGCACATAGTACTTCTATGAATAATATTCAAAAAAACCCACCAGAATCTTCTATAGCGAAAAAGAGAATATTTCATAGAATTACAGAATCATTGTTTGGAAAAGACCACTAAGATCATCTAGTCCAACCATCAGCCCTCCTCACCATGCCCACTCTCTGCGTCCTTCAGTACTGCATCCACACAGTTTTTGAATGCCACCACCTCCCTGGGCACCCTGTGCCAGCACAGCACCACTCTTTCTGAGAAGAAATGTTTCCTAGTATCCAACCTAAACATCCTCTAGTGCGACTTTAAGCCATTCCCTCTCATCCTATTTCTGTTATGTGGGGGAAGAGGCCAACTCCTATCTCATCACAATCTCCTTTCAGGTCATTGTAGAGAGCAATAAGGTCTCCCCTGAGCCTCCTCTTCTCCAGACTGAACAACCTCAGTTCTCTCAGCCTCTCCCCATAAGACTTGGGCTCCAGACAGCTTTGTTGCTCTTCCCTGGACAGATTCCAGTGCCTCAATGTCTTTCCTGTAGTGAGAGGCCCAAAACTAAACACAGAATTGAATGTGTGGCCTCATCAATGCTGAGTACGGGGGGATGATCAACTGACATAGTGGCAAGAGGCACAGACTGATGTGGATAAAGCTGATCTCAAAGCAAAGGGTTCTTTGCTTGGAAAAGAGAGAAGCAAGACTAGATAGGGTTGGAGGCCTAAATTCCTCTTCTTCTATGGTGGGGTTTGATTCTCAGAATAGTTTATGAGGTACGAGCAAATCTGCAGAGTGGTGAAAGCTCTGTAGAACAGCAATTTGGTGACTGGCATTGGAGTGCTTGCCAGCCCAGTTTCAGCATCTCACTACCACTTATGTAATGGATGATGCTATAAGAATAACGTTGTTCTCCCCATACAAATAATAAATAAGAACGGGGAGGAGCAGGTTTAGCTGTTGCTTCTTTGTTAAAGGGAAGACTGCTTCTGCCACGTGTTGGGATTACTGCATATCACTGCTCCTCATCTTTCCCCCTTTATTTATTTATTTTTCCCCTTCCCAGTGCTTTAAAAAGGACCCCACTGTTTGCTGTTCAAACAGTGTTGTGTTTGTGGAGGCTGCTTCAAGGGATCTGGTGTCGTTACTAGGGGTGGGGGTGGCTGTGGGCTCTCTCTCCACTGACAAGAGGTGGGGCCCACTTGTTTCATGTGCTGTGAAAGGGTATTGTGTCTGCTGAGGGGCTGTGAGAGCCAGGAGACAGGAAGAACAAGGAAGCAGTCAGCCTGCCTAGAGGTGGGTCCAGACAAGGGGCAGACGTTAGCCGAAATGCACATACAGGCCCATGCTGCAAGCGTGGCTCCAGCTCTGGTTCAGAGTGTCTTAGACCCTACTTATCATACATAAATGCATTCTAGCTGTATTATATATTGCTTGGACAGTGAACTTTGAGGACATACAGACGGCCTCTTCGTTCTGCTTATATGTGTAAGGATAACCCTCAAGTGCTTCCATGTGTCTTATCTGCAGGCTTGTTTCAAATGACATTCAGCATATGCATCTGTTTTCTGTGCGATTACAATCTGGCATGGTAGTTATGGTGGCATGCTTTTTTTGTGTGTGCGTGTTGAAGATAAGGTTCAGTGGTACGTACTTCATATGACTCTGTTTGCTTAGTGATGCCATCTTCCTTTTGACTGCAGGAAAAAAGAGGTCAAAATCACTTTTTTTTTGCTGAGCATTTGCATTCTTGCCACTTGGGTGAATGTGGGTGGGAATGTGTAGTGCATCTCTTAATTTCATTTCCTGAAAAGTACAGAGCAAGTCACTGATTCAATATGGCTGTGTTTGCAAAAAGTAGCTCTGTTAAACTCTTCAGTAGTGAACAGTGCTGAATTGAAAGTAGGGAGCAAGGGAGATCTTTTTAGTTATTTCATTAGCTGTTTTTCTGTACATCCATCACCGAGGGTGAAATTTAGTCAATGCTGCAGATGATTTACTTTTTCTCAGGAAATGAGTTGGTATATTGGGTGAAATTGAAAAATTCATCTTTGCAAAGTGACGTGTAATGCTGGATGGAAGTAAATAAATTTGAACAAAAGGGGGAAAGCAAAGCCAGCTAGAAACTCTTTCTGTGTGAAATAAACTGTATAGATGATGTAAACACCTCTGGCCTTATTTTTCATTTTTACTACCCTGCTTTCCAATTGTATTCTATGGAAAAAGGGAGAAGTAAGGGATTGCAGCTCAACAGAGAAATACAAGTATCCCAGAAGGTGGCACATGGTGTTGTTAAGAGACTAGGATCAAAAATATGTATATTTGCGCATATATCTATGTATATATATAAACTATGTATATATATGCATTTATATATAATGTATAAGTAGTACATATTAATCTTGCCATATTTTGACAAATTCTTAAGAGCCCTTTAGACAAACCTGAGGGCAAAAATAGTTCTGTCCTCCAAGTTACCACAGCATCCACAGCATCCAAATTGCTGTTTTAAGAGAAGGGAGAAACCTGGCTTCTTCCTTCAGCAACAGGCATCTACCTGAGAGCTCTGTGGGAGAGTTTTGACTGATTTTCATAGAAACGGAACCTATAAACATAGCAAAACATGTGGGTTACTTTATTTTGTTTTCCTTCCCCCTCCTATTACAGGATCCTTCACAGAAAAAATTGGCAGCTGAAAGTACAAAGTTCAGAATCTGTTGAGGTGGTGTTTTTGTTGCTGCACAAACACAGCCTTTTTTGGTTGTATGTGTTTTTCATCTATGTCTAAATAGTATGTAGTGATTATTGCATTGGCTGTGATGCTTATGATGCTTAGAGGAGCTCTGATCTCCATTTTTATTGCAGACTACCATCATAATGTACGTGGTGGGCAGCACATAGAGAAATTAAAAACTTGAGTGTATTATGCATCAAAAGCCAAGCTCTTCTGTGTGACTCAGTGTTCATAATGGATTTTAAAGGCCTTCAGCTTTCATTGAGCAAAATGATGAATGGCCTTTTCCCTTTGGGGTGTTGTAGTGTGGAGAGAGGAAGTGTAAAAGGGAGAATCTGCTTGTAGTATGTGTGGTGGATCTGACTATCATTGTCCATCTTAGCAGCAGATGTTTGAACCAGGGACAGCATTAGAGGTTTTGAAATAAAGCTGAAGGACAGAATGGGTTTGTGTGCTACTTGGGCAGTTCGCACATACATGTGCTGTGCTTATACTTACAGCACAGAGGGAAATCATCTTATTTTGAGCTTCCTCTCTTGCTTTGTTACATACACATTTTCTTACATATTGCCAGTCTTGTACCTGGCACCAAGCAGGACCCATGATGAGTGCAGCTGGGAAAGGCAGGGTCATGCTTCAAGTTTTTTGTGTCACTGACTGAACTTGCTTTGGCATGTTGTAAGGCTCCTACTTTGTTTGGATTTTGGATTTTGTTTGTTTTAAAGGAATGTGGAAAGTGCTAAATGAGTCTACAGGAAAAGTGAGACAGGCTAATGACAAAAGCAGCCCATAGAAGCTTTCTAAAGAAATGTAATCTTGTTCTTGGACATGGGAGATCATAGTTTGAAGTGCCACAAACACTTGGTTGCTGTGATGAATTGGATTTTTTGGATGCTTGATTTGAAACTGAAGATTAACTTGCAGTGGTGTTAAATGCTCATAGTCATACCTGAACTCAGTGCATACTGTTTTGATTAAGTGAAGTATAATAGCAGTGCTAAATCATCTGAAAAATCCAATTGCCATTGTCTCCAGTTGGTCATTTTAAATTACTAGGTACTTTGTAGCTTTAATCTCTGCATGGCTCACTTGAATTTTCGGGACCACCGTGGAAATTAATTCAGGTTGGTGAAGTATTTTGATTGTGCCCTAGGAGGGAATTAAACAGCTCTGTGGGAACTGAATTTGAATTGCATTCGGTAAAGGAGAAATGATACTGTGCATCAGGAACTAGTGAGAGTAACAAAACATGGTAGAGCTGCTCAGTTGAGAGAGTGCTGTGCACTGTATGTGTTGGGTAAGGCACAGCTTCTAAAGAGAAAGCTTTTGATCGCATCAAGGCATTGCTATTTTTAGATTTATGACACATACGATAGTACACTGAAATAAACCTTCATAGATGTTTCTTAATACCAGGGTGCTTTGCAAACTGTGACGTTCAGTTTGCAGACTCTGTGCATGCAATTAAACAATGCTTGAGCACTGCCTCTAGAATCTGAGATTTTGTAAAGTATGGACTGCTTAAGTAACAGATTTCACGTGCCAAAGTGCTTGGTATCCATGGACTTACTGAAACAGTTCTCATCTAGAGTCACTGCATGACAGAGCTCTGAGATTCAGAGGGAGTATTGGCTGGCAAGCAGATCCTAACAGCCAGGATCATTTGCTCAGCAGTGAACTTTGTTGTTCAACTAGCTAAATATCTTGCTTGGGCTTTCTTCTCTTATGCCTGAATGACATGCAGCATATTTTGTCTCAACTTGGCAGTACGATGTTGCTTTATCAATATCCATCTAAAAGGGCATTTTCTCAGTCTCTAGTCTTGGTCTCTGTCTTAGTAGTTCACGTGTGCCTCCTGGATCATGTTGGATGTATTAATGTATCTTTATCTTCAGTTTCTAGACCCCAGTCATTTACTGTTTGTTTCCACAGCATGTCTTACTAGGTTTTAAGAAGACCACCTTTCTCCTCTGGTGCATCTGTTGAGCCAGCCTGCATTGCCCTTTCATTTGTAGATTTCACGTGCACCTTTGTGCTACTTCTCATCCTTCCATTAAACCTTTGCCATGGTTCTTCAGACACCTCCACCAGAAATAATGTCCTGAAGGGTGTGCCATGCTTTTAATTATTACCAGTATTCCATAGTCTGTTCAGTTTTTCCCCATGTGCCTAAACTTATATTTTTTGCAGTTTTCTTGAGGAGTTTTGGCAAGGACTTCCCCTTTGTTCTGCTTGATAAGGGCTTGGCAGAGCAGATTAAAGCTTTTAGGAGTTATTACAGGAATAAACTAATAATCATTTTCAGGTAATGTCAACCAACTGTGCTCAGGAATTGGAGAAAGGTGAGAGAGAAGTGTCCTTGAAGATCAGAGGAGAGATTGGCTGTGACTTAAGAATGTATCACGAGAAAGTGCCTTGTTACACAACACCAACTGTGATAATGAATGTGTAGTAGGGACTTGGGAAAATCAGGAAGAGGGTAATGTGAAGGTGGGATTTGACCATTGCATTGCTCCATCCCTTCTTTCAGAGAGCTGATCATCTGGAATGACAGCTGTCACCATACTTAAAAGGCAATGTCAAAGACCAGATAAATGCAGTTCTTCAAAGTTATCTCGGTGTTAAATGCACCGTGTTGCTATCTCTGAAAACCTGTGAGCTGGTCAGAATAGCTTCAATGCCTGGAATAACTTGGAGCAGTTAGTGCGGAGCTGAGCGGTGATGGCGGGGTGTCAGGTCAGGCAGAATGTTCAGGTCTCAACAGAGTGGAGTGATGGGCTGATGGCCAACATCCTTGTGATGAATCTGGGGATTAGAGATGATAAATATCACAAAGCTTGGTCTTAGAGGCCATGTCCTTTTTCCCTGGGGCACCCACGGCTTGGCTTCTCTTCCACTTGCATGGTAATACAAATCTCAGAAATTGCAGGGCTAATTACTTGGTTCACTGATAACTCTTATTTATATGTAGCCTTCTCTCCCACAGGGAGTCTAATGTAGCTTGCAACTGCTAGCATGCCACAGTACAGCTTGAACCAGAGGTGGGAGAGGCAGCAAGTGCACAACAACCTGCTGGGGAGGCTTTGGAAGAAATTATCCAAACAAACATTTGAAAGTTGCATTTACCAAGGGATTGTGGATTTCCAGGCAAAACTACCTCTCTGATGTTCTATTTGAATGGTCCACAAGCAGCAAACAAGGTGGGGTCCACTCACCCACTGACCACTGATAGCTGTCAGCAGAACAGCACTATGGATAAGGAAAAGGCTGATGTTCTCAATGGCTTCTTTACATCTAACTATAAAAGTCAGATCAGTTATCCTTGGGGTACTCTACCCCCTGACCTGGAAGCTTGGTATGGGGAGCAGAATAAACCCCCTACAGTGCAGATGGAAACAGTTAGAGACCTGCTGCTCCACCTGAGTGCCTGGTCCCGTACTTAGGCCACAACAACCCCAGGCAGTGGTACAGGCTTGGGGCAGAGTAGCTGGAAGAAATGGATCTGGGGGTGTTGGTTGATGCTTGTCTGAATGTGAGCCAGCACTGTGCCCAGGTGGCCAAGAAGGCTGATGGCATCCTGGCTTGTATCAGAAATAGTGTTGCCAGCAGGAGCAGCAAAACAGTCATCCCTCTGTACTCAGCCCTGCTGAGGACACACCTTGAGTGCTGTGTTCAGTTTTGGGCCCCTCGCTACAAGAAAGAGGTGTCCAGAGAAGGTCAACAAAGCTGTGATAGGTCTTGAGTACAAGTCTTGTGGGGAGCAGCTGGGGTACCTGAGGTTGTTCAGTCTGGAAGAGGCTCAGGGGAGACTTCATTATTCTCTACAACCTGAAAGGAGATTGTGATGAGGTGGGGTTCAGCCTCTTCTCCCACATAACTAGTGATAGGACAAGAGGGAATAGTTGTGCTTGGGGAGGTTCAGGTTGGATATTAGGGGCAATTTCTTCTCCAGAAGAACTGGAATAGGCTGCCCAAGGAGGTGGTGGAGTCACTTCCCTGGAGGTGTTTAAGAAATGTTTAGATGTTGTACTAAAGGACATGGTTTAGTCTGGAAATATTGGTAGTAGGTGGATGGTTGGACAAGGTGATCTTAGAGGTCTTCTGCAACCCTTCTGATTTTGTGAGTCTGGGGTTCTACGAATAACATTCTTGTGTTTATGAGACATGCAGAGAGAATGCAAGAAGAGCAGTGTCCCCTCTCCCAAGTTAATTATATATACGGTACTAATGCTACCTATTTTTTTTCTGTTTGTTTGCTTTGTTTTGCTTGTTTATTTTTCTTTTCATAAATACTTCTATTTTCATTGTTCTGTGTTTCCTGGAAAGCTTTGGGACTAAGCACATCAAACAATTTAAATACAAAGTTTAGCCCTTGCTGTGCAGTTCAGTTCCTTGGCAGAGCCGGGCTTGCTGTTCCAGAGCATCTGATTACAGGATACGTATTTTCAGTTTTAATTCCTTGGTGTGTCTTTTCTCAAATTACCTCCTTCCTTGCCAGCGGTGGAGGTGAGGTCCACCACAAAGTAATGACTAGCACAAGCCACGTGGGTACTTCTCCCTTCTTGCTGTCTCTCAGCCCCCACCAAGCGCCTGTGTGCCAAATGCTTGTGTGGTCTTAACAGTAGCTGAAACAAACACAGAGGCTCTCAGACCACTCTTATTTTTGTTACCTGACTGCTGCTAGTGACATACCAGCAGCTCAATATGTAAAGGCCTTGTATCAGCCTCACAGGCTGTTGGTGGCATAGCCACAGTGCCCTGAAAAACTCCTAACAGTTGATGCTGTGTCTGGTTAGTTCAAAACTGTGTTGCTGTGTCCTGACTGTACTTCTCTTTGTGTACGTGCTTCCTTGCTGCTTTGATTCCATATATGCAACAAATACTGGCTATGAAAGCAGGGAGAGCTTTGAAAACGAGATTAACACCATTTTATTTTATGTATGTTTGTCCTTACAATCCAACTGCTCGATTTATGGATGTGACCTTTGCAGCTGCTGGCTGGTTGTGGCAGCAGACTGCACTGTGGTGCAGCAGTGAGGAGTACTCTCCTCTAAGAGGAAAGGCCATCTACAACTGAACTTAAGCACTAGGATTGGGATTTTTTTGAAGGTAGAATTTTTGAAGGTAGAGTTGCCAAAAATATATCTACATCTCTCTTCGAAGTGGCTTCCAAGAATACAAGTGAGAAGTTAGCAACTTACCATACCAACCTCCTTCCAGTTCTTGACAGTGTAAGGCAAACCCTTTGGCTTTGTTCAGTGAAAGATGGCAGTAAGCTTTCAGAAGCTGGTCTCTGCAGCCAGTTCTGTGATGCTCATTTCATTGATGCCAGTCTAAATCTGCATCCTGTGTTGTGTATCCCAAGCGCTCTGGGGATGAAATTAGTGTGATCACCGTGGCACTGTTCTCCTGTGAAGTCATCAAAGCCACTGTCCTCTTTTATGCTTGCTAAATGAATCCTTAGAGAAAAATTCTTGAACTTGAAAGAATGAAAAATCCTTTGTTCTTAGAAGTGTAATATCACCAATCCAGGTATGTGATGACTGCAGGCAGAAGAAGGCTGGCTAAGCAGTACTTCTACAAGAAGGAATAAGATGGAGTCAATGAATGTTAGATGTTTAGGACATAGCTCCCTGGCTGCTCTACACAACACTTGTTTAATCTTGTTCTGCTAGGTGCTAGTAGCTTTTGGCAGTGTGCAGTGATTAGTGCTCTGTGTCTTTCTGCGCTGCTCCTCTGGGTATCCTGGGGCTAGGATTAGGTTACAGCCCCGAAACAGCACAGTTGTCTGCATTGACTGAGAGGTGAGTAGGAAGGGCAAAGTGGTGTTGATGGACTGAAATGTCTTCTGTGTTTGTTTCCCTTCTCTGGAGGAGGGATGACATTATTTTCATTTGTAGTCTCTCTGTCCCTGACCTAAACATGTGGTATCCAATTTCCTTCCCCGGCAGGTGACCTGGAAAATGAGGACTGGTGTCTGGGTTCAGAACTGACTCCAGCAGCAATAAAGACTGAGCCAGCGTTGTGCGAGACGTCAGGCCTCACTCCCTCTGTCAGTCTCACTGTCACTGCCACGTCGCTGGACGGGGAACAAGCTGAGCTGCATACTGATGCCCTGGTACTTGCAGACTTTCTCTTCTCCTCTTTCTGTAATTAGATAAAGATTCTCCTAGACCACTGCCTCCTCTGTGCCAAAGGTGTCGATTCAGGTTTCTCACCATAGTCTTTGCTTTGACATTTTCTAATGCTTGCCGGTATCCCACTACTGCTGTAGAGTTTGTTTCAAAACTCATATTTGCATCTTTATGTCTTACTGGTTGGATGTGGTTTTCTTTTATGACAGACAGTGCAAAAGCCTGGAGCTGATGCTTCTAAAAATTGTTTAAAAAGTCTCAAGTGAACCAGGAACAGCTGAAGTGTCTCATTTGTACTGTGTAGTCTCTAACAAGCTAGGAGTCTTCCATAATGACTTGCTTTAGTGCTGCTGTGTCTTCCCCTAATCAGAATGAGACTCCATGACTGAAGAGTTTTCCATTTTGCCTGCTAAGTCACTTTTTGCCAGGTCTATCAAGCTCTGACACTTCGAGGTGCTGCTGCTTCCATACCTACTTGCCGAGTAAGAACAATTTACGATGCCTTTCTGCCCACACCTGGAGCAGCCAGTGGGCATTCATGAGAGCTTGGTTTGACTGTGGTTGAGTTCAGGAGTTTGAATAATAGCAGCTGATGGTTCCCTCTCAGTGGAGGAAGTACTGTGACAGTTCTCAGTCAATGGTGCAATGGTGTCTGGGGTGCAGTTTCTTGGGGTGGAGCTATGCCATGTTGAAAATGAACATTCCCTCTTGGATGGGGATTGGAAATATGTGCAACAGAAACTGTTTCGTGGGAAACTGGGAAAACTAAAAAACATTACTTTCCCATAGTTCTCTTGTAGTCTGATTGTACTGTCCTCAGTAAGTGGTCCCATCACAGCTTGGGATGCTGTGATACTACACAGAGTGTCTTGGAACTCACTGGTGGCTCATTACTATTGCACAAATTAGTTACACTGCTTTTTTGGGAGAGATTTTGGCCAAATTGAGCATGTTAAGGTGCCAGACTAACTTCCTCATGCCTGGGACTGTGTAATTCATGCAGAATGGACAGAAATTTGGCAGCCTGGTGAACCAGTCCTGTCAACAAGCAAGTCAGATGTCCTCCAGACATCATTCAGCCACAGCCATCTCTATTACAGTTCCTCTGCACGGTGAAACGAACTTGGGCTCAATAACACAGTGCTCAGTGAGTGGCACCTCAGTCTCACTTCCAGACGGCAGTGGTCTCAAATGGGGTCTCCCTGCTGCCAGGAGCATTGCTATCTCTGCTTCAACCAGCTATGTAGTCCAGCAGATCCTAGTGGCAGCTCTGTTGCTAAGAGAAGTAATTTGAGTGGGTTGCTTGCTAGCTTTCAGTCTGAAATGTCATCTCTGAGGCATAATCTTTTATTTAACTAAATACAGTAATAAAAAAAGCCACAGTAAGAATAGTCAGGGCAGCATCTTCTGTAGCCTGGCTGGGCAGCATTTTCTGTAGCCTGGCTAAGCAGAACTGTGTGAAGCAGTTAAAGCTTTGCCCGCAGCAGAGTAGGAGAGGGAAATCTCTCCGTTTATAGAGTATTCATCCTTGTATCCTTCAACTAAGATCTGAAGATGTGTGCTTTGGGTTTTCATGCTCTTAATTTCTCTTTCCTAGATGAAACCACTGAGCCAGAAAGCTCTTCCAGAGATTAAATTGGAGCCTCATGAAGTGGATCAGTTTCTGAACCTCTCTTCTAAGGAAGGTCTGTTAATTACCTACCCAGTATGCAAGGGAAATGACCAGAATGCATGATGAGTGTACTTTACCCCGATTAAATATCTGGCTTCCTTGTTTGCAGCATTTATGCTGAAGCTGTTGCCTTCTAGGGATTTGAATCAGACTGTTAAAAAGCCAATCTTTCTGACCTATTTATGAGGATTTATTTTAAATTTGTTTTTGTCTCACTTATCACAAAGAATATTATCCCTATTTTGTCTGTGACATGTTCACAATTGCAGTTGCTGGAGGGGGCTTGAATCCTTAGCGTAACAAGGATTAGATTTAGATTAGAAGAGATCTTAGAAGATTTCTCCTCTTGCCTAAGATGGGACTTAACAAGGCATAGAAAATAAGTACGAGTGGAAACTTCACTAATTGAAATCTCTTTGCCTTAAGCTGCAAAAGAAAGCATGTGAGTTTATATGAAATTATCTTATAGAAGCATCTGATTTTAGTGTATTTGTTTCAGTTCATGTTTGAGAACCACCAGGGTCCCTTTGTGCTATAGAAATTAAGCAGTAGGAAGAGTGACAATCCCTTCCCTTAGTGTGAAAAACAGCTTTATGGCACATGATCTATTGACCTAAGAGAAGTCTGAAAGGGCCGAATGTTTTGGCTGAAATTTAAGAAGAAAACTACATCTCAGTTAGGAACACTTCATATTCTGTTAGTGAATTCATTTATGTAGATAAATAGAACTGCTCTAGGAAGGGACGCAGCTGGCTTAGCAGGTGGAACAAACGGAGTTCATATCTTAACCTAAAATGTAGATGAAATTGCTTGATTTGTGAGATTAAGAACTTTATTGTCTTACAAGAGTAAGCAACTGCTAGAATTAAGATGCTAGCCCAAAAGAGCTTGTGCATAATAACTTTTTTTGTTACTCTTTTTCTCCCTTCATCCACCACCACTTGATCTTTTCAATTCAAATTTGTAAAACCTAGAAGAATCCAGCCCTGTATCTTCCAATTTAATTGCTGTAAATTTACCTTAAAATATATATATATATATTTAAAAGAAAAAAAAAGTGGATGTTAAAAACAGCCATAATTCAGTTGTTCATATAATCTGAGTAGGTGAGACATTGTACTCTTTCTCTTGATCCGGTCCCATTTGGTCATAAGCAGGACTTGGCTTGCCAGTTGTAGCACAGGTTCTCTTGGCTGCCAGTGCAGTGCAAGTTTGCTTACGGCTGTGGATAACATAGCGTTGAGAGAAGTTCCTGAGGTTGCTTCTTTTGCTGCTCCTGGTCCACTAAAGCCTTCACTGTCAAGAGATTGTCTTTACTGACCAGTTGTGTCAGACCAGATCCTTAGGGGATATAATTTGTCTTTCCTTAACAGATTACATGAACATTATTTTCTCCTGAAAAGTACTGGCAATGTGTTAAATCCATAGCAAGGCTGGGAAAAACTGTTGTTTTTGGAGAGAGAGCATGCAGGTTCAGAGCCCTCTCTGTTAATGTGGTTTCTCAAGCAGCGTATTTATGCTGGAGGCTTATGCTTAAATCTCAAGGCTTTTGGAGAAGTGGAAGTGTAGGCAGAAATGACTGGAGTAGATGAGCATGGCCTTTTTTTGTCTGTTGGACCTAAAGATAGCTGCTGTGTTTCATTCCTCCATGAGGCCTTATGAAGGGCTTCCATGTTGCCACATTTGCCTGATCCATCATTTAGCACCGGGTCTGAGTGCTGGAAACTGGGTGGTGCCTGTATCAGTGGCTCTGGTAAAGGCTTATGTTAGCATCTCCAACCCTTACACTGTATTTCTCTCTTGCCATGCAGCAGTTGATCCTCTTCATTTGCCTCCAACCCCTCCCAGCAGTCATGGCAGTGACTCTGAGGGAGGGCAGAGCCCAGCTAGATCTCTCCCTCCTTCAAGCCCAATCCAGCTGCAAGCCGCAGCTAAAGTGGCGTCACGCACAGCTTCAGCACTCTCCAATTCCCCTCTCCTGACTGCACCACATGTAAGTTGAGATGTTTTGTTTTTTTTTTTAACATCTGTCAGTTGGTTTTTTGTGGGTTATTTTTGTTTTGTTTTTCTTTTCTTTTTTTTTTTTCTTTTTTTTTTTTTTTTTGCTTTTAAATTACCGTTCTCGCAATAAATTTGCTAATTTCTGTTCTTTGGATGAACCCAGCTCTGATCAAAACTGTATATCCAGTAATTCTTGCTCATTTATATATCCTGTTCCCACAGGGAATGACGTGTACCTCTCTAAACTGAGGCAGGGTTGAGCACTGTTATGAGGTTTCTTCCAGTCTGGATTGTGTTTTATGTTAGGGCCCAACCCTGCTGGGTTAATTTGTCCCTAATACATCTACGTCTGTCCTCTTGTTGCTATGTCTTGGAAATCAAGTGGTGATTTTTAGGGAGGGATTTTCAGCACTGCTTCTCATTTGTATCTTAACCTGCTTGAGCCAAGAGAGGCTTTACTGGTGGCCTCAGTGTGTTCAGAGCTGGGCTGAAAGCATCTAAAATGGAAGCTATCTAAAAAAGATCTTCACCCTTCATTCCTTCCAGTTGCATGAGATTGCTGAGTTAGTATGCAAAGTCCCTGTTCCCTAACACCTTTTCTCTGGGGCTGTGTGCACTTAGTGGTACATTTCTTCTTCATTTCTGTGGCACTTGCAGAAGTTGCAGGGGACCGGCCCACTCATCCTGACAGAGGAGGAGAAGAGGACACTGATAGCAGAGGGGTACCCAATCCCTACCAAACTGCCCCTGACAAAAGCAGAGGAGAAAGTGCTGAAGAAAATCCGCAGAAAAATAAAGAACAAGGTAAACAATGTTTATTTAGCATCTCTGCTGGTAATTCCTACTTAGCCTTCATTTAAAAATGTTGCAGTGTTTCAGTAGCAATGACCTGTAGTACTGCTGAATGCTGTAACATGTATTTTAACAAAGTATTTTTCTTCGTACCTAAACACATCCATCACGCTGTGACAGTGCCTCTGCGTTTACGTATTTACCTGAACACATGAACAATGGAGTATTTAGCAAGCAGGGTATCAAGTTGCTGTTGCCTGGCTCCATTTTAAAAACTGTTTGATTTTTTCCCTTATGGGTAGGCAAAGACTTACATGTTCTTTCCATAGCGTTGAAGGTGTTCTTTTCCACTGTTTCATGTTTTAAAGTCTCTGTATTTCCTTGCCCTAGTCTTCTGATGACTGAATTCCTCAATTTTTTAAATGAATAGTTGACAGCAAGGCTGTGAAATACCCTGCAAGTCTTCTCTTTCTCTCCAGATGGCAAAGAGCTAGTGGAGGAAAGCATTTCTTTCAGACTCAGCCACTCGCTTATTCTGGAGTATATTAGCACACCTTTGAAGGCTGATGAATTCTGTTACTGGTTTTGCAGACAGCGGTGTAAATCTGCCCACACTCAATTGAAATGTGGTCTAATTTATTTTCCTCGCCCCCCCAAAAAAAATTGTAAAGTTTCCTTGTGCATTTTATCATGCACATTTGTATTGGGAGGAATTGCTAGAGGCCTTTTGGTTGAACTCCTTGCTCTGAAAGCAGGGTGAGCTTAGATCAAGTTACTAAATGGCTTGTCCAGTCTTGTTTTGCTGTTTGAGTGATGGGTCCCCAGCTTCTCTGGGCAGCCTGTTAATATATGAGGCTGCTCTTCTGGTTAAAAAATAAAATACAATCTTAATGTTTAATTGGAATTTCCTTTGATGCAGCTTGTATTTGATGTTCTTCTCATTTTGCTGTATACCTCTGAGAAGGCTGACTTAATCTTTGCTACAGCAACAGGATTCCCTCCTTACCTCTCTCCAAATCTGAGCAAACCCAGATTTCTTTGCCTCTGCTGATAAACCATGCGCTCCAGCATAATTATTGCAGCAGAGGCTGTCCTCCGGACTTGCTGCAATATGTCAGAAGTATTTATTTCAAAGTCCCAGACTTCACATGGTTCTCAACTGTGGTCTTGCAGGTGCTGAGTAGATGGGAAGATATACTTCTCTTGACCTACTGGCTACATTCTTGTAACATAGATCAGCTCTGATTGATGTTGGTTTTTTTTTTGCTATGGGGGCATATTGCTGATTTATGTTTGACTGACTATCAGAATCCCCAAGTCTTTTTCTGCAAAACTGCTTTCCAATGTATGCATAGGTTTTTCTTTGACCAGAAGCAAGACTTTCTCCTGGCACTGTCTTTTAGTGTTTGTGCTAGGATATTCTCTGCAGATGAATCTCATTTGCTTTTTAAGGTTAGTTCTGTAAGAGCAGAGAGTGATCTTTTTTCTACTACTCAGAGGAGCTGTCTTGCTTCAGGATGTGGAAATGGACCAAGTCAGTGCTTTGCTTGCCAAGAATAGGAATGGGAACAACTCTGAAGCTTGAATATAATAATGTCAGGGCTTTTTACTAGTTTATTAATTCATCTCTGCTGTTTTTTGTTTTTTTTTTTCTTTTTTTCCTTTTCAAATATTTGGTGTTTTTCTTCCCCTTTCCTTAGATCTCTGCCCAGGAAAGCAGAAGAAAAAAGAAAGAATACATGGACAGTCTGGAAAAAAAGTAAGCCAGCCCCCTTCCTGTTTCAAATGGGCCAATAGCACTGGTTGCTGAAATGGGAAGGGATCCAGCTGTTGATGCTGGGACTGTTTTGTGCACAAAGTGCCAGCTGCCATCTCGTGGCTGTGACTGAGAAAAGGCCCTTCTTTAGTCTGCTTGTGCATTTGCTGAGGTGCTGCGTATATGACTATGCCTGCCACCAACACATAACTAATGTGCTGGCAAAGACATTAAACCTTAGGTAAGACTATCATCTATCATCTACTATTAACTTTCCACTCAGGCAAATGTGCTAGTCTAGTGGATAGACACTGCCCATGGAAAAGTGGGGTTAGGGTGAATATAGTCTGTCTTCTGGTGCAGATGTAGGCAGAAATAGGAAGTAAGTGAGCCAAGACTTCCTGGGAGAATAAGCAGGGCTCAGAGAAAAAAACATGTGCCCAATAACCTTCCTTTAGCAAGAAAAGGCCAACCCCTCAGTTAGTGATTTATATCCAAGATTAATCTTTCTTGTAAGAAAGAAGTGTTCTGGTATTTTTCTTATCCGCTTCACCAGATGGATCTGCTAAAACCCATGTACCATTTTTTGTGATACCCTCAAGGTAATTTCCTTTTGTTCAAATCACGTTATGGATGAGCCTTGATTTCTCAGAGTTAGACTCCTGTGAAATTCCAGCATATCTGTACAGATATGAAAGCATTTCCCTTTCCCTTTTTCCTCACGCAGATATTCAGGGTGGTCATACATGTCTTATAGGAGTCCCATAGTTTTATTTTGACTTCTTGTGTAGCAAGTCGTACGATAATATGCTTTAGTTTAGACAGGCTTCCTGGGACAGTGAAGAAGCGAGTACTCTCTTGGAAATGAGTCTTCTGGATTATTAGCCTCTGTAAACATGAAAGTCAAGGATCTGATTTCAGAAGCATAGCATTTGTTGAATTAATTAGTGTGGTACCTAAGAATAAAATGCACACATAGAACATTCTTGCACAAAATAATTGCTAACAACATAATCAGAGCATATTCAGTGTTATTTAAAGTTTATTTAAAGTATCCATCTTGTAGTCTGATGCACAGAGAAAATCACAGCAGGGTCTTCCTTATTGCTATTTTGAGGAGTAAAAAGTCACTGCAGACAACCCTGAATAAACTGGACCAATTGGGGTATAGTTGAGTACCGCAGGCAGATGTTCTATAGTTAGTCGTATCTATTGCAATGCCAACCACACCACGAAGCAGGATTAAATATTATGACTGAATTTAGTTGGTGTAGCTTTTTCATTAGATGATGTAGGAAAAATGATAGAGCTCTCTGTGAAAGTAAATTTGGGTTGTTTTACAAGTTTTTGAATGTAAAAAGCAGTCATTTATTGATCTTTCCTTGTGTTGTCTCCAGAGTTGAGAACTGTTCAAATGAAAACAGTGAGCTACGTAAGAAGGTGGAAGTCCTGGAAAGTACTAACAGGTATGGTATGATGGGAATAAAGAAAAATTAAATGAGCATGACAGTAAAAAAGTAAAACCCAGAAATTAAGACATCAGTTGAAATGTGAGGAATAGCTGTATCTGATCTGGTTAATATCAAAGAAAGATGATGGAGAGCAGTTATTGTAACTGTGCAGTGTGATGTAAAACATAGGGGCTTTGATGTCATCTCTTAAACTGTCTCCTCAACCTGTGGTGTGTTTGCCTTTTATTACTCTTTGTGTTCTTCTTTTGCCCAAGGAAACCCGATTAAGTGTTGGTAGCAAACAAAAAACTGCAGCACAACCCTCCAAATTGTCCTTTGTCAGTGAAAGTTTGCTTTGACAAGAGGCCTTGATGTGGAACATGACACTTCGAGAACTCAGTTGCTTACTTGATCTGAGTCAATGTTAGCTTATTCTGGACTGCTAGGTATCACTGCAATTGTTGTACACTGTTCTGATTATCTGACACACCATTAATATAGTTCATTTTATGAGATACAACTTCCTTTGTAAGGATAATCAGCTTCTCATTTCTTCATTTCTGAAGAAAGAGGTGTCTCAATGGTAATTTTTTCAAAAGATGTATAGCAGAAAATTATCTATAGCTGAGGTTTGAGTTGAATATTAGCCAAGAGGCGTTTGAAATGATAACTGAATACTGCCACTGAACATGATGGTAGCAGCAAAGTGTGGGAGAAAGCTGGATTTTATACATAAGACCCACAGTCATGAAAAATGGCCCTAAAGGTTGTCTGGCAGCCAATGTATTGCTAATTGAGTGGCATGTGTTGTTTCTAATCGCTGGATCCAATCTCTGATTTCATGGAGTGAGACCCTCTAGCACTATAATTTGCTAGAGAGTGTCTCCCACACACTGCTCATGCATACAGACATCTGCTGCTTGTTTGAAGGGAGCCAAGCCATTTCTGTCCCTCCTGTGTCTTCCTGCAGGGTTTTACATAAAACAGCCATGAGCTGTTCTGTAGGTGTTGGATAGAGTTGACTCTCTTAGAATCTGTTCTAGGGCGTGCTGAAACCAGCTGCTATAAGGAAGAGTGCAGCTGTGAGTGACCACTCAGGGACAACCTGTTGTCAAGCTTTTAATTTTCTCCTTAGTTTGTCTAAATTTGGTCGATGTTTTATATCTCTTGAGCTGGTGAAGGTATGGTCATGAGAATTGCTTTGTTAATATTTTTCAGTTTTTTAGGCAGGGTCTTTAGCATCATCTTTGTTGTTGCTTTTAAGATCTCACACCAAAAAGCCACTTTCTTTTAATATGTGGCTGTGTTAACTTGTTCATAGAATGGTTCCAGATATTTTCTTAATGTACATCATCTGCTTTCTACCATGAATTCAGAATGACTGTTTTCTTCGTTGATACAGAGTCTTGATGTGTCATTCAGAAGCTATGCAAATGTTTCAGCATGCTATGACTGGTGCTTCCATCTCATACTTAGGTGGGGATCAAAGCTTATAAAGAAGTGATGGTCGGTTTATTCTTAGATGCCCAAATTTAAACACTTAGGACCTTGTTTTTCTAAGTTCATGCAACTTATTCAGTATACACAAAGTATGGTCCCAGTTGACTTCAGCTGCAGCTTTGAGCATTTAGTGCAATAAAAAAATGAAGACTTCTTTTAAGATTAAGATTTAAAAGTAAATCTACAAGCATTATAGCTGCTTTTTATTTGCAGAAAATTGGAAGACTTGAAAAAGACAACAGGAAAATAACACTGTGATTACATGCAAAAATCCTCATGCATTCAATGTGGATGAAGACAAAGCTGTTGTACTGTTTTTTATTTTATTATTTATTTTGTTGGAAAATTGGTCTGTAGCTGCTCACTTAAAGGTTTATGTGCCTGTATGTGCAGTCAGTGTTGTGTTTTTATAGCCTGGCTGGAGCTGAGAGGAACTGACAGGCAATTCCCTAAATATACAACTATTAAACACCAGAGTTTGCCTTCTGTATCTACAACCAGTTTTTCAGAGCATGTTGTTATTCTATACATAGAACAAATTTTGCACAGGTACATACCTAGGACTTCAGGGAAGCCCTACTTACATTTTGAAGTCTGGTTCCAAACCATGGAAGCACTGCAATTTCTTCTGCTAAAACTGTAGCATGAAAAATGTTAGAATAACCTTCCCTGAGAGACTGCCTTACCCTGAAATCCTGGATCTGAAAAGATTTGATGTAAAAGGTGCAAATGCGGTCCAAAAAAACAGCATCCAAAAGTATCTTCTTTGCCTTTCATATGTCTTAAAAGGCATGGCAGGAGTCTGGGGATCAAGATCCAGGGGAGTTTTTATTTCTCATTAATGTGAGTGGGTGTCTGCAGCGTTTCTGTCTTCTTCAGTATTAGAATACTAGCATATGTTTCCTCTCCTAATTTAAGTGACTCAGTCTCTTACAAGAAACCCACCCAAGTTCCTTCCTAAGGAGTTTTCTCAAAACTACAGGGACATGATATTACATGTTTGTCTGTTATGTCTTGTAGCCACAAGTGAGCCAGGATCTCATTGGCTTTGGGGCACTGCTGTCTTAGAAAGGTGTGAAAAAAAGCTGGCATCAAGACTTGAACTGACTTGTCTCTGTTGCCAAGAAGGCTTGATCCATTCATCTGGTGACACTGGGACTAAACAGAAACTGCCATTAGTGTAGGCTTTGATTGCGCTCCATGGCACCAGTGTTGTCTGGCTGGGAGCCATGGCTATTTGGGCTTAAAGACAATATTGAAACACCAGGTACTATGTGTGTGATATGCAGGAAGTACCTTTGTTTTCAACTTCTATCAAAACTGTATTTGTAAATGTATTGATGGCCACTTTTCTTTTGCTGGAAAGAAATAGATAGAAATAGCAATTAGCATGTGATTGAGAGTGTAAATATTGTTGAGACACATGAATAATGCATGCAGGTAGCTGCTAGAGTTGCTCTGGTGAAGTAGTGACTAGTAAGCTGTTCAGATATCCACTCTGACAAGCATCTCAAAGTCAATGGCTTTATCAATACATTTGGGATGTTTTTTTCCTGCTCCTGCTTAAGCTGTTGTTGTAACTCCCAGTCAAAATGAATTACATATCAGTTTGACTCACCAAGGGTTTATCAGCACCAAAACTGCCAGACTTCACTGGTTTTTGTGGCTGTTCCTTTGAGGCTGATAAGCCTGCTTTGCCAAGTCTTTTTTCAAGAAGCAAAGGATCTGGATTTAAGTTATGATGAGACATCTTGCACTTCATACCACCTTCATAACAGCTGACAAAGGTTGGCAGCCCTGGAGCAAATCTTTGTTTTTTAAGCGTCAGGACAGTGTTTCTATGCTGAAGTGTCTTTGGTGAAAAAAATACTGTGTTTTTATGTTTTTAATTCAAGTGAAAAAATTAGTGGATTTGTTTGTTTTGCTTTGTGATCTTTCAGTGAAAACCTTACCTTTATAGGACAGGCAGAGGAGAAATATATATGTGAAGCTGGAAGAAAAGAGAACATTTTTTCTTCTTTTTAAATCAAACTTAAGTTTTGTTCCTCAGAATATTGCATTGAGGAGTACTATATTGAGGAAGCCTCCCAGATGACCAGGTCCTGCAGTGACACATTTCCTCTGCTGACTGAAAGCATCACTGGAAGCAAAGGGGAAGCCTTGTCTTGTTCCTTACTCTGGTAGTGAAAAGTGTCCTTCTGAAGAGAATTTTGTGAATGAACATGTGAGAATAAGACATCATGGGCAGAGTGAATTTGCTGGGAGTGCTGGGAAAGAGAGCAGGAGTCTTCAGTTACTTTACAGCTTTCCTATGAGGTGCTTCTCTTGGCAGGGAAAAGCGTGAAAGCACGTTCACACCTCCTACAGGGGTGACCCTCTAATTGAATATTACTGGGAAATGTGTCAGACATAGTGAAAATAATCCCTGTAGGTACAAAGCCCCTTACGCATGCTGCTTTGGGATTGCATTTTTTCTTGCTGGGATTTAGCCACTGGCAGTATGGTATCTAGTGGGGGACATCTTGGTATAAGCTAAGGCCTTGTTCTTCAGAGCAGAGAGCTGCTCCAGAGAACTGACTGCTCCTTAGCCTTCTCTTCTTAGTCCAGATCATTCCTGCAGTCATCCCGTAGCAATGAAGGCAGCTTGTGCATGGGAAGGATCTCTTCACCTTGGAATCCAATCTTCCAGCATTTCCTATTCAAATAGAAAAAGTGTGCTCCCATTTTGATGAAGGCAGAGTAAACTGCCATCGTTTCATATCTGAGCAAATAAAGTTGCTTCTTGCTCTCACATTAGCTCTTGCTCCTAGTTTGAGAAATGCCCCTGTAGCCTGTCATCTCCAACCACTGAGCCTGTGTCTGCTGAGAACATAACAGAAGCTCTGTTCAAGTGACTTGGAAGAGAAAGACCTTTTATGTGAATATAGTTGGTCAGAAAGGTGAGAGATAAATCTTATTCTATGAATACCTGCAAAATTATACTTTTCCAAATGAATATTTTGGAATCAGTGCTCCAGGCCCACTCTTCCCAGCAGGTTGTTTAAGTGGAACTCAAAATGGCAGAGATGAGCAAATTTACATGTTCTCGCTATTGATATTCTCACCAGCCATTAGCTGTTTTCTCACTGATGCCTCCACAAAAAGTGGCAAGAGCGATCAACACTTCAAGTTTGCAGCCCCCAAACTGAGGAGGAGGAGAGCTTCTTCCTTCTCATGCCACACTGCTCTTCTCTGTCAAACCCAATGACTCAGGCCTGTAATGGGCTGGGGGGTGGGATTTAGTCTTCCATAATAGCACAGAAATGGCAGGGATAAAAAGACATTGCTGCGTTACATGGCAAATGGTGGGAATATTGTATGTAGTGTGTACTGTGCCATAAGATTAGGTATCCTCCGTATGTAAATCTGTGTGATCCCTGAGCAATGAAGTGGGTAGGAGGGAGAGACTGGCAAGAGATGTTAGCAGGTAGAAGGGTGTTAGAACGGTCTTATTGACATGATGGATGTTGTTTTCATCTCTTAATTTGTCTGTGGTTTGTGACAGTAAATGAAGGACTCAATTAGACACATCAATTTCTTCTTTTTAATACTGAGCTGCAGAATAAATTGTGTTCTCAAGAGCATGCGATACATCCTTCCTTAATAAGCTGGAAAGGGTCTGCTGGCCCAGATAAATCTGTGCTGTGAGCATGCCTTGTGCTCATTTCAGGATGCATCCCTGAAGTCCTTGAATGCATTAAACTCTAATTAGCAATGATCATTGATGATTAAAAAAAGGTCTATAATAATAGGCAGACAAGTGTATATTGAGTCATGAAGGCACCTCTGGGTCTGTCCTACAATTAGCTTTTAGCAGGTTTGATCTTAAAATTATCCTTCTATTTTCTCTGACCTCCTAACCTTGCCTCTTGTTCTAGCATTTGACGTCATGGTCTCCAAAACTGAGTTTTATGGTGGTTACCCTCAGAAATAGATGAGGCTTACATAAGAAGCAAAAAGTAGAATTGGAAACCAACAGCAAAGTCAATGTCTTGATGCAACATTGCATGATATTTGACTCTACTGAGGACAGGTGTTTGGGTTATTCTTTCTCTGTTAGAAAGCTTGAATGAAAACAAAAAGAGAAACTGTTGTGAAAACCCAATGGCAATTATTCTTTGGGATTATTTCCCAGTTAAATGATAATATCCTGACTGTAACCAATGATGATGTTATAGCAAAAGAAAACCAGCAAGTGAGGCAGAAGAAGGACCTTCCTGGTCCACAACAGTTGACTCAAACCAGAAGAGAATTGCCATTGAGGTTGTTACCTCTGAAAAGCATGGTCAGAGTAGCTGCTTCAAGCAACCGTGGTTTCTACAAACTCCTGGAAGATCTAGCATGTAGCAATGATGTACTTTATGTAGCAAATGAATTTATGGAGAATTAAGTCTGTGCTTTAAATCTCTTTCTTTAAAAGTGGTCCAATTCACTGTACAGCGTGTTTTAAGAAACGAGGGTGTAGAAGTTTACTTCTACCACCAGTAACAGCAATATGAGGTTGCTTTTGCACCATTTCAAGTAACTGTGAAACTCCTCCTCAATTAATGATGCAGAACCAGGACTGTATAAGCAGTCACTCACATGCACATAGAGCAATTCCTGTTGTTCACACACATACCAGAATTTCCTAGAGAAAGACTGAATATAGTTTTTTATTTCTAAGAGCTGTCTGAAGAAGATAAAGATGTCATTGTTTGGGGATGTCAGCTGGGGGAAAGGCAGAAGATCTTTTTGGGAGATCCATTGCTAATCCATGCAAGAATTTTGTAAAAATTAGTTCCATTCCTTGCTTCTGATTTCAAGGGTAGGACTTCAGTCATCTGTATCTTATTGTAACTGCTAAGTGGATGATTGCCATGCGTAGAATTTGAAGTAAAAACAAGTAGATCAGGACATCTGATGCTCACACCTATTGTCTTTACTTTCCAGAACACTTCTGCAGCAGCTGCAGAGACTCCAGGCCATGGTTGCTGGGAAGGTGTCCCGTTCGTGTAAGGCAGCTAGCACTCAGACAGGGACCTGTCTTATGGTGAGTACTCTGTAAAGCCAGGGACTGTAGAGGAGCGAAGTTCACTTTCAGCTGCTCAAAAGCACAGCCCCTGTTCTGCTAAGCCCCTCACTTGCAAATTCTCAGGCTGGGAAACTTCTCTTGATAGTTTAATACTTCATTCTGAGGGAGGTGAGACTTCTGACTGATGAAGGGAAGGCATTAAATTCTGTAGGGGACCACGCCTGTGTTTTTGTTGGGCTGGTGCAGTGCTGAAGGAAGCAGCTCTGCTTCTCTGGGTGACCTGTTTTATTATTTCCTATATATTTTTTTTAATGTTAGAAGTGTTATCTAGAGCTATAAAATGAAAATGATGGTGCCCTTATTTTCAGATTTTAGATACCAGTAAAAATAAACTTTAAAATCCGAATAAAAATACAACTAAGGCTGTAAATCTACATCTGTTCTATTTCAGTAATGTCTGTCAGGATAAGAAAAGGGTTAGAATGAAGCTCTTCCCTCCCTACAGCCAGCCAACAAGCTCCCTTTAAGCTAGTGCTATAAATTGATGGAGATTATATCCAAGGCCTTTGCTTTTCTCATTGGCTGCCAACCTCTCTGTCACTTTTAAGCAGGACTGGGGCCTGCAGCAGAAATAACCTTGGAAATTCCCAAAAGTATCTGTATAACACACATGCCAGTTGTGTCTGCTTTTCAGCTTTGGGAAGAAATAAGGCAAGAGGCCAAAACGATGTCAGACACTGAAAACAGACTCCAGCATTAAAGCGCTGAATTTGTTCTTGTATATGTGCCTTTGCTAAGAGATGCTGTAGGTAGTGACCAAAATAGCCTCAAGTCACTTGTTTTGATAACGTATCAGATCTGCTTTGAGTCACTTCTTTGTTTTAATGTAGACATGACACTGAGGGACCTGGTTTAGCAGGCATGGTGGGGATGGGCTGATGGTTGGACGAGATGATCCTAGTGGTCTTTTCCAACCCTTATGATTACCTAATCTCTTTCTCCTTTTCCCTCTGCCAGATGGTGGTGCTGTGCTTTGCAGTTATTTTTGGCAGCTTCTCTCAGAGCTATGGACCATATCCTTCTGCTACAAAGATGGTGTTGCCCAGGCAGCATTCTTCACCAGAGTCCTACACAGACTCCATTGGTAAGTGACCACCACCATCATCTTGCTTCCTGCTTAGTTACTCTTCAGCACTTGGTTTTCACCCCCATTCCCATAGCCCTCTCCAAGTGCCTCTTGCTCTTCTGCTACTTAGATGGTCGAACCTTAATGTACTTGTGGTTTCCAGGTGATATCTTGGCAAGCTATGCTGATGGCAGCAGACTTAATAAAGATTTGCAAAGCCCTTCCCCACCAATTTGCTTTGTACTTCAGTTTAAAGCCTTTCTGTTTCTGTTCGAGGAACTAGAGGTAGTAGTCTGTAAAAGGTAGCAGGAGAGCTTGATTTCTGCTCCTTACCACATATTCGTACTGTCAGTAAGTACAACTATCAGCTGCTGTTTCTTTTGCCAGCGTTATCTGAGTGTCTAAGGACTTAATGGGAAGCTTAGCATTACATATCAGTTAGGAAGTGGTTGCATTAAACCTGTATTATTAAAGTGATTACTTCATTTTGCTCTTGTTCTGTGAAGAGTTCAGAACTTTTTTGATCCCTACCTGGACCTGCAGTGTATTCCCACAGCTATCAAACTACCAATTAATCGTGATGAAAAGACCTTTGCAGCTCTAGTTCTGTTCTGATGGTTTCCATTTCCTGAGATGATCAGGGCTGCACTCTTTGGCCTGTCTGTTTCTCATCACAGTTTTCCCTTCTCTTTTTGCATCCAGTGAGGTCACGGAGTCTTCTAATTTATGAAGAGCCTCACCAACTGGAGGAGTCGTCAGGCCCGATCTCATCTGCAGATCGAAATGACAGGCATGCAGACATCCCCAAGTATGCAGCGCTAGCTCTGGAAGCTGTGCCAATGATGCAGAGGGATGATATCATGGAGTTCACAATAGCCAATGAGACACGGCTAGAGAAATCAGTGCTGCTGGGCCTACAGCAGCACAGGTGAGTGCATGTGGACTCCTTGTGAGCGAAACAGGTGTTTGAAGTCTCTGTTGTGGAGGCCATTGGTAAGATTGTGCTGTTCTGGGCACTGTGCAACTTAAAGTTGGTCTCTGTCTGAGGAGCTTATAGGCAAAGATACTGTCACCCTCTTTTGGAGAAGTGGTTGCAGTAATACTCTAACGAAGCTACTGAACTCAGTGCTGGCCCCTGTAAGCCTGTTAGTTTTGCCTCCTCCACTTCTTTAAGCACTTATGTGCATGTCCCCTAAGGGAGGAAGTTTTTGCCATTTGGGTGGAAGTGTGAGGCTGTGACTCACGGGGCTTTGTAAGAAGTTAGGGTGTGAAGAGCTTAAACTTCCCACAGCAGCAATCTTACTAATGCATGCTGTGGAAAGTTAGCAGGATTTGACTTAGAACAAACCTGTCAGGTTATTTGAACTGCTTAACATGGAATTCTTTCATAACTTATTTTTTTATATCATGAGTTTATATTTGGGTCCTCTGCAAAGAAAGGTTCACTGGTTAAATAAGATGGGTGCAGTTTTTCTTCCACTGAACCGTTGCTTGTCCTGCCACTGTTCTGTTGCCTCAGGTCTTGGTCTCTGCTAACAAGCAGTAGCAAACACACTGAACTATTGGACTGTGTTTAGAAGAATGCTTTTCAGAGGTCTGAGTTGAGCAATGTCACTCCAAGTGTGCTTTCTGAACACTTGTATCAGAGTTATACCAGGGCCAAAGAGATGACTAATTCAGTGTGTTATCGTACTCCAACTGACAAGTGCCTGTTAAAATACTGAGTGCCTTTTTTTTGCATTAGCCAATTTGAACAGGATGTGCACTTTTAAATATGACTGTTAGTGTTAACCTTTGTTGTTGCTTTTTTTCCCCTACAGAGTCAACTCTGAAATAGAAGGAAACAAAACACTGAAGATAATTGAAATAGATAGAAGAGTCAATGCCACCTCTTAAAAATAAAAAGGCCTTTTTTCTTGACTTCCCTCTTTCCCAAATATTTTCAACCAAAGTCCCCCTGACTTGTCATCCTCAGTGAACCAAAGCACAAAAGAGGGAGTTGACCAAATTCTGCATTGACTGGTGAGACTGTGACTGCAGATGGAATCTCTTGTCTTGTGACTCCTTTCTTTACTTCACACAATCCCTGTATTTGCTTTTATTTCTTTCCTGTCTGGTAATACAAGGGCAGGGTTGAATTATGATTGCAGATGATACCAGCAGTGTGCTGATGATTGATCTCTATACGTGTATCAGTGCTTGCATATATACATCATCATCTGTGCGTAAAGTCATTGGGTAGAAGAGTGGAATATGCAAAACTTATGGGAGCAAGTGGCTGATGGGTTTCTTGGGAGAAGGTAACTAAGAGAATAGCAGAGGCAGCATGATGCTGCTCAAGCTTTAGTCATCGGTCTGTAGCATTTGAGCCTTCTTGGGAGGAATGAGAAGCATATGCTTCATCTGCCTTTGAAAGCACAAGAATGGGCCTCAGTACTATTTTGTTAACAACACAGGCAGGAGACGTATGGACAATGACAGTGCTGAATCATCCTCCCCTACATCTTTCTCTCTTCTCCTCACCAGTGCCTATGCCATTTAGTGAAACAGGTTTCTCTTTGCATTGGAAGCAAATGTGGTAGGTGTCCCTACCACTTCTACCCCTATGGAATTCAAGCAAAGATCCATCACTGTCTTGTCACACTGTCACACAAATGGAGTAATCTAACAGATTCTGTTTAGAAAGCAGTTTTTGTTAACTTCAGGCAGTGTTTTGGGTGGATGTTCCTTAGTCTGCTTAAGGCTAATCTGTTTAGTTCAGATCAATTCCTTCCCAACAAACTAAATCAATGTTAAGTCTTAAACCAGAAGTGCCTCCTGGGAGGACCATATGGATTTTATTTATTGGCTTCTAGTTGCATTGATGGAGTTTCTCGTGTAGACCAAGTCTTGTGTTTCCTTTTCCTTTTCCATTTTTTCCCCCCATCTTCCTGTTACTGTTGTAAATAGTATTTATTAGCTTTGCAAGATTTTGTTCAAGGAGTTATATTGGATTAACCTTCCCTAACCCTGCAAGTGATCTTGGTAAGCTCTGAAATTGGACATAGAAATATCACGGAGCATTCCCTCCCTCTAAGCTTGAATTGCCCTAAAATAGTCATAGGCCTCCTCTTCTTCATGTGTCCTTTTCCAGAGATGAGAGCTTAGACCAACTGTTTAACCAAATAAGGTGCATGCAATTCAGGCCTGGAGGTGGTTAGTTGCTGTATTAACATATGACAAGGCAGTCTCTGACCTGAAGAGTTGGTATGTAGGCAGCAAAGCAAAAAAAGAATGAGGCAGGCACGTAGATGGGTGAAGTGACTGGCCCGAAGTGTAGTGGAAAAACTAAGAACCACATTCAAATCTGATCCTAGTTCAGTTCCATCCAGCACTTTGCCTTGTTTCCTTCCTCTCCCATGCAGCTGTCACTTAAGACTTGTCCTTCTATTAGTACCCTACTCATGCCTTTGCCTGAGTTGTGCTTCTTTGAATTGGTCTTTGGATCGGCACAGCCAATTCTAGCCCATGATATGAGCAGGAATTGCTCTTATCGCTGCAGAATGGCCCTCATACTTCATTGAGGATGACTTTAATGTGAAAATCTTAATTCAGCTAACTAGCTATTTTACAGTTTAACGTAAGTCAATTAAAAAAAAAAAAGAAACAAGAAAACAAGTTTGTAGCTTTTTCTTACCCCTCATGATAAACAAAGGAAAAACTAACTTAGCCTCACAAGTTATGTTTTACTATGTACAGTAGATATTTCCTGCTAGTATTCTATTTTGTAAATTATTGGATTTGTATTCTATCGTAGCAGCTGCCATGCCTGCTCCTTTCTTGTTCTTCATTGTTTTTAGACCTTCTTTCTTTGGTGTCCTACTTGCTACCAGCTCTTAGGCCTAGCTCAAAACTCAATGAAAGAAATGGAAGCAATGTGGTGGATAACAAAGGGCTTTGGTTTGCCTCCCGTCCTCTGCCCCCCCACCACAATGAGAGTGAAATGTATGCCTGACTCCATGAGCTCATAGTGAGTGCTGGTGTACAGATGTACTTTTTACTTTATGCCCTGTTCATCTGTGCAAGTGCCTTTTTACTAATTTACCTTTGGTAGGAATGAGAGAAGATTGCCTTTGTTAGACCATTTTGTAAAAAATTCCTTTTTGGTGTGGATCAATGAACCTTTAAGGCTTCTTTCCCTTCACAACGATCCTGTTTGGTCCTCTGCATCATCCCAGTATCACGCAATGGCTTTTGGATGTTTTTATGAAGCAATGATACAAGGCTTCACCTGAATAGCAGACACAACTAGTGGGTATCACTGATGGTGCCACAAGGGATGGGTTCATATTTCAGCCACATGAGGTCAGTAAAGAGTCATAGAATCATAGAATGGTTTGGGTTGGAAGGGAGCTTTTAAGATCATGTTGTTCCAACCCCCTGCTATAGGCAGGGACACCTCCCTCTAGACCAGGTTGCTCAAAGCCCCATCCATCCTGGCCTTGAATGCTTCCAGAGAGTGGGTATTCACATCATCAGAAGGCAGCCTTTGCCAGTGTCTCGGCACCCCCACAGAGGTGTCAGGAGAAAGCTGGGACTGATCGTTCAGCTATGATGGCAAGGTCATAGCTTAGAACATTCCTTTAGTGATCTTTTTGTTTCAGAGCACCCATGGTTTGCCACCTCTGAATGAAACTGAACACTTAAGGCTTCTGCAAAGGGGACATCAAATTGTCAAGCACAACACTGCTTTTAATTGGGTTGCAGTTTGCACTGTGCATGAACAGAAGGCCAAACTGCCTGAGCTTGTGCCCACTGCCAGCTAAATGGATCACCTCCCATTGCAGATACTGCTGACTTCATTGTATTGAAATCAAAATTGAATTTTTTCCCAATACTTCAAAGAGACAATTTTGCAATACCCAAGTAACCTCCTTCTCTGTGACCTCCTGCAGCGATCCCTATTGATGCTTTGCCTTCTTATTTGCTTAATATGGACCTATCCATTCAAATCTTATCGGGAGATAATCATGTTTTCATCTGAAACATTTAAAATTGGTCATATTCAGGGTCAGACCCTGCTGAACTAATTCATCTGAACCAGTCTGGCAACACTGATTTTAACTGTTGAATAATTTCTTTCTCTAATCCTCACCTGTCTCATCCTTTAAATAATTTTTAAGTACTCTTGGGAATCCCTTGAGCTAGCACACACTTTGTTTGTGGATTTTATTATTAAATAGTATTTCTTTATAGTAAGGAAATCCTTTGCTTTTCTTTGGTATGTTTGTGACCATTTTTTTTAGGGGCCTTAGTTGAACAGATTTCTCTTTGAGACAGTAGGAGCCAAGTATCTCCCACCATCACCCTTGCATGGGTTGCTATATGGCAAGGACCTGCTGCCCCTGGGGTGAGCAATGGCCGGGGAGGCCGAGGGCACCCAAGGGCTGGCCCACTGGGATCCAAGGGGAAATGCTGTTGCAGAGGAAGCTGTATGTGCTAAGGACACTGGTAAGAAGCAATAAGGGGTGTTCAGGGAGGGAAGATGCCAGTACGTATAATGATTTCAGCCATATTAGTTGAGTCTGTAGCCTAATAGTATGACTTTTGCTGTGGTCAGTGACATGGGATGACATGTGTATGGACAGGGCAGGCAGAGGCTTTGTGCTACCTGTTATCCACTTCCATTAGGGGACTTAAGCAGTCCTTGGAGTCTTTAGCTGCAACTTTGTGCTGTTTGACAGCGTGGTTCTATGCTAGTAAACTTCACTTTTGGCCCATAGTGTTAAAGCATGCCTAGATCTGTCAGTTCTTTGCTTCTAGGGAGATAAGCTATGAAGGAATTAGGGCATTATTTTATATATATATATATATATATATACACATATATATTTAAGAAGTATTAGGCACAGGGCACGTGACAGTTCTAACCTTGTTACCTCTGTGTAGATAATGTTGGTGTTGGGTTTTTTGTTTTGTTGTTTGATTTACCAGGCTATTTATAGTTCTTTGCTGCATTTCTTTTACTTCCTTCTCCCCATTCAGTGTTTTCCAGCAGCACGGACTGATATTGGATTAGACTGAGGTTCTGAGGCCAGCTTCTGGCTGATGCAGCACAGCTTCTCACTCACTGTTTACAGGCGCTGCAGGTTGATCCATGATGGCAGGAGACCTCTTCCATAGCCCTCTGTGTAATGGTGTGTCCCAATGCAAGCTTACTCCTGATTCCTTTAATGTAGAGCTGAGAAAAATCCCAAAACTTTCCTTTTCCTGCTGAAATCCCCATCTCTGCCCCCATCAGCAGAGAGCTCTGTCTGGTGCATTTAGAATGTGGGTCAAGTAAATGAATGATACTAATTGCTATGTTGGGAGGGATTTCCTCTGAGTATTTGGGCTCTAGATTCTAGCTTATGGCAAGAGGCCATTGTACAAAACTCGTGCAGCTAAGAACAGAAGTATACAGAGTATTTTTATACTTGGGTGACTAAAATATTTCTTTCTCAAGTCACTAATTAGAAAGGGAACATTTTGTATTTTGAAGGTGAAGTAGTAGGTCAGTTCTTTTAACTACGAAAGTGATGGTAGCCTATATAAGTAACATTGTGCTATGGTGCCACTGCTTTGCACTGTAGTATTGAGGGTAAACAGCTTTGGGGGTTGTAGAGGTGCCTGAACTGGCTCATGTGCTAAAGGCTTTATAAATAAGAGGTTAGGATTCAGTCAATGGGCCAGGACTGTATACTGTTCTTACAGTCTACAAATCAACAGTGGGCATCAAGTTTGTGATCCCAATTAACACTGCATTGCTAAGATCAGCGTCCATTGGAGACTGCAGGATTTAGAGGGGAATTGCCATCTGTTTTTGTGGTTATCTTATCAGGCCTGAATTGACTTTGTATATAGAAAGGATTGCATCTTGCAAAAAAACCTCATTTGTGATGCAGAAATAGTTTGGGTATTACTGTAAGTTATTGTGTACTGGTGGTCTCTGCTCTTCCCTAAAGCTCTTCCCCATGCTTATCCCCAGGAGCTGGAACTGTATAGGTAAGAACAAAACATGGGAAAGCTGGACTTCCTAGAGAAACATCCTAGTTCCTAATTCCTTAAATCAGTAATGATAGTCTTTTCCATTAGTTCCCAACTTGATTTCTCTTTACTTTTCCCCTTGGTCTTCAATGAGGTGTAGTCCCGTTTATGTCAAATGAATGCATACCTGACCATTACTGTGTATGCCGCCTTCCCTTCCAACCTTTCAAATAAGTGTCCTTCTATAAAGGCATCTACCGGAGCACCTCAGTCACATTCCTCTTGGTGCAGCAGAAAGCCCAGGTGCTTCTCTCTTGCCGCCCACATTCCACACTGTGAGTAAATATAAATCTGTCGTGTGGATCGCTGTATGATTTCTGTCCTATTAACAAATGTCAACAGAGAGCTGTTAAACTGTGTCCTTTAGTGTGTGTGTAGATTGGCAGATCTGTAGGGCAACCATGGCGTGGTACAAAAAACAAACCCCAATATTGCTGTATCTGGTCTTCAGATATCAGTTTTGTGGTGCAGAATTATGTTTTCAGATGCTTTCTTCTTAATGTTATACATTTGATATAATAGTGTAATAATATGTTATACATTTAAAAATGGCCTTAAAAAAAAGGGAGGATGGAGAGTTGTGAGGACCCATGGAGGACTTGGCATACCACTGCCTGCAGCACCATGGCCTCTGCAAGGGCTGTGCCGCAGTATGAGCACATTGCAGCTCCAGTGAGGTTTTGCTGGGCCTTCTGAAGGGCAGGTTACCTGATATTACTCTTTGGAGAGGAACAGAGGCCAAACTCATTGCCTGGGGCCATGAGAAACAAGACCCTGTGACTCTGAGTCATTCTGCCTATGACACCCTGAAAGAGTTTCAGCTGATCATTTCCTTTCCCTCTGTACGCGTGGATACTGTATGAGTTTGTGCAAACTCTTAAACAGAACTATCTTAGATAAAAGAACGGTGATACTAGTGCAGCAGCATCTCCCAAATTCCTTGATAAACTGTGTTGTAGCCTTTCCTGGCCACAGAAATCTCCATGCTTTTGCCAGAAGCCCATTTCATTCTGTGTATGTGTGCTCGATGGCCTCTCCGTCACTGTCACCTGGGTGCATTCCCACCTGACTATTCACCTGCTACCATGTCCATTGGGTATAAAGAAGTTGCTGCCTTTTCCTTTTCAACTGTCGACTTGGTTCTACAAGAGAACAGATTACCTGCCTTTGTAGCCTAAACATGTATGTACGTAGCTAAGTATGTTATGCTTTTCATTTCTTTCAAATAAATATTTTCTGTAGAAAAAGCGGGTATAACTTGTTTTGCTTTGCTGTGGTTGGGAGCAATGGGATCATACCAGCCATCTGCATCTCCAGGGAGCTTGGCAATGGACGGCCCAGTGAAGAGCTGCAGTCACGGAATCATAGGGACCATACAATAACTTGGGTTGGAAGGGACCTTAATGACCATCCAGTTCCATCCCCAGATGCTTGATCAGGTTTTGGGCCAGAAGGTTAAAGTAGCACAGGGATACAAAGAGAGGCATAAAAGAGCTCCTCACCCTGCAGCACCACCTTTTAACCCAAGGACTACTTTTGCTACCCACCACCTCACACAACACTGCACAACAGTAGCTCTGAGCAGGCACAGATCCTTTACAAGAGCATCACCCCCAGCCCTCCATCTCAGCTGCTTTGATTCTGCATCTGCACAAAGGAGGTGGGAGCAGAAGGGCTTTGCTTTCTCCCTGAAGTTCTGCATCCCACTCCCTCCCTCTATTCTCATCCTTCTGGAGGCTGCAGCCTTTCAGCTCTGAATGCCCCTAGCTTTCTAAGCAGAGAATTCCACTTGCCAGAGCTATCGATCTAGGGCACTTATTAGCAGCATCCAGCCACGTGTAACATTTGTACATGGAAATCGTTAGACTGTGACTGATGGGCGAAGTTACCCGCAGCTTAGTTTTAGCTGAGCTCAGTTCCTTAGAGGATACAAAATACCAGCTGGTGATTAATAGTCCTCAACCCTTAAAGCCTCGTGCGGTGGGTGGCACTGCAGGGAGTCTGTGATTAAAAACAAAACCCACACATACAGAGGACAAATGCTGGGTGATGAGCTGTTTAGAGCGCTACCTATCGCCCCTGGGTACATGCTGTTCTTTGGAAAGTGCACTGCTGTGGAGCTCCAGGTAGAATGCTGATGCTCTCCCTTGGGCTGATTCCCATTGCGAGACAGGAGAAAGGATGTGATGTGGCTCGAAAATGCCTTTCCCAGCATGGGTTGGGTAGGAAGTCTTCACCTTCCTCTCTTGTATAAGCCTCAACAAGGATTTCAGTGGCTCTGCAGCCGTTTTGTAGTGGGTCCATCACCAGTGCTCTCTCTTCTTGTTAATTTGCTTATGGACCTCATTAGATGGGAGCTTAGAATCATTAAGGTTGGAAAAGACCTCTAAGATCATCCTGTCCAACCCCAGCCCACCCCCACCATGCCCACTGACCACATCTCTCAGTACCACACAGTTCTTGATACCTCCAGGGCATGGTGACTCCACCACCTCCCTGGGCAGTTTAGGAGCAATGAGCAGAAGCTCACACCTTTGACATAACTAAAACCATTCTGCAGCAGCGACACAGAGAGGCACTGGGTATGGAGTGAGAAAATGGGCACCTGGATTGAGCCCTGCACTAGGCACAATGATGAGCTCAGCCAGCTCCTCTCTGCTTCACTTTCCTGGTTGTGAAATGAGTCAAGGGTGGCTCTCTACTCAGTAGAAAGGTAGACCAAAGGAAGAGGAGCTAAAGGAGACAGTAGTAAGAAACAAAAGCACATTTCACTCCAAGTGAGATGGACAGTGTTTGCGTTCTTTGTTTCCCTCCACTCTGTGCTTCAAAAAGTTGAAGTGATATTAAGTCATTTTTACCTGAGCTCTATCTGTTGCTGCAAAACCACTTTTTCTGTATATCACCAGTGAGGAAGAAAAGGGACGTCCTGGCCCTTATCTCTGCTGTGGCACAACTGAAGCAAAACCAATTGCTGCAGGGCAATCCCATGTTTGCTGGGTCGCCTCACCTCTATTTGCTGCAGTGGTGCTTGGGTTTGGGTTGGCTCCTTGCTGAGCCTGTGGGGATGCCTGAGCTGAGCTGTGGGGTTGGTGCAGGGCAGCACCCACGCCAGGATCAGTCCCTGTGACACAGCTGAACACCTTAGCAACGGGAACAGGGACTATTTCTGGCTGTGGCAGCCTACGTGCAAAATGGGAGCAATGCTGTGGGAAAAAAATAGCTGAAAATTGCTTTAAAAAACAACAAAAAAAGTTGAACCTAGCAGAAAGCAGCTCACAGGTTGCTATCCAGAGTCAGCACTGCTGAACTGCTCTGCCCATGGGAGCCCAGCACTCTGAGCGAGTGCATTTGTCCCTCCCTTCCCTCCCCACTCCATTTCCATACATTCACCTCTGTGCCATTAGGATGGATCTTTCAGTCTTCCTATCCTGAGCAAAACCCAGGGCAGCACACAGCGTAGCACACCGGGGTGCTCACAATGGGATTTAGCAGATGTGAGCAATGGTGCAAGCCTCCTTCAGAGTGCCAAAGTCCCTCCTATCTCATCATTTCCCTCTCTGTCCCAACCACACACCTGCTGCCATTGCTGCTGGTATTCTGTGGTTGTGCTCACTTCCCCCCATGGTTTAGTGCTCCAGGGCTGCAGACACATCTGTGAGCAAACCAGAGGGGGGTTCTGCTATTGGTGCCTTTCCAGAGCCCCTGGATGACAGCTCTGCCACAGGCGTAATTGAGCAAGCAGGGCTTTCCCTCGTTGGCCTCAGATTCCCCTGTAATTGCTCATATTCAGGAAAAGGTATAGGAAGGAAACAGCTTTAGCGTTTTCGTGCTGCAAATGAGTCATGCAGATTGCAGCAGTCGGAGGAAAGCCAGGTAATCCCGGAGCACGGTGTAATTGCAGTCATGTGGGCAAAACTGCTGCTGACAAGCAGGAGCCGCAGCGTGGTTTCTGCTGGGGAGGGAGCATGTGGGTGTGGAAATCCACAAGTGCTGTTGGATCTGGGGGTTCCTGGGGCACAGCCTACAGAGCTCCCTCCCACGGACCAGTGGCAGGCGGGCTGTGTGGTGGTGGATATGCCAAACTGATTTGGCATTACAGTATTTTTGTTCATGCCATTGCATGGCAGGCCAGGTTAGATGCGGCTCTGGGCAGCCTGGTCTGGTGGTTGGTGACCCTGCACATAGCAGGGGGGGTGAAACTGGGTGATCATCGTGGTCCTTTTCAACCCAAGCCATTCTATGATTGTAGGACTGGATTCTATGATTCTAGGACTGGCATCTGTTGGCTGGTGGTGCTCATCTGGAGGCTTCAGAGCGGGTGGAGGAGGCAGGGATGGGCTCACAGAGCTCCCGGCTGCCTGCAGATCTCTGCATGCAGCTCAGAGTGCATTCTACATCTTCTTTAACAGTTCTGCCTTCAGTTTTGCTTCTCCTAAGCCACATTTCACATTGCTTAACTGTGCTTTCCTCCTTAGTAACTGATAGTATTCAGAGGGGGAAGAAAATGTATGGACAGACAGGCTGAAGCGTGTGCAGATCGATCATACATGTCCATGAGTACAACATTGTTTGGAAAGCCATAGCACAAAGGTACACATCGTCACTCTCCTTTATTACCAATGGGACAGGATGATGTTGGCAGGGCAGCATGGAGAAGCTGTCATTGCCGGAGGTGAAGCAGAAGGTGTGTGTACGCATGGAATTATTCACGTTGGAAAAGACCACTAAGATCACCCAGTCCAACTACCAGCCCACCCCCACCATGCCCACTAGCCGTGTTGCTCGGCACCGGATGCTCATCAGAAGGAAATGCATCCCAAATATCCCCACGGGATGCCCATTGCCACCAAGAGAAGCAACCCTATAAGACAAAACGATAAGGGAAATGCAGCAATAAATGCCCCTATAAGATGACTTGATAAGAGAAACGACCCTATAGGGTGAATTGATAAGAAAAATGATCCTATAAGATGAGCTGATAGGGGAAACACACCGATAAATGCCCATATAAGGTGAATTGATAAGTGGCCCTATAAGATGAATTGATAAGAGAAAGACCCTAGAAGATGAACTGATAAGGGAAACACACCAATAAATGCCCCTATAAGATGAGTTGATAATAGAAGTGACCCTATAAGATGAGTTGATAAGGGAAATGCACCAATAAATGCCCATATAAGATGAACTGATAAGGGAAACGACCCTATAAGATGAATTGATAAGGGAAACACACCAATAAATGCCCCTATAAGATGAGTTGGTGAGAGAAGTGACCCTATAAGATGAACTGATAAGAGAAACAACCCGGGTTACGCCACACAGCGGCACACGACGATGCTGCCCGTTCCGATTCCAAGCTCTGCACCGTTCTGATGGGGGTCTCGAGGGGCGTGACCGGGCGTGGCGGCGGGGGAGTGTCCGGGAGCGGAGAAGCAATTGGATGAAGGCATAGGGGGGGTGTGGAGGGGGCGAGGCCGGCCGGGAGTTTCCCACAATGCCCCTCTGCAGTGCGGCCGCCGATGGATGCTGCGCGGCTGCGCTGCCATTTGCAGCCGCCGCGGCTCGCAGCGCGTCCCGGGGCCCCGGCAGCGGTCGTCCCCCGGTCCCCGACGGCCCCCAGCGCCTGCAGCCGCCGGCCACCCCCCGCCTGCCCCCTCCTTCTCCTTCGCGGCCCCTCTGCCCCGCCGCAATGAACCCCCCCGCCGCGACCGGCGGGGAGGAGACGGGGGCGGCGGGCGGCGGCTGTCGGGGGGCCGAGGGCGGCGGGGAGGCGGCGGGTGCCGCCGGGGTCCCGGAGGAACCGGGGCTGGTGGCGGCGGAGGAGTCGCTGGAGGAGAAGCTGCGGAATCTCACCTTCAGGAAGCAGGTGTCCTACAGGTGGGTGCCTCCCGCTCGGGAACGGGGCGGGAGTCGGAGCCCGAGGGCTGCGGGGAAACCCTCGTCTTCGCCCCAAAGCAGAAAGAGGCTCCTGGGCTCTGCAGCGTGTCGAACGGGCGGTCCCGCGGCTGCCGTCGGGCTCCGAGTTACTCAGAGGGAGTCAGGAATCCCGCCTGGCTGCTGAGGGAATAGAGCCGTCCCTGTGCTTTGCTGTCTCCAACGAAAAAGCGGCCGCCGGAGGAGTGAGAAAGCCCTTCTCCCGAGGGCGCTCTCCGGGAGTCCCACCCGAGCGGCAGCGACACGCGGGGCGAGGGGGCCCTGCACCCGGTGCCGCTGCGGGGCTGAGCTCCGAGAGCCGGGAGCAGGTGTGCTGTGAGCAGCACAGCGCTGCTTTCATAACCAGGGGTGCGTGTTCTGCTGCTCTGTGCTGGTCCTGGAGCTGTGGAGCCCAGTAAATCACCTCCTTGCGTGATGCACCTGGATGAACAGGTAGCTAATGGGGTTTGCCTGCTCCTCTTTTCCCACCTGGGATCTGTTAGTAGCTGCGGGTCACAACAGCTGTCTGAGAAGCTTCATGCAATGAAGTTCTGGGGTCTCACCTCATTCTGGCTGCATTCCCCAGTGCAGGCTGGGGATGTGCTCTGTTACCCCAGTGGACAGAACACTCAGAGCTGTTCTTTATTTTGCCTCTGCTCTTTATTTTGTCTCTTCTAGCTGTAGGTAGGTAAGCAGAGAATCTCCACCAATACACAAGTACTTTTTCTAATGTGTTCACGCTGTCAGCTTACATTTGAGACAGATTCATAATGGTTTGAGTCTCTGCATGTGGTATGGCTTAAAAGTGATGTAATTAAGCACTCCTCATAGCCGAAGTTTTATATAATCCTTCCGTATGCGTGGAGAGACTTCCACATAAGGCTGATGCTCTCACTGGCGAGCGTGAAGTTTGGGATGATTCATACAAGACTCAATAAGGCGAACGATGTGAAAAGGAAAACTTGCTGGGCACATCAAGGGCATTACGGCAATAACTTACTGGTGCTTCTGCATCTCTGCCCTGGTGGTTTTTCTGGTGCGTGTCATTTAGCAGCACATTGTATGTTGCAGGTAAAGGCAGGCTCTGTAGGTGGGCTTTTGATGTTACTGCTGACGGGGCAGTTTTGCTAATGGCTTTGCTCTTGGTAGAGAAGGCTGGGGGTTTGCATTATGGTTTGCAGGTGCTTCTACTCAAACCATAGATTTTCACTTTTATTTCAGCAGTTTTGGCATCTTCCCCATTTGAGGAAAGGGTTGTGGATTCTCCTTCTCTGGAGATATTCAAAGCAAGATGTTGGAAGGGTTTCATAATAAATGTTAATAGGAGGGGATACTGGATTTCTCTTCTTCTTCCCGCCTCGTCTCTCCTACAGCTGGGCAGGTGTACAACAATTCCTGAACCTTTACATATGAAAGTCTTTTCCTGAGCATCTCTTGATGCTTATTGCTCATTCTCTTGATGTAGGCTATGTGCAAGAAAGTACATTTTCTTTACATCCTTGGATTTCCATGCCTTTTTTTTTTTGAGCTGATTTTCCACAAGTAATATGTGCTCTCATTTTTCCCTAAGGAGGATTATTGGAGTAGATGGAAGAGTGGAAGACTTTCACACAGGACCTCCACTGAGCTCCCCATGCTATGCATCCCCCAGCCTCCTTAAATAGAACTGCTAACAGTTCTCTGTGAATCTATTTAACTAATAGTGTAGTTATTGCATATAAATCTTATGTCTCTAGAACTGTACCAAAAGCATGAAAGCATGAGCAACGTGAGTCAGAAAACAACGTATGGATCTGACCTGACCGGTGCTTTACAGTGCAGAAACAGCTGTGCTAAGTATGTAATGAATTGGTGTGTGGTAAATACATACATTAGGTGTGCCTGGTGCCCTTATCAAGTCATAATTTTGCCTGATTTAGAGGGAAAGCTTGCTGTACGTACTAATGATGTGCTGCACATGAAGCTCCATAGCCCCACTGACATTCCTGTGCTCCCAGCACGTACATGCCCACCCTGAACCCAGTGTACCCAAAGCTCTCTGTGTGCACAGAAACCTCTTTGCTCCTTCAAGAATAGATGTTTGTTCACTGTTTTCTTTCTAGTGATGCACTGTAATTACATATACATACACAGCAGGGATATGCCACTTATCTGTGCTTGCACATGAGCTAATGGCTTTAAAGCATGTCTGTTGGTGTGCGCGTGCTCTCAACACGTGTTACTTAAGTGGATCTCAATTTGCAGCCAGAGTTCCTGCCCCTCCTGATACACAGCACTGGAGTTGGGCAGGGAGGGAGGAGTGGTTCCAGTGTGTAGCTCATGGTGAAGGGCATCTCATAGGGCTGCTCCCCGTGCAGCTCAATGAAGGCTCAGAGAAGTGGTTGTCCCCTTCAGCCTCATGTGCTTCATGAGGTCAACCTATCTGAGAGCTGGATGTTGACTTAAGAAAGCTAGCAGAAAAGCAGCCTTAGAAATCTTAGAATCTTAGATTCTAAAGATTTCTAAGATTCTAAATCTTAGCTTTAGAAATCTTAGAAATATGGAATTAACTGTCTTAAAGACCATTTGGCTTTTCTGTTTAGATGTCTGAACTATGGGCTCAGGGTGAAAAATATGTTCTTCTCATCAACTGATCAACCCCAGGTCTCATCAACCCAAGGTCATAGCAGAGAAATTGGGAAATCGCTGAATTGCAGGGGTTGGAAGGGACCTCTAGAGATCATCAAGTCCAACCCCCCTGCCAAAGCAGGTTCCCTACACCAGGTTGCATAGGTAGGCATCCAAGCAGGTTCTAAATATCTCCATAGAAGGAGACTCCACAACTCCCCTGGGCAACCTATTGTAAATGGGGGAGGGGGAATAGTGGAAGCAAATAAAATGTGTACCCTACCAAAGATAAATACTTTCTACACCTTCAGTGGCTCTTGTTTACCTCCTCTGTTTCTAGACCCAGATGAATATTTCCAGGGTGTTTTGATGCAAAAGCAGTGGGTACTATTTTCTTCTCTTTAATTTTCTTTCATTATTTTTGTCATTTCAAAGTTCCGTGAAGAACACCATCATCTGTGTTAGCTGAAGTAGGCAGGAATTGAACTTTCTTCAAGATAATTTTTGAAATAACAAGAAATTTAGATTTTACCAAGAAGGAGCTCAGTAAGAATATTTCCACAATAAAAGGCTACAGAAAACTATGGGGAAAAAGAACTACAGAGAAAGCTATGGGTTATAAAGTTCCATCCTACAGGTTTCTTGTAGGCAGGTGTTTGTAGCTCTAAAAAATTCATCTGAAAAATAATCGTGTTATTTTAATTGCTTAAGCTTAAAGAAATAGTAAAAGATCCACAAACCAGACAAGAGCAACAAAAAGCTAAACAAGCTCAAACTATAAATAATGCAGATGGCTTTTAATTTCTTAATAATTATTATTTAGAAATCCAGGGAATCTTGGTTAGTGGCATAGGAAATAAAAACAAAGTTGTAAGTTTGAAGTTTTAATGGCCCTCTTGTGAGAGCTCAAGTAGCATTTGGCAAATGTTTGTCACTGGGGAATAGTTTATCTCGAGAAACGTGATCTCGCTTTGACCAAGCGGAAGAATCCCGCTTGATATAGTGTGGCAAACATTAAGACTCTTGCCCATATATAGCTCAGCCCCCCAACCAGAGGCCATTAAGATTCCATGTGTGCTGTTTGGGCACGGTGGCTCTCAGTTGGAGACATCGAGTTTCACTTTGAGTAATGGAAGGTATTGGAGGGGGTGACCATGTCCAATGCTTCTCTCTGACCAAGCAAAGCTGCTTGAGGCCAGCCTTGTCAGCTCCCCCTGTGGTCAGTGGGCAGGTCTACTGAGAGCCCATCTACTCTCTCCTGCACCATCAGCAGTGTGTGGTTGGTTGTTCTGGCAATTGGGGTCTAGAGTGATAATTGGAGTGTTTTATTCCTGCATTTGAAGAAGAGGATTTGTGGCAGAGAAATCCTGGGAAGATCCTCAATTAAACAACCTCATCACTGCTGATGTGCTTAGATAGATAAGACAGAGAATGTGAATACCTGGGACTTCCGATGAGTCCTTGAACAGAAATAGAAACTGAAGGATGGGTGACATCCTTGTTTTTTGCTTCATTTGTTTACAGACATGATAATGATCGTAGAGCTCACATCACTTCTCAGCAAATATTAAACAGAGACAGGATGGCAGAGGTGTCTCTTATTACTAAGACTTAATTACTTTATGAAATGACAGCATTTACTAGTGTACTGTGAAACGTTATAAATAATTAAAGCTGACTGACATTTGTAAAAATGAAAACATTCAACACAATTCGTTCATCTTTTGATTGTGTTGATTCCTTACACTTGGGTTTCTTTGAATCTTAATGCGTCCTATTTCCATGAATTAGTGAGACGGTTCCTCATGAAGATGATGGACGAGTTTTTTATCTTCTATCAAATGTCAAGAAAATAATTCTCATTCTCAGGCCTAATCTTGTAAGATCTGCTTGCATCTTCTTTGTTAGAGTTTCGGGTATTTACTGTGCAGGGTTGGTACCACCCACACTCACAACAATGACTCAATTTACTTTGTCTCCCAAAACATCCATCACCGCTCTATCGTTTTCTCTCAAAGTGCATCACTTCACATTTCTAGGTACATGAAGGGGCCTTCATAAAGCTGTCTTTCATACCCAAAGCTTTGAGGAAAGAAATGGAAGCTCTGTGTTGTAACAAATGCATAAAAGACTAGCATATCTCTGAAACAAGACTAATACCACAGGAAGAAATGGTTTACATTTAGAATTTGCTGTGGGCTTAGAGATACAGCTTCAAGGCTGGGTATCAATGGCTCTAGGTCACACAAAGTAAAAGGATTGTCTCTTTGTCTCTGCTGTTCTTCCTTTCTTTATGAAGTTAGCAGTACTTTGCAAAAGACACTTGGTGGATGATCATTGCACTACAGTGGCATTATGTACGTGCTCAGATGTGGATAAATGCACACAGAATTTGCCAGGGGGAAACCCCGTGAGTGCAGGACAAAGTTGTTGTGCAGACTTGGACATGTAGGCTCAGATGGCCATTCAGAGAGGGACTCTTACAGATGGAAAATGTTATCAGGTAATAAGTGCTGAATCAGTTGCCATGTGAGTTCAATGAGGTGGAAAGACACCGTTGTCCTGGCTAATCCTTTGGAATAAATGAGCAGGTAGGCAGTTCTTCTCACTGGGGTTGATCACGGGGCTGATGAAATGCTTTTCTTGATGCTTCTCCAGGCTTTTGGCAGTTTTTTATTTGTCAAAGTCGGCAGCTTGGCCAAGATACTGGGGAGGTGATGCACATGTGCAGTGCTGTTTGTGCTCTTCTGCTTTGCAGCCTGGACATGTAACTTTGGCAATTAACCAAAGGGTCTTCCAGATATTAAGAAAGAGAGGGTAGGGAAAGAAGAGAACTGCTAAGGGAGGCGTGCAGCATTATGACCACTTCTGGTTTCAGAACATCCTATGAAGAAGTTCACCATTGAATAAAATGGGGAGGAAAGGGAAAAGACATCCATTTTTGTATGTCCAGATTTTTATTAATCCTTTGTAAATGGAAGACACATGAACTCAATTGTGTATATGAAAAAAAGTGTAAGAGTGCACTGAGAGCAGTTTCTGTGTGTGCAAGTATATATATCTATGTAGTCCATAGGTGCCTTCATGTCAGCTGTGAAAGTACATAGGAACAGAGTCATAGAATCACAGATATGGCCTGGATTGAAAAGGACCACACTGATCATCAAGTTTCAAACCCCCCTACTATGTGCAGAGTCACCAGATTAGGTTGCCCAGAGCCACATCCTGCCTGGCCTTGAATGCCTTCAGGGATGGGGCATTCTCAGCCTCCTTGGACAACCTTGGGTGCCAGTGTGTCACCACCCTCGAGTGAAAACTGCCTCCTAATATCTAAACTAATCCTGCCCTGTCTTAGTTTAAGACATTCCCTCACTATCCACCCTCATAAAGGGTTGCAGAAACGGAAGGGTTGCTTGCCCATTGTATTGTGTCTCCATTTTTCAGGGTGTATTTACAAATGGTCAGGTTCTACACTGTCTTTTTTTTAGGTGGACATGATCACTTATGGATTACAGCCTTATGGATGGAGGAAGATGAGGTGAAGCAAGATACAGTGACTCACTGACTCACTCAGGATGGCATGTGCTATCTGTGTGCCAGTTAACCCTTAGCTCCCCTAGGTTAAATGGAGAAGGGGAGTGGGGAAAATAAGCAAAATAGCAGTTTATAGAGAAAACCCAAAACCTGGGGAAGGAATGGAGGACATCCTGTACATGAATACTGTAATTTGAACTTGTTAGCAAGTCCTGTATTCCCAAGGTTTGCCTCTGAATTATTTGTGTATGGAGCAAGTGGGACCGTTCATTTTTAAAGAGCTACAGTTGCCTAGGAGCTGCCACAGGGCACTAACTGCTTGTCTTGAATTTCTTTATGCCTCCAACTAACTTAATGAAATGGCTTAGTTTAAAGGTAGATAAGGGTTTGGGGATAAAGGGAAAGAGGCATTCATTTGTTCTAATGGTCACTAATGACAGCATTCTTGACTAAATGAGTGTGGGACTTGGCCAGTCTTTGCACTAAGACTGAGTGTAATTCTTTCCCTGCACTCTCTGTATTATTTTTTGAGGAAACCTGATGGTCTGGAATACTTATGCTAGAAAAAGGCTTGGTAACCTTTCAGTTCTGGACTTCCCTGATTACCCTTCTAATTAACAAAGCTTGTCTGTCTACAGAAATAACCATTCATAATGGGAAACTGCTTTTTATCATCTGGTGTGTTTGCATTTTGAGGGGTGGTGTTTTCCAATTCCTCCTAGAAGGTTTTCCAGATCACTGGCCCTACATACTTCCTAACACTAATCCCCATTGTAGCAGACACATGGCTATGTATTTAGAGAGAATGGAGGTGTCTAATTGAGGCATACACTAACTTTCTGCATCATTGCCCCTCCTGTGTTCTTTTGTGGATGAACACTGGGGCACGAATTAGATGCAGGATGTTACTTTCTCAAGCTGTCAGTGAGGAGGCATAAGCCATCAGCAATGAGTTTACTCACTGGGACCAGAGAGTTGTGCTGCTTGGTGCCCCGTAGCTTCAGCTAGACTGTAGATCCATCACAGAGATGTTTAAGATTGATGGCTTAGGTTGTCAGGCACTATGCAAGAGCCCTTGGTGGAGAGATGTGAACTACTTCTGAATGTTCAGGGACTTGGAGGTGTTTTGGCTGGGGATGAGAGATGTAAGCCTGTATGGCAGGGAAAGAAGTAGGCAAATAACTTGTCTTTCTTTGTATTATCATCTTTGGATGGATTAAAAATTCTTCATTTTCCCCCCTCCATTACTAAATTTTGTGTTTAATATGCATAGTTCTAACCAGACGTACTTTAGATCTATAATGCACAAGTGTTTGGGGGTATGACCCAACACTTTACAAGTGAAGAAAAAGAAAGTCTCGTATTTTAATATAAATACTTGCAAGAAAATACTTGGCTTATGTATCGCTCATCCCATATTTATAATTTATTCCAAATGTGTCTGAGCTGGACTTTTCTTACAAATAAACAGCAAAACCTCTAATAGCCAGATGATATGCCTTCTAAGCTGTATGACTCATCAGGAAAGTTGACCCATTGGGGAACATTTTCCAAGTGGGGCAGGGATTGAAGTTCAGTTGCCCAGATTCATCAAAGACAAAAGATGAAGTGGACAACTTAGAATCCCTCTGTGCTCTGAAACTGCTCCCTGGTGCTGTGAAACATGCAGGAGAGGGGACTGTCTGTGCTGTGTGAGAGGTGCCATGGGGTTTCAGGGCACCAGAGGAGAGGGTTAGGGAGCGAAATGTCTTTGAAGCCTGTTAGCATTAAAAGATGATGAGAAAATACCTTCCTGTCATCACTTTATTTCATTAGGTTGCTAATGAGTTTCCTCTAGGGATGGTAATGGGGTAGTTCTTATGCTTTTATCCAATTAGTGAATGATCCCAGGAGTACCTCCTTTTGTTGTGAAAACACATCGAGTTTCATTCCAACCAGAGCACTGCATCCTGCAGGTTCTCTGAAGGCAATGAAATGCCATGTGTAGGTGCACGCTAAGCTATGTCCTTGGGTATTAATTGCTGATGTTAGACTGATTTATGGTTTCAAGATGATGCCCTGGAGGGCAATGGACTCTCCTGTGGAACAAGTGAAATGCCAAAGATTTGAATAAAGTTTCATTATGAGTTTTGGGGTTAGTTGTAAGTTGAGACACTGAGACAACTCGCACGTCAAAAACTCATGTCGGCAGGAAATAAAAGTGCCTTTGATGCTATTGCCCTAAGGGATATCCAGTACCAGCGTGCTGTCAGCTGCTTGTACTCTTAGGATCCTTTGCTGCTGGTTCTGCAGTCTGCTCCAAGTCCCAGCCTGATTTAAAATGACATTGAAGAAGGAATTAGATTCACTACCCATGCATGTTTGGTTGCGGGTGGCCTTCTATTAGCTGAGAGGAACATAAGCTATTCTTCATTCTTCATTTTACCTCTGCAGGTAGCCAGCAGTTACAAGTGTCACTTCTGCAAGGCAGTATATTTTGCTTTGGAGCACATCATTTCTCACTGTATTGGTGCTGTCCCTGACCACTGTTCTTGCATTAGAATTGGATTTCTTCAATATTTCTGAGCTGCTCCCTCTCCCTTCTCATTCTGTAGCTTGCCTATGCTGCCTTGTCTTCTTCCTTGCAGCACGTTTCTGCCTTTTCCCCCAATTCTTGCCAATACACTGGTGCTTTTTGTGTGGGTTTATGTATCTGCATGGTGCACGGTGTAATGAACAAAGAACACGCAGAGACAGAAACACTGTATTTCACATTCTAGAAGGTTAGGCTTAAATTATTCAGTTTGCTCCAAGAGGTTTTTCCCTGTCTGTCATGGCCGATCTGAGCTTCAAATTCTGGTGCTGCATCTTTGATGCCTTACTGTCAAGATTCTCATAATAAGCTGCTTCCTTTTCCCCCTTTCTGTTTGCAGTACTGGCATTTGTCAAGCTCTGCTGTGAAAGAATATGTTGTAGTGGTTGTGAAGTAGCTATGTACATCTTTTAAGTGCAATTGAATATAAAGGTAGAGGCAGCTCTTGGACTTCTGAGTTACTGTAATGCAAATCTATAGCAAAAAGAAGGATGAAACTTTTGCCTTCTTCAGCTCTTCATGTTTTACAATTCGAAGGAATGCCGAAAAGTGCTCAGCAGACCTTGTTGATACATGAGAAACAATACTGGAGTAGACTCAGTGACTTGAATAAAGGGTAGCATTTTGATGCTTGGATGGGCTCTTTTGGCCTTGAGAATCTTGATTTGTTGCTTGCCATTCAGGTCGGAAAAGTGTTTTTTTCATTACACTAAGTCTGATGTGGACTGTACCATAAATGTGTATGTTTGGTGGCCCTGCTAGGCAGGGGGGTTGGAACTACATGATCCTTGAGGTCCCTTCCAACCTTCCAACCCGGGTCATTCTGTGATTCTGTGATTTTACAAATATATGATGATCTTTGGTTAGCAACAAGGTTACTGTGTATTGGGTTATTTGGTCTCTGTTCTGTCAACTCTTGTTCTCTCTTCTTCACGTGGATGGCAGGGGAGATGACTTTTGTTGGCTGTGATGCTGGGGCAATTACAAGTTGGACCAAGATGATCATAGCAGTCGAGATGCCTCCTCAAAAAGCTCATCTGCCATGTTTAGAAAAACCAATCATATGAGATTCAGACATTTAAGCTAGCAGTGGCAGTCCTTATAACATATCCTTACCTATCAAACCATCATCTGAAAGGAAGGAAAGCTAACCCTCAGCAAGAAAAGTTTTTGACAGTTTGGCCTGTTGGTTTCAGATAAAGCACAGCTTTACATGTGTTTTCCCTGTGAGAAAACATCCTCTGGTCTCTCCCAGAAAATAAGTTTCTTGCAGACCCCTGTCTTGCCCTTCCTGGGAATGTGATGACCATTAATAGAAACCAAATAATGGCTTTTAAAAGCACTGCATGCAGTCACTCAATTGTATAGGCAGATTCAAGCTGGAATTGCTCTGGGAAATGCTTTTCAGGGCAGTGTGGATGCAGAGAGCTTGTGTGAGCCCTCCCATTAATGAACACGTCTCAGAATAATTACAGAATTATAGAGGTTGGAAAGGACCTTTAGAGATCATCTAATCCAACCACCAACCTCCTATATAATGCGCTCTGCTTCTTTTTTCTTTCATCTAGGAGAGGTACAGAGGCAAACTATTACTATTGCTGTTAACCAGAAAAAATCTTCAGTGTGACGCACAAATATCTTATTTCCTCTGATGTATTCTCCCAGAGTCAGCATATTCAAGACCAAGTAATGCATTCTTCCCAGTTTTCACCTCAAGTCTGGTGAAAATATGAGAGATCAAATGACAGGAAATTATTAAGAAAAGCTTCTTTTTATTCCTGGGTTGGACAATATGGTCATCTTTTCCCCACCTCCTTAAGTGCAGAAGGGGAAGTTATCAAGTGCAATTCTGTCCTCAGCTCTCACAGGGCTGTGAAAATGTCTTCAGCCTGTTCTCTGCTTACATTTCCAATTCTCTTTTATCTAAAAGGCTTTGTGTTTAGCATTCCTATTAGTACCCGGTCTTGTACAGGATTCAGATAAAAACAAGTAAACAAAGCAAATACAGAGAAAGAACAGCTGCCGAACCCGTGTGTGGGGTTTTTCTCTTCACAGATCTTGCTGTCTCTCCACTGGAACAGAAAATGGGATGACTAATTTTGGGAGGGAGACAGAAGGAAGAGGGGAGTTGACCCGTGTCTGTGAAAGAGCCGTGTTCCTACTTCCTAGCTCCCTAATTGATAAAAGGCCTTTGTTTATTCAGGGAAAGTGGTAGCGCAGGGAGCAGTGGGTTGTACCTCTCTCCTGACTTAGCAGAAAAAGAAGGTAATTCACTTTTTTTTTTGTGTGTGTCTTTGGCCTTTATCCTGAGATTACTCACGCTTTTTGCTTCCTGAAATTCAAAGATTGTTCTCTTTCACACATGAACTGCCAAGATACCAGATGGCCTTGTCTTTCTGCCACCAATGACCTTATTTTGCTACTCTCTGCAGCTGTGCAATGTCCTAAATGAAATCTGTAGCTGAAGGTAGAATCATAGAATATCCCAAGTTGGAAATGACCCATAAGGATCATTGAGTCCAGCTCCTGGCTCCACATAGGACTACTTCAAAACCAGATAGATGCCAGAGAGCATTGTCCAGATGCTTCTGGAACTCTGTCAGCTTGGGCCCATGACCACTGCACTGGGATGCCTGTTCCAGGGCCTGATCACCTTCTGGTGAAGAACCTTTTTTACATATTCAATCTGACCCTCCCCTGAAGGTCTCCTGGCAGTTGTGAATGTGGGTTCCCAGTTGGGTCTGGAAACTCAGGCTATCCCTGATTCTCCCATCTGCTTGTGTTTTATATATTTTTTGATCATTAAAATAAGTTTTGATCATTTCAGCCCTTCAGCTGGCCAAAGACAGACATTTCCAGTGGGTCACAAGCAATTGAGATAAAGGAGGGTGCAAAGTATGGCTTAGAGTGCAGTATGTAATGCTTTAATACGGTAAATTTTCAGGTTTGAAAGAGGCCATTAGTGATCTGAAACAGAGAGGAGAAGAGGAGGAAATAAGCTGGGATGGAGAACTGTAGCCCAGGTTTCCCTTCTCTGATTTGAAAAAGTACTGAGATGTTAATTCCCCTCCAGTGAGAGAAGCAGCTTGCTGTCTCAAAAGGCTGTTCCCTAGCAAATCAGCTTTCCCACCCACTTGAACTCAGAATCACAGACAGAAAGCATGGGGTTCTCCCAGGTCTCACGACTGAGCCGTGCCCAGGTGCTCGTCCTTGCTCCCCACACAGCAGTTGTGCAGGGTACCCATTTCCCAAACCCTTCCCCACTGACTCCCCCACCACCCCAGCACCATGCTGGAGCTTTGTTTCTGATTCAGTCACTCTGAAAATAGTGTCACAATTTGTCAGGTGCCGAGAGTGATATTTGCTTGATGGAAATGTTGGCCCTATTGTGAATCAATTCTGAGAGCTTTTCCCAGTGAGGCTGTAAGACAATGAGGTGAATTGATTACACACTCAGACAAAGCAGCTTCTATTATGTGTGAAAACATAAATAATAGGGGGATAAATGCAAAACAGTGAGATCATCTCCAATAATCTTTTCCAGGTGTCATTATGCTTTCCCAGGCACAATAGTACATGTCGGTGTGCAACTGTAGTGGTAGAGGAATGCAACCACATCCATGAGGCAAGCAAGCAGGTAGGTCTGAAGGGCTCAGTCCCGAGCCACAGTGTGTGTACAATAACACAAGGATGAGCTCTCAGATCTTGGTGATAGATCTGTTCAAGCAGAGCAGCAATGGGCAAATACGTGATTATTTCTTAAAATCAAGTGTAAATTGAAAGAGAAGGAAAACAAGGTATGAGGCAATAACTCTGAAGGTACCACATCATTGTCACTTGTAATTCAGTTCTTCTATAATGAAGAACCATGGCTTAAGTATTTCCCATGGAACATTTTTACAGTCTTCTGACATAACCGTGTTTTCCAACTGAAGTCTTCTGGGGAGGATGCTGATTTTGTTTTCAAGAAATAGACAAGCAACACATTTCAATATTCATCATAACTTGTAATCCTATTAACTGAAAGACAGGATAGTTGATATTATAATTCCTTGGAATTTCTTCATGCAGGTGGTTTTTCTGATTCAAAAGAAAATTTACTTTGTTTTGATTGGAAACATCACAATTTCCCAAAGAATAGAAATGCTGAGTTTTGGCAGTCCAAAGTTATTTGATGGTATCTATGAAACCAGCTTGGTCGTAATTATAATTTTCCATGATAGAAATGTGTTGCAATGACCATATTTAGCGTTAATCAGCTGAATGATACTTAGTCTTTTCTGAAGGACCAAAGACTGAGTGAACCTGAAAGACGAGTTGTCCTCGGGCTGCTAGCAGAGCTGCTTGTTGTCATGGTTAAAGTATATTAACAGGCTAATATCGAATAGTGAGTGGCCATCTGCTGCTTTATGTGTAAACAGAAATGTAATTCTCCAGGGGTGTTTGAAAGCCAAAGGTAAAAAAGGTGTATGGTTAGGGTTGTTTTTTTTTTGCTTGTTTGCTTTGCTTTTGTTCTTTTCTTCTCTTTCTAAGAATATTTTGCATCTGCCTCAAGCTACTGACAGCATGTACCAGGTGATATTAAAATCCAGGTGGTCATTTATTGGAATTCATTCTCTGAATAAGACAAGAGTTAAAGTGATCTCTGGCTTTTAGGAGTGGAAAAGCCTCTGAAGTCAAGAAACATTACCTTTTATTTTCCTTCCTGTTTTTGCTTTCCTCCCTCTGGACCATGGAGCAGTCAGATCAGTATCTACCCCATCAGCAAGGGTTACCCTTGGAGGGGGATCCACCTTGGATGGTGGATCTTGGCTGGATGGTGGTGACTCCCACCATGCTCTGGGCTTTTACCATAGTCTTCTTGGATGATTGTTTCATACAAGTCGAGTTGCTGTCAGATTTATCTTTCAGAACTGAGAGGATCCCATCCAACTGATAGGGGCAGCAGAAGAGGAGGGAGCCATCCCTCTTCATGGCTACCTGTGGAGGGTTACTGGCCATCTCCAGTTTGAGACTGAAAGGTGTGGATAACCACAGCATGAAGAGGAACAGAGATGATATGCAGGATTTATTATAATATGTCTGGGCAGTGGATTGCTGGCTTGCCTGTCAAATAACAGTCTCTGCTTGTGTTGGTTTTGCTGTTCCCGACATGTAACTCCCACAGGATTTAAGAACTTTCTTGGGAAGAGATTGTGCGAGCGTGCAGTTCTTGCTATTAAGTCTAATGCATTTCCTTCTAATGGCTTTGCTGTGATGAATCAGTCCCCACGTGTAAGCATTTGATGTTAGGTGTCACTTCTTACTGGCTCTGGAAAAAAATGTGAGCCCTGATATGTGTGAAGAAGTGAATAGAACAAGGGGATGAGCAATCCCCAAAGGATAACTTTGGGCTAGGGAGGCTTTCTTCCTCCGGTGTCCTCAATAGTCATTAGCAAGCAAGAGAGTCTTCTCTAAAGGGCAATTTTTCCAGCTTAATTCAGGTTCTGGCTCCTCACTGTCCTCTGGAAAAGCTCATCTCTGTTTAGCTTAGAAAGCTAGAAGTAGTAGTTCTGATATGGACACATCCTATGAGGTGAAGAATAGACTTGCATGTGCTTGATAATGTTTGACAAATGTTTCCAAACAGAAAATGCAAAACATGGGAACCCTGTTTGCAAAACCAAAACCAAATCCACCTATTTTTCCAGGGTGAAGGTTATTGGTTGTTCTTTTTTTGGGGAGGGGCAAAGGGGGGGGAGCGGGGAGAAGGTGGGAGTCGGGAAGAAAGAGGGAAATCTTTATTTGAAGTGGATATAGTGACTTCTTTTAGTGGATGCTGGCAAGTATGTCAGTTTTTACCATTGCGGCAGTAACTCTACAGCCAAATGGAGATGCTGCCATTTTGCCTATTGTGAACCACGTCTCTAAATGATTTCCTTTGCCAGCTGCAAGGGTAGCTGGAAGACTGTTGTTTTGTGTTTCAGACTCAGCCCAGAAGACCAGAGTAAAACTCTTGCTTTATGCTTTTCCTACCTGTGGAATTTAGACACATCATCATGTTTTTTGTGAATGACAATAAATTATCTGAAAAGTAAGATGCATGTGTTGCTGATGGCAATACTGGTCCCTGTGGACTGCTCCTTAATGGTTCAAAGGCAGACCTGGATATAATGATCTGGTGAATGGAGCTCTTATCAGAGGTGGGCTGGCATCTCTGTGTAGCTCCTGGCACTCATTGCAGCACTCAGTCCTCGTGTGTTCATGAGCTTTGCTGTTAGTTTAATTCTCACTGGTACATCTGAACTCATCCACCTCATCTGAGCGATGTAAACTGAACCTGCACACAGCATCTTTATCTTGAATATGCCACGTCTCAAAATGTTGATTATTTGCTGAGCGATACCTGGGTGACTTGTATTTAACCTGTTGGTTTTTTTCCTTTCTTTCATTTGTTGGGAGCAGGGTAGGGTCGGGTACTGTACATCACTTCAGGCATTCCAGCACATTTGTGATTATTCTGCAGGAAGGGAGATGATAGACTGTGGTTATTTAGTTTGAGTAGAAGAAAATATGATGAAATAAGTGAACCCAGGGGCTTTTCTTTTGCTTGCCATACATAGCTGTTTTGTGTGTATTTAATAGGGAATTCAGTGCTGCAGGAAATCATGGAAGGGAAATATTTAGCAGGATCCAAAGAAGGATTAGTCTTTTATATGAAAATGAATGGTATTCATAGCAAGTCTGCCTGCTGAGTATACTCACAATGTCACAAGAGTTGCCAATGTTTTCTTGCTTCAGGGGGCAAAAGAATCACCTGCTATGGCTGTGAAGGGATTATCTCTGTGCTTTCCATCCTTCACTGGGCTCGTTTCTGCTTGTTTTTCTGTTTGCTTACCCTTAAAACATTGGGTATTGGTGCAATATTGAAAAGGGGCTTCTTGAACTCAGGGGCCAGCGACTTGATCAGTCATGACAGCCTCCAAGGACCTAAACAAATGAAGTAGGAACTAATTCTGTTCCCCCATCTAAAATTCTAATCTTGTTTCTGACGTCATAATTGGTTACCATAGGAACAATTATGTTGTCATAAAAAGAAGATTAATTATGAATTTAACTGAGGAATAAGCAGCTGGAGCAGATGAACTTTTCAATAACTCCCGCCTCCTCTGGAATCTGCTCTTTTTATGCAGAAAGATATTGTTTCAAGTAAAGAAAGATGGGCTAGAAGAAATTCATTAAACGTGCGCTGAAGGAATAGTAGTGTATCCAAAAGTATATTGCTCTAAGCTTCCAGGTCTCTGAGGAAGCTGCATTATAAAGAAAATCTCATTTATACAGAGGGATGCTAGAATGCGCAGCAGATCTCCTGTCTTGCATGCACTTTTCCAGGGGGTGAATTCACAATTTTTCTTTCTATGAATTATTTTTTGGTTAAGAGTGGAAACTACTTTTTCATCTAGGGTTAATGTCAAAGCTTAAAAGACCCTCCCTGCGCTATAAAGATAGTGGCTGTGCTCTGTGAAGTGGCCCTGGGCATATGCCCATTGCTCAGAAACAGCCAAACTGTCAGCATGCTATTAACAGTGTGTCGACTGAAAGCTGGGCATGGAGAGGGCTGTGCTGGGCAGTGCTGACTCAAGTGATGGCAAATAATTGTGTGCATTTTGATACACTGGCAAAACACATGGCTCTGAACAACAAAGAATACTCAGCTGTGCTTTCCGTTTTGATAAAGGAATTTGAAAGTAAAATCATAGAATCCTTGGAGTTGGAAGGGACCCTTAGAGGTCATCTCATCTAACTCCCCTGCAATGAACAGGGACACCACAGTTAGATCAGGGTGCACAAAGCCCCATCTGGCCTGACCTTGGGTGTCTCCAGGGATGGAACATCCACTGCCTCTGTAGGCAACCTGTTCCAGTGCCTCACCTCCCAGACTGTAAAAGACATTTTCCTTATATCCAATGTAAATCTTCCCTCTTTTAGTTTGAAACCATTTTCCCTTTTCCTAACACAACAAACCCCACTAAGGAGTCTGTCCTCTTGTTTCTTACATCCCACCTTTAGATATTGAAAGGCAGTTCTCAGGTCTCTCCAGGACCCTCTCCAGGCTGAACAATCCCAGCTCTCTCAGCCTGTCCTCAAAGGGAGGTGTTATAACCCTGGCATCACTTTTCTGGCCCTCCTCTGGATGCGCTCCAACAGGTCCATGTCCCTCCTGTACTGAGGACTCTACATCTGGATGCAGCACTCCAGATGTGGTCTCGCCAGTGCAGAGTAGAGGGGCAGGATCACCTCCCTCACCCTGCTGGTCACGCTTCTTTTGATGCAGCTCGGGATACAGTTGGCTTTCTGGGCTGCAAGGGCACATTGCCAGCTCATGCCCAGCTTGCCATCTACCAAAGGACCTCCAGGTCCTTTTCAGCAGTGCTGTGCTCCATCCTTAAATCCCCCAGCCTGTACTGACACTGGGGGTTGCCATGACCCAGTTGCAGACCTTGGTTGGTTTTGTTGAAGCTCATGAGGTCCTCCTGGGTCCACCGCTTGATCCTGTCTAAGGTCCTTCTGGATGATGTCCTGTCCGTCAGGTGTGTCGATGAACCCCAGAGCTTGGAGGTTCAAAGCTGCCAAAAGACCTGCAAATGTTCAAATAGAATACATAGAGTTGCAGTCAGATATTCAACTCAAAAATCTGATCATGTCCCTTTACTGGACTTTAATAATCCCAGTCTTAGCAGAGAAAAATATGCTTTGCTTCACAGTCACACCATATTCATGTCATAGCTTTCTGGCAGTACGCACATTCTGAACAATGATTGTCAAGGATAAAATATAGGAAGAATAAAATTTCATCAGAAATCTCAGATAAACACTTTGAAGCCTCATTAAGAACTGCAACCACTGTTACTGATCCAGACTGATGTGGTGGCTTACAAAAACAAGCTCATATCCCACTAGTTGTATGTTTTTGTTCCTCTTTTTTTTTTTTTTTTTTACATTGTCTTAAGAAGAATATTTTAAATTAAAATGTTATATTACTTATATATTAACAATATTGTATATTGTGTGAGGACTGCTCCAAAAGTAATGCCACCTGTTCTATCATGATGGCCTGTAGTATCAGAGGTGGATGTTGGTGGTATGGCAGTAGAGGGTGAAACTTCCCACCAATGTTCTGTTAAATTTGTTGCTGTATGATGGATGGCAGCAGAGCAGCTTCCTGACAAAGCGATATCTAACATCTTCAAGGTCTTTTCCAACCTTAATGATTCTATGATGATTATTTTTTAAATTTTGATTGCTCCTACCTCCCTGTGGTTTGTAAGGCAAAGTTTTGGATGATGCCGAATTACTTCTGTGGCATTAATATCTGTGCTGATTGCTTTGCACTCACAGACATTCTTGCACACTCTCTTGGAGTCAGGCAGGAACTGCTTGGCTTGACTCTCCTTCCTGCTGTTTACTGCTCTGACCTGAGCCACTTGATCAGCACTGCATTAGCAAAAGGGCCATTAATAAGAATTATTAGTACGTAGCAAGGTGCAGAAAGTGGTATGCATACTTGAGGGTAATGCTTGGGATGGAATTGATGGCAAGAAACTGCCTGAGGGCTTGAGTGTAATTTGGTTCTCTTGTTTTGCTGTTTGTTCCTGTGATGTTTGCTTAGCTCTCTTGGCCTCCCTCCTCTTTTTGTCAGAGACGAAAATGTGCTTCTGTCTGCGTGAGATCTGAAATGTAGGGCTCCTGAGATTTGCTGGGCAATCTTTGCTCCTAGCCATGACACTGGCCCTTACTGTTGCTTTCTTGCAGGAACACAAACAGCACCGTTTGGTTATTGTTGCTGAGTGTATGAGCACAGCTGTTCTTGCCTCCCTTGTTATGATGCTTGGATACCATTATCAAAGCTTGCAGACAGTTGCTGGCATGCCAGGTGTCCCCGTGATGCTGTGCATGGAGCACAGACCTCTCTCTGAAGGCATTTTCTGGGAAAAACAACAGATACTGGGGACTTCCAGTGGTGTTTTCAAAACACAGCACAGAATTAAATGAATCCCTGCAGTACCACTGGGCTGGCAGGGAGCAAACTGTTAGCTTCTTACCTTGGGAAATGAGATTCAGAAGTAAAGGCAAAGCTACACATTTTCCCAAAGTTTGCTAAAATAATAAATAGCTTTTTTGGCTCCTTGTTTGGAATGCAGATGAACTTGGAGAACCTGTTGGCTTTTAGCCTGGCAAAGGATCTTTGTAGGATTATCAGGGATTTCAGTGGGTGCCATGTGGGCAGGTTTGGATGCTCCTTCACTTCCTGCTGCTTTCCTGGTACAGTATTTCAGCTGTCCTCTTTCTCAAAGCCCTTGGCCTTCATTCTGTCCAGCTGAAGAAGAGCAACATACTGCTTTTCACCTCAGCCAGTGCTTGTGTTCCCATGCAAAGTATCAGTTTGCCAAGCAACCTACGCTACTGATGTGCAGTGCTCTGGAAGGAGTAGGTTGAAAATGCAGTGAGCAGTGCTATGGCTGGTCCTGCCCAGTAATGTAGGTGCTTTAGAAAGTAGAAACATCGTTGCTTGAGCCGTGCAGACATTTTGGGGAGCTCTGTGCAATAAAATCCCAGAGCAGTAAGCGGAGAGAAGGGCAGAATAAAAAATCCAGAAATGGGCAGATGGTTGGTGCTAACTCAGGTTGCTGCAGCTTGGGCTTTGACTGGGAGCTAAAGCCCTCTGCTGCTCTTACCTGAGTTGTTCTCTTTGGAAACAGGTAACTTCATTGAGTTTCTTACCAGATCCAAATAATTCTTTGTGTGATGGCTATGAGGGCACTGGCAATTTGATCAGCTCCTCCAGACTGAGGAAGTACACTTACTGTTTGGCATCTAACTTCAGTCAATTAGTGACAGTGATGCCCATGGTTTCATAGATGGGTGTATATATATATAGATGGTTTCATAGATGGGTGTATATATATATAGATGGTTTCATAGATGGGTGTATATATGCCTGTTCATATATATATTTCTTCTGAGAATGTGAGAGGTGTACCAGCCTGTGTCTGGCAATGAGGTGCATGGTACGTGCCTCCAGGCTAGGCAGGAGAATGTGATTCATGGGTGATCAGAGGCAGCTGACAAACATATGATAAATAGGACCTCTGGCTACCTCACAGCAGAGAAAAACTGAGCTGCACTCACTTGTCATTGGGTTTGGTGATGAAGGTGCCCCTTGTGAAAGGGGGGCCTCTGTGGGGAGTTGGAACTCAGCAAGGGCTCCACTCATGGATGGCAAGATGGCATGTGAAACGTGCACAGTTTAGATTAGCACAGTTTTTTTCTGTCATTGCCTGGAAGCATTAGGCTTGGTGCTGGGTGGTCATGGAGCTCTCTGCTCCTGGGGAAGGCTACCTGGGGAAAAGACCCCATTCCCATGGGCCCTCTGACCTAAGTTGATGGTACAGAAGTCATCAGATGGGTGCAGTCTGGTCCCTGGTCTCTGCCAGAGCAAAGAAGAAGTACACTAAGCAAGGGGATTTTTTTCCACCTGGTGATACATAGGCAAGAGTCATGAGAAGGCTGATTTTTTGTAGGCACATACGTGGGTGCCCCGAAGTCTGCGCACTGTGCTTTCCAAAACAAGGCCATAAGGCCAGCTTGTTCCATCTTCCATCACGTAAAGTCAGCTTTCAGTTGCTAAGTCAGAATCTTTCATTTCAGTTGTTCAGAAAACAGTAATTTCTGTGGGTGAAGACCTTGCTTTGGCTTTATTAGCAGTTTCCACAGCAAGGTCAAGGCTAGGTGCTGAGGCTAAACTTCAGTGAAGGCTAGAAGGAAGCAATCTCCCACACTGCATTAATTTCAATAGGATCTACACTTCCCACCTCTATCTTTTCTTATTCTTTTGGAAAATGGTTGCAGGCTGTTGAATTAGATCCACCTCACAGGAATCTTCCTGGGCTCAGGGCTGTATGATATGCTGCCTCTACCTGTACTGCTGGTGACCAGAGCTCTTCCCATGATGAAATTATAGTGGTTTATATCAGGCCTTAACTTGGGCCTCACTTTTTATGGCTCTGCTTTCTGGGTACTTTAGTAGTACTAAGTGATAAATTCTACTGTGAATTGAGGGTAAACGGGAAATTATTTCCAGATTGTTATTTCATTTCTGAATTGGTGCTGTTCAGTTTTATCATGAGGATTTCAACGAAGCTAAATGAGAAAGAGAAATCAATCTAGAAAAATATCTCTTGTTCTGAGCCCCCTTTTCATATGAATCTAGGAACATGAAAAGTGCAAATCTGTCCCTTGATGAAAAAAAAATCATTTCTGTTCTAATTTGTAATAGGTCTCTGGGAGCTGAAACAATTTCCCTTTCTCTGCAGGTTTATCCTGAGCATTTCTCAGTGGTCCTGAACTGAACAAATGCTTAAAGCACACGCTGCTTTCTCTGACCTTTGCCATTATATGCAGTACATGGTATGGCTACGGATAAGTTAGCTGCTGACCAAAACGATCTATGGAAATCAAAGCGTTAAATAGGAGTCAGAGACTATCGTGCGTTTGAGGGTGAGTCAGCTTTGGTTTGAAAAAAAAAAAGGCATTTTAAAGAAGCTGTTTGGAAAATGTGCTGAATGGAAATATTTCAGAAGAGTCTCTCAGTCTGAGAGAAGATGGGGATTTATTTATCTCCATGCAGAAATGATGGCAGGCGTTAAAAGTAGTAGCAATGATGAGATCGCTCTAAATCAAAGGTTCTCTGGTAGTATCATACCCAGCGTCCTGTGTTGCTCTCTTATAGCAAGAATAACAGATATTTGAGGTGAAGGAATAGGTCGAGGTCAGCACTGCAAATTCAGGTCAGTGGGTGGCTTGATTTACTTGACAGAGGTGCCCAAAAATGTCCAAGAAGACAGGCTACATTGCTACCTGGCTAAGCTAGCTCATGGCCTTTGGATCTGGGCTTGAGGGTTAACAAGTGATCACGCAGGCTTGTGGCTGCCCCTTGGCTGGCAAACCCAGGTGGGCTGCAGGAGGTGGTGGCCTTGCTGCATGTAGGGAGGAGATTTCTTGGTGTGTGCACTGAATCTTGACCATTTTGGTATGAGGCATTAACAGGATGTGTGCATTTGGGGAATAGAAAAATTAAAGAGCTGACAGACATCTATGGAAGTGTTATCCCTCCAGATCCTTTTTTTTTTTTTAAATTTATTTTTTATTTTTTTAATACCTGCTGCTTCTCATATTTCATAGCTTTACCTTTTTGGAAAGGGGACTATCAGCCCAAAGGGATAATCCTCGGCTGTAAAGCAGGAAAATCCCAGTAGCAAAAAACTGATGATGTGTGATACAAAATTGCAAATGAACCAACTAAACAGACATCCAAATTCCCAACAGAAAGGGCGTATTGAAAAAACAGAAGAGTTGCCATTAACATGGGATGGAATATTGCTGTGTGCTGTAAATTAAGTAAATTTATTCCTGAATCCTTTCTGACTTTTGTGTGGCTGTAAGCAGAGATACTAATGTTTCCAAGATGAATATAGTACCTTCTTCCTACTCATGTAAAGCTGTGCCAGCAAAATGTGGTAGTGTATTATTATACCATTACAAAGGTAAGTGTTTAGGTGCTTTGCCAGACCTTGTTACTTAGGAAAAGCTACAACACTTAGCAAAGACATAGCAGTTGTTATCTGAGGTAAAAGCAATGGATTCCTGATTTCATACTCTAACGCTTGATGCTCACAGTCCTTGAACTTCTTTCAAATAAGATTTGCCCCTCTGCTCTCCTGAGACCTCACCTGGAGTACTGTGTCCAGTTCTAGGCCCCCAACACAAGAAGGACATTGAGCTATTGGAGTGGGTCCAGTGAAGGGAAATGGCTTTAAATTGGAAGAGGGTAGATTTAGACTAGATATTAGGAAGAAATTCTTTACTGTGAGGGTGGTGAGACACTGGCATAGGTTGCCCAGTGAAGTTTTGGATGCCCCCTCCCTGGAGGTGTTCAAGGCCAGGCTGGATGGGGCTTTGAGCAACCTGGTCTAGAGGGAGGTGTTCCTCCCTATAGCAGGAGAGTTGGAACTGCGACCAGGTGAACTACTTGCTCAGCCTCGTAGTTGACCTGAAGGAGGAAGTGGAGAGGCTGAGGACTATAAAAGAGTGTGAGAGGGAGATTGACTGGTGGTGTCAGTCCCTCTCAGCCTCAAGTTCTCAGCACACAGTCGAGGCTCCTAATGGAGCATGTCAGCCCCTGCCACCTCACAAACAGGTGGTAAAGGGTAACCAGCCAGCTGGCAACACTGCAGCCGGCCCCCTGTCCTCTCTTCCCCCCAGCAGTAACTTGAGAAGGGAGGAGGAGTGGAAACGGGTACCTGCTCGACGGAAGGGGCATCCTCCATCACGACCATCCTCGGCTCCCCAGGTGCCTCTGCGAAACCGGTTTGAGGCCCTGGAACTTGAGGGGGGGACTAGTGAGAGTATGGAAACAGGTGCACCCATGAGGTTGCCACAGGTGAAGCGGTCACCCCGAAGCCTCAAGACTGCTTCTACACGTAAGGACAGAAGGGTGATTGTTGTAGGTGACTCCCTTCTGCAAGGAACAGAAGGCCCTATATGCCGGCCTGACCCTACCCGCAGAGAAGTGTGTTGCCTTCCTGGGGCACGGGTCAGGGACATTTCAAAGAAAATTTCTAGATTGATTCATCCTTCAGACTACTACCCACTTTTAATAATTCAGGCTGGCAGTGAGGAAGTTGGCAAGCAAAGCCTGAGGTCCATCAAGAAAGACTTCAGGGGAATGGGGCGAACACTTGAAGGAGCTGGGGTGCAGGTGATCTTTTCTTCTATGCCCGTGGTGTCAGGAAAAGATACAGGGAGGATCCAAAAAACCCATCTCTTAAACAGATGGCTTAAGAGCTGGTGCAAACACAAGAATTTCGGCTATTTTGACCATGGGGCAATCTACACTGCACCTGGAATGATGGCTGCTGATGCAAGCAGCCTGTCCCTGAGGGGTAAGAGGGTATTAGCTGAAGAATTAGCGGGACTCATTGATAGGTCTTTAAACTAGGAACGAAGGGGGAAGGGGGCAAAATAAGGGCTACTGGGGTTGAACGGTGCATTCGAGGGATTGTACCAAACTCTGTGGGCAAAGATTGCAGAGTGCAAAAGGAGGGAGTAGGGCAGGGGGATGCTGGGGATGCCGCTGTTCTAGTGGATCCTGGATCGCTTATGAAGGTGGTGAGACGGACAGCCCGGCTGAAGTGCCTTTATACTAATGCACGGAGCCTGAGTAACAAGCAGGAGGAACTGGAAACTGTGATGCACTCTGAAAATTATGACATTGTTGCTATCACAGAAACATGGTGGGATGACTCCCACAATTGGGATACTACCATCGATGGCTATAGGCTCTTTAGGAGAGATAGGCGAGGTAGGAAGGGTGGGGGAGTCGCCCTTTATGTCAGAGATTGGATAAACTGTGAGGAGCTCCCCATGAGAAACAGTCAAGAACAGGTTGAGAGCCTGTGGGTTAGGATTAGAGATGGGACTAATAAAGGTCAGCTGGTATTAGGGGTATACTACAGGCCACCTGATCAAGGGGAGGCTGCTGATGAGGCTTTCTTGCTCCAGATGCGTGAGGCGTCTGGCTCACGGGCTCTTGTCCTGGTGGGGGACTTCAACCATCCTGACATCTGTTGGGAAAACCACACGGCGAGCTGCAAGAGCTCCAGAAGGCTCTTGGAATCCATTGATGATAGCTTTCTGGTTCAGGTATTGGACAGACCGACCAGAGGTCAAGCGTTGCTGGACCTGCTGCTCACCAACGCTGAGGAGATCATCAAAGGCATCAAGGTTGGAGGCTGCCTGGGCTCCAGCGATCATGCCCTGGTTGAGTTTGTGATCTCAAGCGATGTGGGCCTGGCAAAGAGCAGGACCAGGATGCTCAACTTTAGAAGAGCAGACTTCAAGCTACTCAATGGAATGCTGGCCAAGATCCCCTGGCGCGCTGCCCTCAAAGATAAGCACGTTGAGGAGAGCTGGCTACTGTTCAAGGATGCCCTCCTGGCAGCACAAGAGGTCTCCATTCCCCTGATTAAGAAAGTGGGCAGGAGAGGTAGAAAACCGGCATGGCTCAGCAAGGACCTGCTAAGAGAACTGAGGGTGAAGAAAGGGGTGTACAAGCTCTGGAAACAAGGCTGTGTCACCCGGGAAGAATACAGGGATGCCGTCCGAACTTGCAGATGTGGGATCAGGAAAGCCAAGGCGCAGGCAGAACTGAACTTGGTGAGGGATGTGAAAAACAACAAGAAAACCTTCTACAGGTACATTGGCCAGAAGAGACAGGCCAAAATGGGCGTGCCTACTCTGGTAAATTTAAAAGGAGAAATGGCTTCAACAGATGAAGAGAAAGCTGAGGTGCTGAATGAGTTCTTCACCTCGGTCTTCACTGGTGGCCAGGATTCTAGTCTTTTTCACGTCCCTAAGTCTTGCACCCCCATACCTCCATGTGGGGACCAAGGAGGTAAATCCCTCCCCACTGTAAGGGTAGAGCAAGTCCGAGAGTGCCTCCTTAGACTGAATGAGTATAAGTCTATGGGGCCAGATGGCGTGCATCCCAGGGTCCTGAAGGAGCTGGCTGAGGTGGTTGCTGAGCCGCTCTCCATCATATTTGAGAAGTCGTGGCTGTCAGGTGAGGTCCCGGATGATTGGAGGAAGGGTCACGTCACTCCCATTTACAAGAAGGGGAGCAGGGACGACCCGGGTAACTACAGGCCGGTGAGTCTCACCTCTGTGCCTGGGAAGATTATGGAACAGATCCTCCTGGACAACATGCTTGATCGCATAAAGAACAAGCATGTGATCCGAGACAGCCAGCATGGCTTCACCAGGGGAAGGTCATGCTTAACTAATCTTGTGGCCTTCTATGATGGAGTGACGGCGTTGGTGGATGAAGGGAAGGCGACTGATGTCATTTACCTGGACCTGAGCAAGGCCTTTGACATGGTCCCCCATCACATCCTCATCTCCAAATTGGAGGGAGGTGGATTTGATGGGTGGACAACTAGATGGATAAGCAATTGGTTGAAAGGCCGCAGACAGAGGGTGGTGGTCAATGGCTCTATGTCCAGGTGGAGGCCGGTAACGAGCGGCGTCCCTCAAGGGTCTGTCTTGGGACCGGTGCTCTTTAACATCTTTATTAATGACATCGATGAGGGAATGGAGTGCACCCTCAGCAAGTTTGCTGATGACACCAAGCTGAGTGGTGCAGTCGATACGGTGGAGGGAACAGATGCCATTCAGAGGGACCTTGACAGGCTGGAAAGCTGGGCTCGGGTGAACCTAATGAGGTTCAACACGGCAAAGTGCAAGGTTTTGCACTTGGGCCGGAAGAACCCCAGGCACCTGTACAGGCTGGGAGGAGTTGTCCTTGAGAGCAGCTCGGCTGAAAAAGACCTAGGGGTCCTGATAGATGAGAAACTTAACATGAGCCAGCAGTGCGCTCTGGCAGCCCGGAAAGCAAATGGGATCCTGGGCTCCATCAGGAGAGGGGTGGTCAGCAGGGATAGGGAGGTGATCGTCCCTCTCTACTCTGCTCTTGTGAGGCCCCATCTGGAGTACTGTGTCCAGGTGTGGAGCCCTCAGTACAAAAAAGATATGGAGATTTTGGAAAGGGTCCAGAGGAGGGCCACAAAGATGATCAGGGGGCTGGAGCACCTCCCCTATGAGGACAGGCTGAGGGAGTTGGGTTTGTTCAGCCTGGAGAAGAGAAGGTTGCGGGGTGACCTCATTGCAGCCTTTCAATACCTGAAGGGAACTTACTCCCAGGAGGGGAGTAAACTCTTCGAAAGGGCTGATAATAGCAGGACTAGGGGAAATGGTTTTAAGTTGAAGGAGGGAAGATTTAGGTTGGATGTTAGGGGAAAGTTCTTTACTAGAAGGGTGGTTAGGTCCTGGAACAGGCTGCCCAGTGAGGTTGTGGATGCCCCGTCCTTGGAGGTGTTCAAGACCAGGTTGGACAGGGCCCTGGGCAACCTGATCTAGTAAATGTGTATGTTTGGTGGCCCTGCTAGGCAGGGGGGTTGGAACTACATGATCCTTGAGGTCCCTTCCAACCCGGGTAATTCTGTGATTCTGTGATTCTGTGACCTTAAAGGTCCCTTCTAATCCAAGCCATTCTATGATTCACTCTGTGATTCTAAGACTTCAAGAAGATCTGCAAATTCTGTGAGTTTTGCTTGCTCTTAATTTACTTGCTGTCCTGACATTCAAACATCATCAGGTTCTCCATGGAAATAATAAGCTAAGGAAGTTCTGTTTTTTCCTTTTAGAACGATCTACTACTCATATTTTGATCTAAATATAAAAATAGAGAAAGGAAGTGAAGGCTGTTGATATGACAGCAGCTCCAATGACATCTCAGGACCCACCTCTTCCTCCCCCTTCCATCTTTTTTTCCACTGAAATCCACTGGGGCAGTCACCAGGAACATCTTAAGTCTCCTAGGAGTGGCTGCTTTCCTGTTGTTGTGCTGGGTTGTTCATGCAGGTGGCAAGTAAGACGTGCAGTCTGTTTTGGGGGCAGAAGGAGCTGGCTGAAATCATCAGGGATGTGGGACCGGTGGAAAGACAAACATCCTTGGCATACAAGGAGGTTGGAAACTCATATATATGGTTGTGCGTGCACATTTGTTTGGTCAGAGTTGTCATAATGTGTGTGTCAACGTGTTGTCTGTTTGTATGCCGTAACAGAATTTATGTTGTTGCTTAAAGCTAAAGGATTCACCCTGTTGGATTCTGTCACAACAATCAGAATGAGGAGCTAAAGGGGAATTGTCTCTTGAAATGTCACCAAGGACTAAGTAGCAGTAGATGGATGGTGTGGAACACTGGAAGTGCTGGCGTGTGACGAAGGACTTTGCAGTCTGAATAATATTGCGCTCTTAATAACCTCTTGTGAATTTATGCCTTCAAGTGCAAAAAAAATTGGAGAGGTTTTGTCAAGGGTGAGAGGACCCAAGTTTGACCTGGCTTGGGAATGAAGTTTGCTTTAATGCTTCTGATTTCTGTGCTTCTCTTTCTCCCTGCAATGAGGGTGTGATGTTCTGAGCATGATGGATGCTCTCTACTGTCAACGCAAAGGCAGCAGGTTCAGAAAGATAGATTATCTTGTGCCTGCTCAAATAGGGAAGCAACCTTGGCTCTATGCCTGGCACTTTGGATACCTGGTTGAGTAGATCCAGTACTCATGTACAGTAGGTTATTCCCCATTTGATTTCTACCTGTGGGTGGAAATACCTTTATTGAGGTTTCCCGTTTTACTCCCTCTTTTGTTAATGTGAGCCTGTTTTGGGTAGCCTCAAACTTAGCAGTTTACAATACAAGCTTTTGAGGTATTCTGACATTCCTTGCAGTCAGGACATTTCCCATTCTCACCATGGTCCCATCACTGTGATTTAGGAGACAGTTGAGTTTGTATGATGGGTTTATAGAAGGGAAGCTCCTAATGTAGCACATCATGGAGGGTATAATTTGGAAGCTGTGATTACTATTTCTTAATTTTTAATGACTAGTTATAGTACTGGGTGCAGATTTCCATCTATGCAAACTGACAACTTTGTCTTTTCTCACCTGCTCAGCTTGAAGATGCAGCCCTAAAGAAGGTTTGCTTTGTTCCCTCAGGGCCTTTCTTCATGGAACCCACTCCCAGGCAGGCACTGAGCATCATAAGTCTTTTCTTTGCTGTGTTCTTGGCCTTTAAGCCTTCATACTCTGTGCTGATATATTTCCCCATCAGCTTCCTCGTGCCCATGTCTTACTCTGGCTCTTTGGCTGTTTTGAACAGGCTACATCAGTCTCTCACCCCATTTTATTCTCTATACAACATCCTCTGCTTAAAATCAAAACTAAAACTGCTCCATAATCAAAAACTGTAGGTTTAATTTATTCAGTTCTGAGCTCAAGTCATGTCTGATTTGGTGTCCATTATGACAGATGGGTGTGCTGTGATTATTGTTGCCACTGCATTTTGTCCCTACTGCCCAGATGTGATTTGAGAACAAATTTCGTTGATTTTTGAGTATATGTAAATGACTGTGAGCAGCTGTAGCTGTGGTCTGAAACTCTATATTTCTTATGTCTCTCACGTACTTATTTGAAAGTTTCACTTAATCGTTTTTTGTTATTTCTTATTTACTTTGGACAGTTGTGACAAGAGATGGCAGTGTAGAACCTCAAGTAGCATTATGTTTTATGTTACTTTCAATGAATTTGACATTTCTCTGAGTTAGTGATTTGCTTAGTTGTGCGCTTAAACAGCATTTCTTGGGTTTTTAAAATCACAGAAGGTTTAATACTACCTAGCAAGGAATCAGTTTTTATATAACTCAATGTAATGCAGCAAAAGTTGTTCTGGACTTTTCTCATACTTTATATATATATACATATCATATTTATGACCTCAAAGCAATAAAATTTAGCCTTCTGATGGCACTGGCTGGTGAATTTTATTTTTAAGAAATTTAATAGCGAGCTAGCACTGAGGTTTTGCTGTATTGGGAAAAAATAAGGCGCAGAGAGGAAACAGTTGCTGATAGTGCTATGAAGTAAGTGCATTTACTGTTTGGATTTATTGTTGTGATGCAAGAAGATGATTTTCTTAGATAGGTCTATATACACTTCAAATGTGACTGGGATAGAAAGCCCGTTTTCCTTTATCCCAGAAAATACACGTTGGAAATATGTATTTAGCCTCTTCCTGTGAGATGGGTCATGGTGGGGATGCCGTTGGAAGTGCTTTGGTGATATGATGTGGTGAAGAGCAAGATCAGCAAGATGAATTGCTGCTATTCCTTTCACCTTTGCTGTCTGCTCAAACCTTCCACTCTGCTCCACGAGGAACTGCAACTGGTAGGGACAGATGGAGTGACAGAGAGCTCTAGAAGGTGGCTTGATGAGTCAGTGCCTTTTGTTGGGGGAAAAGGGGAAAGATGTATTGTGGGAGACTGTATGGATTGCTCTGGGATAAAATGTATGAACTGCCTGAGGACAAGAGTGCTGTGTTTTCAGAGCCTAATCTATAGCTGAACATGAAGATGGGACTGAGGCAAAGGACAGGATTTGTTACACGTCCTGACTTCACATAGCAGTGATGTTGATGACAGTAGCTTTCTCAGAAATAATTAATGTGGGGATGGGAGATCTAAAAGCTGCTAGAGACATCAACCAGATGATTTCAAAACTGTTGTGCATTTAACTCTCTTGCCAACCATGCAGTTCTTCTAACCACCCTCTGAATCCCAGATCTTCATCTCTATTTCAGGACTTGATTGGTCATAAACTTCCTGAAATATGGGAGAAGGCTCAAGGAGGATGACAAATTTGGATATTCAAAGATGTTAATTGCAATAGAACCAATTTCCTGATGAGAGCTCTTCTCCACAGTGAAGTGGTCTCATCATTATAGAAACACCATCATAATTAACAGGAACTGAAGCACTTATTGGCAGCTTATCACAAACAGAGGCCCAGGTTAGTGTGTGTCCAGATGCTGGTGTCTCACAAAAATGGTATCTTTGTTCTCAAAGATGTGGTGTATTGGCAGGGCTTAGCTGCTGCTGCTCTCCTGCTGCTGAAGTCTTACTTCTTTCCACTCCACTCCACTTACAATTATTCTGTTTCAAAATCTATTTGAGCAAAGCAATCCAGCAACTTTCCAGAGTGTGAAATACGTAGCTCAACAATAAAAGCAACAACACTAGAGAAGTGAAGAGGGCAGCCTTTGTCTTTCTCCTGGGTCCCTTTTGCCTAGTTTCCCTCAGATGGCATTTTAAGTGCACACTGTACATTTGGATGCTGCAGAGAAGATAAATGCTGTGTGTCTGCTTCAGAGTGAGGAACAAATGAATCGAACTCCTGTTTTCCAGGAAGGAGAATAGTGCAGGGTAAATTACAAAACTGTTCAACTGGAGACAGTTTTTGAAAGGGCTGCATTGCATAACTGCAATGTGGGGAACTTTTACCTGAAATGGCCGCAGTACAGATTGTCTCCTAGGTCTTCAGCAGGGTCATTTGCTTATGCACATCAAAGATCAATGGAACCTGAAGGTCACTGTTCAAAAAAGACCCTGATATCAGTGTTGGAAGTCATATGTCAACTGTACTGATCAGAGGAACATTCCAAAGAAAGTGCATTTTGTACTGGGGATGCAGATTCCCTTATTAAATCTGGTCTGTGCACTCTGTCCACCTCAACCTTATCCTCAGACAGCCAAAGCCTTTTTCCTACCTAAACCTCTGGCATTAGCAAATCATCCCCATTCCTACTTGAGGGACCAATGGCTCACAAGTCCCTGTGGTACCCTCTGATCTGGGCAGACAAGGCTCCCTGCACACATCCCTAAAAATCAGAAGCATGTTTGCTGCCTCCCGCCCCATGCTCCTTTCACACATGCATCCCACTCCTCCCCACCTGTTGCCTGTTATGGAAAAGCAGGAACAAAAGCAAGTGCAAGCATGTGTGCAGTGCCTTTTGTAGCAGCAGGGATGCTGGTCTGAGCAAAGCCCTAGCTTTGGCAAAGGTCTGCTTTCCTTCACTGCCAGTTTTCATTTGCAGTTCAAGGTTCTACTGCTGCCAGCACAGGCAATGGGATGCTGGGTGGGGAACACCCCTTTTCTTGACTTTCCTTTGGCATCCTCTTGCATGTGTGGTGATCACACATAGCCTGGTGGAAAATTAGGTTACCTACTGGTGCTAAAACTCAAAGACAAACTTTTGCTATTGCCACAAATTTCCTTAAAGAGGGAATAAAAAGCATTATTCAAATCCCTCTTGCATGCTAAGGAGACGGTAGGTTCCCAAACCAGTCCATGGTGCATTATGCCTGTGGTCTGCATGCAGCCAACAAGTCAGACCCAATATAACACACACATAGGGGCATAGAGCCTCTCCCCACCATGTGCCTGGTCATGGCTGTGCTTCTGTATGTGACAAGCCTCAATTTTGTCAAAAGCTGTTCTAGGGGAAGAAGAGAGCTGTACTCCTACCCCAGACCTCTTAGTCCTGGTGTCTACAAGCACCAGCTAGCACAGATGACTGAGGGAAGCTGGACATGTGAGTAAAAATGGAGCACATTTGGGTGGGTTTTGACTGGCTCTGTCATTCCAGGATGGGGGAGTGCAAGAACTGTAGGAGGAAAGTTGGACGAGAGAGGGTGGTTGGGGGAGGATTTTACATATGTGCAGGACTGTGTGGTTTAATGCACTGAGAGTGTGTTGGAGGTGAGGAACTAGAAAAAGAGAAGTTATCTTAATGAGACTGAGTCACTGAGAGAGTGGGGGTGGTGGCAGAGAAGTGCAGCAGGAATTCATACACTGAGGAGGACACTGAAAATGTGCATGGGATGCGCTGGGAAAGGGAAGCAGAGAACACTGCTGTGCCACTCTGTTGCAAAGAAGCCCTTGAGCTCTTTGTGAAACCTACCTATTTCATTACTGCTGCTTGCCTTATGAAGTCTGTGAGCATGAACCCCTGAATAACTGGAAGTCTGATTTCAAACAAACAAACAGCAAATGATTAATACTTCCTGGATAAATTCTGCACATTTTTTCCTTTGTCCTCTGGTCATCTCTTTCTAGTTCAGATGAGAACTCAGAGCAGTCTCAATTGTATTAGCTGAGCTTATTTTTAAGGTCGTTCAGCTATTAATCTCTGAGTAGACCTAGAGGCGGGAGGCTCAGAGGGACCAAAGGAGAAGAAATAATCCCCGCGATGTTTTACTGCTGAATTGTGCACTCTTCTAGCCTGGAACATGAGTTACAAGAAAGGGGCTAGCAAAGCCATGTGAGATTTCAGTATTCACCTCTTTACAAAAGCAGACCTCACAGAGAAATGGAAATAACAAAGCAGAGGGGCAAAGAAAGCTTAGGGTGAATTAAACAGTTGCTCTCCTGAAGAACAGAGGTCATGTCCATCACAGGAAAGAAATTTTGGACAGAAAGAAACTTCATTTAAAGTAGGAATTTGCAACATAGTCATGGATGAACCTTAGCAGAACTTAATGTTATTTAATTCGCTTTTCTGCCAATTTGTGAGCCTGACCATGCCTGCATAAATATCTCCAGAGAGGTGCCTGGGTGCTGTTTCCAGCCCTTCTGGGAGTTAGAAGTAGTAGGAACGTTGAGAGGTCCAGATCCTAATGCCTCACAGTTTGGCAGGGGATGGGCTAGGACAAGTAAAGTTTGTGTTCACAGACTTGGATATTTAAGTCTTCACCTGAATTGTGCCTGAGCTCTGTGCTGCGTATCTTACATTTGCAGGTGGCTAACTCAAGACAGTGTATTTCTAAAAGAGAGATACAAGGACAAGAAGCATAGCTGCAGTCCTACTAAACAGATGTAAGAGCATCTTGCATGCTGGGCAAGTAAGGAACATTAATGGTGGTAAATGTAAAGTACAGCGATGGGGCAACTAATTGGAAAAGATGCTGGAACAGCAGCTAGTTCTCTGTTGCTGGCTTGTCTGAGCTGCCAAATTTTTCAGCTAAACTAAGAACAGCCCAGGTTTCAAATTGGATGGAAATCATCAGCTTAATTCTTTGAGCTGCCCCCTTACCCTCTGGGGGAGGCTAATTCTTGCAAAATCTCTCTTGGGGACGTGAGTCATATGCTTGTGAAAAATCACTGAAGATGCCATGGGTATGCCCAAATGATCCTGAAACACATTCCTCTGATATGGTGTGTCTGTACTGTGTTGTGAACAAAGGATTTCAGGTAAATCAGTTTCAAGTAAAACAGGACTGTGGTTTGTAAGTCTGCTTGAGTATTGCATACAGCATGAATCCAGCCTCTTCATCTTCTACTTCTTCCTTTTCTTTCCATCTTGACCTTATTAAAATTACAGATTTTGTTGTCATTGTTGTTGTCTTTCTATGTGACTGAATAAGATCAGATCACTCTTCTCTGGATAATATCGATTCTGCTACGAAGCATTGAGAGGAGAACAGATTCACAATCTGTGCATTCACCTTACGTATATGCCTGCTGAGATGGAAAGCATAGACAGACTACTGCACATGAGCATTATGCCAGACAGCTTTATTCCTTTGCCCAGAATCCCTTGCCGTTTCAGTTTCATCTCTTTCAAGCAAATACAAGGAGGGGGAAAAAAAAGGTGTATCTGAGTGGAAACTATCACGTTCTAATGATTGGCTTAAGACCAGCTGAAACAAAGCTTCTTTGTGACCTACATTGTTCCAACCTCAATCCCTGGTCCATAGAAGGAAAAATCCTGCTTTGTGTTAAAAAAACTTTAGGCCACTGCAGACACATTCTCTTTTTAGTGCTTCTTGTACGCTTAGCTTTTTTCTTCTTTTTTCTTTTTTCTTTTTCAGCTTACAGCTCTGAAATGATCGCTAATGGCACTAAAATTGCACTGCTTAGATGTAATGATGTAGGATAATGCTGGTGTTGGGTTCTGCAAGAGGTAGGATGTGACATGGGAAGTTCTGGAAAGCTTTCGTCTAAAATGAGGATTAGCTGTATTTGCCACTGTAGTGATTGGTTTTCAACTGTGTTATCCTACCTGTTGCTGTTTGCCTTGGCTCATCTTTCTTTCCTATCTGCTGAATCTGGAAAACACAGGCCTAATTCTCCCCTCTGCACTATGATGGAAGCTTCTGCCAAATTCTGGATTTTGGATTTAAGCTCATGGAAGCTGTAGAGAAGGGTGGAGGGGAGGCAAGGAAGGTTGTCAGATATATTCTGCTCCTTTTGATCTATTCTAAGGGAGGGAGGACTAAAGGGAGGAGAGGGACTGTGCAGCCCATAAAAGAGAATACTGATGCTGGCTTATTTAGCAAGCAAAGCAGATAAAGATTAGGGTTCCTATGGCAACTGGATACCAGCAGAGGCACCTCAAGGATTTGGGGCGGGGAGTGGAGTGGAATGATGAAATGGCTTAGCAAAGGACCCAACATTTTGCATTAAAAGATCTCTTCAACAACAGCAGCTTCTCCACTGAAGAACCTGTCTGTGCCAAAAGCAGAAGACACCTTCTCCATGTTGGTTTAGAAAGGTCTTAAGGTTGTGAGGCAGTGTTTTTACCAACAGTCTTACATTAAGTTCCCTTTCTCTGTGGTTCGGAGGAGGAAAGTGGGAAATGGCAGATGATGAAGAGATAGTGGAAACTTCAAAACTGAGTGGGATGTGCAGAAGGGGCATTAATTAGGGCCTGTGGATATGCTATCTTGTCATCACCCCCTCTCCTGGAGGTCTCGGTGACAGTGCTTCAACACAAATGCCCTGTGAGCCACGGCTCCTTCTCCCAGGTCTAATGAAAGCCTAAGCTTTCTTCTCGGGCTATCAGACAATCTCATCTCAAAATCAGAAGAGTTACATGCCTGTGTGTTTGCTTTTACAGCAGAAAACTTCGTCTTAGAATTTTTTTTGGGGCTACACTGCTGTAGTAGCTCCAAGAGCCTGGGTGCTTGGTGCTTATGTTTTTTGCTTGCTGCCAGGTCCTATGTTGAGAACAACGTCTCTCACCAGGTACTGCATTTTCCCATTTGGAATTAAAATGCTAAAGCATATAATCATTTTGAAGTAAGAGAAGGACAGAGGAGATTAAGTATAGCTCATGTTTAGATCAGCACAGCATGGAAAATAACTATCTTTGTACAGCCTCGAGGTTCTGTACTGGAGGTCCTACTGAATGGCTCCCTGATCCCAGGCATGGGAGCTGACTGAGTTCCTTAATTGGATTTTGTTTGTTGATTTCAATTTCTTACTTTCTTTTTTTTCCCCCTTATTATAATAATGCCCTTCTGTCTACTGAAAAACCAACAACCCAAAACAAAACATTTCATGCTGAGAAAGAACAGTATTTTTCCTTTGGCATCTGGTGGTTGGCATAGCTTCGATTAGAGCTCTCATTACTACTGAGCAGTGGACACAGGGCAGCTTTCCCTGCTCATTGTAATGTGTATACATACATGCATGCACCAGTTCATGCTAACAAGGGTGAGACACAGTCTGTCACTCAGTGTGTGTCTGGCAAAATTCAAAACTGGGCTGCTTTTGATGTCCACATATTTAATAGCAAGTTGTAAGATTGTCCCACCAGAAAGAGCAATTGTTAGTTGTGTGGCATAATACATGCTTGGCTTCATGTGTACTGGCTGTTCAGATTTAAACTGTATTGTTTACCCTAGGTTAAGAAGGCATGTGGAGGATGAGTGAGAGGAGAAGATGACTGTAGCAGGACTGAGGCATTCATGAAGCTTATAGACAGTGGAGAAAATGGAAGAGTGTTGAGAGAGCCCTCAGAATCCTTATTTCTGATGAAAAAAAACTTGTGTCTGATATGTTGATAAACTGTGACTATTAATTAAGAGGATATATCCTAGGACAGTTACAGGGTGGAGGGTGGAAGTGTCATATACAGGGAAAGGAAAAGATAGGAGAACAAGGTAACATGAAGAATGGAGCATTTTGAGCCTGGAGAAAGCTGATGAAAGAATGTGAAATCATGAAAATGAAATCTAATGAATAGGCTTGAAACACTGATGGGGAGAGGAAGGGCATAATGCATGCTTTGTGGGTAGGAATGAAATGGGGGAGTAAGGAGATGATAGCAGGCTAAATGGGGAAGGGAGGAATGGTTAATGCAGAAAAAGAGCTCAGGGAGAGAGGGAGAGATTGTAAGGCAATGGGAGGGAGGGAAGGAGGTTGATGGAGAAGGTGGAAGGCAGAGGAAGAAAATAAGCCTAAAGTAATGAGAATATTGAGTTAGAAAGAGGAGCATGGTAAGGAGAAGGTACCAAAATCTGCAATAAGAAAAATGAAGAGAAAATGTCTTATTAGCCAAGGAAGGCAAAGGTTTCTGGAAGAAGAAAGCATTTATTTAAAAGTAAGAGGTGGAAACAAAAAGGTTAATTGCAGAGAACTGTGGACCTCAAAAACATCAGGAAAAGAAAACAACAAACAGATAAAAAAGGAAAAAGTGTGGGACAAGTAAAAGATGAAAGAAGAAAACAAAAAACAAAGGAGACTGTGTAACTTTGCAGACACTGTACTACTAGGAGCTTCTCAGATAGGTGTGCTCTTGTAAGTTCACATCTCCAGCTTATCTTTGCTCCCCTCTGTAGTGAATATGCTGAATCACAGCCTGAAACAGTGACTGAGCACCTGGTGGGAAGGGAGGGCCAACCCAGAGATGCTCAGGTGCAAGCAATGCACCTGAGTGACCAGAAGGGGTGGAGCCAGGATCCTCAGCTTTCCAGACCTCATTTAAGGGTTGGCAGTGGAGGTGAGGGTATCTTGCTGGAGATCCCTGAATACCTGAGGTTTTCTGGAGGTAAGTAACTTCTTTATTTCTGTGCTCATAGTTCTTGCATTTATGTAGCCTCTTACTTGCTGTAGTGTAGGGCCTTGCTATTCTGCTGTCATTGCTGTGTTTTCCATTGTATTAAATCCTCTGAGCCTCTAGAAACTCCATGTTTATGTAAGCAGCCAGGGCACGAGCACCTTTTCCAAAGGAAAGGAAATATCCACAGCTCCAGGTATGTTTGTCTTTGCAAGTGAAGAAAAATGTCCTCCAAGCCACCTCTGTCCATTCACTTGCTACATAAATGTAAGGTCAGGATACTCTTATTTCCTTTTTTTCAGTGCCTTTCTGCCTTTTAAAGAGTTCCCTTATATCCACTGACTAGGTGTGTCTTGAAGATAGGGATGTGGCAATAAGAGCTAATGCTGTTCTCAAACAGCAGATTTGATCTGTGTATCTTGAGTCACTCACTCACTGAACTCTACAGTATGTACACTACTTAAAACTTGTCTTTTGATCAATGCCCAAACTGTCTAAAGAGGGAGCTTATCGTTCCCTTTTGCTTGCCTTAGCTCAGGAACAACCATCAAAGGCTGTGGTGGACAGAGCTGTAGGGAAATTCCTGCTAGTTAGAGCTATGATGGCAAAAAGCAGGAGGATGTGTGGAATTCTCCTGCGAGTCCATCTGAGATCTTGCAGCAACAGTGATGTGCCTGGAAATGCTACATCCGCACTCCAGACCTCACAGGATCTTGTGCTTTGAATGAATCATGAGTATAGCCTGTGGCAACTATTTCTAGCTTTTTTTTTTTTTTTTTTGGTCTGCCTTCAACCAGTGAATTAGGAAAGCTGTGGTACCAACCCCAGGCACTTGTGGCTATATTTCCTCAGAGAAGCAAATGCCTTCTGTGGAAATGCCAAACATATACTTCAGTTCATAAGAACTGTGAAGGAATTCTCCTAGGGGGGTGTTGCAGCTGTGCCACCCCTCTGCTTCCCTGACCTTTTTTGAGTTTCTGGTAATTGCAGTCAAAGATCAAACCAATATAGGATGGGGTGAGGCCTCAGGGATCTTCAACCAGACATTGGTTGAAACGTTAGTCATAAAACCATGACAAGTTTCATACTGGCATTTCTCCATTCCTAAGCAAAGTTTCCCTTTCTTAGGCTTAGTTTCAGCTTATCTGGTATCTCACATTGTCCAGTGCTGATTTCTAGTGAGAAGGTTTCCTTCTGTAGTTGTTGTCACTCTCAAGAGCAGGTTGCAGCTTCTCTGATGTGCTCTTTAATTGGGAAACAACATTACCTGTTTACCTGTACTTCCAGGTGAAGGGAAATCATTTCATGGTCTGGGTTTGTAGGGAAAAATAATTTAACTTTTTCTGAGCCCCATTTGCTTCTACTGCTCTTATCTTGCAGGGAAGGCATTCCTGATCCCAAGGATTTCTCTAGTTCTGGGTGTGTGAACAAGGCAATGTCAGGCAGCTGAGAGTATGACTGCATGGGTAACAGCATCCGTGCTCCCTGCCCTCCCTCTCAACTAGTGGTTTTGCATTGTAAGGAGGACAATCAGCATGGAAATTAAAGGAATGTAAGATGGTATTTCCAGCCTATGACATCTATTAAAGTAAGCCAAGAGTTATAAAGGAGGTTAATTTGTTCTCTTACAGAATCTCAAAATAATAGTGTAATCTATTGAGGCTCCAGCACTGATCCCTGGTGACTGCCTCCCACTTCTTCAGTGGGGCTAGCCACTTTGTGCAAGCCTGGCAAAGACAGGGAAGGTCAGTCATTCTCTGCCTGATCCCTGACTCTCTGCTGCTGTAAAGAGAACCAGCACTCTTTATTTTTTTTTTTTCCCCTTCTAAATGGTGGTAGTGCAGCTGCACCTAAAACCTCTGCCATCCTTATTGCAGGACGTGCTAGTTTGTGTTGAACCAGCAGTCTTGTTTTAGGAAATTCTCTTGTTTGTTTTAGACATTAAATATTTAAAGCTTCCATTTTGGTGTATGTATGTTTTGGCTGGTGAAAGGAAAAACTGCTTGAATTCTTTTTTTCTCCCCCTTTGTTTTTCCCTACCGTGCTTGCCCTCCAGCACTGCCAGGATAAGCAATTCTACATAAAGAAGCTTTTTCTTTTGCTCCTGATGCAGCTTTTCTTGCTGGTTCTGGACTATGAGTTACTCAACCTCTACCTTATGCAGATTTCTGAAGCTTTAAGAAGTCTTACAAGTCTTTAAGCTTATGTGGCTTTGTACCACCGTTCTGTGTACCTGCTGCCTGGCACAGAGCTGCACTGGTGCTTGGTCTAGGTTCTTTTTCCCCTTCCCTGTGCTCTGAGCTACCACTCTTGTCGTGACTGGGCACAGTCCTTATGTAGTAACAGCTTTACCATGATAAATGGTGGGAGACAAACAGATTTTCTTATTGGAAGTGACAGTTTGGTTTTTTTTTTTTCCTCTATCTAAATATCCTTATTTTCACATACCTGTACTTCCTGAAGATGGAAGTGACTTTCAGATTGAAATTACCACTAGGAAAGAAAGTAGGAGACCTGAGTGCATGTGTTATGTACCAGTTCATCAGCTCTGAGCAGGGGGAGGCAGCTACTACAAGGGCAAAGCTGATACTGATATCTCAGCATGTGTTGGGCCAAATGTTTGGCTGCATCTGCTTGCTTTAGGCAGAATGAGTCTCCGTAGCTTGTCTTGTTTGTACTGATGAAGCTTAGTTGGCCACCAGTGAGACGTGGCAAATGGAAAGAGCCTGTGTTAGTGTTTGTAGAGGGAAGGCACTAAGAATTTCCAGAAATAAGCATTTTACATGAGCCAAAAAAAGAAGTCAGTTTGATCTGCAAAGTGCAACTGGACACAATGACTAAGATAAAGTGAGGTAAGAATGTGCCACAAGCCAGGATCCAAGTGGTGAGCTCTGTGGTGGGGTGAGCCTGCTGCAGAGCTTGTGTGTATCTGGCAAAAGAAGCTTCTGTGCTGCAGGACAGGAGGGAGTGGTGGGAAAGAGTCATCAGCAAGTAGGTGTGGGTGAAGGGAAGCTGCATGGTGTGGTAGCTTCTCTCTCCCAGTCTTTGTGTGATTCTTTGGTGATGAGCAAGGCAAGTCTAAGGGTTTTCCAGCTGGAAGCCTATCTAACATATCCTAGCAATGATAGGCCTGGGGGTTGTCCCTGCACCCAAACCAGTAATGAGGCTGGAAGGTTTGTTGCTGACTCAGAGCCCTGAGCCTAGTGCCAGCTACTTGGAGGGAGCTGTGATTGCCTTGTTCTCACCAATATCCAGACACTGCCCTCTGAGCTGCTGAGCATGAGCACTTGTGCTTTGCAGAGACATCTTGGGGCTTAGCACCACTGTGAGTTTTGCTTTCTTCTCTGTTTAGCTCCCACACGCTGCTGCTCTTAGCAGCAAGATCTGCTGTGACCCTTCTTGGCCCTGTCACCAGAGAACCCAGCATTAGGAAAGTATTTTAAGCTTCATAGCTGCTGCTAAGTGAGGGGAAGAAAAATAAACTATGCTTTGCAAACTATGCCTAAACTTTTATAAAATGGGTATTTTTAGCATGTCATAAAAATACAAAGCCCACTCTTTATTTTTATCCTTTTCAATCTATGCGCAATTAATTGAAAGCCTTTCTACCTCGCTCCCATTCAATTTGCTGACTTTCAGAGACTAGCTAACTTTAGGACCCAGGAGGGAGGAAGGCATCATCAGATGCTGGCAAATGCTGGCCATGTTGTGTGTCTATTTATAGCAGGCATGTGTCGAACCACCTTGTCGTTCTTTTCTTAGCATCAGCTGGACGAGCTCAGCTATCAATTATCCATGAGGCTGATGGTGGTACAAGGAAAGCTATGTAAAGCAGGTGCTCAGAAGAGAGGGAAAAGGGGGAGGTGGGTGACAGGACAGGGAATTATGAGGTCTTAGGAACTGGAGAAGATCATTTTGCTCAGCCTGAAAACCCTTATTATCTCTAATAATTATTAATAACAGGGGTGCCTGCACAAAGTCATTGTGACTGCTTTCAGCTGATGAGTCCCTCCCAAATGTTATTTCTCTCATTTATTTTGATTGTGTTGGCAACCAAAAGCAGTGGGTTTTTCATCTTTTTTTTTTTCCTCCCTTTGCTTTTCAAGGAGCTGAAGCCAGGTGCTCTCCCTTCCCCCTCCCTGTCTCAGGTTCTGGTATTTGGGTTGCTAATAGCAGGTTCTGGTTTCCCTGTGTAAAGCTGAGCCTCTGGCTTTTCTCATGCTTGGAGATGGCACGTCTACTTCTTCTTTCTCCTTTATCTCCATTTTAGAGAGGATTCTGCATACAAAGACTCAGGAGGAGAATGAAGCAAGCAAAAAGCTGTCATTTATTTCCTTGCTGATGACAAAGCTGATCGCCAGCCGTTTATCAGCCCTTTTAGGATGGCTTCTCTTTACTGCTCTCCTCTCTAAGCACAGGAGAGCAGGACAGCATGAACTCTGCTCCTGACAGCAGCTCAGGTTCTGACACCATCTGCCACTTAATCCACTTCCAAGGAAGGGGCTGACGTCTGCATGCATGTGTATGCGCACACACGTTCCCATGTAGCTGTGCATCATTTCAGCAGACTTTTACTGACCAGCTTGCAAGTGCCACTCCTTTGATGAGAATTGGCCTTTGATGCTTCTTCTTTTCCTCCTCCTGGTTTAAATTTCCCAGTTCATTTTGTCATAGCATAGTGGGAGGCAGGAAGGGGCTTTCGAGTTTAAACTGGAGAAGATTTCCTGTGAAATTGAATGCTTCTGTTTTCCTACCTTGCCCAACTCCCTGAGGGGCTGGATTTCCAGGTTTTGTCTTTTCCTGGAAGTTATGAGTGTGGGATGCATGGATTTCCTTTGCGAAAGCAGCAGGAAGCAGAACAGGTGTAAATTGTCCGTGCCGGGCTCCTTGGGTAGCTGGTAAGTGGGCTCTTGTAGGAACTGCTGTTTTTTAAGCTGTTCAGTGACAAAATAGCCAGTCTCATTTGATGGCTGTCTGTAAGTACTGAATGTATTTTGAGCTTTTTCTGTCTACTTTCTCTAATAATACACGATGAATGACAGTTACCAGCACACGCAATGCTGCATTGTATCTTATGATGTTTTTAGATGAACCCTTATTCAACAGTGTTCACTGTCTGTGCTGGATCACATTTGGTCTTGGGGCACAGTGCTGTGCACACAGTACTTGATAAATGGCTTGAGAACTGAGTTGGGGAGAGAAGGGAGGCTTTGGGATGGAGGGATGGCACAGCAGGCTTTCTGTTATGTATGAGTAAGGCAGCTATGCCTTTTGGGTGGGTAAGAAGGGATATAGTAACGGTTGAGCTGTTTTCTGGAAGACAGGATCTCTCTGACAGATCTCGCAATAAAGTGTTGTGATTTCTTCCTCCTGGTTGCCTTTGTAGATCACCTGCCCCAGTTTCCAAGCACACACTAATAGCTGGAAGCTGTTTGCTTGTAACCTTCCCAACAATTTCTGCTACGTACTGAATGTTCATCAGAGGAATGCTGTTGTTTGGTTGCACTTTATTTCATTAATTGCACTTAAAATAATAATATTAAAAAAAATCATACTGCATTATTCTCCTTAGTTAAGAAAGCAAAGGAACACAATTTGAGATAATTTTCTATACAGAAAATAGTTAATTGGCAGTCTTTGCTAAGCGCACTTTATTTCTCTCACAAGAGAAAAATTAGTTGTTAACTCCTTGAGATTTCTCGTGGAGGTATTCAAAGAAAAGTTCATATTAATACCACATTGACATGTATTGATGCAACCTGAAAACTTCTTCCTTTCCCACTGTGGTGGACTGTTCTCATTTGTCAGTTCTGAAGGAAGAAAGGGAATGATTCCTGACACAAGGTAGTGGTTTAAGATTGATGTATTTAATTTAGTTAGTTAGTTTCCAGACAGTAATCAATTACAGAACTTATCTTCCCACCCTAGCTTCAGTACTTCTGTAGGATCCCAATATGCTTGCAGCAAGACACCTCCAAGCTTTGGGTAATTTTTGGAAATAGGTTCCCCAGCAGACCTGTGGGACAATGCAATTTTGTTTAGAGAATGTTGCAGTTAGAAACGTGAAAACTCCTCTGCAGAGGGAAAATAACAGTGTGCAAATGTGGGAGCTGGACTCCTGATGCCATAGTTTTTGCTTGAGCATTCAGTCATCTTTTTGTGAAATATGATCTATGTGGTAATAGGGGAAAAATTGTGAGTGTTATGCATGAGAGCGTTGTCTTGTTTTGAGTTTGTAGCATTTAGTCCTCCCATTTCAAGTAGAGTTGGTTTCCAGTAGAAAATGTTTTCTAATGACTGCTAATTAATACTGATACATAAACCCTCAAAGATAAAAACAAACCTCCTTTCTCTGCCAGAACATCTCTAGGGAATTAGAAATTGTTCTCTGCAATGCTAAAAGTTTAGCCATTTGTTGTTTTCTGGATTTATCTCTCTGCTTTTGTGTCTCTACCATTCTGTCTCAGCATGGGTGCTGTGTCTCATGAGCACAGACCTTTTCCTACTTTCTGTGAAGTTTTTTGATGGGCCTATACAAGGAGAGCTGAGGAGTTGTGAGCTAAGTAGCAGGGAGCCTTGGAGGAAAGGTGGTCCTTGTGGAAGGCGTAGACTGATATTGTGGATAAAAAGCTTAGGCAGCTTAAAAATGAGCTTCTGGAAAAGTACAGATATTTGTCTGAACCATGTCTGGGTGTTTTGGTGCACAGTTTCCAGAAAGAATGTTTGTGTGTGAGCAGAAAAGCATAATTGAAGTGCATGTTTTCAGAAGGTTCTTCAGTGAAATTACTGGTCAAGTTTACCTATCTCTACTGATAGACTGAAATCCTAAGTGGAAAAAAACCCCCACAAAATCATAAGGATTCCTGTCACTTCTTGTAACATTGAGAGCTGGGGTAGCAGGGGATGCTGAGTTCTACGTATAAGAAATTATGATCAATGTTTCTTGTTGTTTTCTAAGGTACTAACCTTGCAAGGAAGTATTTGTTGTGAGTGAATGTAAGGTTTTTCCACTGGGATAAAGACATTACTCCAGATTACTTATTCACTCCTAATACTCTATTATTTTGATCTATGTGTGCCTGTGTTTATATAAAGCAATCTGAGAATCCAGGGGATGACCACTCACCCAGGCCGGATGCTACTCAGCTCAAGTTGCTGCAGGGAGTCAGGTGTGAAATAGAAGGGGTGCTGATGAGGACATGGGATATATCCTGAGAAATCAACAGCTGTTCATGACAATTCATAGAGCACCAATGTGGGATTTAACTCTAAAACTGAGTGATGAGATCCCGGAAATCACGAGATGGGTAGTCTGCCTTGTATCTGCTGAACGGTTGAGTGAGTGCCTCAGGGCAGCTGTGTGGTGCTTGGCTGGGCAGGAATCTGGAGTCAAATGACTGCAGCATTTGAAAGAGGCAGGCTTACAGCCTTACATATCTCAGATTTTGTAAGAATTAAGGCTTTGGAATACATATCATGAAATGGTGGCAATAACAATTAGAAAGTTAATATTTTTGTCAGTTCTTGTCTCTGTCCTGTTAGCAAAATGCTCATCTTAGATAGTAGGTTTTTGCATTCCTAATATGAATGTCTGAACCAGTACATATGTTTTATATCTCACCCTGGAGGTGGTTGAACATAGCTCACCAGAGTATTCTTATTCCTTTGTTTCCAAGAGATCTGAGTGCGGTAAACTGCTTCATCAAATGTTCCTAATGCTGGAATTGTCTCCGAAAAACAACACAATAAATTCCTAAAGAAGAATTCAAGCAGAACATGTACATTTCAAATCTCCAGATGAGGATTTATGAATATGCAGAATGCTGCTAGCTCAGGAGAGTTCATGCAGGATGCTGTGGTTTCATTTGGAAGAGTCTGGAAGCAGCTGCGTGGTGAGCAATGGTTGGATGCCATCACAGCTCTCAGCCCTGTTGCTAAATGGCAATCCAGTTGGCACTGCAGAAAGGGAGATGAAGAGCACTCTAGGCATGCCTTGCTTTCTGGGGTTGTGCCATGGCACAATGTGATTGGCATCCCAAGACAAAACTGGACGTAGAAATTTCCATTTCATTGCTCCCTGTCTGTTCCTTGGAGAAGCAGAGTATTTCAGAGGCCTACCAGCAGGTTGGTTTTCATTTGCAGTAAATTAATATTTGAAAAAAGTAAAAAGAAAAAGTGTTTGTAGAAACTGTAAAGGACAACAAAAATCTCCAGGTAGATTTCAGTGCACTGGGGACTGCATACCATGGCGATGTTTGAAATGTAACTTCTCTAAATGTCAAGTAATGAGTGCTAGCTAGCAGAAATGGTCTAAACTCGCGTTTAATGATGTTCTCTGAATCTGTGGGGTTCCTCAAGGAATAAAAGTCACTGTGGATATCACAGTGAGGGTAACTACATAGAATGTTACTGCAGTTTAGGAGGAAGAAATAATAAGAGGAGAGAAGGGGATTTCTGAGTAACAGAGGTGGCAGAAATTTGTGTATAAATGGATACTGCCTTCATCCTTTGCTTCTGTAATTTTTAAGGGATAAGTTTATCTTGCAATGATCTTATTCTAATTTAAAACAGTTGATGAAAGAGTGTACTTTCACTGTGATGAATCAAAAGCAGCACTGTGGTAGGAGACCTTTGCCTAACTCCTACTCTTGCCTTTCCTGCACAGATCTTGAATGAGAATCGCCAGGTGTTTCCATATTTGCTGAAATTCCCTTAACTCAAGGCTTTCCTCAGTTTCGGGGTAATAAATATTGGTCTAATCATTCTGAATTGTGAATGAATCACTGGTGTCCTTTGGCTGGAGTGGTGTCCCTACTAGGAGCTCAGTGCTGTGCCGCCAGAGGTCTTTAATTTTAATTTAAAGAAAGCAGCTGAAATGTTTTGTTTTGTCAATTCTCTGCGCTTTTTTTTTTTTTTTTTTCCCTGCTGAATATGTATGCAATTGTGAAGAACTGAGAGCAGCTCACATGGCTGTGTCTTGGAGTGGGAAACTGCTACTTTTAAATCAGGTTTGAAAAGATTATTTTAAAATTGAAGATCGTGCATTTAGCAAAAGTGTTGGAGGCGTAGGGGCACAGAGAAGGTACAGATTGCCATATTTAACCCGTTCCGGAGTTTTAGTGTAGGATATATGCCTTTCCATGGGGGAGAAATAGCCAGACATCTGGATAGCTTGGAAAGAGTGGGACAGAAGCAGAGGAGGTGATGCATAAATTATGGGAAGAACTGAACAAGGCCTGAGTTTGGCTTGTAAAAGGAATATATCTCTCACTGTGTATTCAGCAAGTGATGTCCAGATGAGCATGACTGGTACAAATTGCTATTAAAAGCTATCGGTGGCTCTGATCACAGGAATGATGCATAAGATCAGTGTCCCAGTTGCTATCTCAGATATGAAGCTGGGAACAGACTCCTGTGGGCTGGGTGAGCTGGGGTGAACCAAGGCAGGGCAGTGAACAATGTGAGAGGTGTCAGTGCAAGTCTCCAGCTGTGTCGGCTCTTGTTGTTCAAATGGTTGGGATTGCCAGAGTGGATGTGGAGCCAAGCTTTGAGGCTAATATTGGCAATTCACTGTTATGACGTGGCAGTGGTGTTGGGTCTAAGCTTGTAACTGCAGCCCTTGGAGTTTTTAGTTTGTTGGACAAACAAGGAACCCATTTGAGTACAGTGTTTGTGTGTTGCCTGGCATCTTTCTGTTCATTTCACGTAAACTCTTGTGTTTTCAGTGCGTTTCATCTGCTTTGAGGGAAGGCAGACAGATGACCTTTCTGTACAGCTTTTACCTAATATGTTCTTCATGCTCTGCAGGATGTTTTAAAGTGAGTGAATTAGCACTGTAAAATTGTTAGCGTAATGTCAGCATTTAAGAGGGTTTTTTGTTTTCCTTCTTGGATCTTGTAGATTGCCTTGCTCCAACCTTGACTTCATGTTATGTTATGTACTTGAAAGATATACCTAAAGTTACTGAGTAAAATTGATTCCTCTATTTACTGCTTAAAGGGCTATGGATGTTAAGGGCCCATTCCTACTTCGGTGAACTTGCAAATATCTTGTTTCTCCCTGTAAAGTGCAGAGAAGGTCTTACTCAAAGTGGGGGCTTGAGCAGTTTAGGGTTGTATTCTATAGGAAGATCCAAAGCTGTTGTCATTGTAGAGTCAATAAACTCTTGAACTGATTTATGCTGACTTTTGCTGGAGAACGTCCTTTGCTGCCATTCCCTATATGTGAAGGAAGTGGTTTTCTGAAAAATGTTTCTGTTGATACCTCCTATGCTCCCAAACACAGAATGAACCTGATGCTTTGAGGCTCAGTTGTGCTCTGGTACTTTTTGGTCCTGGTAAATATGCATCAGTTTCCTTATAAGTGATTTGACTTCCATTGGGACCTCTTTCTCAATTTGACATCAGTCCCGAAAAGGGTAGGGTTCTAGCATGCTTAACCATAGTACTTCATGTTCCACAAGGTGTACTCAGCTGTTTTATTTAGCATAGTGGGCTTTTCTGTTGCAGTTATGTCCTGCATTACAGCTTCCTGTAAAAGTTTTGTGTCTGTGCTGCTTGCATTAGGAAAACTCTGCTAGTGATAATTTTCACATTTCATACATAGGAGGGGGGATCTCTTTCTTTGTTTTATAACTATGTTCCCTTGTTGTTTAAAAATGTCTATGGAGAAAACAGTTCAATCTGTTTTTTTTTTGTTTGTTTTTTCTTCTACAGTCAAAATCAGTGATACAGAAGAACTGTAGTTGTACTCTTTCACAGATTAGGGATGGTGGTGCCCTGAAGGGGAGAAGATGAGAGGCTTCAGAAGCACACTTCGTTTAGGGCTGTGTGTGAATTCAAATAGATTTACAGTGCTTCTCTTCAAACATCAGAGAACTGAAGTCTACAGGGCTTGAAATTGGAAGAAGTCTGAGACAACAAATGGAGCTATTGAACTGCATAGAAAATGACTCTCTGCACAGCCCAGTGAACTGAAGGGAAGTGCAAGAATAAGAAAATGAATGCAGCAGAGTTTTTATTATTATTATTATTTTTTTAGTGTGAATGCTACTTGTGAAGCCTTACTGGTTGGCTTAAATAAAGTAAATCTGTTCAGTGGAACCTCTGAAGCAATCAAACTCCATGCTACAGAGGCCATGAAGTCCTTCATTCCACCTCTCCTTTGTGCAAACATTCCCAGCTTCCTGTAGGCACATGGGACATGCTGGCCTCATTGGTGAAGTGGTGCAGGGCAGCTGTTGTGTTGGAGTTAATTGGCAGCTGAAAGGCAGCATTAAGTCTCTGAGCGGCCTGGTGGCAGCAGTGGAAGAGGCTGTTGAGGCACACTTTGATAGCGTTTTAATTGAAATGTGTCTAAATCTACTTAATCTAAATATACAGAGAAAACTGAGCAGGACTGCTACCTCTGTTTAGATATGGTATTTACTTGTTTCCCTTGTGGAAACTATCTCTTGCTTTCTAAGTAGCTGAAGAATGTCATTCCTCTTTATCCCAGCCTCCAGAAATGCTCCAGAAGTCCTCAAGTGCATTGCTTCTTTACTGTCATCTCTTTCGGACCACCAATAACAAACCCATGAGCTGTAAAGGCGAGTGGCTAATACTTTATTTCCAGTGTGTGTGAGCTCTGAGATAACCATGAATCCTCCAGGGATTTGGATTTACTGTTGATATGCAGACAAATCCCTAAGCCTGACTGTAACACTGCTCAAGGCTGAAGATGGGCTGAAGTGGCAGTATTTAGTCACAGCACTTTTGGTTTCTCTGCCAAAGCTGTTTGTTTTATGATCTGATTAAATTATTTATTTATTCATTTATTTTGGAGCAGCATTCCTTATTCTAGTCTAAAAGAAACTCAGTTGTGTCAGGTGAGGATTCTTGGTCTAAGGAATGCTTATAGAGTAATACTGGAGGAAAAGAATCAGATTGTAGTCTATGAGGATGTTATTGGTGATTACTATGGGGACTAGTGCTATGGTTGTTGCTAAATATTCTCTTGGAAACTGTCTGGAAACAGGAGATGAACTGCGGAGTGATGAAACTTGTATCTAGGCTATTCAAAGAGAAAATTAACTGCCAAGTGGCAAAAGGGTTCCTTTGTGGCGAATGAATGAGCTATAAAGTAGAGGATGCAATTCTGTGCTGATAGGGCCACTTTTCTCCATTTGTGTTGCTTTGCAGTTAGCTATATGCTTTTGCAAGGATGGGTTTGTGCATTAGCTATTACCCATTTGGAAAGAGATTTAGTAGTCGTTTTAGATAATTCTGTGAATATTTCTGCTTACTGCTCATAGAAGCAAATACAAGTCAGAGAAGCCAAGTAGAGCAATAGTAATTTGGTCAATGAAATGGAACAGTTTATGGATGAGAAAAAATTTAATACAAAAAGTTTTGCAAGCGTGAGTGTCAGGAGCAGCAAGCAGAAGACAGATAGTGAATGCCAATTTATTCTTTCCTGTGATATAAGACCCAGAGAACATCACCTAAACTTATCACACAGGTTTAAAAAAAAAAAATTATTATTTTTGCTCACAGTTCATTATTATGTGATGGAACTCATTGCTGTGCAGAAGACCAAAAAAAAAAAGAACATGGAAAAAATTGCTTGGTGAGCATGAAACAAAAACATCTGACACAACCTAAGCTCTGCTCTGTTGAAGGTGGTATGGAATTGTGGAAGGTAATATCCTTTTGTGTTTGCCTTGTTACTCTGCTCTTTCTGCAAGCATCCATTGGCAAAGGGAAAAGCTGCTGTCTTAAGTAAACATTTGGTCCATCTCAGTAGGATAGGTTGCTTTCTACAGAGGTCTGAAAGGAGGCTGTAGCATGGTGAGGATTGGCTTATTCTCCCATGATAGTGATAGGATGAGTGGTAGCGGCCTCAAGTTGTGCTAGGGAAGATTCAGATTGGATATTAGAAAAATTTCTTGTCCAAGTGATGAGGTATTGGCACAGGCTGCCCAGGGAGGTGGTAGAGTCACCATCCTGGCAAGTGTTCAAGAACTGTATGCGTGTGGCACTGAGGGACATGGTCAGGAGCCATGGTGGGGATCGGCTGAATTCTGCTGGTTTCACTGTCCACATGAGATGGTCCAGATGCAGAGTCATCAGACTGCATGTGAGTTATAAGCTGAGATGGAAGTCTCTCTTGCATGTCCTCCTAGCCTTTCCATCCTAGCCATCTTGCTCAAAATGTTGCTTGGAGAAACCTAATTCCTTTCCATGAAATTAAAAAAAAAAAAAAAGCTTATTTTTAGTCTGCGGGCAGTTATCTAAAATTTACATGCTATGAAACTCTGCTTGAGGACATATGAATCTTCTCATGCCTCAAGCTTTTGTTCTGGAGCTCATTGGTTTGGTTTATGGGTGTTTCCTACTGTTTTGAATTGTACTGAAGGACAAAATTTTAGCTGTGCCTGTATATGGTTTAATAGCTTAAAGCAGCCAGGAACCACAGGAAAAACTCTGCTAAGCTTGAAAGTAATATGTTGCCAACATGCTTCTAGCTTTGTTATTGAAAGCATGTAATCAGTGCTCAGAAAATCACTCATTATGATCAGTCTGTATTAAGAGTTTGTCTGAGCTGCTAGGAATGGAAATGGTTGCTTCTGTCAGATTACATAGGGAAGAAGTGGTGAGGCACTAGATCAGGTTGCCCAGAGAGGTGGTGGATGCCCCTTTCCTTGGAGACGTTCAGGGTTGTGCTGGACCAGGTTCTGAGCACTTTGATTCTAGTCTCAATCAGTGTTCCTGAGGGTTGGTACCGGAGCCTGTCCTGTTCAATATCTTTATTGATGACTTGGGTAAGGGGATTGGATGCACCCTCAGTAAGTCTGCAGATGACATCAAGTTGAGAGGAAGTGTTGATCTGCCTGGGGGTAGGAAGGCTGTTCAGAGGGATCAGGACAGGGTAGGTCACTCTGCAGAGGCCAATGGGATGAGCTTCATGAAGACCAAGTGCCAGGTTCTGCACTTTTGCCACAACAACCACAGGCAGTGATACAAGCTTGGAGCAGACTGGCTTGAAGACTGTGCAAGAAACGGACATGAGGATGTTGGCCAGTGCTCAGAGGAACATGAGCCAGCAGTGTGCCTAGGTGGCCATGAAGGCAAAGTGGCATCCTGGCTTGTATCAGAAATAGTGCTGTCAGCAGGAGCAGGGATACAAGCATACATCTGTACTTAGCCCTGGTGAAGCCATGCTTTGAGTGCTGTGCTCAGATTTGGGCTCCTTACTACAAGTAAGACACTGAGGCCAGTGTGTCCAGAGAAGGGCAGTGAAGCTGGTGAGGGGTCTGTAGCACAAGTCTGATGGGAGGAGTGGCTGAGGGAACTGGGACTACTTAGTCTGGAGAAGAGAAGTCTCAAGGGAGACTTTATTGCTCTCGACAATGACCTGAAAGCAGGTTGTGATGAGGTGGGGTTGGCCTCAAGTTGTACTGGAGAGATTCAGATTGAATGTTTGGAAACGTTTCTGCTCTGAAAGATTCATTAGGCACTGGAACAGGATGCCTAAGGAAATGGTTGTGTCACAGTCCCTGGAGGTGTTTGAGAAACATTCAGATGTTGTTCTAAGGGACATGGTTTTGTGGGGGATTATCAGTGGTAGGTAGATAGTTGGACTGAATGATCTCAAAGATCCTTTCCAAGCTTGGTGATTCTGTGATTTAGCTGTAGGTCTTCCTGTTTGTTGCAGGGGAGTTGGATTGGATGACCTTTAAAGATCCTTTCCTACTCAAAAGATTCTATGATTCTATAGTTTTTGTTGTTTTTGCAAAGCAAGAGAATGCAAATGGAAACTGTCTTTACCCCACCTGTTTTCTTGATGCTCGGGTCCTTGTTGAAGTTACACAGAATGATGTGGACCACTGCATACTTCTGTTGCTCTGTTATGCTATTCAAGCTTATATAAGCTGAAAATCTGGAATGCAAGGTGTTCACCAGTTGCATTTTTTGATCAAAGTTGTAGTGAAGAGTTTAAACAAATCAGATATGTTGAGGTCTGTGAGCTCTGTTCATATCCATTTGTCCTTTGGAAAGTGACATCCTGGAAATCTATGTCTTTAAAAAGAGATTGTGTGGAAGTTGGCATATAGTTTCCAGGAAAAAACAATGAAAAGGTCTTTCCAGATCTGGCATGTGCATACGCAGTGCCCTCCAGCAGTCCTCTGAGGTTTGTCTGTCACATTAAGAAAAGATAATGTGGTTTAAAGAAAGAAAGCATTGGCTTTTTGTAAACCTCATCTACTGGCTATATTTTACAGTTAAATGTCTTCCCCACCACCACCCCTTTCCTTTTTTAAACGTGTTTTTGAATCTCATTCCTGACTGTTTGTAGCTGAGATTAAAGGAGAAATCAAGGTGGTCCCCTCAATCCTACTCCAATAAGTGTATGACTCCCATGGGGAAGACAAAAGTTTTGAGAGAGACAAGTGATTTTTCTTTTTTCCTAAGTGCCTTGGTCCACCTAACATTTTTGTCAATAATCTTGATTATCTTGTGAACTAGAAAGATGAAATCTTTACTTTGCCAATACAAAGCCCTTTGTGGGAAGGGGGAAGAACTTCTCAATAAACAACCAACCAAACACAAAAACTAACACCAAACTCTGGGGAAAATGAGCTTAACAGAAAGAAATGAGAGGGAGAGAAGAAAATGAGATACCTGACGAACAGAATTATTTCTTAATTTGGTTCTTAACAGAATCAAAACTAAGGTGCGGGGATCAGATTATATTGCCCTTCTGAGGTGTACTGGAAAGATGCTTCATGCACTGGGTACATTGTGTATTTCAAGATGATGCACTAAATATAAAGGAAATAGATGCTTTGATGGAAAGTTCTGCAATGTACCTTCCTGTTTTCAGTTCCCTTGGTTAGATTTTTTCTTTATTTTTTAATTGTACAAAAGCACTCTACTTGCCAGCTTTATACTAGCAGAACATGCAGTACCAACGTAACTCCAGAACCTAGTTTGTTGTTTTTTTTTTGACTAAAGACGTAAGGGGAAGTCTTGCTTTTCTTTTTCCCGCTGTGTTTCCTTCTGCATAAATGCCTCTGAGGTAGGAAGTAATTTCATTCTGTGATGGTTTGTAGTGGGAGAAGAGGTGAAAAATATTCTTCAGCCATCTTGCTCAACTTTTTCCTCAAGAGAACAGAAACAAACAAATTGTCTTAACACCATAAACATTTTGTATTTTGCTTCCCATGTCTTTGCTCTGTGCAAAAAGTTTGATTGGGGGGGTGGGGGGAAAGAAACAAAAAACCAACCAACAAAAAAAAAAAACAAAACCCAAACCAAACCCCGGTAGTCATTACATTATAAAGCAAACTGAACTAAAAGAATAATATGAATGCGTACTAAGAATCTAAAAGGGGATGGGAAAGTAGTTAACTGGGTTTTGTTCCATTTATGAACTCAGTTTCTTGACCATCTGTGCTGATTTTTGCTTTTAATAAATTGTGATTACCTAAGGGTTATGGCAAACACTTTTTTTTAATATGTATCTAAATTGTTATAATATTTGGTATGTGCTGGATGCTGCCCAAATACAAGGTAAATGTGGTCATTGTTTGGCATTTGGAGGGTCTGGAAGGGACGAGAGGTGATGTAAGCAGCATGGTCTGTTAGCAATACCTCTAAGTGATAGGCATGTGGTTAGGTAGCTATTACTGTATTTGAGTTTGGTTTTTTTTTTTCCTGTTTTCCTTTGTTCTTTTTTCCTTTCTGTCTCATTCCTCATTTTCCACTCTTGTCTATACTTCAGTTCCCTATTTCCCCCGCTTTGACGCTTGGCCCATATGATAATTACGTTAAGAGAATAAAGACCATACTGGTCCACTTTTCTGTAAGTAACACAGCAGTAGGTCTTCATGTGGGATTAAAAAGAGAAGAGGATAATGATTTAAATTTGTGCAGGAAGTAAACAAAAGGAATACAGAATCTAATCTCATTTCTGTAATGGAAAGGTAATAAGAATAGCAAGAATATTCAAGTTGATCATGTTTTTGAAGAAACACCGGTAAAGAGGCCTTTAAGGAATCTAAATAATGCTTTATAAAGCATACTTGATATGCAGAAAATATCGCATACAACAAAGAGCTTACTGTCAATAAAGCATTTTATTTAGATCAGCTTGACAGATTGGATATTCCATATGCTGAGAAACCCTTAATTGAGAAAAGGCACTTCACACCTCTTTCGTGATATCTCCATTTGGAACTTTTGTCTGTGAGAAATTTGTTTCAACTTCCATGTGTTCAGTTGGAGAACCATGACTTTTATTCCTTGTCCTTTCAGTGACAGTTTCATTGCCTTTCTCCTTCCCAACCTGTATGGAACCAACTTCATATGTCTAAAACAGCTGAAGAGACCCAGTTAGGATTCCAACAGGTTATGGATATCATATGTCAAAGTAGCTCTTTTTCTCTCTCTTTCACATTACCATTGCAAACACTTGCACGCTTTGCTCACCTGCATTTCTAAATGCAGTAGGAGGCACTTTATATTAGGAGGTCTTTCTTTTGTTTCATTATTTTCTGGAAGCTTCAAAGAAAAGAGGAAGTAGAGACGGTGAAGCAGACAAATTATTTGGCAAAGTAAGATTGTACTGAGGAAGGAAGCTGTAGCATTTTGACCTCTAAGCCAAACTCACAGTAGTATCTGTGATGCCAATATTTCTACTGGTGCTACTTAGGTTTAACTGATTAAGGCCAAGATTAAATGAAATACTTTAAATCCAGGTCCAGGGATTCACGCAGTATGTGCATTCTCCTCTCCCTTCTAAGTAAATGGAGCTTTCCAAACTGGGCATAGTTAATAGCTTAAATACCTACATGACTTTGAAGCTCTCACTTTGTTGAAACCCTGCCTCCTTGTGCACTAACATGGATGAAAAGCAGGCGGCCCCTCCACCACCTGCTGCAGAGCAGGCCAGGGTGCTGGCAGTACAGGATGAGCCTGTGGGTGTCCCCTGAGCAGGGTCTCCAGGATGTGGATGTGCTGGGGCCAGGAGGTCACACTGCTCTCTGGGCACTGGTGGAGTCAGAGCCCACAGTGCAGCCTGTGGTAGGGTGAGCTCCAGCTCCTCTCCCAGGTGTTCACTTCTGCTCTGTTCCCTACGTGGCCTCTGAACAGGCTTCTGCCTTCCTCTGCATTCCCTGCTGACTGTGTCTTGACTTCACTCTGTGCTCTTTTGACAATTGTCTCCTGCCTCTGCCTTCAGTCTGAATTCAAAATCCCGGCTTGACTGTTGAACTGTGGTGGTTGCATTAAATAAAAAAGGCTATTTTTATTTTTTTTTAAGCATTTTGGAAAACTATTCAGTATGCTTATTTTTAAAATGGGGTCTTTTATTTTAAAATGAATGAAATTGCTTGCTCTGCTCTAGTAGAAACACAGTTCGCTAAATGGTAGTAGATCAAATGTTAGAAAATAATTTCCAACAACATTTATGACTGTGAGATTCACTCGCATATTGAAGTGAACTGTTAGCATGAATTGTAATTGGTATGCAATGACTATATAAATAAATATAACGTAGGGCACTAGCCCAAAAACAGTAAACTGCAACCCTTTGAATTAATACTGAAGGGAAGTAAATCTCAAGAATGAGGGCATAAATTGTTTAGCAGACAGAACTGGGATGGAAATTTTCTAGCTGTGCTGAGATTTTTCTACCTGCAACAGAGCTGTATGCAAGAATCACATCTAAAGCAGTTTGTGTGGACAAGCTCAGGAGATACCAAGCTGAACTTCTGTGCCAGAATTGTGCCCCAATGTGAATTTACAGCTCCCGTGATGTAGGAAAATTGTTTTTCTTAGATAATCTTGGACTAAATTGACTTGCAGTGCAGAAGCATTCTTGTTGAACAAATTCTGTCGCTTGTTAATCTGTCCCTCATTGAATGTGTTATTACAATATGGGGAGACAATTAGTTTTGGCAACAGAGCTGCAGACTCTAGTTTTCAAGCTACATGCTAGGAGATGAAGGAAAAACTGATCAGATATGTTCTGACCAAACTATGTGTAGTTGCTTTAAAACGAACAGATCTATTTATATGGTGATTTGGATGGATACATGTTACTATGTATATGTGTTAAGGTAATAAGGTGCTTGTCATAAAATGTATGCTGAAGGAGGAAATAGACCCACCATACACCTAGAACCCTGAAAGTGTGTCCAGTTTTGGGATCTTCTTTTGACTTGCTGAATTTATCACAGTAGTTTTAAGAGCATTATATGTGGATTTAAGATGGGCTTTGAAGCACAGAGTGGGGGAAGAATAGGCAAACACCTGTACTATCCAGATGCTAAAGCAGCTCTATCTGTGTAAGGAGATCATCCTACCAAGATCTTGTCATGTTCTCCATCCCCAAACTTTTTGCTCTGCTCTTCTTTGTTCCTAGGGTTTATCCTAAGTCTGATCTGTGACTGTTTCTTCAAAGGAGAGTAGTTAACTAACCTCAGTTGAAGCAGCGTGAGGGGAGTGGTTACTGATGATGCAGGTGTAGCCCTGGACCTAGTTTGAAGATCGAATGTCATGCAAAATGAGAGTGAACAGTACTCTCTGAGGAAGAATGGTCAGAGGGATGAGCTAGATGAGAGTGGGAACAGATGCAGCTACTCTGATGGAATAACAATATTCTGCTTCTCAGTATTTATCTTCTGTTGCTCCTTCTCCACATGGATTCACTGAACGGGCAGCTGCAAAACTTAGTATACAATCGAATCATTGCTCACTCGTTATTTAATAACACTTAATATCAAATGGCTGGAAGATTGTGGTAAGATTTTCAGTAGGTAATCCAAATGTAAAATGTGACCTTCCTCTTTCTTTCTTCTGGAAGTGAGTACAGAACAGTCAGTCCCTGGAGTCCTCAGCTCACTGCGTTGGATTTGAGGTGGAATAATTTAAACCCAAAGCATCTCTGCAAGAGGTGGAAACAATGCATATCAACAGCTCTGAACTGCCCACACAGAGTTTCAAGTGGCAAAAAATAGACTATCAGAATTCAATTATTCATTATCACATGTTTTGTTGGCAGGCAGGGGTTATGGGGGAAAAAGTGGGAGAATTTGCCTGAATTAGTACGTTATATGAGCTGGGTTAGATGGCTGTAGCCCATTAAAGTTCTTTAGAAGAAGACACTTTTGAAACTCTTCCTTTGCTGATGCGCCAACAGGCCTTTGACAGCTTGGTGTTGAAATCTTCTCCCTTAGGAATCCAGAGGAATAGAAGTCAGTCTCTGTCTTTGGCATTTCTGTAAGTTGCTTGTGTGTGCTAGTTTTGCACGCTGGCTGTAATCTTCTTTTAAAGCCTGTTTTTACAACATTCACTATTTACTTTGCATTTATTACCTTTCAGCTTTGTGGTTTTATTTTTTATTTTTGTGGGGACAACAGAAATGAACCTTGTATTTTTTGTGTTTTCATAGCGGGAAGGGAGATGTGTGCTGGGTCTGGGCACTCTGCTCAGTGGCTCTACACCAGGCTATGGCCATCCTCCCTGTGATGCAATATCCCAGCCTGATGGCTGCACCGATTAGGAAGTGGTGCAGCAGTTTGGCTTGGTGGGCACAATGCTGAATTACAGCCTTGAGTGTTTACATACTGAGCACATGTTCATGCCCTATATAAGAAGTTTTGTCAGGACTACAAAAATTGAGCATGCAAGTTAGAAATTGTCAGGGCATTTATTTATTTATTTTTTATTTCCCCCCCCCCCACTTGCTTGTGCATATGTATTATGAATCAGCCCCTAATTACACAGATGCATACTATTTCTTCCACAGAATTCCTGCTTCCCTCTGTGCACAGGACGTCCACTGCTGTTCAAATGAGAAGCCATTCAATATTTATTCTCATTACTGTTTCTCATGTCAAGCAGTGAGGGCAGAATTGCTGATGGCCTCATAGTTTTAATTTCCTTGCTGTTCTTCACAGCAGCACAGTTGGGTAGACTTTCATGGACAGCCTCTGCTGTGGCCCTGTCTTACGCTGGATGCTGTGCTGTCTCCATTTATGAACTGGGAGTAGAAGAACATTGAATATCTTGGTGGTCTTGGACACTCAACCTTGCAGTGTTTCTGATTTCCTTATCTCCTTTTACTTTGTTCCTGATTCCCACCTTAGATCCAGTTGCCATGCTTTGCCTCCCTTCCTGCCTAGCTTCAGTTCTTGACATGTCTCTGCCTCGATGAGATTGTTCACTAGATGCACCTTGAATGGTGGCACAGGGTAATACAGAGGCATGAGTAGCTGGTACTGGGTGCAGCACATCTGTGCTACTGCAGAATGACTCTAGGCTTCCTGGCAGGTGGGTTATGCCAGTCCTGGCATTGTACTTACATGTCTGCAAGCTCTGGCAAGTCAACATAGAACAACGTGCTGCAGTGAAGGTTTAAACTGGATTCTCAAGAGGTGTTCATCCAATACATTTCAAGAGTAGTCAGCCATGTTCAGTTCAGGTGCAAAGAAAAAGTTATCTTTTAAATACATCTTTGCTGCTTTGTAAGTTTGACTTTCACTCAGCTCAGATTGTGCCTTGTAGGTACAATTTACAGGAATATCATGAGCAGCTTGATCTTTTCTTATTACTTTACTCCTGAACATCTGTAATTGCATCCTCTGATTGCCATAATGGACTGTAGTTCTGCCATTTTTACTCCCAAAGACTGTACTCTATTTTAGACTGCACATTTTTCTTTTATTTGCTTTTTAAAGTGAATTGTGATGGAAATTTCTTTGTTACCTGTATGTGGTTTTAAAGCTGTCTCTGGAGATATCTGTACCAGAATAAAGTCCCAAGCTGCTATTAAAATTAATGCATAAGAGAACTGCAAGGGAGAGAGAAATTAAAGACTGACAAAGGCAAAGTTGTTCTTACACCTGCTCTCCATCTCTTTTCACATTGTGCTTGGCCTTGCCTGCTTCAGTGAAATTTCTCCACTTTTTACTCTAAGTACAACTTCTAGAAGACTTAAACATCATCCATCGGGTGTCTTTGAGTCACTGGGTTTGCACAGAGGTGTGTTACTGGTAAGCAGTAATAGAAATGAAAAAGTGGGTCTCCAGATAATGGCGTGAGGTTGTTGCTTTGATTTTCTTCAGTACTTTTAATTAATTAATTTTTGTAGGGAGTTGAGTAGCATATCAGTATAATCTTGTTTCCATTTTCATTTCTAAAAGTCAAAAGAATATTGTGTATCTAATGATGGCATTATTAGAAAAATCAATATATGCAGGAGATGCTGAGATAGTGTATGCGGCAAGAGCTAAATAAGTTGACTGTTATACTCAGTTACATTTTAATTGATTTACAGATATATTAGCTTTAAAGACAATCTCAGCATAAAATACATTGACATATAAATACAACACCATGATCCAAACACTTATTGTAATCAATTTTGCAGATTATATTTAATTTATATTTTGTTTTCCTTGAGTTTGCCCAAAACTTGAAGCTTTTCTATTCTTGGTATTTTTTGTAGTTTGTTGGTGTCTGAGTATGCAAAGCATGGCTGCCTTTGATTAATATAGTCTAGAGTGAAACAAATCAGCTGCTCTTTTTTTTAATGTATGAATTCCTCCATTTCATCAGAGTGTCTGAAGAGCCTTATTTCAGTGTGATATAGTTGGGCTAGTGTCATCATGACTTGTCTTAGAGCTGACCACTTACGTGATGGTTGATGCAGAATCAAATTGACTGAGGGACCTCCTTAAAGCTTTTTGACTTGATCATATTTCAAGTAAAGAAAGGAAAACAACACAACTGTATAGTGAGTCATCCAAAGTTATTATTATTATTATTTTGCCAAAATACTGTTGTTGAAGGTAGTACTTTATGCATATTTAATACATCTTACTCTGAAAATTCGTCTTGTTCTCTGAATTCCGACTCTTAGAACATGATAAATATATGTGTGCTGAAGCTGCGTAGCTTCCAGGTTCACATGTAGAATCATTACAACTTCTATTTGTCCTATGTAGTACTTTTTTTCCATTCTTGGAAAGGTACCCTTGAAGGAACTCTGGCCCACATATGGGGGCTGTTCACTCAATCTCTGTGGTGGGCGGTGTATCCTTGCCCATGGATATCATAACAACTGGTCTTTCATTTTCTTCCTGTGAATCCTTTTAAGAACTTTGCTCACTAATCACTCTGCTCAGTGAAAAATGATGATGTTCCTGTTAGGACAAACAGAGATTCAGGAGGTTTTAAATTAAAGGGTTAAAAAAAAGAAAAGAAAGGAAGTTGTCAGCAGTTTAGTTTGTCCAGGATGTGAGTCTCAGCACAGAGGCAGTGCTGTACAGCAGTTGGGTAACACCATGAGATCTTTGGGGAAACCCAGTTTCTCTTGTCTTGGCTGTGGCCAAGTTTGTCGTCTTGGATAATCAGTTCACCCTTCTGCTTCCTTTTCGTTCCCTACTTAGGTGGTTCTTGACTCAACAGGTCCTTTCTATTAGTGGATGTTTTCCTATATCAGAAAAACCTTTATAATAGTTTCAGTTTATGCAGTAATGCTCAAATACAGTGATTTAGGGCACTCCTTTCTACTCCCCAGCACTTAGCCATTGGTAGCATAGCTCAGTGAAACCAAGATACAGGCACATTGCGAGGGGGCTGGAGCGTGGCAACACATCTATAGTGTTGCTTTTATTGAAGCTGCACTTTCTCCTCCTCCACCTCTTCCTTCTTCAGAAGATGATGACGTTGTTTTATTTGTTTTAATTCTATAGTTAGCAAACTTAGCAAGCCAGCTTTAAAAGTAAAGCAGCAAGCAGTCTCTGTTCTGACACTGTGAGCTCTGTTTCTGTAGAAGCTTTGAGAGTAGAAAATAAGTGTCAATTCCTACCCCTAACTGGGGAGATTGTGCTCCAGAATGACACACCATGGAGTAGCTGGTAATTTCTGTCCCCTTTCTTTCTTTTGTGGCTGCAGGCACCTGATCATTAATGTCATCATGGTTAAGGAGTTAGGTCCCTATTTCCATGGAAACATGGGGAAATGGCTTTGGAAACTTAGAGGCCCTTTATTTATCAGGTAGCATTTTGTCTCCTGTTTAAGCATTTATAACAAAGAAACCTACAATACTGAAATGCTTTAAGAGATACCATGTTAAATGAGGTGGACAGTTATATAAATGGGTGGCATTTAACTTTGCTCTGCTCTCTAACTCTGTACCAATGTATCAGCTGGTAGAGATCAGTGTGGAAGCACTGAGGCCAGTGGTACCAGAACAGCTTCCAACAGCTAGGAGTTTGTCCCAGAGGACTGGTACACAGTGGGTTGGCCTCCCAAGGGGAGTGATGATTTTCTCATTTCTTCAGAGCTGAAGCTAAATGAGATGAATCTCTGTACAAGTATTGAAAGCATTAGTTCAACCTCCGCTGCTGGATAAATGAGATCATCTAAAATATTTTTTGGATTCCCTATTATGCTCATAGGTTATGAGATATGAATTAATTTTTTTTTTTTTTTCACTTTTTTTTTTCACTTTTTCTTTCTTTCTTTTTTTTTTTTTTTTTTTTCTTTGCTCTGTGGGTCAATATTGATAGCCACTTAGTGTGATAGACACATGAATGTGTATTTAAGTACATATAAGTACATAGTAATTTTAATCCTGTGAATGTTCAGACTTGATATTTCTTTCCTTCCCCTTCACTGTATTTACAGTATGTTGACTACAAAAGACCAATAAAACACAGATAACAGACTTGGTACCCAAACAACGCTTGGAAAGCTGAAATGCACAAAAGACAAAGGATGGAAGGATATCTTTAAAAAGGTTTAACTAATGGTATGTTAAACTACATTTTAACCCATTGACAGAAGTGAGGGATAAAGTAATGATCCATTCAGTATCAGTGGCAATTTTCCTGTTGTCTTAGTTCTAATCTGGCTCAGCCAGTGTTTTTTTCGTATTGCATGTTCCTGTGCTTTCTCTTACAAACTACCAAATCATTTTCACATCTGAGAGAAGTCCTTGATCTGGTTTAAAAAATATTTTCTCTCTCTCCCCTCACATGAATATCAACTATTTCTACTTATCCTGCATCTGAACTTTGCTCACTTCTGTCACAGCCTTCAGAAAAAATTCCAGTTGCCAATATTAAACCTGATTTGAATAATAACTATGTACATAAATGTCCATTTACTCTTTGGCCAACATGTCAAATGAATAGTGCAGATGATTAAACCTAGAATGTGATGTATTGTGCTGTTATCTTGTCACCTATAAATAGTGAAGCAAGAACCCTGAGGTGGCTTTGAATTCAGCAGTGGCTTCAGTTTTGTTTCTGACTATTCTTCTTGTACTGCAACCTTGGGAAAAAAAACAACAAAACAACAACACATTTTGCTTTCCTGAACCTTGCTGTTCCCCAAGCTCTTTGAATGTAGGACGTCACATGCAGAGCTGAAGCAAGGGTGATAAGCATCTCTGCATTCCCTTCTGTGTCAAGCAGCTCCTAAAAATTATGGGAAGACAGGGCTGTGTAGGTGTCTAGGGGGAAATGTTCAATTTGGGTGGACTAGCATCAGGCTTGGTGTTTTATCTTCAGTGCTGCAGAGGGAAATTCCTAAATGTGATGAATGCAGGGAGAGGCTCAAAGCAGCTGTGGCAGACCTAGTTTCTGGACAACCTGCTTCTTCTGTAAGTTTCTAGTTCAGTTGCCTCTGTATAGAGTCTGACCTCCTTTTCTTGTAAGTGCCTCTTGTCAGATGAGTTTATGGGGAGAGATGAAGTTGGTAAGCGGTATGATTAGGGATGATTAGCACAGTGGGAAGTCCATTTTCAGGTGAACTTTGGAAGAAGTTAATGTCAGTGAGACAGATGTCGGTGAGGTGGATGATGTGTGTAGTAATGTCAGATAAACTTCCCTTCCCTCACAGATTTTTCCTTAGAAGTATTTCTGAGAAGATACTGTTAGTTCTTTTCCTTCTTGTTTGAATTTGAAGCCAGTGACAGTGGTCACACTAAAATTAATGTGGTCACAGAGTAAGGTCTGCTGTAGAATAGAAGGTCAAGATACTGTTCTAAGTTTAGGATGTAGTTATTCAGATGAGGTATGACAGTGAATTCCTTTTATTTTTGTTTGAAAAGAGAAAAAAAACAAACAACAACAAAAAAAAACCAACCCAAAAATACCACCTCAAAACAAATCCTAATCCCCAGCAGCTGATGAAAATGTTATCTACTGTGACCAAATCAGATTCCAAAATCCAGAACTCTGTGGGACCAGACTGCTGCTGAGGCAGAGATCTCTGCTGGTTCATGTCGATATAATGCTGGCTTTCTCTCTGCTTCATAATGTGTTTTAAAATCTACAGTGTAAAGAACACTCTGAAAAAGAAATTTTGCGAGTTGTAGTGCTGTAAAGTTGATGTTGTTACTGAGTTTAAAATGAAGTTGCAAGTAGACGGTTAATTTAGTTAACAGTATATTTTGGCATTATAAATTAACCAGTAAATCAGAACAAATAGTCTCTCTTAAGGTTCAATTGCTCGTTGTTTTTCATCTGCAGCTTCTGAAAAAGCTTTTGAAACATTTTATTGATGAAGTGATGCACTCTCATCTGCATGTAGTACTTCTGTAACTCCAGCAAAGGTTTCTGGTGACATGATATACCACAAGAACAAAGCTCAAGTTTCTCTCTCTCTCCCCCGGGTGGAATTACAGTCTCCATCAGTTAATGGAGCATTTCTCAACTTCAGAAAGTTGAATCCTGACTTGTCAAGGAAAAGAAACTTACAGTAATGCTCCTACCAGCAGTGTTGTTTTAAAAGCCTACCAAAAAGAGCAGTCACTCAAATAGACTGCATAGGTATTCATCCTTGTCTCTCCTGCATGCTCTGATTACAGTGCATTGTAAACATTGCTGAAGTGATGTCACTGGCATCTGATTCATGACCCCTTTATAACCGAAATTACTGCAAATTGAGACAGGCATTGCTGCATTATGGATGGGCTGTGGCTTCAGTATTTGTCTTTGTGAAGAAATGCTATAAAAACACAAGCAATCAGAATAACAAAATATATGAATGCTCTGAAAGACTTGTGATAATCTGTGGTTTAAGAGTAATTCCACAGTAGATTACATAGTTTTATTATATGTAATTCATTGTTTCATTTTTTTTTTTTTTTTAAAGCTTTACTGAGCAGGAAGTTTGTACTTGGTTTACCTGCGAAGGTGAGTGCTCTTCAAGCTCACAGCATCCTTTGTAGGCTCTCTAAATGGTTATTAAATTTACTTTCAGACCACGGGGCACAGATCTGATCTCAATCACAATAAGGTGTTATTAAGTGGAAGTAATTTCTGCATTATGGTTATCACTAGTAAGACTACAGTAGAGAAGCATTTAAGTTGAAGCAGGGCAATTTTCTCATGTAAACGAGGTGTTTGTCTTTCTGTGTTCTGTGCTTTTTTTGGGGGGTGGGGGGGGGTTGATTATAGTATTATATTAGCTCTTGTCATTATAAAAGTGATCTGTTTATGTGCTTCCCACTGCAATAGAAATTGGAGAGTTTTCTTTATTTTCATGTCAGTCCTTAAAGTATTTTTCTCCAAGTCCTTGTATGGGATACAAAGCAGCATTGCTTCACTCAGGTCCATAGAGCTGTGCAATATTTGCTCATTGATGATTTGGTTTCTTATTCCTGACATGGTTGCTGCTGGTTTCCAGGTGGTATGGAAAAGTGGGCTTCCCAGATAATTTCAGGGAAATTGAAACAGAACAAATGCAAGAAAATCTGATTTGAAATGATGACTAGTATTAATATTTCACTTTCATAAGTATATATATATTTTAGTATATACCCTTTAAGTATATATATAATTTTATTTTATTTTATTTTCTGCTTGATTATTTTGGTTTCTCATCTATATTTCTTCTCTCATGCTGCCCAGTGCTTCACCTGTCCAAAGGCTTTGGTGTGGTATTTGCTTTACAGAAGTTATCTGCATGTAATTGCTGGGATTCTAATGAGTAGCTCTAATTGCCTCCCTAGTGGATTCTTCTCTGTAGGAACTTTCCTTAACCTTTTGGTACTGCCTCGTGACTTGGAAACCTGAATGCTACTGTTGGGCTTTGGTGGTGCCTGTGGAGATGCTGTAACAATTGCTGCGATGGGGAGAGGGCAAAGATGTCTCCTGTGGTCACATTACTTTTGCAACTTAGGTGGTATTTTAAAATTTGTAAGCTCTGGCAGGCCTCTCTTTCCCAGCCGCTGATGTAGATGCAAGTACACTTACTGTTCACCAGCCATGTATGCAACAACATGCTTCTGCTTTTCACAGTTCTGATCTACAGCTCACCCATCTGTTAGCAATGGCTGTCTGCTGTCATCAGTAGTACTGACCTATTATGCTCACCTTGAGACTGGCAGAAATCTATACTAAATTACATTTAAATCCTTGGTGGAGCAGCATCTAAGCATGCTCTCCTTAATATTTTATAACTTATCTATCTGTCCAGTGACCTCAAAATCTCTGTGGCTTGTTCCCAACTTTTGATCGAGATGTTCTGTACTACATCAGGAACATCACTGGAAGGGCAGCAATGATGTCTCTTCAGTAAGACTGTATTTAAAATATCTTTATCTTGCTTTCCACCCGTCTTTGCACTCTGTTATTCTGTGAAAACTATCTTTATAAACTGGCATAACAGCTGGTGATTTTTTGAATGCTGGGAAAGTAACCATGAGTAACTGGTTGTCCTACTCTTAAATAGAGCATTGTATTCATATTTATAACATATGTTGGTCTAATTAGATCTTCTAAAGTGATTGAGTTTTTCATACTGAGAAAAGGTCAGATTTTTCTCTTCTGAGTTCATTTGTTGCACAGTAAGCTTGCAGAAGCTAGTCTGGCCTGGCACCTTCTGTACCTTTCAGCTACAAAAACCATGCAGGATATCTTGGGATGGTTACTGTCCAAATAAATCACTTTTGTGATAGAGGCAAAAATATGGTATGCTATTTCTGCACCTTACTGTCATTTTGGTGTCAGGCTTATGTAATAAAATCAGCTTTCAAGAAAAATTCAATGTAATGTTATTTCAGAGGAGTCAGATAATTTTTTTTCTTTTAATAGCACTATATGTGAAGAGAGGGATGATCCAAGCAAAGATGAGCAAGTCCCTTTCTCTTGCTGATTTTAATCTAGCAGGAGTTGCTTCTGGCTGAGACTACTGCCATTTGTCAGTTTTAAAATGCGGATACATTTCCCACAGAGACCAGATCTTACAGGATACATATGTTTATAGCATGCAGGAGGAAAAAATAAGGCTAAAGATGGACTGGTTGAATTGGATGGTTTAATCTACTTTCTCATTGCCACAAGTGTTACTTCTGTGCTGAGTATGAGATGCTGTAGGGTGAAAGTGTGCAAGATGTTTGTGCAGTTGATTCTTCTTACTCTGCTAATTTGATGGTAAGGGATACTAATCTCCTCTGCTGTTATTTGCATGTCTTAAATGCTTGCTGGTAGAAGGAAGCCTCAGAAGCTAGTCTTTTATCTTTCATAAACAGGCATTATTTTCCTTTGATCCTATGGTGGTCTTATTTAGTGATTTCATTTCAAATTCCTCTGCAAATGATTCCAACAAATTATGCTTTAATACAGGAGCTAAGAGCATGACATTGCAAGTCCCCTTTGCACTGTCAAAACCTTTCAGATTAAAAAAAGTCCAAGTAGCATGGCATGGCCCAGATCTCTCACAGGTGTGGGAGTATTGCAGTCACAAAGCTGCTGTCAAGACACAGAATCAGAGAATCATTTCAGTTGGAAGGGACTCTTAAAGGTCATCTAGTCCAACTCCTCTGCAATGAATAGGGACATCTACAGCTAGATCCAGGGTGCTCAGAGCCTGGTCCAGCCTGACCGTGTTTCCAAGGACTTGACATCTAAAATTTACCTGACCCTGAGGAGTAACGTCAATTTACTGTGCCTTTTCCTCAGGATGCATAGGCACTACTGAAGCAGGACCCAGTACTTCAGTTGCCAAAAAAGAAATTAGAGGAAAATAAATCTTCTCCTCCCTGCTGTTCACTTGATATGTGCATTTGACAGTCCTTTGTATTGTCTCTCTTAGCTTGCATATCTACAACTGGTGAGTCAACAGGGAGGAAGAAAAACCCCATATGTATATTTTAACAGAATTTAGATGAGAAAAAGAGAGAAACTGCTTAAAGGGCAAATAATGAGGAAAAAATGAGCATTTCTGAAATTGGTTCCAAAACATAAAAAGACTCCAGTTACAGCATCTTGATAATTAAATCCAGCAGAACTGCTAATCAGAACTGAAGACCTCCACTTTCTTTTCAATCACGAAGATCATTTCTCTAGCTGGTGTAACATCTGTACTCCTGTGCCACAGCACTACCTCAAAAGCTTACCTAATTGAAGACTGCAAGCTGACCTGGGTATGGCTCTGTGATGGCTGTCCCTTGGAATCAGGAGGGATTGCAGCAGCTTCCTTCCTGTTTTGACAGTACCTGGACCCTCACCATGGCACCCTTTTCAGTGTCCTTGGCATGCGGCAGGCAGCAGACCCTCAATACAATTCCAGTGAGATTTGTAACATTACATGACACAAAGTATGTTTTCTTAATCCGATGTGAAATGCTCCTCTGGGCGAAAATGCTAAACTTCAGCGTGAAGATATTGATTTGTGAATGGCTACACACAACTGCGAAGCTGATTATCACAAATAAGCTTGAAACATAAATATTTTTGGTAGGCAACTCATGTTTTATTCAGGGATATATGAGTATGAATTAATGTTATATAAACATGCTGAGTATCCTGAGGTTAATGCCTCTCTGACTCAAAGCATTTTCTGCTTCTTTTCTAGTTGTAGAAGTTTATTCTTGTGTGACATCAAGTGGACTTTTTTTCTTCTCATTTTGGAATTGACAGTTGAATATGGGGGGTGGGATGCTCAGAAAGGAGGTGGCTTATTATGGATCATTTTTGCTACTCAGTTTCTTCATTTTTTGCCTAGGCTGAAGCACATAAACTGAAAATGAGGTGTTTTTGGCCTGTGTGAAGACTTGAAGAGCTGAACAGCTATCCCTTAGTTTCCAAGTCTTTCATCCTAAAATTTATTAATGATAGGTTAAACCACTTGATTGAATTGCTTGAACTTGGGATAAGTCCCTGAAGGAACAGGATGCTACATAGACTTGCAGGGGGATCTTCACTTGCTTTTTGGTCGTTGTTGTTTTTAGAAATACTTACATCATCTCTATTTTGCCCCAAACACAATTGGAAGCAGTGGGTACATGTCTGGTTCTGTGGGACTTAGGCTGAGGCATGCTGTGCAGAGGAAATGGGAGAAAGCCAAGGACATAAAGGTGCAGGTTCATGGTAGCACTTGTCTAGTCCGATAGCCCTTCCAGGATTTAAGGGCTCATTGTCTCAGGTTCTTCAAAACAGAAGGTTTTCTAGGGACAGTGGTTCTGGCGTTGAACTGTGTACGGTCTTAGTTCTGAGGAACGAGAAAGAAAGAGGTGCTTGTTGAATCTATTTTGTCTTTGTTTTTATTTTTTCATATAGTCCTGCAGAGGGAATATGGAGGTCAAAAGCTTTGTCATATCTCAGTCACTGCCTTTCTTCCTTCAAGAGAAAATATAATTTGCTTTTTGAGTGATAGTCTTGCTTTTTATCTGACTTTCTCAAGTATCACTCTAATGAAAAGTAAATGTAGATCTTTATTTTGTCTCCACGAATGATTCAGGCAAAGTCTGAACTTCCTTCGCCACTTGGTTATCTGGACAGATATCCTTTCTGTAAAAACTGTATTTGGAATTCAAAAGTCTAACTTGCTTTTCAAAATAGAGACTATTTTTTGTCCTGTATGCTTTCAAAATCTTTTGTTATAAATACCACTATTCTGGATTGTTTGAAAGCTTGCTTTTGTTCTGGATTATTCAGTCAGTTATTTGGTCTGTCTTGGAAGATGGTTTGATTCCTGTATAAATATTTGATCACAAAATTCCTTTCGCATAAAATATTCCTTTATTTAATCTACTGTCTGAAAAACTTGATGACTTTTTTTTTTTTTTTTTTTGCTTGACTAGTGAGTATGGATCTTTATCTATTTCTGTTGTTATCTGCACACTCAGAAAATGATAATCTTAATTTCAACCCATGAATCTCTTGTATTTACTAAATGGATGCTTGTAAATAGGTAACATAGTGAAGAGTAGTGAGAATTGAATTTCAGATTATTTCCTTTCTCAAGGCAAACAGTCTACACAAAAACAAAAAACAAAACAAAAAGCCACAAAAGGAAAAGGCACAATGATTCAGAGACATGAAAATAGAGTAAAAAAAAATTTTTAAAAAAATCATATTTGTATGAACTGTCTAGCTTGCAGTACAAAACTGCAAGACACACATTTGATTTGTAGAAAAGGAGAAAGTCGGAATATTTTATTGCATAGTTTGTGTGAGGCCATACAGTTCTTGAGTCATAATGACATTTCAGCTTGTGTAAATAACATATGTCTGCAGAAGATCCTGGTCTGATAGAGAAATTACCTTAAATTAGTTGATTTTTAAAGCAGTATGATACCATCTGAGAGGCAAGAAAACATTTTCAAGACTGATGTTAAAAGATGAGAAATAAAACTCTATCGCTTTTTTAAATGTACTATTTCAGACTGCTGAGGATTTGATACTATTCCTCCCTGTCTTGTGTTGTTCTCCTCACTTCATTATTTTTCACATGAAATGAATACCATTTGGTATCACCAAGAAGGACCCTTCAATCTTATTCTCCTTTGTTTGGCAGAATGATCTCATAGGCTATCTGTACCACTTTCAAAAATCAGTATGTATGATTTTAACATATTGTAGGAAAAATAAATAACATGATCATACCATAATCACATCCATTCAATTTGCTCATCATTTTGCATCTATACTTGAACTACAGAACACAGGTCCTGGAATATACTATGAGTTTGTCTAAATCCAATTCATTTTCATGAAAATACTTCACACTCAGACTTCCTTTGCTTTTTCAAATAAAAACATATCAATCTTCTGTGAATCTGATGGCCATTCTATGATGCAGCTGGAAATCATTTATACTCGGATTTCCCTAGAGCATTTCTCATTGTTTACTTGGAAAGATAGTGATTAAATGTTATTATCCCAGTTTGAAGATTCTGGCATCAGTTGAGCAAATGTGATATTCCAGGTTTGTGTATGTGTCTTTATCCTAACATAACCTCACCCAAAGGGTTTTGATCCAAATGCTTAATGATTTTTAGATCAAGGTTTATGGGTGCCTTCTATTCTGTAGAAGTATCATACAAAAGCTGAAGTTTGTAGATTAGGTTTTGATTCTCTGAATAAAATGTGAGAACTCAAACAATAGTAATTTTAAGGAAGATTGTGTGGAAAACACTTAGGGTGGAAATTACAAACAAACTGAACCAGCAGAGGAGATTGGGCGCAGCTTCTCAGTAGGAGAAAGAAAGGAAACAATGGGACTAATTTGCGATGGGTCTTGTTAGCTTTGTGAGTGCAAACATATGATACGTTTGCCTGCAACAACCTGGAAGGTTGTTACGTTTTTACAACCTGGAAGGTCTTTCCCAGACCTGGCATTTATAGATGGGAAAACTAAGGGCTAAAAAACTCCCTCCTTAATCAAATTGTTTTTTAATGCTGTGAAAATAAGGCAAAGTAATTTAGTTCAAGAAAGCATTTTTTCTATCTTTGACCTTTCCTGGGCTCCTTTCTTAGTCTCTCTAGGTGAATTAACAGAGATAAAGGGCACTCATCATCTTTGTTAGATCACCACCTGTATCGCTTTTGTTTTTCCTTTCCTCTTCACAAAAACTAAAGTTGACATTTCTGTTACTACAAGGAGTTCTCCAAGGACTTTGATGTTTTTGCTATAATAGAAATGATGGTATTTGTAGATATTTCAGAAACAACACATTTAAACAAAACCTTTTGAAGGACTTTGGTCCTAAAATCTAGTCATCTTCTATTGTAAGCGTCCTTGATATTTAATTCGATTTGAAAAGAAATCTGAAGAATAATTTAAGAGCAAAAGAAGACCAAGAAACTGGTGATAATCCATTGATATAAATAAACCTGAGCTCTGATAGGAGCTCAGAGAACTCTACACGACTTGGTTCCATTCTTTCTTGAATATCTGCTTAATTACCTGACTGGATCCAGGGCACCTTAAGTTTCCTCATTGTAGGTTAGAAGTGTGTGGGGGACCCAGGGCCTGGCTGATGAAGGTGCATAGGAAAAAAGTCATTTCAAGGCAATATTGACTTCAAAGTGATTTATAGATTCAGATCAAAATATTGGTCCCCTTGGCAAGTCCTAATAAGAAATGGTATAGTCTCAATAACTTCTAAGTAGACAGGCTCAATATAAGACAAGATTAAAAGAACTGAGGAATTTAACATAACTCCAGATTTAATTAAGTCCATAATTTACTTTTCAGATGGTAGAATATTATGCTTAATATATGCCTACTAGCAAAGCTGAGAAGAGAATAGAAAAATTAATATGGTGGAGAACTTTGGCTGGCATTTGCACTGTTCTGACTTGTGCTGTATTGACAGTAATCTGAGCTCCAAGTATAACTGCAGGGCAGTGTCATATTCCATGATTGCATTTAGAAAACCTACCAACATATTAATAATACAGTGAAGGAATGTCACTTTTAACACAGCCTGTTTCATCATCTGTTTGGTTCTTTTGGGACAAGAAAGTAACCTGCCACTTGTGGACCCACAGTACCTTTTAAAGAAGTATGCCATTGTGTTAATGCTACAGGAATGGATATGTTTACTCAGAAAACACAACACAGCATGGCAGAGGCTCTTTGTTATCTTGACCAAACTTTCTGGAGGTCTCTTGCACCTTTTGTTCTGCCTGTTTATTTCCATTCACAGGATTCCTCTGTATTACTTGTATCTCCAGTTAATCAACTAGTTTATTCAAAAATGATGATGAAGTCTAGATGTCCCTCTTTGGTCAAATAAAAGCTGGATATAGTGTTTTATTTGATAATTTGAGCACTCTTACTTGGAGAGTTGACATACAGAAGTCATGTCTCAGCACTGGGATTGCTGTTTGAGGTCATTAATTAGATAATTAATGGAAATTTATTTCATTGTCACTAAGTTGGTCTCTTGTGGACAAGAGCACTCCTGTTGGGTGGGTGAGAGCTGGGCATAAGGCTGAAAGCAGAGCTGCTCAGTGCCACAGTGTTTTACAGACATGCTGTTTTCAGTGTAGCTTTTGCTGCTGGACTGTGTGGCGAGGGCGGAAAGATCCTTTCAACAACTAAAGGGTGTCTATGAGCAAGAAGGGGACAGACACTTTAGCAGAGTCTTTTGTGATAGAAAAGGGGAAATTGTTTCAAACTAAAAGAGAGGAGATTTAGAGTGGATATAAGGAAGAAGTTTTTTGTGATAAGGGTGGTGAGGCACTGGCACAGATTGTCTAAAGAGGCAGTGGGTGCCTGCATTCCTGGAGGTGCTCAAAGCCATGCTGGATGGGTCTCTGAACAGCCTGATCTAGCTGTTCATTTCAGGGTAGTTGGACTAGATGGCCTTTAAAGGTCCCTTCCAACTCAGCTGATTCATTGATTCTATGTTCTGTTGGAGGAGCTGATGCTGGATGGCTGGGAAGCTACCAACATCTCTCTTTTTCCCTGGGCAGCAAGCAATCAGTGATGAGCAGAAGCAGGTATTTCACGAGTCCATTTCTCCTGAGTACTAATTGAATTTCCTACATCAGTGTTCACCACCAAGGATGCCTGAGTGTCCTATCCACGTGGAGAAACCTGATGAAAATGGAGGTTAATGTAAGAGGCTAAAGAGTACATTGGCAAAGGGGCCAATAACTAATCAATAGGATTTCATTTTGCTAAGCATTTTGAAGGGATGCAACCAATAAATAGCTGAGAGAACTTTATAACCTCTCTTAAATCACATCCAGTCCAAAAGGCGATGAAATGTCCACATAAGGCCTACAGGGTACTGCTGTGGTAACCCAGCAGTAAGTTTCAGTCTCTGATAGAAACAGGTATGGCTGCTGCTAAGATATAGGATAATAAATATACGGTTGAATATGATGTTGTGGAAGAGAGCTGGCACTGCTTTCCTCAGGGAAGACAGGATTCATGAGTCCCACAGAAATTGCAGGCAGAAGCACAAGGCTGCATTCGGACTGAGGGAGCACATACATAGCTCCTATTGAGATGGGGAAAAGATTTCTGGAGCAGAAAGTAGATCCGGGAGGGGTGATCTTCATGTGCTCAACTAACAACTGAAATGTATCATGGCAGGGTTTTTAGTGGGGTGGGAGTCTACCTCTGAGGACCTGCAGATCTGTGGTGGCAGCAGTGTTGCTCAGCACACTGAGCCTGACAGAGAGAAAAGTGTGAGGAGTTCAAGCTTGCTGTTGCTCTCTGTGCTCATTTGGGGTGGGCACAGGCTGATGGAAAGTTAGCAGAAAGATCTCATGATGCTGAATGACACAAATTGCAGTTGAAATGTGAGATCGACAAAGGCAAAATAATACACTTGAGCTATGGAAAGGCTAAAAGTTTGGACCTCATATTAGTGTTTAGCGCTAAGGAAAAGAGATCTATGGATGACCGAGTACTATGAAATGATTACTTTGGTGCTCACAGTGATCATAACAGACAGGAAAGGCTGAAAATATGAAGGAAAAAGAGAACAAAAAGTACACTGATACCACTGAATAGACCTTTAGTGTGGACAGAATTTGAAAATTTGTTCGTGTTCTGGCAATCCTATCTTTTCAAGATGTAACTGAGCTTGAAAAGGTCAACAAAGATGGGCCAATTTCAGCATGAGCAAAAGCCTAAATGGTCTAGGGTGCTTCCCAGTGGGAGAAGACAAAAAGAATGAATGAAGGGGTATCAGAACAGAGATTCATAAAATCATAGAAGGTGTAGAAGAGCAGATTTTTACTCAATGTTCCTCACAATATGACACTCCAATTAAATGATCAAACAGAATTTTTGAAACTGACAGAAGGAAGTATTTTGCACTGCCCATAATTAAATTAAATTGTGGAGCTCATTACATAGGCTGCTGTGGAGACCGAGAGTATAAATGGGTTTAGGGAAGGACCAGCGCATTCCTAGAGTAAAGAGCCATTACAGACTATTAAGCCCAAAGGTCTGGAAGCAGTCTCCAGCTCAGGAAGTCCTCAGACTACTGATTACTGGAAACTGGGACTGGAATATGTCAGGGGAAAAGATCGCTCAAGTAGTGCCAGTGCTTCTCTAAACACCATGCTACTGGCTATTGTCAGAAAAGAAATCTAAGAGCAGAGAGATTTTTTTTTCTTTCTGGAAAAAGAAAAATTCTTATTTTTTCTTTCTTCTTATTATTTATTTGTTTGGAGGTGTCTTCTCTTATATATAGTGTAAATGTAAAAGATTTGGAAAGTGGAATTGAATCCTTTGCCTTGTGGTCACTGCAAAGGAGAGCACTGCATGCCTTGAAGGCAAACTAGGAGCAGCAGGTAGCCAGAATGTTGTGCAGTCAGAAGAGATGCATGTGGAGCACTGAAATAATACCAGAACTCAGCCAGTATGTTTTGTTCATGACTTCCAAAAGCACCAAAATGCAGGAGTGAAAACCACCTCCAACAAACTCTGGCACTTACAAATTATGCATACACAGTGCAGGCCTTGTGCAGGAATTTCCACATTGTGGTTGGCTGACCTGAGAGCTTACAGACATGGGATTTGTCTATGCTGAATATTTAAGAAAAACAGAGCATTTACACTTAACCAGTATTGTGCAAATGACTGGCTTTTTTCTTGGTAAATATAGAAGTTAACTTCAACTGAGATGGCCTAGCCATAGGACCAGAATACCAGTCCCTGCATTTTTCTGATTTCTCAGTCTTCCAGCTGGGACTCTACTTTTGCCTCTGTGAAAAGGAGGATAACGCCAGCATGGAAACACAACACCACCAACCTCAGTGACAATTAAAATGTTTAATCTGTTAACCATGTGAAGTGCTAATATGCTCTTTATTTTGTAACTATTATTATTTTTTTTTAAACCCTCAGATGACTACTACTGACTGATTGTCTTTTGCGGTTTCAAGGATTCAGGCATAACTATTCAGTCTAAGCCACTCACTGAGCAAAATTCTTTTATGCCCAAGGACAAGGAAAAGGTTCAATAAAGCCAAATCCTGGGATATAAACTCAAATCTCCCCTCATCAAATATGTATCCTTTGATCTAATAAAATGTGTTATGTCTTGCTTTGACTTTTTAGCAAAATGAGAACATAATGTGTGTGGGGTTTTTTTGCTTTCTTTCTTCTTTTCTTTTGATGCATTTGTTATACTTGACAAGCCTAAATGGCAGATTCCTTTTGGTTTCCAAGATGGCCAGCTTCTGTCTTGGAGTTTCTCCAACTAGCTATGGATTTAGCATCAGATATTTTTGTCCTACGTATGTAATAACATACATGTGTATGTGCACCAATACTTATTCACAGTGGTCATGTGTTAGATGGATTGATAATTCCACCTACTACAAATTACTGTTACCTGATTTGCAAAAGTAATGAAGAAAATATAGATTATGGTAGGACACAGAATTTCCTTGCTGTTGTGTATAATCAACAAATATAGAGTGGCATTGCTAGAAAGATTATCATGGTGGAAAGGGCTAATTGAAAGTAAATGAAAATGCTCATCTGTGTCCTAGGCTCAGAGAAAAACTCCAAAATGAGCAACCTCCGGAAAGAGATCCTTCTGCAGTGGCAATCAGCCCCTAAATGGGGTCTTGAAGAGGTGCACCCAGGCTCCACCCCTTCTGGTCACACAGCTGAATTGCCTTCACCTGTGCTCCCATGGCTTACTCAGTGCTTGCCTCAGGTGATCAGTGAGAGGTTTAGGCTGTGATTCAGTAGTCCCCATACACTGTTGATTATAGTGTTTATTTTTTTATCTGAGTTTAGAAGCAGAGTGGTGTGCCCCCCTTAGGAAAACTGTGGACTTAATTGTCTAAAGACTCATGAAGGCACACATTCACTTTTTCTGTCCGTTTCTCACCAGATGAATAGGGATTCCTTTCAAGTTTATGGGAAAGGCTGCCTATTGGGGCTGTGCTTTCATTCATTCACTCAGCACAGTAGAAAGGAAATTACTAGGAAGGCTTACTGAAAGCCTCTCATGTTACCTTTCAATTGGAAAAGTGCCAGATAGTATACTGTGCTAGTTAGGTTAATATGAGATAGTCTCTTGGATACTCAGCATCTGCTCTGTTATCAGATTCATTCTACTCTCCCTTTCCCCTATTTTTCCCTCTATCTTCTGCATTAAGCTTATTAGAAAGTCATGTGCTTGCTGTTAGTGTAACTTCTTTATTTGTGGGAAAGGCTTCTGTAGTGAACATGGTGTTCTGACACTGTCTTTTTGTCCCCAAGTGAAGTTCTGACAAGAAACTGTGTAGGTGTGGGCATTTCTAGCTTGCCTTCAGGTATAAGTGTTATTTCTGACCAGTTCATGCTATTTTGTGATCCCTGCAATCATTAAGGTTTTTGTGCTGAAACAAACCTTGAAAAAAGGCATTTTTATGCTTGTTTTGTGGGCTTTCCAGCCAAAGCCCTAAATCTAACCTGGCACATAAAGGAATGGCTGACTGTTTTTCCGTATCTCTGCCAAGCATCCCCTAAAAGACTCCCTGACCTCTGCTTGCCTTTAAAGAGAATGTGGGCCACGTGTTATGTTCTGCTACAGGAGGCTTGCATGTCTGTAATTCTGACTTGAAAGAGTATCCAAGGCTTGATGCTTTGATGTCTGTAGCCATTAATTAGGCATATTTACCTTCTATGTGTGCTGAATTTGCTTTCCAGCTGGGAGCCTTGTCCTCAGACTGGGTCAGATAAATTTATTCCTGGAATATTCATTGCAATATTTGCTTTATTAAATTTGTGTAGTGGATTGATGCAGCCTTACTGGCTGTATTGTTTGGCAAGTAATAGGCTTTAAGCAGAGTTTGGTGAACATGTTGTTATTTTTCATCAATAAAGATTAATTTCAAACACCTATTTAGCCACTTTTGCTTGAGTAATTTGTACAAATTGGAAGCTATCTTCTTCTATTATGAGGGCAGGACTAAGTAGTGAGTGACGTAAGGTGGAAAATGGGATACAGCTCCATCTTCACCAGAACAAATGGTCATGTTATAAATATGGTTAGGAAGAAGAATGTACTGTTGTGTTTATTAATAAACAATAATCAAATTGCTAGCAAATCAACATGGAATTAGGCTGCCGAATATTGGACAATTTACAGAAAGAATGTCAATGTTTGAAAATACACTTTTATAGTTTCTTGTGTTTCTTTAAGGCTTTTAGGCTTTTGTCTCATCCTTGAGAAGACCTGTTAGATTATATTCTGCTAAAATACCTGACTGAAATTGTGGCTAAATTGCTCCATCTTGATACATTGCCAAGGAGCAAAAGTCTTTTCATTGGGCTCTTTTCTTCTAATGGGTTTTATTCAAATGTAAAATATCTTGGAAAAGTATTTTAATGTCAATGTCTAGCCTGTTTTAAGTGGAAAGGGGGCACTGGATGCTCAGAGGCTGTTAAAGCGCTCAGTTGTTTGTGCTACCCACAGAAAAGAGAATTTAAGACATTCTAATTCAGCCCACTCCATTTTTCTGGATGTATATTATGAGCAGTGAGGCTTCCAAGCTCCTTTACAGTAGACATGCATTGCACCGTGTTTTTTCGGGGCAATGAAATGATTTATTTAGCATATGGCTGACCTGGATTGTCATTACTGGCTCAATTGACCTTTATTGCCATGAGACAGTGGTAAGACTGGAAGATGCTATAAATAGCTGTTGCACTGTGAGAGTGACATCACAAAAATGTACTTTACAGACTGTCATTTCACTACGTGGGAATTGAGTGCATTGGGCAATACAAAAGGAGTACATCTCTCCTTGATGTATTTTTGTTGTTAGTCTTTTTGTTTTTTTTTCTTGTTTGGAATTATTGCAGCTGAAGCTATAAGATTGTTTTGACCACTGTCATCTGGTGCAAAAATAGATGGTGCAATAGTACTATGAAATTTTATGAAGCCTACCATCTAAGAGAAACTGAGCTTCGTATCACCACTGTCTTGTGCTTCCATCTAATGACTTGCTATTCAAGGCTGATATCGTAATACTGAATGCAGCTGGGGAAACAGTTTGGTGGAAATGAACTTAGTCCTTGTGGAACTCTAGTCTAGTGATGCTGGTCAGCATCTGTGGGCAATCTTTACACATATCTGTGTAAAGAATGACTTTGGACCAAAAAAATAGTATTTAAATATAAGGGGAAAGCAGCTGCAATACCTTGAGGGCATGCTGATATTGACAAAAAGGATGTGTCCCAGTGTCATATTTTATGTAGTTTGATGCTGAATGGAAGACTTCTCCCAGCCTGCAAAGTAAAATCCACCCCACTCCCCCTCCTTTTTTTTGGTATAAACTCATATTTCATTCCTCTAGTAAAAGCTATTTGGAACTACATGTTAATTCATTCAGCAGGATCTGCTGGTATGTAAAGAATATGTGTAATAATTGAAGATTTCACTGAAACTGGCAAACAGATCCATATGCAGCCCACTGTGTTAGATGTTTCAGCTTAGCGTCACTTGAGTAACTGATCTTCATTAAGCAGTAATTTTCAGTGATCACATTACTTTATTTTTTTTTCCCCTAAACTGTTTTAGCAGGAGATGGCACTCAGGCACCTTTTAACCCAAACTGAAATTAGATGCTATTCTGCCTCTTCTGACTTCTGGAAAAGGGTGGGGTGGATGATAATATTGGATAATTATATTGAATATACCCTCAATTTATCTATTTTTTGTCTTTTCAATTTGCAGGAAAGCAATCTCCAGGTCAGGCCTCCAGCACTTGGCTCCTGTGCATTCCCTCAACATTGCAGTCTCCAATGGACCTGTGAAGGAACCAAGGGCAGCCTTAGAGTGGACTGTAGGTGTTTGTTTCTATGGCAATGTATCTCTGGCTAGTGCTCCCTCCAACCTTAAAACATTAGACGTAGCACTGCTGTCAGTATTAGTGCTGGTCATTAGCAATTCGCTTCCATTATGAAATCAAGCAGAAGGCAGAGACATGATAATGAGCAATGACTTGAGCAGCACTGGACAGAGCTGTTTAGACTTTCCAGTCTTGGGAACTGTCTGGCTACATTTGCTCACTGGCTTCTTGACAAGGACTGCTATCCATTGGTGATTCAATGCTAGTGTAGCAGGATTTTGTAGTTTTGATTTATGCACCAAAATTTAAGGCTGAGCATTCATGATGGGTTGGCTGGATCTGTAGGAGCAGCAGTAGATTGGTCACAATGCTTTGCAAGCATGGCAGAACTTCTGGGTCTAAGCTGGGCTGGAGACACAAAGCATCTGTTTCTTTCCCTACTTCTGTTTCTGGACCAGTTCAGAAGGGGCCGGTTATGCACTGTCTGCACCACCTAATGTAGTTATGTGTTAGTGCATGTCAAGAAATTGATGCTTAAGCCAGCAGGTGGGGAAAAAAAAGTCCCATTTAAAGCAAAGTATGCAGTGGATTTTACATTGTGCTCTCAGTAAGGAGCTGGCATTCAGCCAGTAGCTACCCATCTGTCCTTTGGATAAAGACAATTTCTGTTTTGATGAGTATGGCTTATAGTTCATCTCAGATAGCTTTTATACCAAGATTGAATGGCTTTCTAGATGTTGTACAGCTGTAACATTCAAAGTTTAATGGGATAAAATTTTACAGGCTGCATTGCAAGAAGCTAGTTTGGATTCAGTCTGATTTTACAGTATAGTAAAGAAGAGTGTGTTAGAATGAGTTTGAAAGCATGCATAGAGGAGCTTGAGTTGAGAATATCTTGATCTTTAGGTGCAGGAAACTTGGGTCCCGATTCAGCAAGGCATTAAAACACATGCCTGCTTTCATTGATCTGGGAGAAAGGGAAGGATGTGAGTGGAAGACATCAGAGGTTGAAGGAGCCAGGACTGGCCAGCTGTAGTAACTGATGAATGCAGGGGGGAACAGGATTTCTGCAGGTTAGAGATTAAGCACAAGTAAAAGAGATAGTAGAGAAGGGGTCTGGAGGTGTGAAGAAGATAAAATGGATCGAAGTTTATAATGGGTAGTGAATGTCAATTTAAAAAATTAACTGGTAAGTTTTAAAAACTGATATTTGTTTTCAGGTGTATATTTGGTAGAATGAGTGTTTTCTTACATTAAGATGTATTAGAGCCAGAAAGGAGGTCTTTGTAGGGAGTCACTGGAAGGTAGATTTAATCAGAACATGTTGCATCTCCATCTGTGTAATCCTTCAGTATTTCCAAGATGGTTCTCCAAGGACCCATAATGAGAGACCTTTCCAAAGTCTGATGAAATTTCCAAATTTCCAATGAACAGAAGCTGTCAGTTGAACTTACAGTAGGAAATGCAGAAGAAATCTGTCCTTGTTGCCTTCACAGTAGTAACTGGAAAGAATTTCCTGGCTATATTCTCCATTTTTGGTAACTCTTTGCAGATGATTCTTCATAATCAGATGGCCTTGTGAACAGGACACTGATTCAGGGAATGAGATTTCTGTTTCTTGCCCTGTCACTGACCTTGTGAGTGAGCCCAGATTAATTGTTTTGCCTTTCAGTACACCAGCCTATTTAGCTGTGGAATGGAGGTGATAATTCTGAAGTTTTTAAGACTCTTTACATAAGAAAATACATATTTTAGTGTTGTGATTACTGTCTGTCATCCCTGATGCTTATTTTCTCTTACTTGCAAATAGTCAATTTCATCATATTTTCTACATCTAATTCAAGTTAGCTTGTAGCTAATTTAGTAATATTTATTCACAGCAGAATCATACTCAATATATTTGTTTTGAAAATACTTGAGACTGATCTGTTCTTTAAGTACAGTTAAAGCACAACTGAGTTATCTGGATGCAAGCTGAGTGTTCTTCAAGGGAGAAATGTTGTAATTTTGGACAAAAAATTATACATATAAAAACCCATTAAACTTTTAGGTCTTAAGAAATAAAACAAACAAACATCAAAGCTTTGTGATAGTAGAAGTTCAAAATTGTAGTATTAGTAATACGTGATCACAACTTATAAAATAAATTGGTTGTAAGTGTCTATTACAGAGAGAGTGGTGAGGTGCTGGAACAGGCGGCCCAGGGAGGTTGTGGATGCTACATCCCTGGAGGTGTTCAAGGTTGGATGAGGCCCTGGGCAACCTGGTCTAGTACCAGATCTGGAGGTTGGTGACCCTGCCTGTGGCAGGGAGGCTGGAAATTGATCATCCTTGGGGTTCCTTCCAAACCAAGCCATTCTGTGATTCTATTCGGTTGCATGGGACATTTTAACACAAAAACCTTTGTTCTTTCTACTAAATAGTAGAGATCTCTTGGGATCTGTGACTTTGGGATCACAGAGACATAGCGCAATAACACATGCAGATGGAGTGTCACAGTGCATAGATGAAGACTTTTTAGGTAAGGTGAGGCTAGGATATTGAGAAGGGGAAGTTTTCCTTCAGTGTAAGAGCAGCAAGCATGCTTGAAAATCTGCTGTGGGATGGATGATAAGACTGTAAAGAGCTTGTGGGTCAGGATTAGAGGGCAAACCAACACGGGTGATGTTGTTGTTGCCCGCTACAGTTGTTATGTTTAGGAAGTAGATGATGAGATCTATGTTTGACCTCATGTTTGAAGGCCAGGGTCCTCATGTGCAACTTAAACCAGTTTGATGTTTACAGGAAGAACAGCAGGGCATAAGAAATCCAGGAGGTTTCTGTGATACGCTGATGATAACTTTGCGATGCAAGTGATTGAGGAACTTGATGAAAGAAGGTGCTGTTCTGGACCTTGTATTACAAACAAGAACGAACTTGTAGGAACTGTGAAAATCATTGGCAGCCTTGCCTACAGTGACCATGAGATGGTGAAGTTCAGGATCCTGAGAAGAGGAAACAAAGCAAACGGCAGGATGAGAGTCCTGTACTTCAGTGAAACAGACTTTGGTTTGTTCAAGAATCTGTTTGAGAAAAAAAAAATGTATATGACTGAACAGAAGCTCCATGCATACTTCTAAAACTTCTGAAATTTTGTGTGTGGATGACTTCTGAAACACTGTGTTCAGGCTCTGTAATTCTACATTGCCACTATTTCTTTTTAATGAATGCTGGGGAACTAATGATCTTTCCAGAGAGAACTAAAGAGAAAAAAGAGGGCTGTCATATTCCAAAATGGTGTCCATTTGTATGTTTTCAGAGGTATAGAGGTTTCAGTGATATTACAGAAAGTGCTCTTCCTAAAATATTTTTTTTTCAATTGTTCTCAAAAGGACTGAAACTAAGCTGTTGTCAGCCAAAGAAATGTTTCACGACAGTGTAGGGAATCATCATCTCAGTTGGTAGCATCTAGATGTTGCTTATCCATGAAGACAAATGTTGTTCTGTTTCTGCGTACAGATGATTTTTTAGATGACAGTAACAACAATCTCCAAAGCTTAGCAGAGAATATAGGGATGGGCAGTGGATGAAGGGATGTGGGAAAGCCTGGTGGGAGTGTGGAAATGAGAATAGCAGAAAATAACTAGAGAATGTAACAAACCTAGGTCTAAAAGTTGAACATCTCTCTCTCTCTTTTGAAAAAAAAACAAAACTAATTATGCAGTATTGTGTTTCTGTGATTTTATTTATTTTTTTGGCCTTGTGTTCATTACACTCACGATAATTAAAGAAAAGGTGATTTTTGTGTGAAGAATTTTCTCAAAATGTGCACATTTTGTAGTTAAATTCACGTATTTATGCAGTAAAATCAATGTTTAGGATATTATTTATAACATGAACATTACAGACTCTGGAATTTTAGAGTTCAGGGTAAAATATAAGCAAAACATAATAGACAGGCTTTCAGGGAAAAGTCAACCAAACAAACTTCTTTCTGCTCAGTAGTGATCTTGAAAAAGAGGAGGCTAAAGCTAATCATTTTTGCTTACAAATATGTTTAATTAAATTTGTGTTGATGAACACTAATTATATATTAATCATAACTTTATCACCCAAATGTGTACTTGTAAGAAGACTCATCTCTCTCACTGTGGTATTAACAAAGGGAAAAAAGCCTTCCTAATAGTTCAGTTTAGAAATCTAATGTTTTGGTTTTTTTTTTTTGCAAAATGCTAGTCATAACGGGAGCAGATAAGAGCTCTACTCCTCCTATTACAAGTGGTGTTACAGATCTTTAAAACTGAGCATTTGGGAGAACTGGCTTATTTGTTTGGCTGAATGTCCATGGCTTCTTAACATGGTAAACTGAATTACTTTCTGTGCGTTGCCTTTAAACTGTAGTGACTACAGCTTGAAGAATAGCAAGATGTGGAGTTACCTGAAAAATGGTCTGTTATCTAACCATGCTTGGGCACCTAAAAGATGAAATCCAGTTGATTTAGTAAAATGTGCACAGAAAGTTATGATCAGGCATGTGTGCATGTGTAGTTTCATTGTTCCCAAACTCCCAGTTTGTTATTTCCTATTTCTCTTTCACTTTGGCATGGGGGGAGGAAAGGGGGATTGTGTGTTCTTTGCTTCATATTTAAGGAATATATGTGATACAGAAGTTATTTTTGTCTGTTAGTATGGTGGTAACAGATCAGGAGTAATTATCTGGAAGACCATACTGACTGTATCTGCCAGGAGATCACTGCTGCTCCACTTCGAGGAGCAAGGCTCTTTCTTGTCACAGGGCATTGAGTGCTCACTTGCAAGGGCTGGAAAGTTAGGCAAGAATTCATAGTTCCCTGTTCTCCAGACTGAAAAATATTAGGCCGTGGTCACTCCTCTTTTATCCAAGACAATGGGCAGTACTCTACACAGTGAGTCAAAACAAAGCACATCACCTAAGAGCATGCTTTGGTGTATCAGCTGAGCTCTTCTAATAGTGAACTGGTACCAAACACACTGACCCTATGTTACCCATCTTTTACCCATCACTCCTTGTTTTAGATCCAGCCTTTGTGTGCTCTGTGCTGATGGGGTAAGACATTTTGTCTGAATGGTTTGGTAAAAAAAAAAATATCAGTGGTGGTTTTTTGTTGTTGTTTGTTTTTCCAGCAGTTGAACTCATTTTTGTATCAGTATTTCACAGCCACCAGATCTGGCATGGGGGAAGCAGCATGAGTGTGAGACTGGAGTTTGAGAGGTCGGGGACAGAAAGAGGGTGGCTGCCCCTTTAGCTGTCATTTGCTTCTAAACCTGCCATAATGGCATCAAGAACAAAATGTGCTAAGCTTGCGTATTATTTATGAGAAGGTTCTTGAACTCGAATCTGTTGTGGAAAAGTCTCTGTCAGAATCTGCAAGTGCTGATGTAGACTTTAATGTGTTTGAGTTCTGTTTTAAACAAGAGCTCATATTAGAGGTAGTCCCAGTGACCCCTGTCAGCTGTGTGTTGGCAGGTGGAATACCATTTTGTCCAGCACTTTGTGGAGTACTGCCTGTAATTTTTTTTGACTGGAAATACTGATTTGCTGAAGTCAAACTGCTCCATATAAATGTGTTGAATGTTGTCATATCCTCCTATTATAAGTCAATGAAAAATTGAACTTGAAAAAGGTCAAAGCATTTTCCTTTGACTATGCTGTTTTGATTTTCATTAGCAGTAACAAAATGTCTGATCATACAAATGACACTGCCCTGTAAAATTCAAAACAGTGGAGCTCAAATAATTCCTTCTGATACTGTTGGGACAAAGTAATTGACAGCCAAAGCTTTTGGGGGTAGGGTGTTACTCTGTGGGGAATCTCTTTGCTGTAATTCAGGATGAAAGAAGATTTTTGAAATGCCATTTTGCTGGAATTGAGATGGTAAATTTCCTCACAGTGTTGTGAAATTGCTTGTGGCACTGGATATCTGGAGTTCTGCTACTTCTACTAGGTCAGGTTATTTACATTTTTATTATCTAGTCTTGCCTGAACTCCCTCATAGTATGAACTAAAGAGGTCATCCCTGTAGACTACTTATTTTATTTATACTGTGTTGGAAAATGAGGCATGAATCTATCATAGAACATGGAGCAGTGGAGAACAAACTCTATCAGTCTAAACTGGGTTATGGAAATAGACCACTTTATCTGTAGAATTCCTAGATGGTAAGTTATATGTGTGTGGATTGAAGGGGTATTTAATCTATTTTTTTTTGATGGAATTTTAAAGTCCCAGGAGCTGTATGCTTTCTTAGCTTCCCAAGTTAAACTATCCAAACCTTTTATAATCTGTAAAATTTAGTGCTGGGTTATAATGTAAATTTGTGTTATTTCTTCAGCAGAGAATGTGCTCAGGTCAAACACCGGATTCATATCCTTTTGCTTTGGTCCTCTTGTTTTGTCTGGCTCTGTAAACTAGACAGGAATTTAGTATTTTGGGCAATACTGTGGGCATAGTAATTTTATTAGCATAATGTGACTAGGCTTCCACTAAGTGCTGCAAGAGTGATAAATTTCTTGCCAAAGAAACGTGCTTTAATATAAGAATAAACTTGAAAAGAAAGAATTTCCAGTTGCAGAAACTGGTCATCTGGGTAAGGATTTAAGCCTTAGTGAGTTCAAGTCTGCAGAAGCTATTTTGCATTATGAAAGCACTGAGAAGCCTCAGCTTTAAACTGTCGTGCACTGAACTGTGTAGTTCAAGAATATCTGTCCTACATAGTCTTCAGTTTAGGCAGATGAAAGGGTAAGAAGTATTAAAGGTATAGAACAGTGTCGAACTATACGAAGATAGTGCAATGGCATTACATGCTTTGTGCTAATCCAGCCCTTTGTGTTGAGAGGTAATACTGAATATCATATTAATGGCAAGATTTCTGATGAAGTTAGGCCAGTGGACAAGCAGACTCCCACCATAAAAAAATGCATATTGTTATTCTCCTTATGGTTTATTTGAAGTGATCACATTAGCTGTGTTAGGCAGCATTGCAGATTTGACAGTGTGGCTTCTGTGAACGTGCTTGTTCTCCAGAAGACAAAGGATTTTTCCACTTCTGATTCTTTGTGTTACTTAAGAGATCCACATGGCAAGAGAAACTTTCTCATTTCATCACTTTGAAACCGTCAGTAGAATTTTGAATAAATTATTTTAACTAAAATGGCTATTTCAGAGCATCCTGCTGTCGGACGCCATCTGTTTGGTAAGCGTCATCATTTGTGACTTCTGCAGTGTGGGAACCAAATGTCAGAGACTGTCAAAGTGTTTTCCATCATGGTTTAATTCTGGCTGAGCAGAAACCCTGCTTATTCACTTTGTTCAAATAACGTACAGTAAACGTGGTCTTTTCAGTTGAGCCAGCATTACAGTAGAGTGAAACCTATAGTCATTTTACAACCAGATTTCCTCAGGCCAAGAATTGGTAAAGAACTGGGGGATGTATTTGGTTAAACAAGAAGAGTGTTGAAATAAAATCAGATATCACCCTACTAATTGTTATTGTCAGTATGCTTGGTAGATTTTGAAAATATTGCTTTTTGGAACATGTATTCAGGTATCAACTTAAAGTCTAGTCTCATCTGGATGTTGTTTTGTGGATGTTTTCTTAAGTATACAGTATAGTGTAGTGTACATAGTATATAGTATAATATATAAGCATATAGTGCTGATCCAGCCATTTAAAATATTATTCTTTGTCTAAAATCTCCTGTTATCTTAAAGACATGTTATTATGCACTTTTGGTCACAGGTACCAAATTGTGGGGCTTTTGCAATCGAAATTTAAGTAGTTATGGTTTTGTTTCATCTCTTGATTTTTTTTCTTTCTTTACAATTCTATATATATTTCATGTTTGCATGTTTATGAAATTTTGCATTAAACTAAGCATTATGGGAAGAGCATGGGCAAAGTTTTTCTTATATGTGCAGTCATATAAATCCTTGCATCAGCATCCTATAAACAAGTGTGATCAGCTAACTTGATAATATGTGGCTATGTGTATTTATTCTTTATTTTTTAAGTTTATGATGAAAATCGAATGTAACTTCTTTTTCTGTCTGTTCTCTCTGAATTTTACAAGTTAGTTTCACAATCTTTTCTTAGGAAAACGCTGTTAATGGAGAGCATCTGTGGTTGGAGACAAATGTTTCTGGGGACCTCTGTTACCTGGGGGAGGAAAGCTGCCAAGTGAAATTCTCAGTGAGTTATTTTCAGATTCCCTTCTATGTTTCTGTTATAATGAGCCTGACTTCAGTTTGTTACACTGCTCAGAAGCCTGGCAATTTGAATTGCTTACTGCTGTTGTTGTGTGAGTGTTCTGACAAAAGGGACAAAAGATTGTGGGCTAAATGTCTTGGGAAAACATACAAACAACAACAACAAAAAAAAACCTCAAACAATTTTGAATGACCCAGATTATTTGCATAATGAGGTTAGGCTTAATGAATAGTTTTGATTAATATGGGAAGGAAAGAATTAAGTTACTGAGATATTTCAGAAATATTCGAACTAGCCTATTTTGTTTATATGGAGATGACTCTGAAAGTAATGCCTCCTATTCGTTTCCATGGAAACTACAACAGGTATGAAAAGCACAATGACACTATTTGATAGAGCAAACCCTCATCTACAAAACAGTATTTTTCAACACAGATACCACCATTAGCTTGCGTGTTCTCAGCAGTGAACGAGAGCCTGCATACCTACTGTGCAAGGCTGTCCCAAATGTGACTTGTGCTTCATGTCACTGTCACCACTCCTGAAATGCAGCACCCACCACTTCATTGTGCTCACATCCACTGTTTGGTCTCCATAAATATTTAGCAAGCCTCAATGAATGTCAATGGGTGCCATTTTTTTCCTCGTGGAGGAATTCAGTGACACGCCTTTGCTTCATATCAGATGCCATTTTGTAACACCCCCCTCTGCTGCCTTCTGTTACACAGCAACAACATGTAACAGAACATTTGCAGGAAAGTTTGTTCTCTACCACCAAACTACCGCCATCCACCTCTGATGTCACAGATCAACATCATAAAAAGGAGGCATTACTTTTGGAGCATCCCTCGTATATACACATATATCACTTGCTGGGTTGTCAGGGTAAGGCTCAGATCATTCTTTTGTTCTTTTGTGCAGAGTAAGTGAAAAAAAAAAAAAAAAAGGTCTTCCCTGGTTAAGATGAGAAACTTTATTAGAGAGTGGGGATCCTGTGTTCAGACTGTTGCTTTGATTCAATGCCCAGATGAACATCCTGACTCTTGGGCTGCAAAATGTTAAGAAAGTCCTTCTGTAGTGCCTTAGAGTCTGCTTCTGTGATTTTTGCTTTGCTTACTACCAACTCCCACCCCCTAAAAATGCAGCGTATCAAGTAATTTGATTCAAATCGAGGTATTTTAATACTTTGAATATTAGTGGCACTTTGATCCAAATCTATAGTGCTTTATGTAGCTCCAATTTAGTAATTATTTACTATGGCTTCTCAAGTAAATAAGTTTCTTTATAATGTGCTACAGAAAGGCCAAAACTGGAAAGGACGTGTCTGCTTAGGAAGACTATGAAGGAAAGCCCTACTTGTAAGACGTTAGTGACTGTGGGGCAATATTCAAGACAAGTGTAATGCATTTGCCCTACAGTTGTATTGGTTTTGAGGCAATGGGCTTTGGAAAAATCAGGAGACAGGATTTGTGGCTGAGTAGACCTTTGGTCTGGCCCAATATGACTCTTAAGTTTTTAATAGAGTGACTAAACATTTCCTCATGATTTAGCTCATTGAAAATGGCATGGAAAATTAATAATATGTTGCATAAGACTGCAAGGAACACCTTTAGAAGGTGGAAACAATGTCTGTAATAGCTGGTGAATTATACCCATTGATTCACATTTTTATTTGGGATGGTGTTGGTGCACATTTTATGTGATAGCAGAAATTTCAGCCAATGGGCCTTGAGATACTGAGTCATATTAAGCAGAGTTCATAGTTGCTCAGTTTTTAATTGCCTTTTTTTAGCTTGAGGTGATTGCTCTTGTAACATGTTACAGTATAAAGAGCTTTTGTTACCTTAAGAGCTCCAGATGGAAATGAAAATGTAGTTAACATTAGTTGTGGTCAGCTTTTTGAAAGGTCATATTAAAGTAATGCATTTCCAGTTTGAATTTTTGAAGACCATTACATCTTTCATGCCTGTCATGGTCTCCCTTTGACTTTACCTCTTTTACATTTAGACTGTATAAGATCAAATGTTTGCAATGGAGAAGTGGCAAAAATCAGCTAAGTTGCAATTGCAAAGACTTTATATTCTTTGGAATATGGAGCTGTAATATCTTAATAAATCAAAGAAAGTAGAAGTAATGGAGAAGATTGATTTTTAATTAATTAATTTTTAATAATAATAATAATAATTATTATTATTACTATTCTCTCTCACTCAAAAATAAAACAAAAAACGTGCCTGTAACTTATTACAGCGCCACCAGGAATGCATTCAAATTAAGATATTCAAAATTAGCTGCTTGTAAGGCATTATCTCTATTTGATTTTTGCAATTTTTCAGCTAAATAATTGATTTCTTTAAATCACCTTGGGCTTTGTGATGAATATGGAAACAGGAAAGCTAACAAATTAGAAAACAAATGAAATCCCAGAGAGTTTCACAGTGTCATGGTTCTTGCAGTGAAACAAGAGGACCAAACTCCACATACACACAAACACACAGTGAGGGAGTCTTTTTGTAGTTATGAGACTCAGTAAAACCATAATGACTACAGCATTAGCCTAAATGGTGTTCTTTGCTGCTCCTTCTCGAGTTCATTTTCAACATATTGTAAATTCTAATGAAATAGGTTGAGAATTTTGCTCTTGCTGTACATTTCACAGTATTCAGTGAGAAAGTTATCCATCTCTGCTAAGGGACATAGTTTTTTTCTTCTGCAAGAATGATTGGGCCCATCAAAATCAATACTGTACAATGAGCATGAAATGATATACTCTTGATTGGACTGAGTCCTCTGATTTGCATGTGTAGTTTTTCTCTTATAGAGCAATGATCTGTACTGTAACCTCCTTATCTGTTAATGGAGGCTCTTACTGCCAGTTCACAAGTTGGAGTACCACAGATTTCTGTCTTTCACAAAGTCCAGTGTTTAGTAGGAAGACCTTTAGACCCATTTTTTTTCAGTACACAAGACAGTTGAGAAAACCAAGAGGAAAATTACATCTTCAGTAAAGAGAGAAATATCTCCTGTTTCACAGCAAACGTTCTTCCAGTGTACCTCCATCCACATACTTCTCCCTTTCGTCTTGCAGAAATCTGCTCTGCGGAGGAAGTGTGCTGCCTGCAAGATTGTGGTCCATAATGCCTGCATGGAGCAGTTAGAGAAGGTAAGATATTGCCATCTTCTGGAGACTGATGGGCACAACATTGATATATTTAATTTTCAAGCTGAGCTTTCAGTCTGAAAAATACCATATGCCAAATGAGGTTTTCATGGCTGTTTTGACAATATATTTGTTAAAATGTTGTCTTAAATTTTCAGCTTATGTGTTAAAATAGATTTCTTGAAACTCTGTGAACCATTAGAAGAAACAAACAAACAAACAACAAAACACCATGAAATGCTTTCACAATTTTAATGATTTAAAAATATTTTCCCTTTGCTTCTAGACTGGAAATCGAAACTAGAAAATGCAGTATTCTGTCATGCACAAAATTGGACTTTCAAAATTCCTCAGCTAAGCCCAGAATAATTCATCCTATGACAGCTATATGTATTATGATCAAAGCAGCATAAAATGCTACTGTGAATATTTTCCACTGTATTTACTAGACAATTTTATTTTCTCCTCAAAACCTCAGAAACAAAGTTACTTTTTTGAAATAGAAAGCATCAGACTTTTCCTTTGTGGTGCCATTGTTTCTATGAGCATCTGTCCTGTTACTTCAAAGAGACCTCTTTGCCTCCAAGTGCCTACAGAATACTGAACACAGAGTTCAGTTGTCCCATCAGTGATCCTTATTCATTGCACCTAACTAACTGGTAATGTAAAAGTGATTCTCCACCTCTGCTTTTTCATTCTTGGTGGGATATGTGTAAAGAAACAAGTGGGAATATCTCTACTGATTTCATTAGAGCTTCATTTTCACTCCTATATGTTTTGCAATGTTGTTCTTCAGAAAAGAAGTTGATGAAAAACAAATTTATAACAGCAACCCTTTGGAAAGAGTTTTTCATTTCCCAGTATTTGGGCTTGTGTTGACAAATGTCACAGTGATTGCCATAATATCAAATTGGAGAGGTACCATTTCCGCCCCCAATGCTTTTACCCGCAGTGAAATTAGCATTAGCACATGCTTTCAGCTCAAACTGTTACCAGTGAATTTTTCATGAGTTCCTTCCTCAGCAGCATTGCTGGCTCTCTACAGCCCAGCAAGCTGGTGGTATTGCCAGTGGTAGCACTTAGATAAAACCCATTCTGTTAAACTTGCTTGTGCCATTCTAGAGAACATGAAATGCACCTCGTGCATCAAGTCCATGTGCATCTTAAGCCTGGTGGAGCTTTAAACTGGTACATAAGTCTTCTCTTTGGCCCTCTCCACATATGTGTAAGTTGTAAGTAACCTAAATATAAGATGGAAATCTTTCCAACTTCTCAGGACTCAGAAGTGGATTAATGATTGCAATTCTACGTGAAGACCAGTGAAGAAGATAATGCTATAGTTTTGATTAATTTTTAAAAAATAAGTATTTCATTCACTTTTTTCTTTTCCTCACTTGAACTATTATTTTGAGGGCCATGATTAAATGAGGTAAAAATCTTCCTTCTGTAGGAAGTAAAGAATTGTATTCAAAATTGAGGAAACTCGATCCTTCTGTTTTCGTAACAAAATCATTTCAATGCAGTATCCTTAAGGGTTTTACTCTTTGAAGGCTAGTCTATTTAAACTTGAATCCATTTTGTTTAGTGCATTCCATTTATTCCTTAACCTCTTCTTTTGACTCTCCCTTCTTCAATATGCTATTTTCTCTTTATATATTCTCTTGCTCCTATTTCTATCGATTTTACTCAAAAGATCATAGAATCATAGAATGATTTGGGTTGGAAGGGATCTTACAGTTCATCTAGTTCCAATCCCTGACATCTTTTATTAGATAAGGCTGCCCAAAGCTCTGTCTAACTTGACCTTGAGCACTTACATGGATGGGGAACTGTCAGCTTCTTTGGGCTATGTTCTTCAGTGCCCCACAACACATAGTAAAGAATTTCTTCCTAAAGTCTAGTCTAAATCTGTCCTCTTCTGTTTTAAAAACCATTACCCCTTGTCCTGTCACTACAGGCCCTAGTAAAACATTTTGGGTTTTCTCATCAGACTCTCATGTGTTTTTTATTGCTTTTTCTCTTCAACTTTCTAAAAAGCTGTTTTCTTCATGGAAGCTCCTGTTGTCTTCCTTCTGCCTTTCCCATCTGAAGGAGGCAATATCACTGCATGAGGGAGTCTTATGCTCCCCAAGCAGCCTGATGTAAGGAAACGGTAGAAATTTATGATAACTTATGGTTTTTTTGTTTTTTTTTTGTTTTTTTTGTTTTTTTTTGGTTTTTTTTTGTTTTTCCGGAACAAAGATATTTTTCCACAGATTTTGTTTACAAAGGCATAAATCTGAGTTGTGTAAGATTTCCAGCTCCCATTAACTTTTGACAACTCAACTTATATCTACTTTGGTTACAAAGTATATTCCTAAGAAAAAAAGACCCATGAAACAGCTTCCTCCTTGGCACGAGAGAGATGGTTTAAATAGTTGAACTGAGCATGCAGCAGTAGCTTTAGTGATGATGAGGGCTGTGCAAAGATCTAGGAAAGAGCATTGTTATGGCATGTGAAGAGATTGTCTGTCATCCAGGTAAGTTTGTTGAACTAGTGAAACAAGTATTCTAATAAGCAATATATACTTCGAAAGCGTGCTCTAGATCAACATGTTGGAATACACTCTCAGCTCATTTTCAGTTCTAACAGCTTTATTTTAATGCCAGATTAATTTTCGCTGCAAACCAACTTTCCGGGAAGGGAGCTCCAGATCTCCAAGAGAAGTAAGTAATGGACAAAGAATGGTTGCATTCCATTTGATTTGTGCGCTGATTCACCTGGTGTGGAACTGCATCCATGCTTTTAGATTCAGAGGAGTCTTAGAGTATTTGTTCCCACTGGGACATTCTCCTCGAACAAATGCAAAATGAATTCTAGCTGAAGTGCTGTATTGCTTACACTGCCAGGAATCATTCTGTCTTTCTGCTGTCTTTTTTCCTATTCACTCAGCCATTCAATTGCTTTTTAAATTATTTTTATTTTTTATTATTTCCATATTTGGTAGCATTTCTTTTGTTTCTTTCTAACATTTCAAGGAGTATTTTGGCTTCTGTCTGATTCCCTAAACTTCTGCTGTACTTTCCCTTCATTTATTTTGAAGCATCTTTAGTGTTAGAAGATTTTTTTTTGGTAAAATAAATGTTGAAAAACTTTTGTATTTCATCATTCAGCTACTATGCAAATCCCGTTCCCTTGAAGGCACTGGATTGATTGTTCTTATTGCTACATATATCTGTCTTACTCACAAAGTTAGAAGTTATTGCTTCCATAAGACAAAATAAAACCAAAACTCACCCCCCTTCCTGAACCCTGAAGAGGAAAATTCCTAATCACAGTATGGAAGAACACTTGATGACTGCTGTTGCTTGTCTTCTGGTAGTAATGGGAGAGGAATAGAAACTCCGTTTGTCTGTGGGCCACTCACTGTGCAGCTTCACTACCACTTAAGCAAAACTCCCCTTAAGCCTCCTATTTCTTCCTTAAGCACTACCCCTTAAAACTCCTATTTCTTTGGTAGCATCATTTCATAGCTTCTTATAGCAGAGGTAGTTTCCAGTAACATGGACTCTGCTGTGCAGGCTGGTAATAAAGCAAGGTGCAAGTGAGGTTCCTTCTAACTCCCTTGCCTGCACGGAAGGAGTACAGAAATCCTGGACACCCTCTATTCTCTTGCCCAGACCTTGATGCCATCCAGGGTAGAAGTAGTCCAAACTGAAAGAGTAATTTATTTCCGTAACCAAATGACTTCTTTTCTCTTTCTCTTCTCCTACACTAACTTGTGATATTTTTGCTTTATATAGCGGTATTTCTAAGCAGAATATAACAGGGCCCTATGTTGGTGTCTGAAAACATTGGTCCTCATGTCCTTCATGTCCCTCTTTACATAGTGAATGGTTATCTTCATGTCATGTAATGTTTTGTTCTTTTTTCCTTTTGAGGGTAGTTTGGGCCACATGGTGACATGGGCAAAGAACATCATCTTGTCCTTATTCATCCTCTGCTTTTGGTTGTGTCTGGGATATTCTAGGGGGAACTACTATATTTTGTTCCAGAAATGGTTGCTTTGGAAAAAGGGTCTTTTCCTTTAGTGTCTGTAAACCAGTTTCACATCGATGGTACCTTTAAGGACAAGCTATCATCTCTTCCTATGACATTATCTTTGTTCTTCTCCTGCAGAACTTTGTCCGACATCACTGGGTACACAGACGGAGGCAGGAGGGCAAATGTAAGCAGTGTGGAAAGGTAAGATTGCCTGTGCTTCACAAGTACAACACAAGCATGAGGGTAGTTAGTAGCTCTTTCCAGTGTTGGGATTGTTTCTATGCTAAACACTTAACCTCTCTTAAGTAAAAAGTGACTAAACTGAGTGGTAGAACCTCTGACTTACACATGGGAATAGAAAAGGTAGATGCATCCATGCAAGAATGAGCCTATTGCATGTCCTGGACTGTTGCACTGCACCGGCCAGTTAAAAGGGCAAGAAGGAAGGTAGTGGCTTCTTGATCTTTTTTTTCTTGGTTAAGCCAACCCAGTGCCAATGTTGTGCTCTTGTAGTGATATCCTCTGCACCAACATTGTGATTACTTTTTGTTGCTTTCTTTCTGTCTCAGCAGACTCTGCACTTTGTAAGACTGCTTCATATTCACTATCTGTGAGGCAAAATAAAAGCTTGTTTCTAAAAACCTTTAAAAAAGGAGTGTAAGCTGAAGATTGGTCTTCTGAAATATTATGAATCCCTGAAATTTGGTCTAGTGGTTGGTGACCCTGCCTGTGGCAGTGGGGTTGAAACTAGGTGATCATTATGGTCCTTTTCAACCCAGGCCATTTTAAGTTTCTATGAAATAAGTTAATGCTGGGGATTAATTTCCTTATTCTAGGACTGTATTCTGTCCCCTCTTAACAGCAACTAATAAGAATGTGTTTTGTCTCCATGGCATGACACTTTAGTTAGAAGAAATCACATTTTAGATGGATGCTGATGTAGATCATCAAGTGCAGCTGGGCATGGCATACGAACATGATGCTCTTTTTTAACAAGTGGCATGCAAATAGTGCAAGGAGGCACTTCACAGGCAGCATTTTTATGCTACATCTTTGCTACTCTGGATCATCCTCTAGAAAAGTATTTCTATACCACATGCTATGTGAATAACCACCTTCTTACTCATCTGTTATCTTCTAATGCTCCATAGCTCTCATGTTGGAAAAGGTGATAAATAATTGCTCCCAAGCCATGTTCTCAATGCCATTCATTGTGTTTAATATTTCTCTTGCACTTCTGCTCATTTATTTCACTTGCAACCTGAAAAAAAATCTAGTTTGCAAGCTTTCAGCTATTATTATCTTTGTTACCTGCTATCTTCAGAGAAATAGGGATTTTTTTTTTTAATATTTTTTTATTTGCATAATTTATCATGAGAACAATCAGACCATGTGGCCCAGCATGCAGTCTGTGTGTGGTAATAGAAGCTTTAGGATGAATGCAGATTAACCCTTTATTCCTAAACTAATAATTACTAGCTGCCAGTAATTTAGGGATTTTCTGAGACTGAATGCATCTGTACAATCATACTAAAAAGGCTTTTAATTTGTTTTTACTTTCTGTGATGTCCAAAGCAATGTGTCCACCAAACACACAGTGTGCAGTTGCAGCATTGGTCCCTTTCTATTAGTAGTGCCTTAAAAGGCCTGGGGATGGATACAGAGCTTTGTTTTCATTGCATATAAGTCACCATCTAAGTGCTTCTATTACTATTTGTATTGGAGTTGCAGTAGTATCTGTCTCTCATACAGTAATGTTACACTGGAAAGTGTCTGAGAGCCTTAGAAATAGAATAATTTCTAATTTGTATATATTTTTTTTTTTCCATGACAAATGTCTGCTCCTCCTAACACTGATGTGAAAATGCTCTTTAATGCTAAATTAGCTTAAGGATATAACCAAAACATGCCAAAGCTAGTGATCCGTCTATGCTGTGTGTGTGTGAGTGCCTTTATTAATGTGGGATTTTATCCCAGTTATTTAGGCAGTTTGCAGTCACCAGTGCAAGCTGGAGATTCAGGTGCCCTTTTCCTCCAAACGTGTTTTCTCTGTTATGCACGACTGTGTACTTCCACAGGAGCAGTTCACAGCATGGAATTTCATGTGTTGCACAGCAACCTGATGCCAGTGAATCAGGGCTAATCAGGTGCTGTTTGGCCGATATCCCCAAGAAAGTGAAATTACTTTTACATCCACACACCTCTGAATTTATACAGAAAGCTTCCTTACATAACCCATGAGTGAAGTGGGCTAACTGAATTCTTGTGTTTTTTAAGGAAAGGAAGAAGAGAGAATTTCTCGTGAATTATGGGGTCCCCCAGTGTTTCAACCCATTAGTCTACTTAAAATCTCCCTGTGACCTGCAGCCCGTCACTGTTTTTCATCATTTGCTCTGAAAGTTAGCTTTCAAACAATCACTGTCGTATCCCAAACATGTATTCTTAGGAAGAGTTAGCTCACATCTGTAAAGCAATCTGAGGAATTATTGGTTCTTATCATTAGTATGTTTTTACTGCTATGTATTTTCTCTTATGGCTCCCTAAAAGCCATCTGGCTTACTGAATAAATAAGAAATGATCCATCCAAAACCAGACAAGCTGCTCAGTCCACATGTGTAAAATACAACATTAACAGGCTGTGGAATTAATGTACTGAATTTTAGGTTTCATTAGTGGAGGTTTGGGGAGAGAAAAATTTCCCTCATGCCTATTAGAAACCAGAACAAAAAAAAAATTTCATGCTGATGAGAGGCTGATTTATTCTTTTTCAGTACACTGGGGCAAAGTGTAGGATTTGTGAGAATCTGTGAGAGACCTCAGTCGAAGTTAATGAAAACAGAGTTCTTTGTCCAGTATCAGGTTTCTCTTTCAGCACTTGTCATATATACTATCACTCTGTTTGCAATTGTGCCCACACAGGATATCAGATTGTATCTGCTCAGGCAGAAGCAGCAGACTGGCTTGTCTTTGTGAACCCATTTGGCCGTGTTCTGTTACTAAACTTGGATATGCTAAATCATCCCCATTACAAAGAACCAGCTCTTTGAGTTTCTCTTAATATATATCCTTAGATATCAGGGGAAAGATTAAAAAGACCACAGAGTTGGCACAATCTGAGGGACATGGGAGTTGGTGGTGTAGTCAAATACATGCTGAGGACATGAGTTAGCTGCAATGTGTATTTCTGCACAGCAAGTAGACAGGGAGAGCCTGCTCCCCATGAGTGTATTGATAAGACTGTGCCCAGCAGCTGTGACCAACATCATAAAAGAGGAGGCATAACTTTTGGAGCAGCAGTTGTAGTCTCATTTTTTCCTGCATGTGTGCATCTTCCAGTTGTTTTCCACAGCAGCTAGAATCTTAACTAAAGGTGCAGTGAATCTAGATGTTACTAACTCAAATTGCTATAGCTCTTTGCATTAAGTCTTGGGTAAGTGGAAGATCTTAGTAGTACTCTGCTTGTCAAAAATAAAATGGATTCATAATCTCATAATCTGTCAGAGAGACTTCTAATTAGAAAGAAAATTCTGAGTTCTGAGGGGCTACACAGCGTGGAAGAAAAAGACTTAGTAAAAGCCAAAGACTACAGGATTCAGGCTTCTGAAACTTTAAAATAAATCTAAACTTAAAAAAAAACCCAACAGTCTGACTACAACAAAGAGGTCTTTGAAATGCTGGACTTTCAGTCTCTGCAGACATTAAGCCAAATCAATTATTTTTCTGATTGAAATATTCAAGTGAATACAAGTTTTTAGGCCATAGTTCCAGTTGCCATTTTTTTACCCGTGTTATGTGCAAGAAGAATGTATATGACCAATTGGTCTTTTCCAGCCTTAGACTTTGGAAGAAAGAGATCTATGTGCTGAAATTGCATCCTACAGAATTAAAGTGTGGGAAAATAAAATCCCATATTTGCTGGTAGAGGTGTTTTTTATTTGTTTGTTTTTCCCTTTAAAATGATAGTAGTATATATTTTTACATTTGATTTGAATTAGACAAACTTCTTTTTTCTTCCTTTTTTTTTTTTTTTTTTTTTAATGTACTAAAGAGATTTTGATCTGAGTCAACTAAATAAAGCAATAAGCTTAATTTCCCAAATGGAAGATTTCCAGCCAGACATTATAGTTGATTCTACTCTATGCTAAAAATAAATAATGTTAATAAACCCAATTATTGTTTATATTTAAAGCAAAAAAGACTGCAAAGAAAAATGTTCAATTCAGCATAAAGTCTGACTGCTACAACTGTAGAAAGCCATTAAAATAACCATTTCTTCTCTTTCTTTATCTCCCTTTACTTCTCTAACCATAAAATTTTATAAAAAGCACAAAATTTGGAGAAATATCTTTAAAGAGTGTGTAAGAACATGCTGTGGCTGAAGAGCCTTCTCTATCAATCCTGTCACTATTTTATCCTTCTAAAATATATTTGGAATCAAAGTGCTTTGAGGCTGAACCAGCGTATGGGACTTCACTGAACTGATTTAGCGTAGCACAGTTATGTGGCAAGAATTAAAGACACAAAATTTTCTTGTAGTCAGGCTGAATTTAACTACTTTTCTTCTGCTTATTGTAGGGCTTTCAGCAGAAATTCTCCTTCCATAGTAAAGAGATAGTGGCTATCAGTTGTTCCTGGTGCAAGCTGGCGGTAAGTGGATAATATTCATGGAAAGCTGTAGCACCTTCTCTGTGTAGCCTCGAGGCATGTAATTTCATTTGGGCTGGCTTTCAGAGTTTATTCACAGATTCTCTCAGTGAATCACCACCAGTTTTGCTCTTACATTTTCCTTCTGCTCAGATGCCGTAATTTCATCTGGGTAATACATCAGTCCTACTAGGAGACGGGTCTTACTGCCCCATGTAGTCACTGGCTACCTCCCATCAACACCACGCTGCTGCCAGCTCAAAGAACTAAAGGGTTTTTAATGCATTTAGCGTGTCAGGCTAGATTATGGTCTTATGTAAGTTGGAATGATTTTTTCTTTTTTCTTTTATTGATCTTTTTCCCCTTGGTATAAAGCATGGTAAAAGAACGTGGTTTTTACTTATACCTTCCTAAAGCTCCTGGGATGAAAGAATTGGGAACGTTGGTCTAGTTTTGCAGTCTTATTCTCTTTTTCCTCACCTTGCTTCCCCTTCCTTGACCTCCTTATCAGCTTTACTCTTTTCTTCTCCTGCAGTTTCATAACAAAGTCACCTGCTTCATGCTACATCACATTGAGGAGCCATGTTCCCTGGGGGCTCACGCGGCTGTCATTGTGCCTCCCACCTGGATCATTAAGGTGAAGAAACCTCAGGTAACTGCATGCTGATGTCTGTTTCTGAAGCTGTATGGCTTCACAGAGCCAGCTTGGCTTCTGCACTCAGTACACCTCCACTAAGGCATGCTTGTTCAACCCTGTCTCTCTCCCTGAAACCCAGCATACATCCATGGTGGTTATGAACCTGTATCCTCCATCCAGCCCTTCAGTAGGTTTCCTTATTTGGGTTGATTAGTAGCAAACATGACTTTTGTTCTGAGCAATGCAGCTCAGGTGTGTTCCTCTGTGACTTCAGCTAGTGTACTGCAAGAAATCCCTTGTGCTGGAGGCAGTAAAGCATGCTTCATTAAATAGAGCTGAGCAAATACAGGGAAAAGCTGTTAACAAATGTTCATTTGAACTGCAGTAAGAATTCACTGTAGTTGGGCTGGCATACCTCTGAATTTTTCACCAAAGGGCAAGACAATCATGTCTTGTTCGTATCAGTTCTTGCTGAATGCTAACAGTAAGACCACATGCCCTTTTAGTTGCAGATAGAATGATGAGACTTCAAAGCTTTATAATAGATGTGATACATTTTAGTGAGCTTAATTCACTAATCATCACAACAGGGAGAGAAAGTATCCTAAAGAGAGCTGGCCAAAAATTAAAAGGGGATTCTTATTCTGCACTAAGTAATTTTTTTTTCCATTTTTTTTTTCTGTTTTTGGAAGTTTGTTTTCACTTCAGGTTGAACTGAAAGATATAAACACTCACTGAACACATCAAGGAACCAGAAATGCTGGTACAAGTTTTACTTCAGAAGAAAGGAAATGGATGAAAAAACAGGAATGCTGGTGTTACTGAGCAATGTTGTGCAGGTTGTATGTTAGCATGAGAAGTGACTCAGGGCTTTCTGGCTCTGTGTCCTGGCTGGCAGCAGGAAGCAGAGAATTTCACAGCATGGGGAACGCACTAAGACAAAATGTCCCTGTGTGGAACTAGAAAAAGGTCTGCGGTTTGGACACTGTTCAGTCTTTAGTTCCAGACTAGGGATATGGCTGTCATCTTTGTGCATGATCATTATTTCTAACAGGCTTGATTCTAAAGACAGGAGGGAAATAAATACATCAGAATTTGAGTAACAAAAAACAAACAAAACCAAAAACACAACCAACCAACAAACAAACAAAAAAAACAAACAAAAAGACCACAGTTTCTCCCTTAGATGTAGGGTATGCAAGGTCTTTAGCCACCTCTCCTCTGAGAAAAAAAAAGGTCTCTTTGGTATTTCTGTATTTTTCCCACACTCCTTTTCCTCTGTTAGTTTACTCTAGCCTTCTCAAGAGAAATCTCTTTCCTCTCTTGTTGAATTTTGAGACCTCAGCAGGGACTTAATCTCCTTGGCTAATTTTCAGCACCTGTGGAATTTGGCACAAAAGTGAGACTGGCTCCTTTTCTGCACTATTAAAGAGATTGTATGGCCTATTAGTTGTAAGACTTTTGGTTGCTGGGTTTCACAGTAGAGTGCCTGGAAGTTTTGCTTTGGTCATTTAGACAAGAAATGATGACTCCAAGAGTTTCGGGTCTGGAGGTGGATCCATGAGGCAGAGAGCCCGGGGCTGGGATTCATTAAGAAGAATGCCCTAGCTGTTGTAGTCCCAACCTAGAAATTGGGTACCTGTAGGGTTCTTTAGCTTTCCACCTGGAACATCTACATGATGAAAAAAGACTAGAAATGCTGACTAACACCTACACAGGCTGTGACCAGTACTTTGGAGATGACAAAAGTTATTTGATTCAGAAGGTGTTTGGGACAAATGATTTTTTTTAGTGTAATGAGTTGCAGGAGATTCTGATTAACTTCAGATGAGGTATGAGAGTCTCTTTTTTGACCAGGCAGCTTCAGGTAGCTTGAGAGTGGGAAGAAGATGGATGTCTTAGAGCTGTAGGTAGAATAATTAATAATTAGCTAAAATCCTCTGTTTTAAGGACACACACAGCCATGGCCTACGAGGTAAAGTCCAGATACCACTTGTTACTGACTATACTTTTACCATTTAACTACACTTAACCCCATGCACACGGGAAAAAAGGATATAACTGATCTGAGAACCAGTTTTATGTGGCTGGAGGTGCTACTCTCTTTGTAGATTTAATAAGAAAATCTGAATCTTTTCTCATCCAGTACATTTCCAACGTATTTCTGTTAAATCACTTTAAATCACCATTACAAACAGACAAACCAAACAAAAAACAACAAAAGCACTTTCTGTGTGGACCTTAGTATATTTCCTTACAAAAACAGGAAGATTATTGAATTTATTTGATCATTTCTGGCTTACCAAAAACCCTTTCAGCGAGCCTACAATACACTACAATTACTATTATTTTTAAACAAAATGAGGAAAAGAATATTAAAAACAAGAATTCTAATTTAATAAAAAAGTAAAAAGAATACCAAAACCGGAAATTCTGATTGATTGAAAAGGCCTCGCCTTTATCTTCTATGCTTTTACTTTTTATTTTTCCTTGATTTGGTGTCTTCCTTATAGGATTTACTCTCTTGTCTATTATTATTATTATTATTTTTCAGAAAGGTCAAAAGTTAATTATTATTCATGGGAAAAATGATTTTAAAGGCATGTTTTAAATGCTAGGCTTAAATGAAATATCTGTTACCTTTTTGCGTGTGGGTCATAAATGGAGAGAAAATACGTCAGTCCAATTTTCCTGTTCATCACATGTTGAGCCCTTAGAATTAATGCAAGAAAAAAATTACCTTGAATAACTTAAGCTTTAGATAAATCTTAATCCTACAAAATGCATAGAATGGGCAAGTTTCCACAAAATTTCTGAACAACACCTAGTGCAGTGTTACTTTTGTGGAGTGAATCTATTGCTGTGGGAAAAATTAATACTTCAGATGCATTTTCAGTTTGTTTGGTTTTTTTTGACAGAAGTCTTGTTTGTTTTTCTTATGTTCCTTTAGGAATTTTTCTCCTCTCCTGCTGTTTCTGGCCAGCTCTCCTGTGTATTGTGGCCCTCTTCACCCTACATGTCTGTTTGGTGAATACTATGGTTGCATTCAGTCCACAGAATACAAATACAATATTAAATTTTTTGTGAATTCAGATAGTAAATTAATATATGTAAGCAGCAATTTGTTTTTTACATATTTCACATTTGGAGTAAATTTGACTACAAATCTTTTGGTTATAAATTATTTTCTCAGCTCTAATTAACTACTCACGTTGATCATGGTCAACTCCCAAAATGAATCCCCTACTCATTAAGTTGATTTTAGTGGTGCCTTCATCCTTTTTATTGGTTGTTTCTTTTAGGCAAATAAGGTGGCTTTTTGTAGCAAACCCTTGCCCCAGTTTTCGATTTTTATTTCTCTTTTTATTGCTACAAAAATGCTTTTCCATGCTTATGTGCAACAAGGGTCACCACCTTTCAAATACTGTACTTGAATGAACAGCACACTCCCCCTCTGAATGCCAGCAAGTAGTAAAACATGATTATGTAATTAACGAAAAATTTGTTCATGCCTTTTACATTCTAAATGGGGAGTTTTTGCACTTTGTAAGCAATTGATTGCTACATGATGAATATTCAAATTGTTTTAATCAACTGTGGGTTAGGTGGTAGCCCTGTCTGTAATGACCCATTTACAGAAATGGAAAATTCCCAGTATCTATTTCATTTTATTCATACTTCTGTATCTAGTTTACTGATTTCCAATATTTTTGTACTGTATGAACAGCACTTTGATACCATCTCTGATTTCCCATCGTTCAAATTAATTCCATCTCCTAATTATCCTCACTGCTGTGAAAACAGGCCACCCTCATTGACTGATGTTGTGTGAGATTTGGTAGCCCAAGTGGTTTTGTGCTGGGAATGGACTTGCTACGCTTATGTTGTGGGAGAAAAGTTAATGATGAGGAGGAGTACATCTGGCTGATGTACCTACTGATTCAATCTGTCATCTTCTGTTTGGGAAGATAAAGACAGTAAGTGTAAAATTCCATTTGATTTTATTAATGTTTTTTTCAAGGTGAGTAAACATGGCATTTTCTCCTTCTCCTCCTCCTTCAAGGGCCTTCAAAAAGTGCTAGCAGTCTTTATACTTTTGGACTAATTTCTTCCTTTCATCAGTTGCTTACTGCAACTATCTTGCCTAGATTTGATTTGTGAACAACCAGAAGATGATCAAGATTGACTTTCTAAGAGGCTGTTCGTTGCTTACATTGTTTGATGTCCAGCATGTTAAAATCCTTTGAAAATAAAGACTGAAATTTTGGAAAGGAAAAGGTGGAAAAGTTTCATTAGATCTGTTTAGGATGGTCTTTGGCCCTTACACCAACAAACACCATAAAAGGGCTCGAATTCTTTTGTTCATTTAGCTAAGCTTGCTTAGAACTACAGTGATGATGCAATAATACCAAACATCTCTCTTTGAAGATGGCCAAACTGACATCCACAAAGGAGAGGTTTCCTCTCTAGATGCAAGTTAGGATTTACATATGGTGCACAGTAAAGGTATGCTTTGCTATCAAGTATTTCGCTGAATAACATTATCTGTTTGTAAAAATACTCATCCCCTTGTTTTGTGGACAAGGTAATACACATTCATGTGCAGTTTCATGTGCAAAGAGTGATGACTACTTCTGTCTGTTATTCTTCTGCATGTTTGCAAGGAGAGCTTGTGTATGTTTAATCAGCTTTCTTGCCTTTCATCTGCTATGGATGTGCATTGCTTTAGCAAAGATTTAGGTTGTCTTGACACAACAGATGTAAGTATACTTTAAAAAAAAGATGAAAGAACATAGTTGTGATATTATATTGCCTTTCTGAGGGTAGAAATTAAGAAAAAAAAAGTTATAGTGGAGGCTTAGACTAAAACTCTTTCATCTAATACACTTCTATGCCTCTTCCCACCGCATTCACAAGCAAGAAAGGGATTTAACAACAACTACACTTAAATGGTCTTTAATTTGTTATTATTATTCTTTAAATTAGGCAGTATTTTCTTTTTCCCAAAAGAATTTCAGTGGACTTAGGTTCATCCATTGAGAATGTAGAATAGGAAGTACAGTCCTTCTTCGGGTGATACAGTTAATTATTATCCTAATATAATATTGAACTTGAGTTGCTGGCTTTGATTTGCCAGAAGACTTCACTGCATGTTACCAATTGGATAAGTATATTAAATTTTATACCTAGACTAGAGCCTAAGGAAAAGTCTCTGTGTGCTCATGACCTTCCATCAGATAGCTGGCAAGACTGCAGATAGACTAGATCTCAGTTTCTCTTGTTTTGCCCAACACCGGGGAAACCAGCTGAGAAAATCGGCCAAGAACCCCACTGCTTGCACTTGATTGCTGGAGCTTTGAGGGCAATGTGCTGTGCCTTTATACTGACATAAAGACTTTTGTCTACCCTTAGTCTGACTGCTGAAGTAGGGCAGTGAAAGTCTATGAAGGTGACACTACCTATTCACTTCTGTAGTCAGTACAGACTTTGTATTTATCATGCTTTCATGATCGCTTTTTATGTATCAGAGTAGGGAATAAGAACATCTCCCTAGGTAGTTTCTATACTGTGCCCTAATAGGGCAAGTGCCTTGGTATTTCTCTGCTGAGCCACATTGTCTTCAGTATTTTCAGTAACAACAAGGCATAAATATATAATGGTCCACAAGGAATGTTGGGAGGTGAAATAAGTTTGTGACTGTGTTCTACAGCAGACCTCTCTTGGTCTGGGTTAAACAGGAGATAATAGTTTCTGTAGCTATTTGAATTAGATTGCTGTTACTGTTTTCCACATTTCTGAGCTGGATTAAGTAGGGACAGATATCATTGCTTATAGACTTGGTGATCTCTAATCATTAACTTATTCTCATTAATGACGCACTTTTGAATAACATCATGACAGAAATGACCCATTTGGATCCCTGGGTGGATCTTGCTCCCCTCTTGAAGCCAGGAAAAAAGTCAATTAACTTTCTTCTAATTTCCTGTGTATTTCCTATAATACAAAATCTCAATCATAGACCAAGTGTTTCTTGTGAATACAATTTCAGGTACTGAATATTAAGGGGAAAAAAATGATATCCCATTTTTTGTATGTTTTTATCACGCCAGAAGACTTTTGCAGTTCAGTATTACTAAGTAGGCTATTGCCAGCCTGGAGAAAGCTTTAATGCATATTTTTTAGGTTCTGCAAAAATACAAGAAGTTTTGCATTTTTTTTTTTTCCCTGTAGATCAGTGATAATATTTAAAAAACAAACAAACTTGGAAAAAGCTTGATTCCTTAATTATTAACAGTTCACATTGTTCCTCTTCAGATGACTAGACAAGCTTCTTGATAGGGCTGGAACTCACTCTGCAGAGGCAGCATCATATGCCATGGTGGCCTATGTTATATTGAGTCATAATGGTTGCCGGAGCTAAAACTTGTTGTTTTCTTTCCTAAAAAAACATGAAAAATATCTCATTTATCATGTTTTTTATTACATCTTTATGCAGGGGGTCTCCATACCAGGAGACGAGCCTGATTGGGCAGGAGACTGGAGCCCCGAAGGGGAAACGGGCGTCTCCTACCCCTATTGGGAGGGTTGGCAGGTACAACATGTGGTGTTATGTGAGTCTATGGGAGCATCTGATCTTTTTCCCCCCTCACAGCGTGGGAAAGTTTCCAGTTCCAAAGCACCAGTCTGGTCTCCGTGTGTGGCTTTCTCCATAAACGGTGGTGTGGAAGTGTAAAGCATGCAGCGCATGTAATTTAAATCTTGAGCATGTGCCAGATACTCTTATCATTCTCCAAGTGGACATGCATGGAAGAGCTTCATAAAGAGAGGCTCTGTCTGTGCCTGTCTTCTAAATTTTGTTTTGCTTTTCATGTATTCTTTTTTCTTTATTTTTTTTTTTAACATAGAATTCATTAAAGACTTCAACGCGGCGAAAGAAGAGGACATCCTTTAAAAGAAAAGCCAGCAAAAGAGGCAATGATGTAGGTATTTAAGAGCTTTGAAAACCAGTTTCCTTTTATTTGAATGTATAGATGCAGATTTTATGGTTCCTTTTACTATGTATATATATATTTATTTGCTGGAAAACTCCACATCATTGAAGTTTTTTACGAGAAAATATTAGTTTCAATAAAAACTTGTATGGGATGTCTCCTTTGCTAAGTTGATTTTTTTTCAAGAAGTAGCATACCAGCCTAATGAAACACTATTCCCCTGGGGTGTCATAGACTCAGCTTAGTCACTTGGTTTCAACTAGGCAGAGCAGGAGTGTGAAAGTGGGTTCTGGAATTCATGCTGAGTATGTTGACTGAATATGGAGCTGGCTTGAATGTCTGCTTTGAGTGTCTCCCTTGGAAGATCTCCTGTTGGAGATGTTTGGTTCTATGGTTAGGTTTACTATGTAGATTACAGAAGAATTTGTTTCCAGCCCATGCCTGCTGTGTATTAGTTGTGTACTGAATGACAGCCTTAAGAGAAGAGGTGGATGGAGACTTACCTCTGCCCAGACAGAGCTCTGTGGGTAGGATCCTCACTTGGGCATTGGGCAACTGCAGACCAGAAACTTCAATCTGTGTCTGCCTCAGCCTATGAGAGTGTCCTCATTGCTGGGCTTTCTAATGTTCTGCAAACACAGAGAAAGCTGGGAGGCAGATATATTTCTCACTGACATGATGAAAATATCTAAGGTGTAGGGGGCAAAGGGATGAGGCCAGACTCTTTTCAGTGATGCATAGTGATAGGACAAGGGGCAACAGCCACAAACTGAAGCATAGGAAGTTCTGCATAAATGTGCATAAGAACTCATTCACAGTAAGGGTGACAGAGCACTGGAACAGGCTGCCATAGAAGTTGTGGACTCTTGTTCTTCAGAGATCTTCAAAACCCACCTGGATGCCTACCTGTGCAACCTGGTCTAGGGAGCCTGCTTTGCCAGGGTGGGTTAGACTAGATGATTTCTAGAGGACCCTTCAAGCCCCTACAGTTCTGTGATTCTGTAATGAGAAATATTTGAATCAGGTAATAAAAGTAAAACCTGTTCAAAGAAGGGAGGGTCACCAAGGCCAAGAATACAGGAACAGATAATCTGCAACTAAACACTGGTTCAATTTGTCTGTTAAACAGAACCCAGGAAGTAAGTAGTTTATATCACTGAATTTTCTATTGGAAAAAATATATAATTCATATTAGAAATAGTACTATATCTGACATGTTATTAAGATCATTTCTTTTTAAGAAAGAACATAAAGTTAAAAAAAAGAAAAAGATAGTTTTGAGCTGACCCAGAACATTTTTTTCCTTCTTCTCACAGAATTTTCTCAGCTGCATAAATTTAGTCTCAGCTGAGCATCGTGTTATCATGACTGTATTGTTTCCAATATCCAAGGTAGTTTAGTCAGAGCTATGTTGGTTCTTCTACTTGTGTTATGCCAGTGAAATCTACCCTTTTCATAACTTTTACTAAAGTTGTTTCTTGCTGTGGTTTCCCAGGATAACAAAGGTCGGCCATTCGTGATAAAACCTATTTCATCTCCTCTCATGAAACCACTGTTGGTTTTTGTAAATCCAAAAAGTGGAGGGAACCAGGTAAGGTCATAATATGGATCCAGGTAACAAAGTTTAAGTTTAATAACTATTTTTCTGCAAATAAGAATAGTTTTTGGTCAGTCATGAGTGAGAGGAGCTCTGTGTGACTGAATTAGAGTCTCCTAGAAGAGATGCTTGAAGTTGAATGCTCTTTATATCTCTATCTAATTCCACTGAAGTGGAAGAAAAAGGATAATTAAATATTTGAGCATCGGCCTTTATATCTTCGGATTTTTGATAGGAGCTTGAAGTGGTAGTTTGGAGGTTTTCAGAAGACCTAATTTTTCAGTGGGAAATTCAGGTTACCAGTGAAGTTCTAGACTTATTTTACCTCAAATGTGATGCAATTTTACATTACAGTATGATGATCTTATGGTGAAGTGTTGACCAGTCTGCACTGAGCAAGGGAGCAGTGGTGCAGCTGCAGTCCATGAAGTCCTTGGATGCTGCTTCACAGGGCAGTAAAGGCTCACAGAAGTGTTTGTGGTGATGATTTTGGAGGTCAAAGCAACATCATTACTTGGATGTTGGGCAAGATACTCTTCATTATGTGCCCACAAACTTCTTGAGCTTCTTGCTGTTGCGGATGACAGGCTGAGGATGTGTGGGATAAAAGAGATTTCTTGTTGCAGGTGATAAGAGATAGGAGAATAGTTTTCTGTGGGAGAAAAACCTTTGGTCTAAACCTGAGTGTCTGCTCTTATACCATTAATGATCTGTATTGTTCAGTTCAATTTACATGCATGCGCGTGCACATTGCATGGATTTCTGAGTCACTATTTTGTAGAGCTATTGTTTGCTGGATCCCTTTTTGTTTTGTATTTTTCTTGGCTTATGTTTGCATTATCAAGCATAAAGGAAAGAAAAGCAGTCCAAATATGAACACTATTATTTTTAATAATCATTATGCTATTCATAATTTCCCTTCCTTTGGTTTTTCTTTCTTCCCAGGGCACCAAGGTTCTCCAAATGTTTATGTGGTATTTGAATCCACGCCAGGTCTTTGATCTCTCTCAGGAAGGGCCAAAAGATGCGTAAGTTTTCAGGCACTCAGCTCTGTTTTTGTATTAGGAAAGCAGACAATCATATAGCTTGGATACACTGGTAGACTAATAATGCTGATAAGTTTGGGTTCTCAAAGATCCACACTGTGATAGACTCAAAGTTTCAGCATATAGATAAACCTATGTAAACACCTATACATATTCAAATAAGATGGAGAAGAGTAGACCTGAGGGTCCTAAGAGCAGCTTTGGATGTTTACTGGGGATGTTGTTGAAAAGATAGTTTGACCATTTACAGCAGCATGACAAGAGGGGCAAGTAACAGCAGGCAAATTGTCCATAGAGACAATAGAAATTAGAGATGTTCTGACTAGATGTAAGGAAAAAAACCCTTTTTCACTGCATGTTAGTTACTCATTAGATTGGGTTCTCTTTGTATGTGGAGATTTTTGAGCCCCAGCTTGATGAAACCCTGAGAAATGTGGTGTGGTCTCAGCACTGAATCTGCTTTAATCTTGAGTTCAACTAGAAATCTCTTAAGATCCCTTCAAACTCAAATTATGCTGTGATTCTATGATTGACTGTGACAAGCTGGTAGTTCATCTGTTGAATACAGAGATAATTCTACAATATTTTCTCTGTTGAACTATTTGTAAGTTCTCTCCTTGTGTACAAATATGTGCACATGAATAAATATATAAAAATAAATAGGTGCATATATATATAAAGTTATAAGCAGTTGGAGTTGAAATTATGGTGTTCTGAGTGATACATATTCTGGGATGGGCGGTTCCTGTAAAATAAGATGGGAATGAGATCTGTGCTCTCTATGAATATGCACATCAAATAGATGTATGGAAGGTATGGCTGCTTTCAGATATAATCTTTTACATTTGCCAAGGAGCACCCTCTATTGGTCAGAAATGTTTTCGTTGGTTGCTTTTATTATCACAGAATCACAGATCACAGAATGACCCGGGTTGGAAGGGACCTCAAGGATCATGTAGTTCCAACCCCCCTGCCTAGCAGGGCCACCAAACATACGCCTTTACTAGATCAGGTTGCCCAGGGCCCCGTCCAACCTGGTCTTGAACACCTCCAAGGACGGGGCATCCACAACCTCACTGGGCAGCCTGTTCCAGAACCTAACCACTCTTCTAGTAAAGAACTTTCCCCTAACATCCAACCTAAATCTTATTATGAGACTGTGGGGAGGATTCACAGCATGGGATGTAAGCAGGGACAAAAAAAAGTAGGCCATTTTTTGGTATATAATCATATTGTAGGAAAACACTGAATCTTCTTCAAAATTACTGTTTTATAATATGCATTTTGCATGCCAAATGAAGACTGTTACATAGGCAATCAGATTCACATAGTCAAAACAGAGATTATTGAAGAGTACCTTATGCCTAAATCTCACTGGATTCTATGGACTGCAGATCCTACAGTGCTTGACTGTGGGTGGCTGATCTTTAGTGGAGTGAAGCTACCTTTAGATTTCCATGTATGACTGCAGCAAGCAGCATATCTTTGCATGCTGAGTTAACTGATGCTCATTAACTGGGCAGTTACTGAAAGGTGAGTGTTTCATCCCTGCCTTTAGAGGGATGATTCTCACTGGTAAGAAAAGAAACTGTGCCTCTGTGCTATTCGAGACAGGGATATTTGCTTTACATAACTGTCTGCTCAGTGCTCCTTTGACACTGTAGGCAGTACAGAAGGAGAGTAATCATTTAAAATCAAATGTTTATCTGTGTAAGAATGGTCCAAGTATTTTCTACTCATAGTTCTAGAGCATCCAAACATATTTTCCTGCTGAAACACCTGCTACTCTCCTAATGATGTGTAGAAGCTTAAAAGTAAATGTACAATTTTCAGAGCTGTGTAACAGAGTTAAGGTTGAATTAGATCCTCGGTAAACTAGGTCTCAGTGTGTGAATGTATCTCCTCCACTGGGAGCTGTCTTATTATGCCTCACTTTCATGTAGCTGGTGGAACAGGCATTTTTTTGGCTCTCCTGCTTATATCTTAGATCAGATATCCAGAGAGTTTTGTTAGATGTTACTGCCTTCTGTGGTATTAAAGAAATACAATTATCAGTTGAAGGAGCTGTCATGCTCTACACACTTCAGAAACAGCGGTTCAGCAAACACTGATGAGAAGCAGTTCATTTGGTTTAAAGCTTCAGTGTTTACATTTGTTTGCCTTAGGATAAGAGGAAAATAGAAGACTTTCTCATCTCCAGAGAAAGAATGAGAATCTGGCTTTTCAGATTACCTGTTCCCATGTTAAACAGACAAAACACTTCTCAGGAGGGGTTGTATAACTGTTAAGGAAGGCTCCATTTAATTTTGTTTTAGTTTCCTCCTCCATCCTGTATCATCAGTAACAAATATTCTAGGGAGAAATAAATGATAGTTAAAATGTCACTTGGAAAAATGCATCATATTACCTTCATTCCTATGTTGACTTTTTCAAACATTTTTTTTTTTGTTGTTGTTTTTTCCTCCCCTGGCCAGGCTGGAGCTGTACAGAAAAGTGCCAAACCTGCGGATCCTGGCCTGTGGTGGAGATGGAACGGTAGGTGACTGGTGCCTAGCAGCCCTCTGGTCATTGCCAAGAGATGAAATTTCCCTCTTTATGATTCCTGTTGAACCTGATAGCGTACCTTACGCTTAGTAAATCTTTTTATTTTTCTTTTCTATGTGGATTGGCCTGGTTAGTGATGGGACAGTATTCTTATGTACTAATGTCCTAGATCCTATCTGCTTTACGCATAGATTTAGTAAAGCTTAAAAAAATGAAGACAGCCATTGTCAGCCTCCTCTTACTGAGGGTCTAGTAGGTTAAATCAGTGTCTGGGGGTCATTTAACGTTAATTTCTACCCCTCTCTGCTATTGCCTTCACTATGCCCGAGTACAGTCAAATGTCAAATGCCTCTAGTTTTCTCACCTTCTTTACAAATCCACTGTGAGGAAGCTGTCATGCTATTTGCCTGTGATGTGCCTGATCTCCAGATTCAGAAGTTTCTTTGGATATGCAATTGAATTACTTTGTGTCATTGGAAGAGGGAGTAGTGTCAGATCTTCAAAAGATTTGGGCACCTTCAAATGGAGGCAGGCTCTGCAGTTTGGGACTTAGAGGCCAGGAGTGGTAATGAAGGAATTACAGCTGCTTTGCTCTTGCCTGTTCTTAAGAATATTATAATTTTCACTCTGTACCACTGAGTGTTGAAATACAGTTACTAAACTGACCTTTAGTCTCCATGAAGCTCAGTTCCCCAAACATACATTTGGTAATACTTGCAACTATAGTAGCTGCAGGGTGCAATGGCTGGTCAGGATGTATGGAAGTACATACTCATACACTGGGAGGCTTTTATCTATCTATCTATCTATCTATCTATCTATCTATCTATCTATCTATCTATCTATCTATCTATCTATCTATCTATCTATTATTTGAGCTGAACACACTCTCAGCTCCTATCTGCTTCTGTGAGTACTTCTGAAACCCTGGATGTAGAGGTCATTAATACTAGTGCTTTCCCCTGAAACATAGAAGAAACAACGTGATTTGTTTATCATCTTGCTGGTAGCTGGGACAATGAGATATTACTCTTACTGAATTTAGAACACTCCCTGAGAAACTTATGAGGTATTACTTTAACAAAAAAAAGAAAAAAAATAGAGCTTATAAAAAGAAACATTTTCAGTTTGTTTCTGAAAGTGTTTGAAGCTTCTGTCTGAGGAAGCCAATGTTTTCATAGGAGGAAGATCTTCATTCTAAAATATTAAAATAGAATAAATGGAAGTGCATTGAGCCCTGGCATCCTCTGTTTTTCGTTTGCTGATCTGTGAAAGCAACAGGGGGCAGCACCTTCTCATTGGTAAGAGCAGCACTACACTATTACATTTGCTGCTGCTCAGTTTGAAGCAAATTAATATCTAGCTATTCCCAAAGCCATTACATCCAGAAATGAGAAGTCTGACTCAAATGGACTTACTGAATATTCAATGAGACCAGATGTTATCTTGCATTATTGAGGTGAGTTAGAACTTATTGTAACTTTTCCATCACTGCTGTTTGCTGTTACTTTCCTGGGTGTAGGTAGAAAACTTTGGTTTCAAAGCAGTCAGGAGACATCTGTTTACAGGGAAATGACAGTCTTTATCATCCTTTACTGTAAAAACATCTTTGGCTCTATGAGGTTTAGAGATTACCTCAAATTTAAGAGCAGTTTTGCAAGTATAAATGAGCAGTTTGAGGTTTTGGTTAAAAGTTAAGTTAAAAGCATTTATAAAACTGGTTGGTATTTGTAATGTTACCATTTGTAACAAGCTGAAGCACAAACGTGTGGATTAAGTCAATGGCAAAGACAAAGGACTCTTTAACAAGTCTTGGCCATGTGGGAGTTTTCAGAACTCTTTTCTCTGTCTTCCTGTTCACAATGCCAGAGGACTGACTTTCAAAAATTAGATGATGACTTACCTTTGACATTCCCTTAAGGACTTTATTTAGTCATATCATAGCATTTATGAAAGACTGAAATACATGGTAACATCCAAGCTCATGAAAGTTTTAAGTTATTCATGTTCTTTTAGACAATGATTTGTGATGTGAGATTGCATCCCACATGGACACTTGAATAATTGGACAATGAGTTATGATAAGTAAGTGTTTAATAAATAATATTTATATGAAATTAAGTTATCTATGAAGAGACTTGGGGAGAGACTTATTCTAGAATATCAGAGACAGTGGTTCTTGGCTCCTTCTCACCCTCTGTCAGGCCACCCCCCTCTCCAGTACTTCAGATTCAAGCTGCAGTAAATCTATCTAAAATAACAGAAATATTAGTTGAGAGTGGAAAAATCCTGTCCAGGTGGAATCTGTCATTCAGTTTTATGTCTTATTTAAAAACTCATGGTATAAGTGAAGATTAGTGAAGATAAGAAAAAAAAATCATTATTTTCTTATTTTTATATTTTTTGGAAATTATTCAAAATTCATGACATTTTTTCATAGGTTATTATTATTATTATTATTATTATTATTATTATTATTATTATTATTATTGTCGAGAAATAATGTAGTAGTGCTATTTCATTATAGCAAGAGTTTCAGGCATATAAATTTTGAGAATATTTTCATCAATACTCCGTTCCCTGTTGGAAAGAGCTTTTTAATACAAATAGAAGATTTTACATTAATTTGTTCTTATGTTAGATTCCTATTGAAAAATTTTAGGTGGTCCAGATTAGACTGAAAGTGAGAGAGGAAGATACAACTCTCAGTCAATTGCTTGTTGTGCAAAAGATCCAGGTTCTTTTTTTCCATCCCCCAGTCTTCAGCCCTGAGTATTTTAGTCTTTTAATCTAGCCATGTACTGATTATTTATGTGTAATTATATATATCTGCTTTGCTCGGAGCATAACAATTCAGCTCTAAAGTCTCTCTTCTGGGAAATGGGAGACCTGTGGCTCTATCTCTACTTGACTTGATCTGGACTCTGTGTTCCAGGACATGCATTTCTAGAGCACCTCTTGCATCTTTTTCCCTTTAGTATAAGGGTAGTTCAAATTTTTAAGTAGTCTGTATGATTCTTTACTAATATTTACTTATTTATTTAAACTAATTTTAACATTTTTAAAAAAATTTTATTTAGTTTTTTATTTATATTTTTTTCCAGAACAGTTTTTTAGGCAGAAACTTTTCCACCCCCTTTCTTTGGAATCTTGGTGTGCTATTAACAATACACAGAATTTGTGTCCATTTCCTTCTTCTTATACAGGATCTTCATGGAGACTGCTATACCAGGAAAAACCTCAGATGGGGCAGCTGTAGAGTTTTTGTATATGCTGTTTTTTCTTTTCCCTAGTTATTTATTTATTAGGTTGTTCTTTTGTGTGACAGCAATTCAGTCAAAACATGCCTTTTCCCTCAATTCCTTCCCTTTTAATCTTCCTTACTAACAGTTTATTGCTTTTCTGGTTTTTTAGGTTGGCTGGATCCTCTCAATCCTAGATGAGCTGCAACTCACCCCCCAGCCTCCTGTGGCTGTTCTTCCACTTGGCACTGGAAATGACCTTGCCCGCACCCTCAACTGGGGTGGGGTAAGCACTGACTGGGGTTACCCTTACATGTGGGTTCTCAACTTGCTGCTCTGATTTAGTGGTGTAGTACTGTGAAACTTCTTTTTGGCTATTACAGCTGATAGGGCTTTACCCAAGGTCTGCTTGACTTGGACACAACAGCTTATTTCAGTTTCCAGTTTTGTGTCTTGAATTATTAATAATGTAAATGTTATAATAAAAAGATGCAGAGCTGTATCTGTCTGGTGTTTCAGGCCAAATAGTGAGAATTATATGTAGGCTTATAACTTAAGCATTATTTTAACTTTATTTCCCTGTAGTTTTCCTTGACTATGGCACTGGATTTATTTCATGAAAGGCAAATATGCTTTGAATTTCAGTCTTAGTCTTACCATGCCTGTCTAAAACTTGTGATCTTAAGTAACAGTTGATCAGACTGTTTCTTATATCAAAATCTAGCAATAAATTGACATGGTCTTAAGAACATTTGATCTGCTGTTTTAGATATGCATGAAAGGAAGGAGGTTTTCCAGGTAATCAGTGAATGATTTGCTTTTCTTTGGCTATCCATGGCTGATACTTTGGTGACACTCATTTTGCTGCCAGGGTTACACAGATGAACCTGTGTCCAAGATCTTGTGTCATGTAGAAGATGGGACCATTGTCCAGCTGGACCGATGGAATCTCCAGGTTGAGCGCAACCCAGATTTGCCACAGGATGAGCTGGAAGATGGGTCACGAAAGGTTAGAGCCTTTTTTCTTCCTAGGGAGACTATAGTATAAATAAGAGCATTTTTGGGATACTCCATGAGAGACCTGAGTGCTAAAGATGTAAAACCTTTTCAATTTATTGTTGCATCTTTTCCTATTACTCTTCTGTGCCTCCGGGGGCATGTGAACCTTAATATATATTGGCCATCTTATTTGTTGTTTGTAACCCACACTTTGAGCATTTGTCTCAATAATCAAAGCCTGGTAAAAATCCATGGCATCTCATTGTTTTCCTTCCAGCTAAGTGTGGCAGAAGAAGGAACCCAGTGTTCACTGTTCGTTCCTAAATTTGAGACACATCTAAAAGCATACAGATATTTTTATATTACTTAGGATTCGGCTGGTGAATACTAACTGTTCTTTTCTTTACACCTAAGAGTAGTGTATTTTTGGATTTAACGTCTTTGTGTGCAAGTCTCTGTATCATCTCCATTAGTGACATCATCTCTTTTGAGAGGGGATCACATATATATTGATAAGTCATAGGGCTGGGAATGTTAACAGTGTCACTGACATTTAAAAATAAAAAATAAAAATTCTGTGAACCATTTTCCTCTTTTCAGTTAGAATTTCCATCTTATATATTGGTTGCTACTGTTCCCTCTGTACAGTGCTGCTGGGCCAGTATAATGATGAAGAGGCCAGATGTGTGCTTTGCTATCTCATGCATCCTCAATAAAATTAGGGCTTCTTGTCTGGGACTTGCATTGCTCCTGGTTGTATATTAAGCAAGAAAAACACAGCTTGAGTTTTATTCATCATGCTGAGCTTGAAGTGCCAAGCAATTAGCAAAACCTATATATTGACATGTTAAGTGGAGAAATGCTCTGGAAAATCTCAGTGAGAAACTAAATGAGGAACCTTATAATGTGTTAGCAAAGATACTAATATGATCATAAAGCTCAGTAAATGTGTTTGCATTCTTTGGCTTTTGTATGAAGCATCTCCCACAAGTTATTACTAGCCTTCTTAGAAGAACAACTTCTTACATCAACTTCCCATTTTCTTTTTAGGTTTTCAGGAGATGCCAAATTTAAAATAGTTAATTCCTGGTGTGCCATGGAATATTTAATCTGTGCTGCTTTTACATGTCTTTCTATTGTCTAATTATAGCTTCCACTCAATGTCTTCAATAACTACTTCAGCCTTGGGTTTGATGCACATGTTACTCTGGAGTTCCACGAATCCAGAGGTAAGAGGAGTGTTCTACTTCCTTAGCCTTGGGTAATTATTTTATAAATTACAAATAGATTTGGCTTTAATGCCCTTTTCTGAATTCTTGTAATTTGGAAAGATTGCTAGAACGTAGAAACCACAAGTAGGAAGTAAGCAATTGTATCAGTTTTATAGTAAATTTCCAAGAGATTTGGTAATTTCAAAAAGGAAAAGAAAATACAAGAAAAAATGGAACCCACTGGAAGAGCTAAAATGGGAACTTTTCAAAGTTTTTGACCTTCTAAAAGTAGAAACCTGGTACAGTCATAAAGGAGATTTGCTGACACAAGTGTCAGTGCAAGACCAGAAAGAACAAATGTAATTCAAATTCAAGTTTCCCCTACAGCGTGCAAGTGAAGGGAGGAAAAGATCTGTGAGGCCGTGAGAGAAGCAGAGTTGCAGGAGGATAATTACAGTCTCAAACGGAACAGCTGTTTCCTATGGATCAATATAACATAATGTCACTGGACTTGGTACAGACCCAGAACATATCTATGGAAATGAAAGGCTTTAATGAAGTCCACAAACTGTCAGCAATTTCAGCTGTTGAGGCATCTTGCTTGTTCCCTTGCTGATGACAGTCCCTAACCACTCAACCCAAATGTGATTTTGGAGTGATGTGAAGTGTGAAGATTTGTGTGGTTTAGGCAAGCATGCCTGTGTACACGGACCATCTCCAATTGCTTGTGTTCACTTTTTGGTCATTTCAGCTTTAAAAGAATGCTTTTCTTCTGAATGGCAGCCTCCCTTGTCTTCATTTTCATATCATCAATGTGTCATCACAAAATGAAAAGATAGCTCCTGAATGCCATATTAAATAAAGAGCAGAGTGCATGATGGAATGAGCTAATGCATATTTTATAATGTTTAAGACTGCTTCAAGCTTCAGGAATAATAACGAGGGGCCACAAAAGGGCATGGAAATGAAATGATGACAGCTGTATGCATTTATTTTTTTATGAATGTATATTGCCATGCATTACTAATGTGACTGAATATACTGTATAGATGAAATGCTTGGCTACTTTTTCACTTAATGGAGGCATTACTTAATAATGAAGTTATGGTACCCTATAAAGAATGAATATTATTCCAGAGATGCCAGTGTTTTAAAAATTTACATTGGTGAAAAAATACTTGGCAGTGCAAGCTGTCTGTCTTTGAGTGGGTGTGTGTGGCTAGGAGAGCTTTTTGTAGTCCAAATGTCTGCTCTTATAAGTCATTCTGTTGGTGTTTTTTATCATCTCAAATGATAAAAGATACAAAGTCACTTTTCAGTGTTTTAGGAGAGAAAAGCTTATATTTCTGTTGCTGATGCATGGTTTTTATTGTGTTTCACGTGCAATTAAGTGAAGCAGAACAGATTATGATATCTTCTACAACTGATAAAAGTCCAGATAAACTCTAGAAGTTTTGAGCAAAGCCTGTAGCACTAGCAGGACCATTGCACCTGGCCCAGTAAGAGAACTAGTTATATATAGTTTATGTGGGGCTATTAAAATCACACATTTTTGTTCTTAATTAAAAAACAAACCAACACCATACAAAAAACAGTTAGCCAATGAACCTTCTCTCTTCTGAACACAAAAAAACCCAGAAGTATTCTTTTAGATCACCATGAAATGAATCCAAAATAAATTAGATTGATTTGAATTCTCTCTGTATCAGGCCATTTATGCTGTGGAGATTGCTCAATTGTTATATTTTAACTAAACAGTAATTGCAGTGTCTCAGAGGAACCTCTATGTGAATGTGGCCTTTTCCATAGCAACCTCTGCACTTTTCTTGTGAGTAATGAGATTGAGCCTTGAGGGCTGGCTCCAAGCCCAACACATTTAGCTCTGCTTCTTCAGGAAGCTTTCTTGGTAGAAAATCTTTCCAGAGGTTGCAGTTTCCCCCTTCATAATGTTTCTGCTCTGGTAGAGCAGGGAATATGCACTTCATCTCTTGTTGACATGAGCTTGAGAAGGGTGAGGATGGAGTGAGCCTTGGATATGCAGTCAGTGGTTTACTTCTGCAATGAAAATTGCACTCTAGTCAAATATCAGCTCTATTTCACTTAGCAGAAACAGTGCCTCCTCCCTACACTTGCTCATCTGCCATGTCAGGTGTAGGAGCGGTTTGGTATCTTGAAAGACTGCTAAGTCCCTAACCAAAGAAAGGCTCCTTTTTACTTGCCTGATTCCAAACTGGGGCTTTGGTTCAGGTCAGTGTTTGTCACAAGATCTTTGTGGGAGCCAGCATCCTGGTGGCTGTCACCATCAAGGATATCCATGTCACTGAATGTGAACCATAGGCACTTAATTGAGCCTTCAGGACTCACCCACATTGTAGCATGGGGTTCTGAGACTTTCTGTGAAAAACTGTTAGCTCAGTAAGTGAATAAAAGATGAGATTTACTTAGCAGTTAAATTAATAGTATTAAGAAAAGGTGACCCTGAATGTATTCTAGGCTCACCCATGCAGCACAACAAAAAGGTGATGAAAAAGGTTGGTAAACAATCACACAGTAAATGAAGTAGCTCATTCTTTTGAAGTGGAGCATTATAATGTGAGATGTAGTGACTTAAAACTAGATGGGCTGTTTCAAGTGGTCATCTGAGAAGAAGCAATTTGGAAGTGTTTACAACAGTGTGATGCTTTAGCCAGAAGAACTAGGCCAGTGCTTGGATGATTTTACTAGAGAATCACTGAGCAAGAATAGGCAATTCACTGTACTGTCAATGAATACAGTATCAGAAGGACTGTTTCTTAAATCTCTGAATGCTGCAGACTAGGATAGCAGTCCCCAGGGAGGCACAAAAATGATTTGTATTCTGAGAAACATGCTTTATGCCGGGAGATCAAAGGAACTCCATTTAGGTTATTGGAGAGAATATTAAGAGGTGATTTAATCACCACCCATAAGCATTTACTCAGGGAGAAGATATCTGATGGTTGAGGTCCTTTAAATCTAATGGACAGAGCAATATAATAGAATTTAATGGTTGGCAGTTGAAACCAGAAATGTTCAAAATAAGAAAAATAAACCAACAAGCATTTATTTTAATGAGGAGAATAATGAATTGTTGCATGGGCCTTAGTACTGAACTATTAAAATTCTCTGTAACTTTGAGTTGAAGCATCTCTACAAAGGCTTTAAAATAACCTCTTATAGTTTACTGCATGGATATTTGGGTAGAGAAGTCAATTCCAGTGTACCTTCTAGATTTCCATTTTCTGATGCATCAGGACTTTTTTCATCTCAGAATTTACTAACACCTTAACCAATGCTTTGAAGCAGAACTAGTGTTTTGTGAGTTTCTAACAACTCTTAAAGAAATATGATTTATGTTGGTGGACATGGAAGCCTTGCAAATGGTATGGAGACAAACTGTCTGAAAGATGGTAAATAAACCGATTGTTTTATTGTTGCTTTTTTGCTCACGTTTCCATCTCCTTTCATTATATGGGAAAGGGGAAGAATTGGATATCAATGTTTGAAATCTGATAACAGAGAATGGCACAGATGCAGGAACCTAAAAGAAAAGAAAAAAAAAAAGAGTGTTCATCTTATACTCAGCAATCTGTATAAAAGCTCTATAGTGTTAGGAATGAATCTGAAGGTTTGATGGAATCTACTCGGTTTATTTGGGTGCTCATGTTTTTCCTTTGTATCCTTTCACAGAAGCAAATCCAGAGAAATTCAACAGCCGATTTAGAAATAAAATGTTTTATGCAGGGGTGAGTTGTGATTCATTTTACAGAATGATGTGATATTAGTTGCTTGGATGTTTTACTATATCCCTTCTCTCTCACTTTCTCGCACGAGGGGCTGATGCCAGTTCATTTTGCCTGTTGCAATTTAAGATTCACATGTCCTCTTTCTGGCAATGACACACATATACCTGTTTGAGAGTGCTGATTGTCTTACAGTGCTCCTTTAGACACAGCACTGATCATGTTTTACTCCCCCTGCTTTTGGCTCACAAGATTATTGGCAAAGAGTTCCAGTTTTTCCAGTGTTTGGGCAGCACACTGGTACTGAGTTTCCTGGAGAAATTCTCTAAGTATTAGCTTGCACCTTTTTGTCTTTGAGTAGTTGTCTTGGATGTGTGGTCATAGGTAGTAGAGGTCGCTGATCAGCTATTTGGAGTGACATATTTTCATATGTGAATAGGAAAATAAAGGAACCTGCTTTTTTATTCTGGAGAGATGTGTACAATACTTTATGTTAAAGTTCAGTTTAAGGAGACACAATCATTTGATAATACGTGGCATACTATATGGCTTACCAGAGGATGGCTTCCAGCACGCCCATGTGCCTTCATGACACAGGACACATTACTGTAAACGTGAGCAAGAATTTGAATTTATACCATTGGCTACCAAAGGACATTCTCTGGCTAACCTCTCAAAGGAAGTATTATAAAATTTGGAAATTATACATATATATATATATATGTCATGTTTTTCAAAATCAGGAAAGAATAGGTTTAACAAAAGGATAGCACTAGGTAATAAGCTCTCTGATAAGAAATTTGGAAAGAGAGGAGGCAATGACGACCATTCCTGCTCTTGTTTCTGTTGCAGGCAGCCTTTTCAGACTTCTTGCAAAGAAGCTCAAGAGATTTATCCAAGCACGTTAAAGTTGTGGTAAGTAAAGGAAATTGTCTTAGTATTGTGAAAAGAGGTGGGGAAAGGCAGAGAGAGTGAGGTGAGAGTTTAATGGCTCTGTTACTTTTCAGTTTTGAGCATGACATTTGCAACACATTCCAAGGAAAGTCTTGGGAAAGCTGTTACAAAGCAGCAACACTTCTCTTGTCTGTGGCTCCATTCAGCAATTTCTCTGTGCTCTGTCACTTTGGCTTTGTAGTGTGATGGTACAGACCTGACTCCAAAGATCCAGGAGCTGAAGTTCCAGTGTATAGTGTTTTTAAACATTCCCAGGTAAGCTCAAGACAGATGCTTGGAGAAAATAGAAAGTAATATTACTGCTACTAATATTAAAAAAAAAAAAAAAAAAAAAAAAAAAAAAGGATGAGATACATGAGAGTTGTTACAGGTTGGGTGGATGTGCAGGAAGTGTATTGCTACTGTGCTGCCTTCCTGAGAGCTAGCTGCTTATGATACTGCTAATTAGCAGCATGAAAAAGAATCAGAGGCTGGGGTGCAGCAAAATTATCCTTTGAAAAGGGTATCCAATGATACAGAGCTAGCAGAAAATATTGTTTTAACAAACATGCTTCCAAATGTTGTGCATCTAACCTGCAAACCAGATAGTAAACCAGACACAGCTGCTTGGTCTTCTGCTTTACTAGAAATAGAGTGAAAGGCAAAAATATCAATATTTTTCAAGAAAAGAACGTGAAACCTGTTGAAAGAAATGCTTTTTTTTCCCCTCTCAATATAGTAGATATTCCAAATATGTCTGTATTTTTAAAATTTGTCTTTCTCCTGCTCTCTAGACCAGTGGTCTCCAAAATCTTTTGACTGTGTGCTCCTTTTTGTAATTGATAACATTTTTGAGCATGAAAATGTGTATTTATATATTTGTGTATTAGTGTACTAGTAGATTATACACATTACAAAACAGATGCAAATAGAATTTAAAAGAAGATGTGACAAAGATGAAATAAAGACTATTTAAAATACAATTTTATTAATATTATGGAATATATTTTCTTCCTACATCACAGTGGGTTGTCTTCTGCACCCCACTTCAGAGGCTACTGCATTAGACAGCCTAACTTTTTGCTCTACATGCAATCCCAGACACATGGGAGTCCTGCACTGCCTTCACTGCAAGATTCTATTTTGTGTCTCCCTTCTTCTGTTACTCTTTAGATTGCTTTTACCTCCATCCTTGAATGGTAGGAAAGGTAGACACAACAGCTGCATCTGTTCCTATTCATTTCTCCCCTGCCTCCACAAGCTATGCAATCTTTTGCAATCCTTATACCGCTAGAGCTTATGAGTCAGCAGGGTGAGAGGAAATGGAGACCTGAGGCTGCTGCTGCAGCCCTTTGCGTTCCTAGCAAAGAGGATAAAGCACCCTCTTGCAGGCAATTTGTAGGTGCCGATGCAGCTCAATAGCTAATCTTCAGAATAGACCAAGCAGGGAAAACAATGAATGCTGCTACTCTGTTGCCTATTGTTTGGTGTTTCTCCCGTTTCCTTGCTTGTAGAGGAACCTGCTAAAGACCATGATGAATAAACTTGTGAATGATGTACCAGCTTAGAAATTAGGGAGCATTTTCCCCCTTTCTTCAGTCCTTGCCAGTGTAACTATTAATTGTCCTTCAACTGAATCCTGAAACATTTGTTTGGGTTTCTATTGGTGGAGATCAGAACAGGCCAAGACTCAGGCCAATAGTCAGGACCCACCATGGAAAATTACTTTCTCAAAGCTTGCTTTCCAAATTTTCTGCAGGTATTGTGCTGGCACAATGCCCTGGGGAAACCCTGGAGATCACAGAGACTTTGAACCTCAGCGCCATGATGATGGCTACATTGAAGTCATTGGATTCACCATGGCCTCATTGGTGAGTATACTGCAGGTGCTACCCTGCCTGAGGTTGTGACCAGACTTGGTGAAATTTGTCCACATTAATGTAAGAACAACATAACTCCATGTATTCAGCTGAAGCCAAAATATGCTCTGCTGTTTGGTTTTAAATGAAGGGGACAAACTGTAGTTTTTAAATAAAATAAAAGATGTGATATTTAATAATAACAAAGTATTGCAAATTCACTCATAGCTAGCAGTGCTTTAAAATGATCTCAAACTGCAAGATTATGACAGTTGATCAAACAGCATGAAAATGTTATTACTGTGGGAACGTTCTATGGACAAATGATTAATGCAATTTTTTTTAGCTTTTGTATATTTCAATCAGTGACATTAAAGTTTAGTTGTGTAGGTTTTTTTTCCTTCCCTTCCCTTCCCTTCCCTTCCCTTCCCTTCCCTTCCCTTCCCTTCCCTTCCCTTCCCTTCCCTTCCCTTCCCTTCCCTTCCCTTCCCTTCCCTTCCCTTCCCTTCCCTTCCCTTCCCTTCCCTTCCCTTCCCTTCCCTTCCCTTCCCTTCCCTTCCCTTCCCTTCCCTTCCCTTCCCTTCCCTTCCCTTCCCTTCCCTTCCCCTAGTATTTCGACTGCTCCCTGAGATTTTTTTTCTGCATATTGTAGCTAATAGTCACATTCCTACATTACTAATTAATAAAAACACATTACTGTCCAAACACTAGAGCTTGAAGAATCTGACCATGCCCTCCTTGCTACATTTCTTTGGAATGAATTCTTGAATGTGGCATTTATCTGTTTTTAACAAGATTCTTCTTGCTCTTTTCAGCCTGCCTGGTTTTGATGTCGAATTGCTATGTAAACTCTCATAACTGGGGATTTTAGATTTATCTAATTCACATCAAGGACTATATTCTGTTCAGGAAGGGGTAATCATCTTTCTGTCTCCTGGATTTACTAAATTAGGGTTAATATTTAAAGGCAAAAATAAATAAATAAGTATTGCATTATAGTTAGTGTAAAACAAACCAACAAAATGTATCAAAACCTTTAAGAAGAAACACAGATAGGCATTTGAGCATGTGTGTATATGTACTTTTTGTGTTTGTTTGTAAAATATACTTTACATATAAAAAATGATGAAACATGATGCATATGATCAGGCAACTATCCTATTTCATCTGCTTCTTGCCTACCAGTTTTCTTTGTGTAATGTTAAGTCCTGCTTTTCAATTTTTGTACAAAAGTACATCCACTGTCCTTGATGTGAAGGCCTTATGCAAGTGATGCAGACTAATACTTGTTGTTGGCGAAAAGGTGCATTTTGGATTTTTTAGATTGGCTGGAATATCTGTTTTGAGGCATCTTTTTTCTTCCCTTTTAATTTTTGTTTTCCCCAAGGCTGCTCTCCAAGTGGGTGGTCATGGAGAGAGGTTGCATCAGTGCCGTGAGGTGACACTTCTAACGTACAAGTCTATCCCCATGCAAGTGGATGGTGAACCTTGTCGGTTGGCTCCCTCGCTTATTCGGATCTCCTTAAGGAACCAAGCCAACATGGTGCAGAAGAGCAAGAGGAGAACATCCATGCCTTTGTTGAATGAGTGAGTTGGATGCATGCATGTCCTAATGCCAGGAGGCCTGTCTGACCAGCATATTCAGTCTTGGAATTTGCATGTATTGAACTTGCAGTGCATTAAAAATATATATATATATATATAAAAGAAAAAAAAATCGCATATCCTGAACTTTCTACTGTACTGGCTTTCTTTTGTTCTTTTACTTTCTGGATTCACTGCTGCCTTGCTTTTAGGAAGGCTTGTATCTTTTAGTTATTTATTTAGAGAGGTATGTGAAGGCTCAGTGTTGTGCCTCTTGGTTTATGTTGGCTCTGCTCATATATGGTATTAGCCCTTAATGTTCTTGTGATTTGTTTTCTGAGTTTTATCAGTCTGATTTTTAGTTTCCTTTGAAGACTCTGATAAACTGCCACAATCAAGAACTACTCAGGACATCTTGCAGTCTCTACTATGGGAACATGCTGCCTTGGACTCCTGGAGGAGAGGGGTCTGGAGGCGTGGCAGGGGATATCTGCACTTTGTAGGGAATTGTTCTCTGGTACAGAAACCCAAAAAAGAAAGTCCAGTAGAAATTAGATAAAAACATAACTCTTCCTCTAGTTTCCATACTCAATGGAAGGAGATAGCACTACTGAAGACTGGATTGGTGGAATAGAGAAACAGTGATTAGGGAAAAGGTAGGGGAATATAGTCAGAGAAGGAAAATGCATAGCAGAAGGTGGAGGAAAGGATGAAAAGAGAAAAGCAAAAATAACAGGAAACAGGAACTGCAAGAAAAACAACACAGAATTAAATTTCTTTTTCATAATTAAAAATTATTTTTAAGTTTCAAGCACAATTTTAATTTTAATCTAAGAAAAGGCTAATACAATAGTATTTTATTAAATAATTCAGGTTATTTTTGTGGAGCTGTAATTCTCATACAGAGGGTCTTTATTTTGGTAAGATGAGAGATAGTAAGTGCCTTTGCTATTTCCAATTATTCAAGTGATGCAAAACAATCGGTCTGCTATACAGGCAGGTACTGGCCTAAAAGCTTGAAGTTATCAAGTTCCTTCAAGCATCCATGCAGTGAAGATTTCACTCTTCTGGGGAGCTGAGTTTGGGGATTTTGCTGTTGCATCTGTTATGGTGACAGGAAATTAATGAAGCAGTGTTTTTGAAGAGAGGTAATGCCTTGCATTAGACTAATATAGTTGGAAAAGTCAGCAAGGTCTCAGGCACACACACACCTCTTTTGGTATTTTAAAGGTTGTGTTTTCAGTCTTTGTCATGCAGTGAAAGATTGCTTCTCTTCAAACTTTTTCTTCAGCCCTTTAAAGGGTCATGCCATCTTCTGTTTGTCAATCTGTTCATGTAATCAAATCCTCCTTGGTTACTTTCAGTATCTTCCTATTCAGTTTAGCACATAGGGTTCTCTTTCAGAGACTAATGCTTTAAGCTTCAGTAGAGGCACATATTGGTAATGTACAATTGCTGTTTGTCAGGAAAATGCATAAGGCATACTCATTGCTCTTGAACAGTGAAGAGTAGCAGACTATTGCCTATATGCAGTCAGGCCTGATTTCATCCAGCCACCTCATCTCCTTCATTTCTGAAATCTGGAATTTAGTAGAGAACAGTCCTGAGGTATCTCTTTCTACACTGATGGGAGCTAATGCAAATGTCTTTACTTTTTAAAAAGAAAATTACTGATATTTTGATCTGATTCCTGATTTCATCTGATAAGCAGCATGGCTGTGCTTGGCTTTTGATATCCAAATTTGAACTGTAGTAGAGAAATGCAGAGTCATAGTGACGTCAGTTGTGCTTTGATGCTGAGTCTTTTTATTTGATCAAGTTATGTGTGCACGCCTGTGGTTTGGAAAAATACAGATGATCTCACAACTACGATAGTTTCAGCCTCATGCGTTGGAAATAATGTGTATATGTGTGTGTGTGTGAATGTGCACTTCTAACAACTGTGGAAGGGTAATGAGAGAGGAGTTGAATCTTCTACTGTGACAAAAAGTAAGTGGAATGTTAAACTCCAGGAGGCATTTAATATTCTATTAAGTTAATTCAGTATGATGCTGATTTGTAGTATTTCACAAGAGAATGCTTTTGATTAAATGTGTATCTATACTTCTTGTATTATCAAATTCTTATATTTGGTATATGCATATATGCATTTCTTCTTAAGACTGCCACCTGAATGTTAGATGTTTGAGACTGGTGAGTAGGTCTGGTGCTATCCCTGGTGCTATCCCTGCAATTGCTGGAGAACTGTTCCTGAGCAACTTGCAAGAAAATTGCTTTTAACATTATCTTGTGTCACAGTAACTCTGAGCTGCTGTTATTGCTAACCTTGATGTGTTGATAGATAGAACAGTGGGAATGTTCTTTGAAATTTTATCTAATCCAATGTAATAAGTGGAAAAGTATTTTATTTTTTAGAAATCTTACACCGTGTTTCTGTTTTATTATCCTATTCTTATTTGCTCTGGGAGTTTTGAAGAGAGGAGGATTTAGAAAGGGTAGTGAGCTTATTGTTTGCTTTTTGGATGCCTTTTAGTTTCTGTGGAATAACAGTATTTCAAATTCAAGAACCCATTTTTAGTGCAGATGAGAGGCAACAGAAACTCCAAACTTCTGTCACTTGTGAGCAAGAGGGCTTTGGAAAAATGATTCTCTTCTGACTATCAGAGCTGCCCATCTTCCTGACTGTGGTCGTTCTCCTTCAAAACATGTAGATTTTTTTTTTTATTTTTTATTTTTTTTAATTGTTGAATCACCTACAAAGAAATAGTGATTTTCTCAGTGTATTAAGAATAATACACAATAATGCTTCTTCTAGTTTGTCTCTAATGGAGATAGTTAAAACATAAAAGGCAGACATAATCTCTTCCTCATCCTACAGTGTGTTAGGTCTACAATAGAGATAAGTAACAAACTAGTAAAGTGTTTGAACCCAGAAGCAATTTTGAAGACCAAGGAATATTCAGAATGAGGTGATACTGTTGACACTTAGCTGTGGATTGAAACAATGCAGATAGCTAGGCTATGGAAAAAAAGGCAGATTGATTTGTTTTTCCCCATTGGCTGCAAAATGTACCAGTTAAAGCAAATTTTTCTGCAGCGACATCAGCAGGCTCTTCCCCTCTTCCTCCCTTCCCCTCCCCTCTCTCTTCTCTTTGTAAATTATATTCCTGATCTCCTTCTCTTTAAAGACATGTCAACTAAATTCCAACTCCTGAATCTCCTTTATTGATCATGGTTAATATGTGAAAGAAAGAACATGAGAGTTTGTTTCTATGTGTTCAAGCCAACAATGTAGTCTTGTGGTGTAAAAGAAAAATATTTCTGGAATTAATTAATTAAATCAAGCTGTGGCTTGATTTTCCAGGGGTAATTTTCTGACTAGAAACTACAATTCAATATACCACTCAGTAGGTTTTAGTCAGTGATCACTGTACAAATCCCAGAAGGTTTTTAGTTTGAGTTCAGGAAGAATGGAAGAAATGGTCTTTGTGATATAAAAAAGAGGAGAGGGGAGAGTTTACACACAAAACAATGTTGCATTCACTTGAAAGAAGCAAAGGGATTATTTAAATAAAAATGCTAAGAGTTGGTCTTGGGAAACTCTATAAAAAAAAATAAATCATGTTTCCGTGAAGTACATGAGAGAGGGATGGAGACAGCAGTTTTCCATTCTGGAAAATGTCTAGCAAGGGTACTTTTCTTTCTTAGAATTAAATAAAGTTGACCAAGCTTTGCAGACAATTCCATCCATTCAGATTTTGACTTTGTTTGGACACAATTGCATTTATTCAGATCTTGGCTTTGATGTTTGTTTGCATTTTTGGACCTGCTTCCAAAGTCTGCTGCCTTGAATTTTTTCAGTGCCTGTGGAACACATATCCTGGGGCTCCCAGTCTTTGTAAAGCTGTTTACCTAGCTTGTCATTTGTCCTCCTCGCTCTTGTTTTTAGAAAGCTTTGAAGTGCCATGTAGAAATATTGTTCTCCATTTGCATGTCTTCTGTTGCTCTTGGCTTCCCAGTGTGACCTTGGAGCTCTGCATGTATTTTCATTCAACTTTCATGTGACACATTCCTTTTGTTTCTGTTTAAATGTTGTATGTCTCTCTTTCTTCCACTTTCTTCCCAATCTCTTTTTCTCTCTTTCTACTTCTCTCTTTCTCTCTCTCTCCCCCCTCTCCCTTGCTTTTACCCTTATCTGTCCACACTGTGTACTGCCTTTCTCTTGGCCACTCATTTCCCACTGCCTATAGTATCCATAAAGTGCAGTCTGCTGACCTGAGGAGAGTCTCAGCTCCCCCCGATTCCTTCACTGTGTGAGTATCTGCCTTTTTTCTACCTTTAAGGTTCTGTAATTTTTTGCTCTTCCTCTATCTGTTGTTCAAGCAGGAGCCAGGAAAATAAAACAGTAAAATCCAGTTATAAAAGAATGACAGCATGCCAGGTGTGGGGCAGTGGCTTCATCTGTAAAGCACATGCATAAGATGGATGACCAGACCAGGTCTGGTGATTCTGTCCATGTTAAACCAAGAGTACAATTTGACATACAAGTCCATAGTACCACCCCTGAAAACAGTTTAGATGGGAGGCTTTTTTTCCTTATGCTTAAACAACAACAACAACAAAATCATACTATGGACAAACTTAGTCATAAAGCATCTCCAAATAAAAATTATCAAAATAGAAAAATAGCACCTCAAAAGAGTGGCATGGTATTGGCTGCATCTGCATTCAAGATGGAGCTGCCCCACCATGGTATTATTTTGATTGCCAGTAACTCTTATCTCGTAACTTGCTTGGATAGCCAGCTGCATTTTCCAAGAGATTGTTGTGAACAGTTTTATACACTTATGAGAGAGAAGCAGCAATGTATTTATTGATATAAAGCAGTGATTTAACACAGATTAATTGTAAGTAAGAGTGGCTTAACAAGATTTTCATCCAGGAAGTGCTCCACTAAATCATGAGTGGATGCCTTGGCTTACTAAATTGCAAATCATTGAATTAAAGATGTAATAAGCCCAGTCTCAGACCTGGTCAATAGTTTATGTTTAAAGGATTACATGTGCACAATCAATCTAATTTATAAACCTAGGAAAGCTAACAAAGCTTAGAAAGCTACTAGTCAATACTGAGGATCTCTTTGTGTCAAGAGATCTCTGCAGCAGGTGTAACCTTAAGAAGTGTCCCTACTCAAGGAGATATCCTGTTGTGCAGCCCGCTGTCTTGCAGGAGAGTTCAGTGGGCTCTTGGGTTTCTCTTCAGTTGGCTCTTTTGGGGCAAGATGATTGATTCATAGTCATATTTGCACACTGACTGCAGATGGTAGTTTCCTCCAATTTTGGTATCAATTGGGCATTCTTCCAAATTTGACTTGATTCAGACATTGTCCAGCACTGTGGACACATTGCTCAAATTAGTTCTCGAGTATTGTTCTGTAGTGCTTTCCATGAATCCATACAGCCATCATGATCAGTCATATCCCTCATGACTGCAAATTATGGTTAACTGCTTAAGTCAGATGCAGCCATCACCATCACCGCTAGCAGTTATCAACTGAGTAGAGTTATGGAAAATAAAGGCCAGGTTAAAAGTGGGAAGCATAAAGTTGCAGGATGAATTGGCCACTTTAAAACACTTGTACAACTCTATATGAGTATCTTCTAATTCATCCCCTGTATGGAAATGTGGTATTATGAAAAATTCTATGTCCATAGTTAAGAAGTAAAATAAAATTCACAGCTTACTATATAAACTCAAGAAATATAGTTTGGATTTAAAAATACTTCTTGACTACTTGGTCAAAAAAATGCCACAAAATGTTTTGCTTTGTATTGGCATTCTTCTTGTCCTTTCAAACAGGATTATCAAAGTAATGAATTGGAAATGCATGACTGAAAATAGCAGATTACAGAGCTAGTCATGATCTTTAGAGCAGAAACTTGATTCCAAGCATGATTCTTATTTCATGATATAAGAAAATCAAGGGTATATGTAAAAACAAAACCCACCAATGCTTCTCTGTTCTGAAAAATGAACACTTACAATAGACAAAATATAAATGTTCAACAAGCCAAGGACTTGGGGGGGAAATTAACTGAATATTTATAAAAGGAGAAATTTTCACCAGTACTTGAAGGTTCTAGTAGATAACCAATGAGCCATGAGCCAGCAACATGTTCTCATGGTGAATAAAGCAAATAGTATCCTGAGCAGTGGTAGGAGTGTTGGTAAAGAGACATGAACCTTCCCATCTGCTCAGCACTCATACCACATCTTAAGTGCTGGCTTCAGTCCTGGACTCCTCAGTCCAAGGGATATGGAACTGGTGGAGAGAATCCAACTAAAGGTGATGAAGGTGCTTAAGGGACACTGGAACCTTGGGGAAAGATGGAGAGCTGGGACTCATCAGGCTGAAGAAGGGAAGGCTTGAGGGTGGGGATTTGTGATGATGTAAATATGTGAAGATGATGAAACCAGGCTCTTTTCAGTGGTATCTAGTGAAATGACAAGAGACAGTGGGTCCAAACTGAAACTTGGGATATGACATCTGAACATACAGGGAAGTGTGAACATAAGGGAGAGTGTACTGTGGTGGTGACTGGACTCTGGCATAGGCTGCTGTCCACTTAAGGTACTGTAAAGCTGTTGGACATGGTCCTGAAAAGTGCCTCTGAGTGTCCCTCACTGAGCAAAAATGATGGGCATGATGACTTCCAGAGGTGTCTTCCAGCCTTAGCCATTATGTGATTCCATCAAATTTTTGAAAGCTGCAAGTTCTTCCTTGTTATTTTGCAAATAAGGAAAGATTTCTAAATCAGTGTACCTTCCCTTTGTATCATATTTGCTGTACTCTGCTGTGGAACAAAAAGTAATTCAAAAAACTTTTCTCATATTGATTTAGTATCCTAAGCAAGCCCCTGTAAAACCTTTGAGAAAAGCTTTATTGCTTACACAGAACATTAAGCAAGCTGTGGGTCTGGGACAGGGAGAATTGTCTCCAAGTTGAGTGATATCCCTTGGAATATGACCTCCAAGTTTTGATAAAGTTTTTTTGAATACCTCATTTGATAACAGTTGTCAGAATAAAGCAGAGAGAGAGATTCATGAGTCCCAAACTAATTTATAAGTAAAAGATATTCTGTATCTTAACATCTGTAAAAATAGATTAAACATGCTGCTGCACTGTGGCTGCCAATTAATGTGTCTGGCAAATTAAAATAAGAACCCATGAGGTATTAGGTAAATTTGATTTGGGTTGTGAGGGCTTTGAGATTCAAATGTTCATTTTTTTTTCATGAGCCCAAGCTACATTTTGTACTGAACAGCATGGAGGATTCTTTGGTGTCCCAGTGATAGATACAGCTTGTGTTAGATAAATTCCATGTTTCCTACAGCAGCATATGCATGGGGACCTGGGGCAGCCAGAATGATTTGACTCATATGGTCTTTGTAGCAGAGACAGTGAAACTATAGTGTGATCTGTTTCAGATGTTTGCACAGGGGCACATAAGAAAATATAAGTGTTGCATTTTTAATCATGTCTCTTTTAAAAGAAAGGGAGACTTCCATTTTCCAGCTGTATGTTTATTAGGAATGAGGAGGGTGTACATATGATAGTACATTTCCTTTTTTTTTTTTTCTTTTTTCTTTTTTTTTTCCTTTTTCTTTTTCTTTTTCAAATTGCAAAATCTTTGTAAATGGAAATACAAATATTGCCTTATCTGTAAAGGGATTCAACTCTTCAATAGAGTTGACAGAGTAATGATTACAGCAGGATGCATGAATAGTATCTGTATGCATGGCATACAGGCTACATGAATAACAAAAGCATAAAAGGAAAACGTTTTTGCATTTAGAGATCCTGATGTTTTGTGTTTTGAGTTGAATATGAGAATTATCTGACAGAGGGAATGAGGCAAAAGGGGATAATGTGTTACAGAGAGAGCTATTTTCCAAATGCATAAGTAAGAATGAAAGTCCTTGTATACATCTTCCTTTTCTCTTTTAAATAAATTATTAGAAATTGAGTTTCCTGTTTGGCAAGTGGGCTCCTTCAGTGGGATAGTTGCTGTCAGAGAACCCACAGTGCTTGGGAATGCAAAACACGAGAGGAGTAGAGCTTGCCTGGTGAAAAAGAAGGAAAATGAATGCCAGGATTCTCCCTGGTGCTTGGGTTTGTGTTTTAAGTGTATGGGTGGGTCCAGCTTTTAATACAGCAAAACACCTGTGTTCTTGCTGAAGCAAGTGCAAGGTTAATCTGACATGTCCAGGGTTAAATTCAGCAAGCAGAAAGGAAGAAACGTGTTTCTGCAGTGGAGCTTGTGGGTATGCTTGTTAGGTGTACATCAGAAGAAAGTGGATCATTTTGGTCTATTGCAGAAGTACTTAAGTTTTAAGCAGATAAAAGCTGTCAAAACCACACTTATTTTTAATGCATCATTTGCAAGATTTTCCACTGAGATCTCAAAAGTAAGAGATCTTTCTCTCCTTTGGTTGCTGTTTTCCATTTTCTAATTGTTCTAAACACTGGAACATTCAATTAGTTTTGCGTGTTTATTTCTTCTCTAGCAGATGGATAATTCATTAATCTGTCACTGCAAACGTGCCCCAGAGGAGTGTGATGTTCTCTAAAGTTTAATTTCTGCAAGGGAGGGGCAAAAGGAGATTTTAGCTTCCTTTGCTGTTTGCCTAATTATATTAAAATCTGCATTTGGTTACTTTGGTGAGGAATGTATGGAAGACCTATCAGAAATTTGTCACCTGGTTCCCTAGAATTGTTGGACAGTTTTTATCATCATCATCATTATTTCTTTCCTCCATGCAGACACAAAGAATAAGAAATGATTCACAGAGTTTATAAATAATTGATATGGAGATTAAGGCATATATAATTTAAAAGTTTACCCTCAGTATTATCAGCCTGGTGGCACAGCAGTGTTACCTGCCTGCTGTGCAG